>NC_140949.1:40845280-41445280 GCF_014529385.1 Adiantum capillus-veneris | reverse complement strand
GCAGTGCAGGGGGTTTGGAAAGGGTTTATCTCTGTGTGTACAGGTGCCGGAGGGCTGAAAAAAAAGAAAAAAAAAGCACTATAATTCTTGCAAAACAGTGCCAAAGGAGAGAAATCTGGGTCGGTCCAGGCACCGAATGCCTAACTGGGTAGGGAATGGCAAGATCTGAAACCCCACTGTGTAGCACTACCCACCCCAAGCCAAAACACAGAAGGTTCTCCCAGAAATGCAGGTCCAGTCCCAAAAACGCAGGAGGCTGAAAAAAACGCAGGTGTATAGGAGGTACTTCTGGCGACGAATCTGTCCCAGAAGTGGGACGCTGACGGAGGAAGGGAAGATCTTTGTAGAAACGCTGCAGATGAGCAGAAAACGTTGGCGGATTTGATCCCTTGGGAGGTGAACCTCATGCTGATGGTGAAGCGTTGATCCCATGGAGAGCTGAAGCTACTGATACCATGTGAGAGTGCTGTGCGTGTGCAAAAGTGAGAGAGGAGAGAGAGATAGTAGACACAGATGTAGGGGAAGAGGGGGAAATCAGCCCCCCTGACTACTAGAACAAGAAGACCCGTGATCAGATGATAATAAAATGTGTACCCCCCTGGCCCTATATATATGAGTGCCCAAACGGTGGACGCCCAATTCTCGGGCGATCGGCAAGGTACAACCTATGCTATGGGTGGCCAGCCCGGAGACACTAGTTGTTTAAGGAAGTTCCCTAGACCTGTGTGAAGCAGCAGAGTGGTGTAAGTCTTAACACCCCTTGTTCTTTTGCATGAGCAAGCATTTGCTATAGAATGCTGACACATTGGCTGAATACTGAATGCTGAAAGCACTGTACTGATGTGTAATCGATGCAAAAAAACGCTCGATTGCTCTGATATAAACTGCACGGTTGAATTGATGCAAAAAAGATTGGTTACATTGATACAAAACCATTAATCATGTTGGGGGTAGAAGCTACTCACATAGAGAAAAACAAAGAGAACCTAGGACCCTATTCAATAACAGAGAAATAGAAAGCGACCATGGATGATGGAGACAGAGGAGAGGAGGGAGTTGATCATAGACAATTATCCCACATAGAGAAAGAGAGAGATGGAGACAACCCACAAAGCAAATTACAAAGAGAGAAATAGGAGGGTTAATTCACAAAGACAAGAGTGAATGAGAGACAAGCAAAGAGGTCAAATCAAAGAGAAAGAGAGAGAGAGAGAGAGAGAGAGAGAGAGAGAGAGAGAGAGAGAGAGAGAGAGAGAGAGAGAGAGAGAGAGCATATGGACGCAGAGTCTGAGAGTGAGACCCAACCACTCTTGTACTTTGAACTCAGATTAATACAAACAGAAATACCGAAAGGGGCGCCAGTCTTTGGGGCCAATATCTCTAGGCACGGAACTCCGCCAGGCCAGTGTCGAATAAATTGTGAACTGTGAACTGTTTTGAAGTGGTTTTTTTTTGGTGCTGTCGTGGTAGATTGTTGACTTGGAGTGTCCAAGTCTGTTACAGTGGTATCAGAGCACGGCCAATTTCTCTTCTACGGGAAATCTGATCCCAAATTTTTTTCCGCGGCACCTATGGCTTCACGCAAGGATCAATCGACTCCCTCTGCATCCAGAGATGCGGGAAGGGATCACAATGAAGATCTCGACAAGGAGTATGGCCCGCCTCGGCCTACTCAGGCGGAGCGACGAGAGATGGAGCGTCGTCAATTGATCGGCGATGCAACAAAGATGAGCTCAATTTTGCGAAGGACCCAAAATTTGTAAAATATATGAGCGAGACTTCTTTTCAGGAAGTGCACGAGCAGTGGCAGAAAACCAAAACACCACCCTCGAAATCCGCTCTCAAGAAACCTTCTGCTCACAAGACGTATTCAGAGAAGGAATTAGAAGAGGTGGTTGATACACGGATTGCTCAGCTTTTTGACGCACAAAACAAAGCTAAAAAGCCCGACAAAAAGCAGAAGAAAAGCACTGACTTCCCGGGTTATTTGGGTCGTCAGTCGTCATTTGATAAGGCAAAGAAAGAGAAGAAGCGTGTTTGATTTGAAGAAGTACCCAGTTCTTCTTCTTCTTCTTCTTCTGACAGTTCTTCTAGCTCATCTGATTCGAGCAAAGAAGACCTAAAAGGCGAAAAGCGAAGCAAGAAGCAACGGTTCGGAAAGGGCAAGAGAAAGGCAAAGAAGTCTGAATCTCGCCCCGTGAGTGACAGTTCTACTGAGAATTTGTCTACAGACAGTTCGGATTGTGATGACAACAACTTTTATGCAAAGAAGAAGAATTTTTATAAAGCCAACCAGTATGACTTTCTAAAAGACAAAAGCAAGAAAGTCCGAGAGTTTGAGGAAGGTGGACAGTCAATTAAATTTGACACTTTTTCTGGTTATAGAGATGCTTCGAAGGCTTTGTCTTTTGTACAGCAGTTTGACATCGCTTTCTCGGGAGGGCGTTACTCAGAGCACTCTAAGATTCGAAGAGTTGCCTCTTACTCTAAGGGGAATGCTCGAACTTGGTGGTCCACGCTTCTATTAAGCAAGATTGCGCCAGTTAAATGAATGAAATTCAAGAGGCTTTTTTCTTCTTGGCTGACTCGAGAGTATGAACGCGATATACGAACTGCTTGGAACCATCTTCGGATGACCAAGAAGGATATAGTGGACGCTTATTGCGAGAGATTCTGGAGCTCTTTTCTACCCGCCTCTTCATTTAAGAAGATCTCGTTCAAGGAGCAGATAGAGCGGTTTACCTTGGGTCTACCTACAGAGATCCGAGATCACTGCTTAGAACAGAAGTCAGCTTCTATTCAGGAGTTGATGAGTCATGCGAAACGGGGTTTTGCCATTCCCTCATGCAGTTTGACCTACCCCACAAATGAGATCACGACGCAAAGAGCCGAACAGACTTCGAAAAATGAAAGTAGAAAGAGAAAGAGCAACTCAGAAAAGAAAGATGCACGACCCAGGCTTACTCCTTAGGAGCGAGCTTGCTTCATCAAGGAGGGGAAGTGCTTTGAATGCGGGGAAATTGGGCATATCTTCGCGAAGTGCCCTAACAAGGCATCGAATGAACAGGATGAAGAAAGGCGAGAAAGTTCTAAATCAACTGAGAGACATGGCAGAAAAGGCAGATAAAAAAGCAGAAGAGGCAGATAAAAAGCAGAATTGGTATCACATTGCGTGGGGCCTGAACCGAATCAAATGAATGAAAGTACAAATTCTGCCGCTTTTGAGGCAAAGTGAAAGATCAAGGAGCTCTTTTGAAGGAGCTAAGACCAATTTCTTTTCACTTGGAATTGGCGGCTCGATTTGGAATTACGCCCAATAGGCTGAGGCTATAGGCGGAGGTAGTGCGAGTGGCACCCGGACGGGATATTGCCATCACACCGAGCATTGGCAAACTTCGTTTGCAATGACAAGGGTGTTTAAGGCACGAGGAGTTTTACGTTTGCCTTGGAAGTTTGTGACGTTCTACTCGAAATTCCTTGGTACCACAACAACAACACCGTAATTGACTACCGGGCCGAGAAAGCGACTTTGACAAATGAAGGGCTCAGAGATTGTACTTGATGAACTTCAGTTTCATTACTCATTTTTTTTGGGAGAGAACTGAACAATGGATAAAGGTCGAATATGTTTTGACCTGAACAAAAGAACGCCAAGATTTTCTCCACACTCATGCCGATTGCTTTTCAGAGGGCTTGCCAGGCGAGTTACCATCCGCTCGTCCTACTATTGATCTGATACCTAGAAGCACACCACCGAACCGGCCACCTTACCGTGTGAGCCGAGCACAGAATGAAGAGATTACGAACCAAGTGAAAGACCTCTTGGAAAAGGGTCTAGTCGAGCCTAGTACTTCATCGTATTGCTCTCCAGTGTTGTTGGTTTTGAATATGACGGATCTTGGAGAATGTGCATCGATTATAGAGCTCTCAACAAAATCACCATCAAGAACAGATTTCCGATTCCTAGGATTGATGATATACTTGACAAATTACAGGGATTCTCGTGTTTTAGCAAGATCGATTTGAAGAGTGGATATCTTCATATCCGAGTCGCGTCGGGAGACGTCTACAAGACAACATTTCGGACGACTTTTGGATTATTTGAGTTTTTGGTGATGCCTTTTGGCTTAACGAATGCTCCTGCGACATTTAGCCCGATGATGGACATGATTTTTTGAGAGTACATGCTATTTTTGACACTTTCTTTGACGATATCAATGTTTTCCCCAAGAATGAGGCATAACATAGAGATCATTTGCTTCAGGTCTTTTAGGCATTACAAGATCACAAGTTAGTGATTAATGCAAAGAAAAGTGATTTTTTCCTACCAGAGATACACTTTTTGGGACACATTGTGTCAGCAACAGCAGGAGTGCAAATGGATCCGGCCAAAATAGACATTATCCGTGATTGGCCCGATTTGAAGAATGTCCATGAAGTTAGAAGCTTCTTGGGACTGTGTTCGTACTACAGGCGGTTCATTCGAAAGTTTGCAGAGGTTGCTTCCCCTTTGCATATCTTGACACAGAAAGAAGTCCCTTTCTCGTGGGGACCCACAGAGGTGACTGCCTTTCAGACTTTGAAAGAGAAATTGACTACGGACCAGTTTTGACTCTGTCGGACTTGCAGAAGTCTTTTGAAGTATGTTGTGATGCTTGTGGTCGTAGTCTGGGTGTGGTCTTAATGCAAGAAGGCCATGTCATTGCTTACGAGAGCCGATTGTTCTCAAAGCCGGAAATGACAGCACAAATTTATGAGAAAGAGCTTTTGGCGGTTATCCATGCTCTTACTCAGTGGCGGCATTACCTACTCTGAGCGGATTTTACTGTCTTTACAGACCATCAGAGTTTGCGCTACTTCTTGTCACAGAAGCAGCTATCGAAAAAGTAGATGCGGTGGGCGAACATCTTGTCACAGTTTCACTTCCAGATTGTCCATGTTCAGGGACAAAAGAATGTGGTGGCAGATGCTTTGTCTCGAAAGACGTTGGTTCTGGCTATTTCCGCGATACATCATAGGAGCTTAGAGGTTATGGTCGACCAGTATGCCACAAATAAAGATTCTGCAGACTTTTTCACACGAATGTGGGATGGGGAGAGAGTAGCGGGATATTCCATTCGGGATGGCTACTTGATGAGAAAAACCATGTTGTGCGTTACACAGCCGTTGAGGGAAAAGGTTATGACTGAATGCCACTGTCCACCATTTATGGGTCACCGCGGCATCGCTACCACCATGAAAGGGGTAGAGAGATACTTCTTTTGGCCGAGACTCAAGAAGGATGTGGAAGAGTTTGTGCGCAGTTGCTTGGTATGCCAGAAGGTAAAGTTTGACAGGCATAAAGCACAGGGATTGTTACAACCTTTGCCCGTACCCACCCACCCCTGGGAAAGTATTGCAATGGATTTCATTTTTGATCTCCCGAGAACACAGAGTGGTCACGATGGTATCTGGACCATTATTGACAGATTTAGCAAACAAACTCATTTCATTCCAGTGAAGAAAAGAGTCAAGTCGGATCACTTAGTGAAACTGTTTATGGCCCAGATTTTCAGATTACATGGCATGCCTGAGACGATTGTCTCCGACAGGGATCCCAGATTTACGAGTTTGTTTTGAAAGGCAATTTGGGAGAACATTGGCACGCGGTTGCAGTTCTTGTCATCGTTCCACCCGCAGACTGACGGGCAATCTGAGATTGCCAATTCAATGGTTTTAGATTTATTGAAGGCTTATATCTCGAATTAGAAGACTCAATGGAAAAAGTACCTACCTTTGGTGGAATTTGCCTACAATAACACGATACACTCTTCGACGGGGAAGGCGCCATTTGAGATTGTTGAAGGTGCTGCGAAGGCTCCACCCTTCCTAAGCACGAAAGGTCGCGCGACTTAGACACGGCTTTTGCCAAGGTCTACGAGGCTTTGCAGAAATCTTAAGAACGACAGAAAAAGGCAGCGGATCGCTACCGTCGCGGTTGAAATTGAGGGAGGATGATTGGGTGCTCTTACGTTTTGAGAAGGCAGGCCTGAGAAAGAAGGGAAAGGAGAGGCTTTTTCCAAAGCTTAGTATGCGATACTACGGACCTTTCCAGATCTCTGAAAAGATCAATGATGTCTCCTTGAATTTGCCTGACACTTGGATGATTCACAATGCATTCCATGTGAGTCTCTTGAAACCTTTTAAAGGTGATGTGCCTGATGACGGGGAGCCTGATGAACAACCCGAAGTGGAAGAAAACGAGGAGATCCTTGTTCCTGAACAGATTTTGGCACATAAGGATACGATGAATAAAGGTAAAGTCCGAAGGCAGTTCTTGGTTAAGTTCAAGAACTATCCTGCATTGGATGTGAAGTGGATGGAGGAGGAGGACCTAGCAGATACTCCTTAGATTGTGAAACTTTACCTTGAAGCTTTTGGTTTAGTATAGTCTATTCCAATGGAACCCAAAATTCAGCTTGGCCGGAGATCTGATGCAGTGGGATGCACAAGAGGGGAGTTACTCCGCTCCTTTGTCAACAAATGTCTCTATTCTGATACTAGAGTCACTGATGTCTCTTTGAGCTTCAGGGATACTGAGAGCTAGCAGTATTCTGTTGTATGACTTTATGAAATGGAATTCCTGAATTTGAAACTGATTTGTTCTTGACTTCTTTTCAAGTGCAGGAACTGATAGACGAAATGACTGCAATATTTTGGTCTACTTGATCTTGAATAGACATGGTTGCAATAGGGGTTAGTCACTTGAACATCGATGAGGTCCCGAATGGATCTAGATGCGATTGCTAGCTACATTGCCGATAAATCATGGTCTAAGATCCGAATGAATGTTGAATGTCATGTGAAGTCCTGTGATGTCTAGTGATGTCCTGTGATGTCGTGTGATGTGACTGTCGATTGGTACACGTGCTAGATGTGTGTTCCTAGTATGTAGGTGCTAACAATCAGTGTCTGCTAAGACGGTTTATGGTCTTTGTCTGTTTTACAGACATAATGAGGGCGATTAAATGCTTTGAAGAGGGGGGTATGTCACAAAGTGATGACGTGGCTACTCGCTCTACAGAAACCCTAACCCTAACCCTGACCCTAATTCTGCCCTAACCCTAAATGGTTGCAGGTTGCATTGCTGACGTGGCATGCAGCAGGGAAAACAATCGTAAAATGCGCAGACACGATGACGTGGCACCGTACGGTAGATTCTGAAAAATGCGACGCGTTTCACGCTGGACTGTACGGCAAAATTTTCGCTTTTTGCGTTGGGAAAAAGCTACGCAATTTTTGGGCAGCTTTTGAACTTTGCTCTAAATTTTCAAGCAGGGCTTATGAGACAAATTGCTTTATTTTTAAAAAGATGGCAGCTTTTGGAGCTCTGCTTTTGGCATCCCTTGTAAACAAATAAATAAGTGGTTTGGGCTCCCACTCTGGAGAGCATGTGGACGCAGAGTTTGAGAGTGAGACCCAACTACTCTTGTACTTTGAACTCAGATTAATACAAAAAGAAATACCGAAATGGGTGCCAGTCTTTGGGGCCAATATCTCTAGGCACGGAACTCCGCCGGGCCAGTGTCGCATAAATTGTGAATTGTGAACTGTTTCGAAGTGGTTTTTTTTTGTGCTGTCGTGGTAGATTCTTGAGTTGAGTGTCCAAGTCTGTTACAGAGAGTAAAAGGCTTGAACATTCCAAGCGAGAAATCAATAGCAATACACGAACAGAAACTTCAAAATCGTTGAACTTTAATAGAGAGAGAGAGAGTGTTGACACAGCTCGGCGTAGTTCCGTGCCAGAGGTATTTGTCCCATAGTCTTGCGTTCCTTTTGGTATTTCTTTATGATTAATCATTGTAAAGTACAACAACCGAGGGACCTCTGCTCTCAGACTTTGCGTCCAGATGCTCTTGAGAGTGAGGCCCCAAGGGCTCTTATAAACAATACATGGGATGCCCAAAGTAGAGTCCCAAAAGCAATCAATTCAAAAGCACTTTCACCCAAAAGCTATGGTCCCCAAAAGCTAGTGCTAGAGATTCTCAAAAAGCAGCCAATGTAATTTGCGAAAATCTGTACAGCCTGCCGTGTGGAATCTGCAATGCAACTCACGGGAATTTCGTACGACCCTGCCACGTCAGCATGTCATCATATTTTACGAAAATCCCTTTCAGGGTTCAAGCTTCTGTCTTTTAGGGTTTCGGGCCCCACGATCGGTGCTTCATAAGTTCTTCAAGTTAGTCCGTTCAGTTTCTCTTGTCGAGTGCCAGATGGTCATGCCACGTCATAGAGAGAGAGAGAGAGAGAGAGAGAGAGAGAGAGAGAGAGTCTGAGCTACTATGGGTCTGTGCATCTTTCTTTGTCTTCCATGGCTATTCTTAATAATTGACATTCTCGGAATTTGTAAACCCATGTTACAAAATCTAACATTCTGATGCTAATTTATTTTATTGTTTTGACTTTCATAGCGGAAAAGTACTCACGAAGTCAGTGGGAGGAAAAATTTGGTTACAAGTATGTTCGATTACTTTCTCTCTCTCTCTCTCTCTCTCTCTCTCTCTCTCTCTCTCTCCCCTTCTTCATATATGCATATTATATGTGTGTGTATAGTTGTCTAAGTCTCTTTTTGTTGCATTTACAAATGGGCTAAAGAATAGGTGCATAGATACTTTGTGTAAAATAAATGTATTCATATAGGTATGTATCTTTCATGATTATCTTTCTCTTTATTATGAACGTGTTGAACAACAAGTTATGTTTATGACGCTTGGGGATTAAATATTCTCTTCCTTTCTTTCTCTGCACACACAAATATAAAAGAGTGAAGAGAAAAATGAGATTGCACCATTTCTGCTATTGAGAGAGAGAGAGAGAGAGAGAGAGAGAGAGAGAGAGAGAGACTAATAAATTATATTTAGTGTTTTCGAATAATTTAAAAGTAGGTCATTCCAGAGAATGATGCAATCTCATCCTCTCCCTCCATCTCTCTGTGTATATGTAGATGTTGTATATGTATTGAATAGATGAAATGGTACAATCTCTCTCTCTCTCTCTCTCTCTCTCTCTCTCTCTCTCTCTTCCTCTTCTCACATGTGTCTATATTTCGTTAATATTGAGTGTATTTCAAAGTACCTTTCACAAAGAGCAATAATGGATCTTAAATCGAGGCGAAGCAGATGTCGAGGTCAAGCTCCATGGAGGTAACAAATTACTCTCTCACTTGTAACTTTATATTTTAAAAAACACCACTGTGCACATCAAATCGATGTAATGAACTTAAATAAGAAAAAAATAATACTTCAATCTATATCGAATTTGACCATGTTTTTTGTTACAGAGTAGTACGAGTAAAGTCCAAATAACAAAAATGAAAAGATAATTTTACAAAAGAATTTTCATTGAGGACGTGTATATTGATAGAGATGAGCTTCTGAAACTATACGTACGACAAAAACAAGAGAATATGAGTGTTCCTTTGGAGGATATTCAAATTGGTTTTAATGAAGTTTTAAGTACGTTGTATAAAATTTCAAGAACGCAATGACTTAATTAACGTGAATGAGGGTTCTCTTTATGATAAATATAAGAGGATACTAGGCTAGATCTGACAAAGTGCAAAGGCTATACACTTTGACGAATTCTCGCCTAGTTTTTTTAAAGAAAGAATAACCTTATTAAAGTCGTTATATTCTAATTATAAAGGAAAAAACATATTTGTGTGTAGAAAGTAACTATCAAAGATAGCTATTTCAAAGATCCATATTACAACTTCAAGAGTTTCAATTGTGTTTACCAAGATAAGATCGCAAGCGTTGGTATACAAGTTTTCATGTTTGCAAAGCGTCACGTTGATGTCATATACCTCTTAGAAATTTCAACAAGTCATGATTCACCAGGGATTATATATAGATTTTGGAATGGTGGATCTTTAAAAAGATGACTTTACTTGATGACAACAGATGGGAATAGGACAATGCCTAGAAACTTTGTTGATATCCCAATAGAGATTGACACATTAGAAATGGTGAAACGCTATGGCATTAAACTTGTTTACTCAATATACTTCTTGCACTGTACTGGGACTTTATATAATAACATTCGTAGCGAAAATGTTGTTCTCTACTTTGATCACACATTTGATGATGTTTACTTGGAAATTATCGGGCTCAGTCAAAGTGCACGCATATCAACTCTAAAGATATTCAAACCGATACCAACTTACACCTACAATTAATTTCAATGCAATATATATTATTGGTTTGAATGTCTTTATAGTCGACATGTGTGCACTTTGACCGAGTCCAAATTTTTTGAAGTAAACATCATCAGATCTTTGCTCGAAGTAGAGAACAACATTATCGCTACAAATGTTATTATGTAAAGTCATATTACAGTACAAGAAGTGTATTGCGTCAAGCAACGAGTAAAGAAGTTCAATGTTATGGCATTTCACCATTTCTAATGTATCAACCTCTGTTGGGATATCAACAAAGTTTCTTGGCATTGGTCTATTCCCATTTGTTGTCGCTAAGTAAAGCCATCTCTCTAAGCATTCACCATTCCAAAATCTGTACATGATCCCTGGTGAATCAGTGCTTTTTGAAATTTCTTAGGGGTATATGACACTAGCGTGACGCATTAGGAAATTTCGGAGGTCATTTGGAGGGCCTTCTAAGAAAATGTATTTTTTGCACTCTCTCTCTAGAAAAAATGGCAAATAAAAGAGCTGGGTCTTTCATAGTAAAACTTCAAAAAGTGTACTTTAAGTAGATTCCTTACTCTTCTGAACATTCGTTCGTAGTGATTGAGGGATAATCCTCTTTTCAGTTGCATTGAATGAACCTCGTCAATATGGAGGGAATGAGGCTAACATGGAGGGACGAATCTGCAGCCGCTATTCACTTTCCATTAAACCTGCACATTTGGCTAATGGCGCACTCCTCAAATGGCACAAATGTTACCCAGAAACGAGCCAAATATCACTTTCACATTGATTTGGACAATGAGTACCAACCATTGATTAAGCGCAGTAAAACAAACACACATATATCTCCCGCTTCCATAGACACGCTCAGAGCTCAAGGAGCTAAACACATAGATATCTGGACGAGAGGCTCTCTCTACCCTAAGAATCCAATAACTAATGCGTCTCCACCGTTTGTCAATCCTACAAGCTTATTGACCTTTGCTGGTGATGGAGAAAAGGGCCTACTGGGTTATTGTAAATCACTTACAAGAGAAGCTGAAACTTACAAGAGCATTCTCCAATCTCAACAATGTGAGATTGTTCGCCTTTCACATTTACATTCTACAGATCAGGTTACCATTTTGCAACATAAAACAGAGGTACAAGAACTGAAAGGAAAGGTGCAAAGTTGTCAAATGAAGGACACCATCTTGGGTGGTCGTATCCGAAAGAAGAAATTGCGCAATCTTGAAACATTGCAGGTTGCATCAGGAGGTCTCAAGAAAAGAATCCGAGCATTAAGGTGATGCTTCTTGGTTGGCTACATTGTCTTAGTTAAGTAATCTTTTTGTTTTTTCTTGTTATGCATTGTTTTCATGTGCCTAAATAGTGTTAGTGAAGCAAATTTTCTGTTATTTACTTATGCATTGTCTTCATGTAGAGATTCAATCTATCCTGATAAGGAAAACATTGACCCCAAAGCCAATATAGGAAAGAGATTGAAGCCACTTATAAGTAGAAGTCTGGCAGCAGATATAGTACATGACAAGAAGTTTAAGGTTCTACAAAGAAATGTAGTGGACCACTTTATTTCAGAGAACTCAGTGCCTGCAAAAGAGATACAACGCACACTTGATTCACTTGGTGTAAGCAAAAGAGGATATTCGGCTATCCAAAAGTCTATCTCATCCATCTTTGTTAGGAAGGGTATAAAATCCAAACTTCTACCATCAGCCTCAAGTGTTTGGAAAGAGAGGCTTCAGCTTAACGAGGCACAGGGAGACTATCTTGGACAGCCCTTTCATATTAAAGCAACTTACAGTGGCCATGGAGCGAACATGGCATATGATGAGTTCAACAATATTTTTATGGACCTGCGGATACTACAGAAGAGAATGGTGGAGTTTTACAACATCACATTTGAAGAGTCACGTGGGCTATTACATTTTGTGTTAAAACTGGATGAGTGTGAGCTTGTTAAAGAGAAAAAGCTAGAGCGTGTTACTATTACTTTAATGAATAGAGCCCTCTCAAAGTGTCCCAGTGATGATCCTTTATATTTTAGTGTTCAATCAGAATCTAACATATGGTGGCTTGGTGCGTTTGAGGTAAGCGATATTCTCAAGTAAGCTCAAATGTTCATATCTACTTAAGTCTCATTTATTTTGTGTTGCAGGTAAAGAAAGAAGATCATGAGATTCTATATTGAGTGCTCCATCGAACTAATATTCCGGAGGTGATTGATCGACAGACTAACCAGGGAGAGGTACTACGTCTAGATGGAAGGGGAGACTTTCAAGTTCAGTGGCATCTTGCAGGTGACCTTAAAACATTAAAGTGCATGTATAATTGTGGAATGGGTGTAATGGCAAAGTCACCGTGTTTGTTCTGCATGGAGCCTGCAAAGGTCATGGACCCAAAGTGGTGGAGAAAAGCTCCAACACGTCACATTGAAGATCCTGCTTTTCGACCAGTTTTGAAAATACCACTTGTGAATGTCCACATTTGTACAATGCATGTCCTTTGTAGAATTGTTGAGAAATTGGTCTACTTATACATCGGGTTTGCTTGGAAGATTAAGAACTCCGCAGAACGACAAGTAGCCCTGCAGTGCTTAGAAATGGTACTGTCGGATATGGGGCTTCATGGTGGCAATGTGAAAATCCAGCGGGATGAAAAGAGATCAACTGCTGAGAAGGATGTCCCATGCAAACCATCCATCGGTGGGGTGAAGGCACGGAGGTTTTTATCTAAGCCCCAAGGTACAAGAGATCCAAAGCTAACAAAACATGGAAAAATATATAACACATCTTATGTTAGCAAGGTAGAGTATCAGAGCTGGAAAAAGCTACATATTGCAGTCAAAGACCACGAACCAACTACTCGTAACGCGAAGGCTGAGGTTTGGCGATCAATAGACATCCTATTTTTGATGTGCGACAAAGATGACTGGTCACAAGGTGATATGAACAAGTTCAAGAAAAATCTCAACCTTCTTAAAAAATCATTCAAGACAGCATGGACAGACACCCAGATTACTCACTACATGGTATTATAATGTATTTCTTTCTCTCTTATGTGCAAATATGTGACTGTAAAACATTCTAACTAATCTGTTTTCATATCCAGCACATCATCTTCAATCATTTGCCATATTTTATACAGAAGTATGGGAACCCGGCAATATGGAATACCCAAGGGATAGAAAAGTCTCATTACATGGCGAGAAATGCTTATTTCAGGCACATACGACATGGTGGCTCTCGAATCAAGGCTAACAGTTTGAGAGAACTATTTGAATGGTTCTATCGTAGAATCATTCATCGAATGCAGGCAAAAGAAGTCTTGGCAAATTCAGCAACAGCACAAGCCATCAGACATTTACAACAACAAAAAGCTAAAAGATCAATGGCATACAACAACTCCGGAGCTCGTGAAAGTCAACGAAGGTGGAGAGAGACAATGGTGTATGTGAATCACAAGTGGAGAAAGATACTCTGAGTGGATGACATTGTACAAAATTTATGTAATACATGATCTTATACAATTGCTACTTGAAGTGTATCAAGATTTTGCAGGTTCAATTTTGTTTTTTGGCACGTCACCCTTGTAACGAATCATGAGATGTTTGCCATACTCTAAAAGTTCATCTGGGTTTTGTCTACCAAGAGCTAGTGCCATTGCTGTGTAGGTGTAGTAATACGCTGCCCGACTACCTGTATAGCCTGTGCAGTAACCAAAACAATCTCTAGCAAACACTTTGTCCACAAGAATGACTTTATCTGCACTTTTGGGCAGCACCGGTCCACCCAGGAAGCGTGATAGTGTCTTGAATGTGTAAGTTGCTATTGAACCCTCTTGTGACATGGAATTGTGAAAAACTACTATCGGCGACTCGCAAAGCTTTGAAAGGTACTGTGCTAGGGCCACATCCCTTCCTCGATAC
The DNA here is from genome assembly GCF_014529385.1 of Adiantum capillus-veneris. NCBI lineage: Eukaryota > Viridiplantae > Streptophyta > Polypodiopsida > Polypodiales > Pteridaceae > Adiantum > Adiantum capillus-veneris. The sequence continues at coordinate 41,431,166 of NC_140949.1, read as the reverse complement.
TCTCTTGTCCGGCGTCGAAGGAAGTCATCCTTGTCAGCAATCCAAGACTGCACATACAATGTCAGAAATGACAGAGAGAGAGAGAGAGAGAGAGAGAGAGAGAGAGAGAGAGAGAGAGAGAGAGAGAGAGAGAGAGTTACCATGAAGCTCTCATCCTGCAGAAAGAGGTTTTCTTGCCACAGGTCTACAGATGTAGTTGACCCCTGATCTGAATGGTTAAACCAATCCTCCACTTCTTTGTTACTTTTCGATGGTCTTAGGCTTTGTCTTATTGCTTGGAAGGTGGCTTCATCAGGTAGTGTCTCCTTGTATTTTTTAGCTTTCTCAAAGCATCTTCGAAGGCATTCCATTGGATTGCTGGATGTTTCCATTGCTTCATCATCACTACTATCCTCTGAAACAAATCCACTCCTCTCCTCTTGGACTCTGGAAATAATAGCCAGGGAGAAATCCTCCCTTAAATAAAACACACTTTGCACATCATGTAAGAAGATATAGGTCCTGTCTCCAATCCTGAAGTCAGGCACATCAGGCAACAACATCTGAGCATGCTTCTCAGTGAAGTTACTGACATCCAATGGAAGTTTGATTTCTGTGGTTTTCACAGAGAGCATCTTACTTCTTTGTACTTCAATTGCCTCAACCTCAAGGTCGACTGTGTCTTCAACCTCCTCGATTTCTTGCATATGAGTTGTCTCCTCGCATTCCTCATCTGGTGCTGCATCCTGCTCCTCTAACACCTCATCAGGATTCTGCATGAGGAATCCAAATAGGCTGTTCAGGTAAATCATAAAGCCAAAGGCTTCCTGAATGAGTTTGCATTCTTTTTGATGCAAAGGGCAGGCTGAATGTCGGCAAGAGGGTGGTAATTCCCTATACTTCTTCACTCCCTGTCCCTTTCCACCACAGTCATTTAAATGCACAAGAGTCATAGTAGGCAGAACAACCCTTCCTACTTGCACCATCACTTCAAACTTATCTCTGTAGGACTGCAAGAAATTACTGTGCTGAGCTAACAGGTCTTCAATGTCAAACTTTGGATTAAACATAGAATGAACTAGATCATACTTGTCCCCAGCACCACAAGATGCTGCAAAATCAAACAGCCTCTCATCAGTTGCAGCTGGGTCTTCCAGAGAAGACACATCCTCTTTGTCTTTACATTTAGTTGCACAGGGACTTCCTTCTAGCACATCTGTATCATCTGAGAAGTCTATATTCCTCTTTCTTGTATTTCTCTTCAGAAGTACTGTAGAGGGCACCACAGCCTTGTAGGGTGAGGGATCCTCTTGCCCTGGTGACCTCTCTGATTGATCTTCACCAATTGACTTTTCTTCAGATATGTCCTGACAAAAGTCAACAGTTCTTTTGGCAGATACATTAAGCAACTGAGCCTGCAAGGGTTGAAATCCTGGCACAAGCTCTGGATCAGGTTTCAGCCTCTTCTGCCTACTAGACCTTAATCCTATTCATCAGGAAACATGACAAGTCAAAACCATCAGGAAACATGACAACTCTGTCAAAACCAAACCATCATGATCTCTCTCTATCTCTCTCTCTCTCTCTCTCTCTCTCTTGATAGATATAAATATAAATATAAATATAAATATAAATATAAATTAATAAATAAATAAATAAATAAATAAATATATCTCTGTCTCTCACCAAAGCACAAACAAAAACACACCTAGTCTCTCTCTCTCTCTCTCTCTCTCTCTCTCTCTCTCTCTCTCTCCCAAAGAACACTAAAAAAATACACACAGCCTCTCTCTCTCTCTCTCTCTCTCTTTGTATTTTTCTATTTGACTAAAGGCGCGCAAGGAAGGAAAAGTGCGTTTTGCAACTCTCTCCACGCGCCTTAAGTACAACTGAGAGAGTCATAACAATACTATAGGCGCGCGGAGAGAGCTGGAGCCAATATTTGGTTGGCTATGCGCGCCGTTAGTAACGTGTACAGAGAGGGTAGGGAAAGAGACAATGTATATATATCTCTGTGTGTGTCTGTGTGTATGTGTGTCTGTGTCTCTGTCTATGGAAGTATGGGTATTGAGGTGTGTGTGTTGAACAACAGTCTAGGTTTTTCTTTGTTTACACACACACACACACACACACACACACACACACACACACACACACACAATTTGTATCAACTGTTGGAAATACAGAGAGAAAGAGTGAGAGATCACCTTTTGTTGGTGGGGTTTGCAGGAACTCCAAGGGAGGTGTCTCCTGCATTGCTTTTCTGTGTGTCAAACTGACTCTGTCTCTCTCCCTCCCTCTCTCTCTCTCTCTCTCTCTCTCTCTCTGAGAGTAAGGACTCCCTCTCTCTATCTCTCTCTCAATCTGTGTCTCTCCCTCTCTCTATCTCTCTCACAATCTGATCTCTCTTTCTCTCTCTTTGTCTCTCTAAGACTCTCTATCTCTCTCTCTCTCTATCATTCTCTCTCTTTCTCTGGCTCTCTCTCTCTCTATTGTTCTCTCTCTTTCTCTCTCTCAAAATCACACTTATAACGGATACACACGGCGGCGCCCCACGTGTCACTATAAATTATAGTATATTTGCATGCTGTCACACGTGTGGTCATTATTGAGATCGTATACTTTTGTACGTCATATAAAGAGGTCAAGAGAGAGAAAAACCACACCTCGTGAAAGAGAGAGAGAGAGAGAGAGAGAGAGAGAGAGTGCAAGAGCCGTCGTCTGCGTCTCCGACAGCAAGCCGACCCATCGACATAACGAAGGTTTGCCTCTCCCTCTGCCTTTGCCTCTATCTCTCTATCTCTGTTTCTGTCACAGTACCAAGCACAGTCTTAGCAAACAACCCACACAAACAGTCTCACACACATACACACACACACACATACAGACACACACATACACACCCACACACACACACTCACAAACACACACACACACACCCACACACACACACACACACACTCACAAACACACTCACAAACACAGACACACATCTTTAAAATACAAACACACACACACACACACACACACATACTCTCTCTCTCTCTCTCTCTCTCTCTCTCTCTCTCTCTCTCTACCAAAGGCGCGCGTAGAGAGGCATACCCGTAGTGCATGTCTCTATGCGCGCCGTTAGTACTGTGCATTGACCAGAGAGAGAGAGAGAGAGAGAGAGAGAGAGAGAGAGAGAGAGAGAGAGAGAGAGAGAGAGTCATAGAAAGAGAGAAGGGGATTGAGACTCTTCTTTTGGTGTACAGTGAGATGGCTAGAACAAAAGCCACTGCAAGGAAGGCAGGCAAGGGACCAGGATTAGCATCTAAAGCAAGTAGCAGATCTGCAACCCCAAAGAAAAGACCTGAAACCAAATAAAATTCTGAAAGGGCTAAGGATGAAGAAACTGCAAACCTGCATGGGACTTTTCAGAGAAATCAGAAAGGCATAGAAATGTGTAGATTTATGCATACCAAAGCTGCCCTTCCAGAGGATGGTGAGGTCCATATGTGATGAAGCTACCTGGGGCACCAAAAGGTGGAAGGTGGTGGCATTAATGGCTCTACAGGAAGCAGCAGAGGACTTCCTACTGGAGTACTTCAGTGACATGACCATTGTTGCAGCCCATGCCCACAGGGTTACTATAATGGACAAAGATAGTGAGACACTGAAAAGAATAAGGTGGAGGTATGACAAACTGCTGGTCCCCAATGTCTGCAAGGATAAGAAAATGAGGGAAATTTTGTTATACCCCCCGGAGCTAGTGCCACAACTCACAGTTGTAGATGTCACACATGATGTGAATACAAGGGCAAGGGCAGAGACTATTGCTCGCCAAACAGAGGACATGAGGGAAGCAGAGCTTAAGGAGAAAGCAAAAGTAGCAGTGGAGTCCCAGAGGCAAACAGAGTGCAATGTGACCCTGTCTATAGAGGCAAGCAATCAAGAAACTCTACTTTCAATGAAGAACGGTTTGCTTGCAGAGATACCATTTGTAGATGGAGCCAGAAAGCTAGCTCTGGAAAAAGTGGACATTAATTTATTGCAGAATCAAGATGCTCAGATTTCAGACACAATTATCTATGCTTGTCTTAAGTAAGTGTTACTATCTTGCTAGCTTTGAAAACTCAGATAATAGGTTTGCTAACTCAGGTAGAGTCTCTGCAGCCTGATCAAAAGTCAACTCCCACTGCACACTCACACAGAGGTGTTTCTCCTTGATCCACAAATGTCAATAATTATTAGACAAAAGAACAGTCCATCTGGGACCTTTGAGAGTTGGTTTCTCCACTGTGCTATGCTGGAAGTTACTGTGATCATCTTTCCATATGAGAACAACCATCACTGGAGTCTCATATGCCTTGATGTTGACTAACCAGCAGTGTGGGTGTTCAATTCAATAAAAGGAACCCACCCTGAAATTAGGCTGTAAGTGTTTTGTATCAGAAAATGTTTCTTATAGATATCCATGTAAATTTGAAGGCTCATGCTAACATCTTGACATTGCTTTGTGCAGTTGTATAAAGAGGTTGTTGCTTGCCTATGGCAAGCTATGTGGAAGGTATGAACTATACAAGGCCCCAATCAAAGAAGTACCTGTCCCAAATCAAACCGATGGGAATTCTTGCGGCTGGAGATGTCTTCTCCATGCAGAATATGTCCTGCAAAGCTACTTTGCATTAAAACCTTTCATGACTAAGGTACCCATTTGGCAATGCATTCAGTTAGTTTTGGTTTAGTCTATAAAAGAATTCTCACCATGTGGTCTTTCAATTTTGCAGAGTGCTTTAAAAAACTACACATATGATTATTTGCAAAGATACCGGGTAAGTTTAATACAACACCTGCTTACTATGTCTAGCCCTAGAGAGCTTGAAGATAGCGGCTTGGATGAGCGCACTATTGATCTTACAAAACATGACGTGCCACCACGACAAACCCTTACATCCGATACAGTGGAATCACAACGGGCCGAGGGGGTCATATCAGCAGAAGATGAAAGAGCCGAGGATGAGGAAAGGTCAAATGAGCATATGGAAGGTGCTAAGGTACAACCGGAGGAGACAATGAAAGAGCCAAGTCAGCCAGTGGAGGAGCCAAAAGAGCCTATGGCTGAAACCCAAGATGAGGAAAGCAGGCCTATAGATGAGCAAAAGGATATGGATGAGGAAAGCAGGCCTAGGGATGAGCAAAATGATATGGATCAGGCAAGGATGTATGAGGCAAGCCGATCAACCGAGGGAGACGTAAAGACCTTGGAAGAAACCTTGAATGAGGCAGAAAGAGCCATGGGGGAGACCCCTGATGAAGATGTGAATGATGACTATGAAGATAAAGCGGAGGAGAGCAACAACGACATGAACACTACAGAGACCCAATATGGACCCTTGCTACCTGTAGATACGGTTGTTCCGGTAATGTCTATTCAAGTATGGCAAAATATGTTCAGCTTCTAACTACTTATATGTACTTGTCAACTTTTACAGAGGTTGATTATCTTGGACGTCAATGGATTGCTGCTGATGCGGGTGCCTCTCGGTGACAGAGGACCCTTTGAGGATTTGCAAACGTTTCGGATGGGAACTTGTCGAGTCGTGGTTCGTCCAGGAACCAAGGAATTTATTCAGTTTCTTCTTCCGCGCTTCAGAGTTGCCATATGGTCTTCAATGCAAAGGCAAAACTTGTCGCCACTAGTTGCAATAGTTTGCAGTGTATGCCAAGCTCACACGTCAGATTTTGCCTTTTTGTATGATCAAAGAAAATGCGTTATCGTTGAGGGCCACTACCACCCTAAAAAACCAGGCTTACCTCTTTTGTACAAACCGTTTAGCCAAATCGGTGTACCCTTTGATGCAACTAATACACTACTAATTGATGATACTCCTGAAAAGGGAGAACTAAATCTGCCGGAAACAACTATCTCACCACCTTCTTTTGAGGGGCATTCCTTCGATTTTTACCTTGAAGACATTCTGATTCCATACTTACAAAAATTGTATCTCAGTCCATTGTTCACGGACGAGTTTGTACTTTCTAATGAATTAAGATGATTCTTCTATCATGTCTTTGTCTTGTCTAACATATATATATATATATATATATATATATATATATATATATATATATATATATATATATATATATATATTATATATATATATATATATATATATATATATATATATATAGATAGATAGAGAGAGAGAGAGAGAGAGATTTGACGTGGTAAAGAAATGTATTTCAAGCACACTTTTTCACAGGGCACAATTGAAAAATGAGATCAATAAACTTCATGTTTTGAAAGTCATTTGTATACACTTGGGTTCACAAGAATATCTGTTACATTGACACTACTTCAACCCGACCATCCAACTCTTTGCACAAAATATCTTTTTCCCTTCGCCGCATCACCTTACGGCCAGCTAGGAAAAAGGAAAAATCTGATAGGTCCTTGTCCATTGACTCTTCAATGATGTCATTTCGCAAATGCTGAAGACTGCATAGCTCCCTTATTGTAACCACCAATAGTAGGCCATGCTCTTTATCAATCACTTCCACATCCACAGTAGGATTATCTTCCAAACCTGCAGAAACCTGGTCCATAGGAATGTACTTACCGTTTAGCATTTGTGATCGCATATACCAAAATGAGAGTAACAGTGATTGGCTCGCAATCATGTACTTGACAACTAGAGTATCAAGCGCGACCTCGCACCGTAAACCAATCTCTTGCTTTGCATACCATCCTTTGTCAAGAAGTTTGTCACAGGATGACTGTTGAAATGACTTGCACATGAACATAGTTTTTGTAACTCGGATGTTGTAGCTATGAAACAGCTCTATGAAGAGTGCAACATGACAAAAGTTTGCAATTCTAACCAGTTTGGTAGGAATAGAGCTACGTAGAGACCTTTGTATATCCTTGTAGAGCTTACTTCGCATTGCCTCCACCATTGTTTCTTCGGGAACTGACCAGTCCACAGTGTTCCAATCGGTTGGTAGAGGCACTTTCACCAACATGCCATTCTTATTCCCTGAGCTGAGTTGGTAAAAGTGGTCATAAAAAAAGATTCCCTCATCAGCCAGGCTTTTGCTGCTCCTCTCTGAGTACTGTAGAGAACCAATGTGGGCATGAACAACATGGAAGAGGCCTATTATGCACTCCACAGGTTCCCATTGCTCATAAGAAGAGGGATAAACATCTGCAATATATATAAGAAGAGTTAAACTAAGAGTATCAATAAGTACAAATGACAAATCTAATGTAATTGAGCTGTGAAGAATGGAGACATTACTCATAACAAGCGGGAGAAACATGCAAAATATATAAGAAAAGTTATAATGAGAGTATCAGTAAGTTCACATGTCAAGAGTACTTACAATTGCAACGTGGTTGATGTATATCTGATACATTTCCACCGTTTGCTATCACCTCTGGATGGGTAAACACATGCTGAACAAGAACTTCCTTTACAGATCTTTTGCCGATTTCAACTTTGAAATCCAACACCCTGGCCTTCCATGCTGAGCGGTAAACGTTGATACCACTAGACCTCTTGGGTCTTCTTGGTTGCATGAGGACCCATGAACCTTTGTTTATCCTTTGTCCAACCCATTGGTTCTCTGCACTTATTGAAGCTGGTATTGTAATTGAGGATATGCTACTACTTGGCCTTCTAGGCAAAGTGCAGTTGTTGGTTGTTGGTGTGAGAGACAGTAAACACATGGAGGCTCTTGGGCGAGAAGACGTGGACGCCATAACTCTCAGAGAAAAGCTTTAGTGGAGGGAGATTCACTTTGAAAGCATTCTAATGGAGGGAAAGTGTTTTAGAATTCCAATATCTTGTGCGGGCTTAATGGTCACCCTCCAGTACGTTAATGACCATAAGAGAATATCAGAAGTGGGACCACATGCAAGCACCTAAAAGCTCGGTAAAAGGAAGGAAATTACTATGCTACAATCCTAGTTTCGTGAAATTTTTATGCTATTTTCCTATTTTTTGAGTCTTTCCACGTACTTTCCTACGTAACGTAGCCTTCATGCTCATTGGACGCGCTCTATTTTTCTCTCTCTTCATATGGCCCTCCAAATGACCTCTGAAATTTCCTAATGCTTTGCAAACATGGAGATTTGTATAGCTACGCTTGCGATTTTATCTTGGTAGGCTCGATTGAAACTCTTGAAGTTGTAATATGGATCTTTGAAATAGCTATCTTAGCCAGTGTGCATTGGATGTTTGACACTTTGACCTTGATGGTTACTTTATACACATGGATATAGTCCCCTAAACCAATACATGGTGTCAAAAGTAACTTTATCTATAAAGGGTTCAAAAGTTTAATCATTGGAGCATCTCTTGATATATATGTTACATTGAGCTTTACTTTTGCTGATGCTTTTTTTTTTAATAATTAAAATATAACGACTCCAATAAGGTTATTCTTTTCGAAAGAAAACTAAGCGAGAATTCGTCAAAGTATATAGCCTTTGCACTTTATCGGATTTTGTTTAGTATTCTTTTACATTCGTCATAAAGAGCACCCTCATTCACTTTAATCGGGTCATTGCGTTCTTGGAATATTGGTCAACGTATTGAAAGCTTCATTAAAACCTTTTTGGATGTTCCCCAAAAGAACACATTAATGTTCTCTTGTTTTTCAAAAGCTCGTTTTTGTTATATACAGAAGGTCCTCAGTGATTCCATTTTTGTGGTTTAGACTTTACCGGTACTACTCTGTAATAATAAGCATAGTCAAATTCCGTATGGATTGGAGTATTGTTTTTTGTCTATTTAAGTTCATTACATGGATTTAATGTTCACAGTCGTGTTTTTTAAAAAATAAAGTTTTAAGTGAAAGAGTAATTTATTACCTCCATCGAGCCGACAGCGCTTTGCCTCGATTTTAGATCCGATAATTCTCCTTGTGGAAGACACTTTGAGATACAATCAATATTAGGGAAATATAAACACGCATGAGAGAGAGAGAGAGAGAGAGAGAGAGAGAGAGAGAGATGCGTATAAAGAACCGAGGGAGAGAATGAGATTGCATCATTTTTGCTTTTGAGTACATAGACATATCTACATATACACAGAGAGATGGAGGGAGAGGATGAGATTGCATCGTTATTTTCTATTGAGCATGTACAAAAAAGTACATGTACATGTATTTGTAAACACGAGAGAGAGAGAGAGAGAGAGAGAGAGAGAGAGAGAGAGCAATAAAGTATATTTGGTGTTTCTAAATAATTTAAAAGTAGACTATTCTCTTTACTCTTTTATATTTGTGTATGTAAAGAAAGAAAGGGAGAGTATTGCGGAGACAAAGATTAAAATGGATGCCTTTTAAAACTGCGTTTTCAATTATATTTTGTGCCTCGGGCATTTCATGCATCAATTCTTTACTACGCGTATGCGCGTGTGCGCGCGCACACACACACACACACACACACACACACACACACACACACAAAGAGAGAGAGAGAGAGAGAGAGAGAGAGAGAGAGAATTATGGAGACAAAGATTGAAATAAATTACTACGAAAGCTCTTTTTTTATTTCATTTTGTTTTTTTACTCGTACAATACATATTTCATACATCAATTCTTTACTGTGCATTGAGAGAGAGAGAGAGAGAGAGAGAGAGAGAGAGAGAGAGAGAGAGCGAGCTACACTATTCATATAGAAATTAGTTAAATATTTAACTATCAAACTCTAAAACTATGTAAATATTCAATAAAATATTGAATATTCTACTTTAGCCACATCTAGAATCCATAATATATACAATAGATTTAATCGCCAAGCGTCATAAGTCATTCAACGTAAACTTGCTCTTCAACATGTTCATAATGAATTCCATTTCAAATTCAGAGAAAGACACACATATCTATATGAATACATTTATTTTACACAGTATCTATGTATCTATTCTTTATCCCATTTGTAAATGCAATAGAAAGAGACTTAGACAACTATACACTCATACAATATGCATGTATGAAGAGAGAGAGAGGGAGAAAGAGAGAGAGAGAGAGAGAGAGAGAGAGAGAGAGAGAGAGAGAGAGTGAAAACAAGTAATTGGACATACTTTGTAACTTTTTTTTATTAGATTTAGTTTTGTTTCAATTTCATTTCACCCTTGTATTCTTTTCTGTTTGTCTTGGAATTTTTAAATTATATTTTATTTTGTTTCAATTTCATTCCATTACATTTTATTATTTAATTTTTATTTTATTATTGTTGAATTTCATATCAATCAAATTTTATTTGAATTCTATTTCATTTCAATTCAGTTATAATTCATTTTATTTTATTTGAAATACAATTAATGTCCATTTCATTTCAATTTCAATTTATCTACATCTTGTTTTAATTTCATTAGCATTGTATTTCAATTCCATTTTGAAATAATAAAATAAAATAAATAAAAATTTTAAAAAATAAAAAAGAGAAAAAATAGAAAAAGAGAGAAACCACAAAAAAAGAAAAAAAATATGGAAGAAAATCTTAAAAAGCACAAAAATAATAAAAAAATCACAATAAAATAATTATAATCTAAATAAAACAAAAAAGAAAATTTAATTAAAATAAAAAAAACTACAAATTGATCAAAAATCCATTAAAAGCCAAAAAATTATAATTAAAAAAATCTTTTTTTTTGCATATTACAACCTTTACATTTTTACTGTTAATTATTCTATTCATTTATTTTTCTTTTTGTATTTATTTGTTTGCTTCTTCTTTTGGTTTATTTTGGTTATTAAAAAATCATAAAAAATTATATTTTTTTTGCATTTCTCGATGTCTTTTCTCCTTCAACCGCTCTTTTGTTTGCCACACAGACGTTGTATGCACTCTATTCATGCACATTTACGCCAACTAGGCATGATTAGCGTAGATAGACTTAGAGAGCTAGATTATGCTCAATTTAATCGATCTTGATTAGATTTGATAGATTCTACCAAATCTAATCAAATCTTGATTAGATTTGATAGATTCTATCAAAATTAGCACATGCTTCCATAAGAGTTTACACAATTTAGAGCATTTTCATGTGTTGTCCTTGATTCTAGTCATCTACTATACGTAGATGTATGATTGGACTCTGATTTGGAACATAGGCCAAGATTTGACATTGACTTTGCATAGTGAGTTATATTTTACCTAAATGGTGACTATGCATAGACTTTAAGAGCTTCACGTGCTAGCCATGAGATATTTGGCTTCATATTTATACACAACATCTCTTGTGGATGCTTCTAGCACACCCCATCCAAACACACTACCTGGACAAGCACCATGTGTGATGGAGAGGCGTTATAAGACTCGACACATCACGAGAGGAGCCTCCTACAAAGGTAGAGCAATCATTAGCGTTAGAGGCAGTATATTCATAGTAAGATATATCTTATAAATCAGATCAAAACACCGTAACCTCGTCAAACATAGATAGACACGAGGATACCTGGGTGAGGATATAGAGATTCTTTTAGCCCGTACGGCAAGTATTAGGGTCTATCTTTATACTATGCCATGAAAGTTGGAGATAGCTATCTCTAAATCTAGACCATACACCCTCCTTTCCTTATGTGGCTAAGTGTTAGAGCATGTGTACACCCTACATTTTCATATCAACTTATTGATAGATTGGGAGCTTTATACAAGGCCCAATCTCCATTAGGAGAAATATGGAATTTGCATGGGTCTTGTACGGAATCCTAATTTTTAAGGATTAAGGCTAATGTTGTGTAGGGTTAAGGGGACAAGGGCATTCAAGAAGTTAGTTTTGAGTAGGCTTTTCTAAGCTTTTTTTAGACACATGTAGAATGTGAACCTAAGAGGTCACTTTCTCTTTCTAGATTTTTGAAAGTGAAGGGAGCATAAAGAGTGTGGCCACATTAGCAAAAACGTGGGTCACTAAGAGTCAAAATTTGACTTTTTTTTAAAGAAGTCATTTTTACTTATTTTTGACTTAAAACCCTCCCCAACATATATATATATCGAAAAATCATTTTTGGACCTTTTTTTAAAAATCCACAAGCACTGAAAGTCCACTTTTTTTAAAAAAAATCTCCAAAAAAAAACTTTTGTTCTCTCCTCCTCTCTCTCCCTGTCCCCTTCTCTCCTCTCTCTCTCTCTCTCTCTCTCTCTCTCCTCCCATCTTCCTCCCTCTCCCTTCCCCCCCTCTCTCTTTCATCCTTTGCTTCCTTATGTATAGCTATCATGGACCTCACGGACATCATAAATCGTGTACCTCCACCACCGTGTACTCGGCACAACAAAAGTGTACATATTCGCTTGTCCACGACGTTTGCACCAAATGTCGCACGTGAGGGTGAGAAAATGTCATCCCAGGAACGTTGTACCGTGGTGAGACGAATGTTGATGGTTCTTCAATATCTTGGGAGGAGAGAAGTAGGTTTAATGGGATATTGCAATTGGTTGTGTATGGATGCAGGTGCTTCTTTGCGTTCGTGGATGCACGAAGATCAAGCTCTTGAACTCAAAATAGTGGCATTACAAGAAAGTATTGCCTTATCGAAGAGGAAGGTTGAAACTCTCTATTCAACAATTGCAGGAAAAGGATGCGCACATTATGAAGCTTGTTAATACCATCACATATTTGAAAAAAACACCCCTTGGGACAAGAAAACAATATACTTTTTACTTTTAGTTGTGTTCTTCTTATCATAAACTTTGAAGTCTAAGGTGTTGCCTCTACTTGTTTTGTAGTGCTTGGCACAAAGGTTGCTTTTGTGCACAAATAGTGAAAGGTTGAAGATTAGAGAGGTCTAGTATCACCACTTTTCTTTTAAAACAACTTTCTTTGTTACATCTTGCAGGTAGGTGCTTCAAATTCATGCTTATTAGAGATGGCAATCTCATCCTAATGTATATTTTAGAACTGTTTATTCCCAATTGGATGAAAATACTTGCAAATTTGTACAACATATACTTAATAAGTATCCTTATTATACAGCTTACAAATGTTGAATTCATACATGTTTTTGTTTGAAGAACAAGTTTTTAACGTGTCATGATATAAGGTGACCTTTTACTATGATAGTTGAGTGGCGGTGTTTGCAAGAATGGCTCAAGGAACTGACATAACATGAATCTTTTACGGTGACGCAAAGCTCTCCTCAAGCAATGTGGCTCCCAGTACACCAAAAATAATTATGCTAACATGGAGACATCCATAGTAGGACAATACAACATCTTTCCATTAGCAACACAGCCTTTCCTAACATGAGGACACCTCCACCAAAGATAATTTTATGTGATAGGTTACCCCACGAGCATACCATGTCATGGAATGGATGCAAGAACTATGACCGCAATACCCCTTAGTAGTTGTTCATGAATGTATATATATCAAAGTTAATGAGAATAAATTTTTCGTTTGTTGATGTGTAAGAGAACTCTAGGACTACCATATTTTAGATTGTTTGATAAGTTAAATAAAATTTGTAGTCATTTAAAATATAAATTTGTTTTTGTTTGGTAAGATTGTATATGAGAAGACATGATAAAGTACAAGAGATCTTTACGAAATAAACTTCGATGAGATTCCTACCATGCACTTATGACACCATATCTCTCCTGGAACCCTTTGAGTTCTATCGTTGTGAGAAGTCCAAGGGGGGCCTATTTTTAAATTTTTAGCAATAAATTTTTTTTGAAGGAAATTTTGGTTGCTTTAAAGTTTGTATACAGTCTAGGTGTTCATTCTTATTGTTTTTCTTCAGTTTCAAATTTTGACGTAGGGCACCCCTTGGAAGCCACTTTTGGTAAAGGTGTTAGGGCGAGATTTTGGGAAAGTTTTGTATGTAGGAAATACAGTCCTTAACACAATGAAAAACATTGATTCTTTGAGTAATTTCAGATTCCATGGTTTTAATGTTCGCCCGTAGATTAAGAAAAAAGTAAGAAATGTCTGTTTTACATCATTTTTCAAGAAATTGTCAACTTGCATGTTGATTTTTGGAGAATCTGAACAAGATATGACTTTCTTGCATCGCACGATGGTTGAAAAGCGCGACAAGATGAACACATGTTTGTGAGACAAACCCGGACAGATTTAGAGCCAATTGGAAACGAGAAGTTGTTGAAAACAGCCTAAAAGTTCAACACTTAAAAAAAAACTAAACCATGTATCATGCTCAAACACCTAAATTTTTTATTGTTTTGCCATGTAAAGGCCACCGGGGCCCTCAACAAGTGTGGTCACAAGGACGCGTGAAATGCCCAAACAGGGGTCCCTGTTTGAGCATTTTATGCGGCATTGTGGTACTCTTGTTGAGGGGCCTTGGGGCCTTTACATGGCAAAAAATTACTTTTTTTCATGCATAGTCATGAGATAAGATGTGGTGTTTGATGTACAAAGAGCAAGAGCTTCCCCCCCCCCCCCCCCTTTCCCATTTTGCTATGTGTTCAAAGGCCTCACAAATCCTTTGCGCGCGCCCTTGTGGCCCCTCTTGTTAAGGGACCCTGGGGCCTTAAAATGGCAACCGCAAGCTTTTTTTAATGCATGGCCATGACATAGAGGTGTAGTGTTTGATGTACTCAAAGCAAGAGTCCCCCTCCCCACCCCCATCCCCCTTCCTTGCTTTGTGTTCAAATGTAGGTCAAAGGCCTCACAAATTCTGTGCACTTAACGTTAATCACTAGAAATTAACCAAACAAGGAGCCAATTTTTACTTCCTTGTGTCCATCCCCTGTTCTTAGGAATGTCTTGATAAAGGCATGACTAAACAACTAAAATATGTGTGAGGTCCCTGCCCCTTGTTGAGAGGAGCGGAGTACCTTTGATAGGTCTCCAATTTTGAAAAAGAAAAACCAACGGACATTGCCTTAGCTACTACGTAGCTACGGACATGAACTGTTAGTGAAGGATTGGTCCTATCTTGCTATGGCGGAGCGTGACCACCATAACCCTATCTAAAAACTATCTATAATCAATTATACCTAAAAGTATAAATCTTAGAGTGACCAACCTGTGCGCTTTTTTTTCCATGTTTCAGAAGCACAGTTGCCAAGGTTTGTCTCTTTTAAGATTTATGACTTAAAAAAAAAACAATTTCTAGCGTTGGAAAGTTACCCGACTCATTGGGTTCACCCATCCATAGAATGATACCGTCGGGTATCATTCTCCCGCTTTCCACACCACACTCACCCTTCTTTTGTTATCTAATTACTACCACACTGTTTAAACATACATGTTCCTTTACTTTATTTATGATACTGGTTCGTTAAAACAACCCTTCAAACAGTATTACAAACAATAGTCAAACAAGAAGTCATCCAATTTTAAACCAACAACCCTTGGATTAGGTTCACTCAAGAATCTCTACTGGCGCTATTATGTCCGATCGGTATATACATTATTTATAAAAACCCTTGTCCTCATGAGCGTCCCATACCGCTCGACAAGTACTCGTTATGCTAATTTGGACGTACTCCCGTCACAGCAACAACGGTGCTAATCTGGGCGTCATCCTCACGCCACAGCAAAACAAAACTGCAGTATTCAACTGGGCTAATCTGGGTGTACTCCCACCACAGCATCAACGGTGCCATCCTAGGCGTCATCTCACGCCTCGGCAACTGCCACATTATACCAGCGCTAATAAGTAGAGAGACTTGAGAGAAACCATACCGAAGGTTTTTGACAAACATTCTTTCCTATAGCAACCAGTTTAACCAGACAATCTTTCTTACTTGTCAAACATATGACGAGTTTCTTGGGGTTAAGCCCCGTGGTTTCGATCCGTGTTTTCTTTTCATAAGGTAAATAATATATTCTTATGGTCTCGCATATGCAATGATGCATTACTTGAAACTGCAATACTAACCTGTATCATAGCTCCCATTGGTCCGATTGGTGGAGACATAGCATGTTCCACAGGGGTTCCACCGTTACTTGTACCAGCTTCATGATCATTAGCGCCTTGGGTTCGAGCACGCTTTGGAATCATTTTTTTGTACTACACTTATGTTATACACTTAGAACTTTAAATTGGTCAATTTTTCTAGTAATCTCTTGTTTCCAAAGAGAGTCTATAATTTGAGCCCTCGCCAACTCGGATTCACACTTATTGTTGTTGTTCTACATTTAATTTCTATAAATCAAATATTTGCTAATCGTAATTAATCAAAAATTAAGTGTGTAAACTATGAGTGAAAGTTTAGGAATGCATTACTTTTATGCTTCACATTTCTAATCCAATTCTAACTTCAATTTCTATACTTCAACTAAATCAATTTTTAGTATTATTCAAAATTCTACTTAATCTAATTGACAATAAAATTGTTGAATGATAATTTCATCATGTATAATAAGAATATGATGAGTTCTCTTATGTATTAACTTTCAATTAACTATGCATAAGTTAATAGTAAAGATGTACTAACTAGAGAGAGTAGGTATACTTAGAGAGATTAGAGTAAGAGAAAACATATACACACATCTTTTCTAAATTAATCGAATCTTACTAATCCATTAAAAGATTAGAGTAGAAGAGAACACACACACATCATTTTCTAAAGCTAATTGACTCTTACTAATCTATTAGAGAGATTAGAGTAAGAGATATCACACACACACACACACACACACACATAGCTAATTGAATCTTACTAATCTATTAGAGAGATTAGAGTAAAAGATAGCACACACACACACATATCTTTCTTAAAGCTAATTGAATCTTACTAATCTATTAGAGAGATTAGAGTAAGAGATAGCACACATACACACATATCCTTCTTAAAACTAATTGAATCTTACTAATCTATTAGAGAGATTAGAGTAAGAGATAGCACACATACACACATATCCTTCTTAAAACTAATTGAATCTTACTAATCTATTAGAGAGATTAGAGTAAGAGATAGCACACATACACACATATCCTTCTTAAAACTAATTGAATTTTACTAATCTATTAAAGAGATTAGAGTAAGAGATAGCGCACACATACACACATAGCTAATTGAATCTTACTAATCTATTAGAGAGATTAGAGTAAGAGATAGCACACATATATCATTCCTAAAGTTAATTGAATGCTTAATTAATACGCACCTTATTAGTCCACTAGAGTTTTTGCTCTCTTAGTGGTTTGTGGACGCCTTCTCTCTAAGAGAAGTGGCAGCACTTCGTGAGTGAAGGAGTACGAGCGGAACTGCGACGCGAGAGAAAGTGCGAGAAGAAGAGCACGACAATATGGTGAACTCGCTCTACTGTAATGTGTAGAGCATAGTGAGTTCTTATTAGGTTTTACAAAAGAATATGTGTACATACCTGGCGGCCCGCCCACTTACCTGGGCGACCACATTGGGCTTTATACCCCAACAACCTCCCACTTAAAGTACCACATTGGACTTTAAGTGGGAGGTTGTTGGGGTATAAAGCCCAATGTGGTTGCCCAGGTAAGTGGGCGGGCCGCCAGGTATGTACACATATTCTTTTGTAAAACCTAATAAGAACTCACTATGAGTATACGGTAACAGTGGGTCGCCCAGGTCATGGGCGCCCGCCCACTATTACCCTATACTCATAGTGAGTTCTTATTAGGTTTTACAAAAGAATATGTGTACATACCTGGCGGCCTGTCCCCTTACCTGGGCGACCACATTGGGCTTTATACCCCAACAACCTCCCACTTAAAGTACCACATTGGACTTTAAGTGGGAGGTTGTTGGGGTATAAAGCCCAATGTGGTCGCCCAGGTAAGTGGGCGGGCCGCCAAGTATGTACACATATTCTTTTGTAAAACCTAATAAGAACTCACTATGAGTATAGGGTAACAGTGGGCGGCCGCCCATGACCTGGGCGACCGATAAGGCCTATGTGCCTTGACCGGTCGCCCAGGTCATGGGCGTCCGCCCACTGTTACCCTATACTCATAGTGAGTTCTTATTAGGTTTTACAAAAGAATATGTGTACATACCTGGCGGCCCGCCCACTTACCTGGGCGACCACATTGGGCTTTATACCCCAACAGCCTCCCACTTAAAGTCCAATGTGGTACTTTAAGTGTGAGAGAAGCTACTATACAAGCTAATATACAAGGGATGTAGAGAAGTGATGTACTACCCTACACCTAACTGTTTGCGAAAGTGCGCAAAGCTCTCTGAGGGAAGTCCCTTTGTAAGTAGATCAGCAGGATTTTCTGTGGTGTGAACTTTGACAAGCTGAATTTGCTTATCCTCGAGCATTTCCCTGATGAAATGATACTTCACATCCACATGCTTTGTCTTTGAGTGATAAACTGGATTGCGAGCCAGTTGTATAGCACTCTGACTATCACAATATAACACGGGCATCTCTTCTTTGATTCCCAAATCTGTTACTAGTCGATTAAGCCAAATTGATTCTTTGCATGCCTTTGATGCTGCAACATATTCAGCCTCTATAGTAGACTGAGTAACACAATCTTGTAATCTAGAACGCCATGATACTGCTCCACCAGCCAATGTAAAGACATACCCTAACGTAGACCTTCGGTTGTCTAAGTCACCTGCATAATCTGAGTCTGTAAAACCCTTTACACTTAGCTCCTGACTCCCATAGCATATACACATACTCTTTGTAGCTTTCAGGTATCTCAATATTCCTTTCACTGCCTCCCAATGTTTCTTGCCTGGGTTTGACATGTATCGACTTACTACTCCCACTGCAAATGCAATGTTTGGGCGAGTAGCAATCATTGCATACATCAAACTACCCACTGCAGAAGCATATGGAATCTTATCCATTTCAGCCTGTTCTTCCTCAGACACAGGACAATCTTGTTTGCTAAGTTTCACATATGGTGGCAATGGAACACTCAATGCCTTTCCCTTCTCCATATTGAAACGTTGCAAAACCTTGTCAATATACTCTGTTTGAGATAACCAAATCAACTTCTTTGATCTGTCTCTCTCAATGCGCATACCAAGTATATGACTTGCCTCACCCATGTATTTCATGTCAAACGATTTTGCCATCTTTGACTTCAAAGCTGAAATTTCTTCCAAGTGGTTGCCAGCAATCAACATGTCATCCACATACAAAATAAGGATCAACCAACTACCATCCTTAGCCTTCTTTGTATATAGACAGTGATCGAACTCACTATGTTTGTAGCCTTGAGAAAGCATAAACTTGTGGAATTTATGGTACCATGCCCTCGGTGATTGTTTTAAGCCATAAAGACTCTTTAACAACTGGCATACCAAATCTTCCTTGTCTTTCTCAACAAACCCTTCTGGCTGCTGCATGTAATTTCCACATCTAAATCACCATGCAAAAACACTGTCTTGACATCCATTTGGTGCAACACCAAATCTAATATGGCAACCAATGCAAGAAAGCATCTCAATGTAGTCATCTTGACCACTGGAGAGAAGACTTCATCAAAGTCAATGCCTTGTTCTTGCTTAAAGCCCTTTGCAACAAGCCTTGCTTTGTACTTTGGCTGACTATCATGAGCGGTGATCTTATACTTGTAAACCCATTTACAAGGTAGAGCCTTTTTGCCCTGTGGTAATTTAACTAGCTTCCATGTCTGGTTTTTATGCAGAGCTGTCATCTTTGACTGCATGGCCAATTGCCAATTCCCGGAGTCCTTCATTTGCACTGCTTCCTTGTAACATGAAGGCTCATTGCAATCAGTCAACATGACATAGTTCAAGATGGAACAAACCGATCAAGAGGTCGTGTGATACGTCCAGATCTACTCAAAATAGGTGGCTCAGGCTCAGCCACAACCTGTGGTTCCAATCTATCCTGTCCTTGCTCCTCTTGAGCCCTGACATTTTGTCTTGCACGTGCAGGTCCATCTTCTTGGAAGACAACTCTTCTAATCTCCTCAACCCTCTCTGGTTTAGAATGATATTTGGATTCATTAAAGTGAACATCATTGCTGCGGATAACCCAAAGTCTTTACCCCATCTCACCAGAATTACCATAGCCTAGAAAGATGCACTTTCTACTCTTTGGCTCAAGTTTGTTCCTAAATTCCTTTGGAACGTGAGTATATGCCTCACAACCAAAGACTCTGAGATGCTTGTATGAGGGCATTTTGCCTGACCATACCATCTCTGGCACTGAATCCTTCTGCAAAAACTTGCTAGGAGATCTATTTATAAGATGAACAACTGTTGATACAGCTTCAGCCCAAAACCCATTTGGCAGCTGTGCATTAGACAACATACTTTTGACCTTCTCTTGTATGGTCCTATTCATCCTCTCAGCAACACCATTTTGAGGAGGATTGTAAGGAGCAGTAAGTTCACGTTTTATACCTTTTGACTCACAAAAGTCCTGAAAGGCCTTTGAAACATACTCTCCACCATTGTCAGTGCGTAAGCATTCAAGCTTCTTGCCACTCTGATTCTCCACAAGTGTCACAAACGTTTTGAAAACACTAAATGCTTCATCCTCGTGCTTGAGAAAGTAAACCCATACTTTCCTCGAGTAATCATCTATAAATGTCATAAAGTAAGAAGCTCCCCCTAGCGATAGGTTAGGCATAGGTCCACACAAATACTATGAACAAGTGCCAACTGTGTATCTCTTCTACTGCTTCTATGCTTATGTGGCTGCTGTGTTTGCTTACCATACAGATAATGTTCACAGAATTCAAAATCATTAAATGAAAAGCCAGGAAAATAACCAGAACGAGACAAGATTTCCATTCCCTTCTTGGACATATGTCCTAACCGGCTATGCCACAAAGAAACGTTCGGCTGCTCGGTTACATTGATTACATTTTTAGAGACATTTGATACATAAATCATGTAAAGTCCTCCAGACTTTACTCCATGTGCTACTGTCATCGAACCCTTGGATATCTTCCACATGTTTTGTCCAAAAGTGGTGACGTAGCTAGCATCATCAAGTAAACCTGTGCTGATCAAGCTCTTTGTAATTGCGGGAACATGTCTCACATTCTTCAGCGTGAAAGAAGAGCCATTCTGAAACTTCAATTGAACATCTCCAACACCTAAGATCTCACATGTCTTCCCATTGCCTAACCGAACATGATCTTTAGTGGTCACATAAGAGGTAAACCACTCCTTGTTTGGAGACACATGAAGTGATGCCCCTGAGTCTATAATCCAGTCACTCAGTGCATTTCCATCAGATGCTGTAAGAAGAGTTGAGTCCATTGTATTATTCAAGAAGTAGATGTCTCCTGACACTAGACTGTCATCCTCTGCAACAGTGTTTGTCACATTATTTCTTGAATCTTCACTCAGGACTTGTTCTTCTCACCGTGGTCTTCAGCTTTCTCTTTGCCTTTTTCTGGTTTCCATTCTCTGCAGTCTCTTTTCATGTGACCCTTCTTACCACAATGGTAGCATTCTATGTCACTCATGCCTTTAGCACTGCGGGACTTGCTACGAGACTGATTCCTCTTTCCATCTTTGTACTTTTCTTTGGTCCTTCCCCTGACAACTAAGGCTGTTCCTTTGCCTTTGTCCATTGTCTTTCTATTGGTTTCTTCAGTAAGAAGACTTCCTTCTACTCTTGCTATGTTCAAACCATCTGGAGGTGCAGAATTACTCAAAGCTGTACAAAAAGTGTCCCAACTTTTCGGCAATGTGATCAACAGGAACATAGCTCTAACAGGTTCATCAAACTTGACACCTTGAGCTGACAATTGACTGTAGATGGTGTTGAATTCATTCAGATGATTGGACATAGGTGTCCCTTCTTTCATCTTCAAGTCAACAAGCCACTTAAGCCAGTATACCTGTGAAGCTGCACTCTGCTTCTCATAAAGATCACTCAGCTTTGTCCATGCTTCATAAGCTGACATCTCGTCTGCTACATTGAAGTAAACGCTTTCTTCCAAAGTCAGCATAATGGTAGAAAGTGCCAATTCATCCATTTCGCTCCATTCATCTTCGTCCATATCTTGTGGTTTTATCCCCTTGAGCTTTATAGGTTTTATCTGCTTCTTTTGTACCAACACGTGCCAAATCTGCTTCTTCCACAATGGGAAATTGGTTGCATCTAGCTTCTTGATATTGTAAAGAGCAGTGTCCTGTGATCTAGCCATAGCTACGCTTCACAGTAGTTTACTTTCCTGGGAAAAATTCGGCAGAGTTTCCCCTGTAAACTGACCTCTGAACCAATATCAACTTGATGAACTAGTGGATGTCGCCTATAGTTTGTGTGTAGATGAGCCCGTGTCGTATGTGACACGCCTCCAAGAACTGTGAGCCGTCCTTCGATGTGTAGACAGCCACAAATCAACACTCTAGGAGTGCCGATATCCTGAGCACCTGCAGTCGTAGGCCGAAACCCCAAATTTGCAGAGTCGGATCTGCACCCGCTGAGACCACGTAGTCGAAAATGGCCTGCGCAGAACTTTGTCGAAGCCGAACGGTGGCCGAGATGATCTCAAGATTTGGGGCCGTGTCTTCGCCTGTCGAATCTCACTCCAATCTGAGCAGGTGACTCTGGCTACCTGCAAATGCTGTCCCGAGCCTCGATCTGAGCTCTGATACCAGTTGAAGGAGTACGAGCAGAAGTGCGACGCGAGAGAGAGTGCGAGAAGAAGAGCACGACGATATGGTGAACTCGCTCTACTGTAATGTGTAGAGCATAGTGAGTTCTTATTAGGTTTTACAAAAGAATATGTGTACATACCTGGCGGCCCGCCCACTTACCTGGGCGACCACATTGGGCTTTATACCCCAACAGTGAGCGCTACAAAGGCAATCTCTATATCTAAAGTGTGAGCATGGATGCTCTATTTATAGCAAAAAAGAAAACGTCCAACTTTTTTTTTTCCAAATATATATATATATATATATATATATATATATATATATATATTAAAAAAAAATAAAATAAATTTTTTTTCCCCAAAAATCATACCCGCGCTTTTAGTACCCTTGTGGTACCCATCAGCTTGACCAGTTTGTCATTATCATCAAAAGATAAGGCCACACAACCCCCCCCTCATTAAGATTAGTCAAGACTAGTCTCTCCTTTTCATGTGACAGTGTGTCCCACTTTGTCCCCTCCTATGTGAGTCCATGTGCCTTCATTTGTCATCCCTGTGTATTCTTTTGTCTTTATAATTATTATTATTATTTTTTTAATGATAATTTATTTTTTATTTTTAAGTTAAACTTTATAGTCTTATATTAACTTTACAGTAGTAAAAGAAAATTCTACAATCAGTAAATAAGTTTTGCAATAAGTTAGTTAGTGATTCATATAGCTAAACATGTCAGAATTTTGTAGCATAAATTTTAACTTCTAGGTTTTCTCAATGTACGATTCATAATTTGAACTTGAATATCTTAAATAATGAGTGATGGTTAAAAAAAAATTCAACTGCGTAATAGAACTTGTGTGAAATTTGAAAGTAAAGACCTTATAATATGCTTGTATTTGTCATTTTAAATCCCTAAGGACTCTCAACAAGAGGGTCCACAAGGGCGCGCAAAATGGCCAAAGAGGGGTCCCTAGGGATTTAAAATGACAAATAGGGCATTTTCTTAATGCATGGTCATGAGATAGAGGTGTAGAGTTTGATGTACTTAGAACAAATCCCCCCCCCCCCCCCATTTTGTTATGTGTCGAATGGCCCCGAGCATTCATCACTATGTAAAATTTTCCTATATCACGTGCGCTCACTAGAATGGATGACCCCCCGAGGTTCCAGAGGAGTTAGAGAAAGATGATGACAACCAACAAGAACCAATCAAGCAGAACTAGAGAAGAAAGAGGAGGAAAAGCCAGTTAACAATCTTGTCAGAGGTCACTGCTAGGAAGAGAATGAATTATCAAGTGAAATCTCTAAGGGAGATAAGGAAAGCACATAAATATACTTGTCTTCTTATCCCTAGGCTATCCTTCATGAGAGTTGTCAAGGAGATTTTAAATAGATTGGTGAGCACGATGAAAAGAAAAACTTTTGTTTCAGTAAGGTGGAAATCTCAAGCCTTGATGTGACTTCAGGAGGCTACTAAGGATTTCTTAATAGAGTTTATGAATGATAGCTACATTGGAGCTGCATTTGCTCACAGGGTCACACTGATGGGAGATAAGATTTTGTACTTGTGTCAAGGTTGAGGTACAAGTTTGATAAGGATATGGAGCCAATTCCTAGTGAGGATCTTAGGGCCTATCAAATTTTAAATATTCCTCTTGCCAGGTAGCAAAAGAAGTCAGGGATTGTCATTGGAGATGTTACACATCAATATGACAGAAGAATGGCCGATGATATCAAAGCATGCAAGGAGGTTGAGAGGGAGCAAGACATGATATCAGAAGATGATATCCTTACTGTTAACCTTACAACACACTATCACCCTTGATGGACACCTTATCATTATTTGATTGAGTCATGGACCGGGCTTGTCAATCCAAAGGTGTGTAGGTGATCTCTGATGAGAGGCACACCACTTATTCCATTTTTACATGATTTTTACTATGACTGACCACTGTGGGCGCCCATGTGTGAATGGTTCAGACTCTTACAAAAGGTCCATTTGACCTAAAATCCTCATTGTTTGAGGTGCAAGCTAAGAAGTGCTCTTGCTCTACCTCTATCTTCTCCTCCTTCGTGTGCTCACGTGTATGTGTGTGTGTGTGTATGCTTGAGAGAGAGAGAGAGAGAGAGAGAGAGAGAGAGAGAGAGAGAGAGAGAGATTGAGCATTGTGGCGGCATTGGCGGTGACGAGGCGGTTGAGTGCGGTGGCAGCGGTGGCTCCTTCTTCTTCACGGCACACGATCCTTCACGATGGAAGCATTGAGCGGTGAGTGACACACCATAGCCCCTTTGAGCTTGCTAGGAATGTCTAGTTGTGTGCTTGCAGCCATTTGTCGCTTGCACATGGTATTTCGACAAGTTCCCAGCCTCCGACACATGCATCAAAGCACACATTTTTGGTGCCATTTTCGGGAACTACCTTGCACTAAGCTTGAGGAGCACTTAGTGCTACCTCATGAAGCTATTCACTTCTGTCATTTTTGGTTTTTGCTGAGTTCTGTTAGATTTGTTAAGTGGTTGTAATGTGTAGGTTTAGCAAGATTTGTTAGCTCAATTAAGTGTTGCAGTGTACATGTTTTGTTAGATTTGCTAAGTTTTACAATGTGCAGGTGCTAGCAAATTTGTTAGCTAGTGTAGATCTGTAATGTGCAGTAGATAGTTCAGTAGTCTGTGAGTGAGCAGTTTGCTATGTTAGGAAGTGTAGACAATGTGTAGTAGTTAGTGTAGACAGTGTGCAATTTGCTATGTTGGACATTGTTTTTTTAGTGTTAATTAGTTATAGACAGGTTAGACAAAGCTCCCAAAGGCTGTTGTATATGCACATGAGCTTGATGTCCACATGCAACATTATCCACAATTTTTTAAAAAAAAATAATTCTTTTTTAAAAATCTCAAAAATTTGAGACAAAAAAAATAAAATTAAAAAATCTTATTTTAAAAGGAGGATCGAGATTGAGCCCAAGCCCGAGCCTAGGCCTCAGTCTTATGATATAGTATAGACACTACTATATACCTAAAGACTAGAACCTTAAGTGAGGGGAGGGCATGTGGGACAAGTTCCTTAAGTCCTCCACCATTCCCTTTACAAAGGAAGGATTGTGATTGAGCCCGAGCCCAAGCCCAAGCCCAAGCCCATGCCTCGGTCCTCAGTCTTATGATATAGTATAGACACTACTATATACATAAATACTAGAACCTCAAGTGAGGGGAGGGCATGTGGGACAAGTTCCTTAAGTCCTCCACCATTCCCTTTACAAAGGAAGGATCATGATTGAGCCCGAGCCCAAGCATAGGCCTCAGTCCTCAGTCTTATGATATAGTATAGACACTACTATATACATAAAAACTAGAACCTCAAGTGAGGGGAGGGCATGTGGGACAAGTTCCTCAAGTCCTCCCCCATTCCCTTCACACTCACCCTTTGGACTTACTAATTCTAGCCTTCTTCCCAACTAGGAAAAGACAACTTTTAGGATTCCAAGGGCTTTACGTAACCGCGAATCGAGGGTTGTAAATCACAGTACGTCCCTCTAGCTAAGATCCTTGTTTTGAGCTATCACACACCATATTTCATGGCTTGCTTAGAAAAAAGGACAAAAAATAATAAAAAAATTGGATTGCAAATGCCCAAAAAACTAGGTGAGCGGCCATGGGCACTGACCAACACTTCTAGAGTGTTGAGGTCACATGTACCTACGCTTTGGTCACGTGCTAGAGGACGATCACATAGAGAGTGTCTCCGTTTACGTGGGCACCCATTATTCCTCCACCTTAGGTTCTAGGCCCTCAGCGAGAACCCAAGGTAGTACCACTGAGGACCCACATATTGCATCTAGTGACTCTTCCTCTGACTACAACGTCATGGAGGGTTACCCGATGCCTAATTCCAATAGTTCAAGCCAAGACATGTATGCCATGGACCCACAGTCCGGGCCAAGCGTGCTTAGCCTCTTGAAGGAGACTTTTAGTAGAGCCACTCACTCCAAACGTGGATCTAGGGATATAAACAAAGAGGGTGGGGAAGTAAATTCACCATTCATGACCAACATAGACCTCATGCTCCTGGAGAGTGTGCCTGTGGATACTCCATTCAATGCCCCCCGTGACTCTTCAGAGCTATTTCCCTCCAAGGTTATATTTACATGATGGTAGAAGCCTTGTCGAAGTGCAACAGGTTGAGTGATATAGCCTTGCCGAAGTGCAAGATGTTGATCAAAATCAAAAGTTTACACAAGGCAGAGCAATGGAGAGAGCTAAAGGCAAAGGTCCCTATGTCAACATCCATGATAGTCAAGCAATCAAGTGCTCGTGAATTAGCAACCACTAAGGGTCAATCCATAGAGAGCCACATTGCATCCAGTTCAAAGGATACCCCTAGCACCTCAATCCTAGATGGAGCGTTTCTAAAAGAGAACTGAGAGTATGAACTGTAAACGGAGAATTTAACCAACATATACACATGTCACACCTATCACGTGAATTGGTTAGATGTTCTACAATCCACAATAGATGCTACTAGCATAAAGGATCAACAACAAAGAGTTTGTGATGTCATTCATAGGGTTATTGAGATGGAGAGGTAGAACAAAGGGATCCACATGCCTTCAACGGGTCTCATAAGATTCCTGGATATAGGGAAGGCTAAGAAACCAAATTTATCACAAATGGAGACTCCCTCGGTAAGCCCGATGGATCCTCCATATGTTGTTTTGCCAGGGGTCTAAGTACAATCTGAGCCCACAAGTGAAAGATTTACCCTTCCAAGTTTAGCTCATCTTTATCTTGATGATGCCACGGCTACCATGTCTACCCCAGTGATGGGCATGACAAAAAACACGCCATGGACCTCATTTATTAGTAAGGCACCGCTACATGGTGGCCCAATGCCTACCACAATACCTACAAGTGTGTATCAATCATATGCACCTATAGGCCCTCGTACTCATGTAGCTCCTACTCCTCCCATTGTTTCAAAAGCTTATGAACCACAACCACAACCCCCAAGCTCTTATTTCAATGGGACCATACCAACTAGCATTAGCATGTCACATCCGACGTCTTCTATGCCTAGGGCCACACACATGAACTTTGGGCCACCTCATGACACAACACCGTACCAAACTTGGAACCCACAGGCTGCATATATGCCAAGCCCAATGCCAACCCCCATTCCACATGCAATCCCAAGAGTGCTTGTCCCCACTATACCTGCTCACTTAGGTGACTTGGCAACATTTGCTCAAGTTATTGGTCAATCCATTGCTAAAAATATGTGTAACACCCCTGATAGGGAGCGTAGAAGTAAGGCAATACAAATAGCCAAGCTCACACAAAAATTTAGTGGAGACGAGGATGTGAGAAAGCATGTAAAAGTACTTGAACAAATATGCGATTCCCTAGGAGAACATAATGACTTGCATAAGAGTAATGCTTTAAGCCTGACCTTAAGTGGAAAGGCTGGGGATTGGTATAGAAACCTAAGGGTGGAAGAAAAAATGAATTACCCTACTCTTAGGAGACTGTTCTTGAAAGAGAACATACAAGAGGGAGTACTTTGGGGTGTAGCATCTCAGCTCCAGAAAGCCCAACGAGAAAAAGGAGAGCCCATCAGAGACTTTGTTAGTCGCTTGAAGCATTTGAATTCTCTTGTAATCCAAATGAGCACTTTAATAATGACCAATTTAGATAGATTTGTTAGAGGAATACAACATGAGGATATCAACAATGCCTAGTCATTAAAGGTATCACCACTTGGGAAGCAGTCACCACCAATGCGATCCAATTGGAGGACAACTTAATGATTCAAGGAGTTAGAGTGTCTATTGAGCCTAAATCTACTAGCTCGCAAGCATCGCGACATGAGCCACTGACCATAAAGTCTATATCTAAAGAGCCAAAGATATCTGAGATGACTTTAGCAAATCTACCAAGGCCATTCAAGAAAGTATTAGAGACAATTGTGCTCCGCAAAACAACCATATGTATCCAAGAAGGAAGCAACAATGGTGCTCAGTTTGCTATGGCTCACGTAGTACCAATGAATGCTTTACATTTAGAGTAAAATTCAATGGCAATTGCAATGTTTGTGGGAGGTATGGTCATCAAGCCAAGGATTGCATAGTATTTTAACGTGTGATGGCCAATAGACTAGCCTTAGCGGACACACATCGAGTGCCTGCATTGATGCAAGCCCCACCTCTTGAACAAACGGCACAACACATGGTCCCTAGGGCCCAAAATGTTGTTCAAACAACACCCTTACCACCTCCAGCGCTAGGAATGCAACCACCACATCCGAGAATCACTTCTATGAATCAAGTGGATTGTGAGTCATCTATTGCTTCTTTGGAAGGCTATGAGGAAGATATAGACCCTAATCATTTGCTTATGGGATTGATGCACTTGAAGTAAGTCCACAATACTACATGGAGGACTTTTGCAGACAAGTCAAACCTGTCTATCAAGTAGCTGCTCTTGTAGTAAGAGGCCAAAATATCAATTTCACTGCCAAGATACCACCTCTTCAATGCTACGAGTGTGGGGGTCCACATCGTGTAGCCGAGTGTCCTATTAGACTACAAAATAATGCCACACTAATGCAAACCAATCGAGCGAGCACATCTACAATGCCGATACTCATGTGTAATCGATGTGGCATAGATCATTTGATTGCCCAATTTCCTAATGATCCAAATGCACCAAAGATCATGCCGTTGACCTTAATTGAGGTTACTGAGGAGCCCTCACAAAGTACACGTGTGGTATCAGTAAATGTACTCACACGATCAATGCTCCAAAACCAAAATTATATTCTTGAAGAAAGAGACACAACATCAATTGCCCAATCTCAGAAAAAGAAGAAAACACGAAGAAAGAGATTGCAAAAAGCAGCGAAGCTAGACCCTAATTCAAAGACCAACATAGGGACTAGCAACGACTCTGTATATATGAACGACATTGAAGAGGATTCTGATTCAAGTGAGACCATGGAGACTAAAATAACCACTATAAAAGAAATAAACAAGGAAGATTATCATGAGACACAATGGCCAGGACCCAAGAAGAAGATAGGAACTTACCCAAACCCTATAGAGGAGATCGAGTGAGTCAAGCAATTAATGAGTTTGGTAGAAGAGACCCAAAGGGATCTAGAGCCAGTACCTAGGCAGATCTAGATTACAAACACAGTGTTCCCTATGCAAAATCAACCTCACAAAGTCCATAGACCACTAGCCATACCAAGTGTCATCCAAGAAGAAAGTGACTTTAAGTCATGGGAAAGTGGGCGTACTCCCTTCTTGTTGGAGATAATGTTTACAGAGGGATTACTTGACCCTATCGAAGAAATGGAGATCCCATCTTTCCCATGTCAAGGGATTGAAGCCCAAAAAGTGCCGTTAAATATTGCCAAATTGATGGATTTCAGGGATTCAAAAGTTAGAACCACCATCATGTCAAAACTATATGGAGACCTCGAGCTATTCTTAACTCTTTGAGCTTTCCTTAATGGAGAATTGAAAGTCCGGCTACCACAATTTGCACATATGGACGAAGCTAGGAAAGTGCCAATAGAGAAGGAACACTTAGATCCACAACCTAACCTAGATGAGAACTCTGTTGTTGAAATACCTGTTAACAAGTTGGGACAATACTTTGAAGGTGATGAATCCAATGCGACCATACCAATCACTACCAAGGGATTAATTGTGAAGGGAATCCTTGATGGTGGCATTGGGGTTAGCATTGTAACTAAGAATTGCTGGGAAACTATGGGAAGACCTCACCTTGGGACTACAAACATAGTAGTAAAGATGGCCAATGGGACTATTGTTAAACCTATTGGGATGCTAGAAGATCTCAAGATCAAGGTCTTTGGACACAAAGTAAGGATACCTTCATTGTTATGGATTTTTCCAAGCACACTATGTCATCTGAGATGATCTTAGGACGTCCTTTCGTGAGGGAAGAAAAAATGGTGCATGATTGATCTAAAAACCACGTCTACCTACAGTTCCAGGACTCTGTCATTCGAGTTGATCTTATAACTGGTTGAGCACATCCTCTAGGAAATAGATTTATAACTGATCATAGATCTGACACCACAATTTGCTCGGCCCCATTGCAATATTGTTACACATGTAAAAAGGACACTGATGTTGGGGAAGATTTCCCTTATATGGATGTTCTACCTGGGATGACCGAGTCTGACAACGTGGATTGGGTCCACCTAGCAACAACCATAGACACTTGGGAAAACAGGGGGATGACCTGGGTAACACTTGAGGGGGACGAAATGCCACAATTAGTAATATGATAGGAGCAATGCATATAGCTTCTGATGACCTACTAGATGAAGACTTGACTGACTATAGCATCTCAAAAGACTATAGCGCACACAATTCGAAGTTAGAATTATTGATTGAAATCAACTTTGAGGATGAAGAATCTGAGTTAAATCTTTGTGAAAATGTGGGGATGAACCATTCAAGGCCCAGTGATACCCTAGACGACAATCTATCCGAGAGAGGAGAAGACACGACTAGCGAGTTAAATCTTTGTGCAAATGTGGGGACGAACCATTCAAGGCCCAGTGATACCCTAGACAACAATCTATCGGAGAGAGGAGAAGACACGAGTAGCGATTCCTCTAGTGACTCTTCACTAGAGATCGGCCATAATAAAAAATCAGATAAGAAGAGTAAGAGATATAAGAGGCGACGATATCAAGAAAATGTGTGTGCTAGAATAAATGAAAAGAAATCTACGCAGAATGGCTTAATTATATAGAGGCATGTGATGCTCATCGTAAGTTGGTAGATAACTAGGGTGAATACCTTCAAAGCATCCTGTGGTATAATCCACAACCCATTGACATCGCATAGCTAGAATCTACAGAGAAGCCAAACTTGATCCGTACTATAAGGAGAAGACAAAATTGAGAGCTAGCTCAACAACAAAAGGAAGCAGAAGAGAAATCATAGTCCATAGAACAACAAGACCCCACAGACTTACATCCTGCACCTGAGAATTTCAAATCCTACACCACAGAGGAGCGTAAGGTTGTGTATACAAAGGCCCAGAGAACACCTCTCGATAGAAGTAATGGAGTCTATGATGGTCCAATGATAGTTAAGGAAATACAGTTAGCAGACCCAGATGAGGAGTCCAAACCAGTTTTCATTGCCCAAGATCTAACAGAGACTGAGGAATATGTACTCAAATTGCTTCTCAAAGTATTCAAGGATATATTTTCTTGGACATATGTTCCACCTTTCATGGTGCAACACACAATCCCCATGAATAACATGGCTAAATTGGTCCACCAATGACCCTACCCAATGAATTCTAAGTATGCAAAGATTGTTCAAGAAGGGATTGAAAAGCTTGTCAAATGCGGGTTCATATACCCTATTGAGCAGTCAGAATGGGTGTCTCCAATAGTTATTTGTGCCAAAAAATAATGGGAAACTAAGAGTGTGTGTGGTTCTCGAGAAGTTCAATGCCGCCACTAGGAGAGACCATTACCACTTGCCATATTTAGAACACGTGCTGGAAAGAGTTGCAGGGAAGGCTTTTTAGATGGGTACTCTGGCTATAATCAATTCACAAATGCACTAGAGGACCAAGCTAACCTGATCATTTCAAATCCTACACCACAGAGTAACGTAAGGTTTTGTATAAAAAGGCCTAGAAACACCTATCGATGGAAGTAATGGAGTCTATGATGGTCCAGTGATAGTTAAGGAAATAGAGTTAGCAGACCCAGGTGAGGAGTACAAACCTGTTTTCATTCCCCAAGATCTGGCAGAGACTGAGGAGTATGTACTTAAAGAACTTCTCAAGGAATTCAAGGATATATTTGCTTAAACATATCATGATATGAAGGTGTTCCACCTTACGTGGTGCAACACACAATCCCCATGAATAGCATGGATAAACCAATACAACAATGACCCTACCTAATGAATCCTAAGTATGCAAAGATTGTTCAAGTAGAGATTAAATTTTTTTTCAAATGTGGATTCACATACCCTATTGAGCACTCAGAATGGGTGTCTTGAATAGTTATTGTGCCAAAAAAGAATGGGAAACTCAGAGTGTGCGTGGATCTCCAGAAGGTCAATGCCGCCACTAGGAGAGACCATTACCCCTTGCCATATTTAGAACATACGCTTGAAAGAGTTGCAAGGAAGGAAGCTTATAGGTTTTTAGATGGGATACTCTGGCTACAATCAAATCACAATTGCACTAGAGGATGGTCAATCTAAAAATTCTTTCATAAGCGAATTTGGAGTGTTCACATTTTGTGTTATGGCTTTTGGCTTAACCAATGCTCATGCTACCTTCCAAATATTACTAAACAATACTTTTAGAGAATATTTGAGGGAGTTTTGCGAAGCCTTCTTAGATGATCTTTGTGTTTATTCCTCTTGGAAAACACATCTAACATGTTTACGAAAAGTGTTTGACAAGTGCACGTTGTATCGCATCTCCTTATACCCTTTCAAATGACATATAGTGTCCAAAAATGAGATTTCCACAGATGAGAGAAAAATTAAAGCCATTGCTAATTTTCCACCACCTACAAACTATAAAGGAGTTCAAAGGTTCATGGGCCATGTTGGTTATTACCAACGGTTATTTTAAACTTTACCGAGATAGCTCGTCCATTGTACAAACTTCTTATTGAGTTCCACTAGACCGTGGAGTGTGACCATGCTCATGAGTCATTGAAAAAGACCTTGACAAGTGCTCCCATTCTATGAGTGCCCGATTGGAATGTAATTTTCCATGTGCATATTGATGCATTGAACTTTGCTATTGGGTGTGTTCTAGCTCAACTAGGAGAACATAAATTGGACTACCCCATTAGCTTTGCAAGTCATCAATTAAATGATGATGAGAGGAACTACACCACTATAGAGTGGGAAGGTTTATCTATGATTTATGCAGTAAAGAAATTTCACTACTACCTTCTTGCCAACAAGTTTGTTTTCTATGTTGATCATCAAGCATTGTCATATCTAGTAAATAAACCTTGTTCCACGGGAAGAATTACACGATGATGGTTGTTAATTATTCTTGAGTTTGATTTTAATGTTGTGGTGAAACCCAGTAAAAGACATGTCATGGAAGATCATTTGTCTTGCATACCCAATGGTGAAGCCCCTACTGGAATTGATGATGAATTGCCCAATACTTCCCTGTTCCTAGTCGAGACCATGCCTGAATGGAGTAAGAAGATTGTGAACTTACTTGTTAATGGTTTTCCACCCAAAGAGCTTCGTAAGGATATGGCTCAAAAACTGTTAAAAGAATGTGAACCTTATTCTCTAATTGTAGGAACTCTCTACAAGCTAAGGAAGGTGTTACTTTGTAGTAAGGCTTTTGGGTGGGGTAGAGGGTCTAGCTTCCTATTGGGGAATCACTAGCTCAGGAAGTTTGCCTTCTTGAGTTGCCACTTCTTCAAAATTCATAAATTGCAAGGCATCTGTATCTCCCATTGACATGTATGTTTGCTCTTCCCCAAAAGTGGATGCATGTGACTTACTTGCCTCTTGAGCTTTGCTAAGTTCTTCTTTTAGTTGTGCAATCTCCTTCTAATATACTTCCTTTTGCTTTATAAATCCAATGAAATTTTCTCGACGCTACATCTATCCTAGCTTTATCTCCATCTCAAGGTCTCTAAACTTTTGCTTTAGGGCTTTGTAGGCCTGATTTATGCCTTGTAGTGTGGCCACGGTAGGGTTATCGTTGGCTGCTCTTGGCAGCGAGATTTTGATTGTGCCAGCTGAGTATTGGCAATGTTGAATTGTATTTGCAGCCTTTGAACTATTGATTTGGAGTCTTGTAACACGGTGGTTACCTCCTGAAGCTATTTCTCTTGTAGCTAGTGCTTGTAGCGGGTAGTGGTTTCTCTTGGTCATTGCATTCAATGGCTTGTAGTTTGATGCACACCCGCCATTTCCCACTCTTCTTAGGGGTAATGACCATCGAGGAAACCCATTGTGACTCATTCACAGGGTTTATGATACCTGTATCTAACAACTGATCAATCTTCTGCCAAAGGGATTCTTTTTTAATCTCCCCTAATCTCCTTAGCTTCCGTGCTTTTGGTTTGTACCCCTCTTTGAGGACTATCTTATGCTCAACACCCTTTGCTCCTCACAAATCCTTGTACTTTGTTGCAAACAAATTTTGGAAAAGAGGCACACAAATGGACATAGTCCTTATTCTCTTGCTTGGTGAAATCCTTGCTCAACATGTTGGCTCCTTCTTTTGCACCTATGCCATGAACCTGTAGTTGCACCTCCTTGTTTGCATGAGAGCCTTCTACGGTGACACCAAAAAAATTGGCATCTATCTTTAACATATCATCCTTGCTTTCCTCTTCCTCGGTATCATTGTAGCCTTCATCATAGGTTGTCTCAATCTCATACCCATATCTTGTCGTCTCATCCTCATCTCGCATTGCCATAGGGTGGAAACGGCTCTCTTTAGTCTTCAGATCTAATACCATTCGTCTCCCTCTCTCTTTATCACACAAGCTGAACATCCTGCTCTCCCAATCTTGTTTAGGACCTATTGCAAGCAGCCATGGTCTACCTAGGATGATAGGGAACACATTATCACCTACTTTCATCACAAAGAAATTGATTAGGCATTTAATGCCCATTACCTTCACTCACGTCTTGAGCCATGCCCAAACACCTAGCTTTGGCATGGTTAGCCATCCTCATGTGCACATTTGACTTAGCTATTGCTTTGACACCCGTTTCCCTCATAGTAGCCTTTGTCATGAAGCAAACTTGTGCTCCACCATCTATATAGGCATGAACTTGCATCCCCTTTTTTATGACAGTATCCACCAAAGGGAGAACATATGTCGGGCTACCCACTCTTAAGGCCATGATTCAAAGCCAACAATTGACCAAAGGTAATGTTATCTTTTTGGCTTTGCAAATCACTTACTAGATCATATTCGGGGTGTCGGTCGGTTGTCAAGCCTAACCATATTGATGCTAGCAAAGTGAGAACCACAAACATAAAATGTGAATCCATGGGACAAAAATGAACCAACCAGTGTATGGAGGCTACAAGAGATGGCCAATCTCTCGGAAAACCCAAGTCTAGTGTGCTCTCACCTAGATCGATCTCAGGTGTGTGTCAGACGCCAAAAGCCACTTTCCTTACCGTAAGCTTGATCCGATGAATTTATATAGCTACGGTGCTCCGAATGCAATGAAACTTATTCCTAGCATGTGCTGATTGTCCTCAACATCCCTATGTTCTCAAAAGTCATTCTCGACACTCTATCAAAATTGGGCATAAGATAAACATCATGTTTACTGAAGCCTAATATGTTGGTTTCATGTAGTTACAATTCTCCAAATGCAAACGTGTTGGTATGCTCAGAATAGCAATGCAACATTGTATGAGAGAGACACAAAAGATTGAAATAGTAGAGAGCTCACAAGACTATATTGCAGCGTATGATCACTTTCATTATCCAAAACTTAGGTCCAAAGTTACAAAAAGTGGCTTTTATACTTTAGCCAAGGTTTAAAATGTGTAATGTTTGGGCGCCTAAGACCTTTGAGACTCCACAACTTATTGTATCTGCAACCTAGGCACGCTAACTAACCTATTCTTTACATCTTGGAACTCTCATTGAGCCCGTAACACGTTACAATTATCATAATGGCTAAATAAATTGGAAAATAACAATAATAGCCATTTTGGGAAAATGTGTAACTCCAATCTTTACTGCTTCTTCATATTCATCTTTGATGTGCATTCATAAGACTTCGGTCTTTAGTAGCTCCTGTTAACTGACGCCAGCTCAGTTAACATTCCCCCCATCCAATTTTTAGTGCCTGTCCCCGGGCACTGTTGAGAAGTGTCCGTGGAGGTTGTGGAAGGTTTTTGATTGGTTGTTGATGGATTGATTTTCTTCATTTGTGGTTGAATTTTTTGATGAGGTTCATTCCGTCGTCGCATCTTCATTGGTTTGAATTTGTCTCTAATGTAAGAGATGATGTCGCATTTGTCCATTGTAACAACATAATGGATAAGCTATTGTTTATTTATTTAGAGTATGTACAAGAGAAGTAGAATGATGAGGATCTAAATTAGGGTCTAACCTGGATGATCAAAGGAAGAAAACCTAGTGGGAAAAAAGTGTCTTTGGTAAACGTGCATTATTTAAGTACTTATTAGCTTGGAATATATTAATAAACTACTAAAGGGATTATTTGTTGATGGATATAGAAATACAAGGGTAGCAAGTATGAGAGTAACATGATGGAACATTTGTTTGTCTACTGTAGTCCACTCAACGTGAATAGGTGGAAGCAAAAAGAGTGTCTAATGCATATGTCCAATGGTGGGACATTCTATATGCATACACAAAAATGTATGGTCAACAATATGATGTGCAAGGAAGATCTTTGAGAATTCCTTTAGATAGAAGGTGTAGATATAAAAGAATATGTTGTGACTTTACAAGCTAGCAGCCCTTTAGGAAGGGTTTTCGTTGTCGAGGATATATGCTCTCATCTTACTGTGCAGCGTGCATGAGTGTTGGGCTCTACGTCACTCCACCATGATTAAGTTAATAGACTTTTACTCTTATGCTCATCTCATCCAGCATGAGTGACACGACTTAGGTATGCTCAATTCTTCTAGCCTGATCATAAGCCTAATAACTATGACTCTTAGCACAGAGTTTAATATGACTTGAAGCTTTGGGACTAACGCTTTGCTCATTTTTTGACTCGGAAACCCAACTCTGACTATGCCAAAGAGTGTTTTTTTAACCCAGGTGACTTAACTTTTTACATTCTTAAACTTATTACAAACATTTCTTCAGGTAAAAGTAAGCTTGAATCCTCAAAAAGAGGTTTATTGAAGGACCAAGTTGGCATTGAAGGTTTCTTTTGCCATACCTATTTTATCTTGGAATCTGCAGCTTTGTTGGTTGACTCTGTCCTTCTCTGATTGTGAAGACTTCGTTGTCCGTTTTATTCTCCAATTAGGTCTATTATAAGGAGTCTTTGATGCTGATGTAGCCCTTTTTTGACTGTCTTCATCTGATTTTTGACTGAGAGGATTGGAAGACTTAGGAATCCAAATCTCTCCATTACCTTTGTAACTCCTTAGTTGACTTTGCTTAGCTCTAGTTCTTGTTGAGCTCTTGAGATCTTCATGCAGTTTTGGTGTAATTGCAGTTGGTCGTTGCCAAATCTTTGTATAGCGTGTGTAGAACCTTTGTTCAAGAGGAAGATTCCTTGAGATCGGTCTTTGTTATGTACCTACTTGAGAATTGTGGTAGACTTTAGCATCATTCGATGTTATTTTGTTGTAGGCATGCTTCTTAGGTATCCTAGGTTATTGTTGAGGTTGGTACCTAGTCAGCTTTCTTTCTTGGGAGGGTCTTGATGTCATTTCATATGCTCTAACCTGCGGTTCTGATACCCTTATCTGTCTGTTACCTCTATAGTACTCATGTTCTTTTAAGCTCCATTGCGATGCTATCCATCCCATGTGTTTTTCTTTCTGTGTTGATTTTTTGTCTTTAATCCACATTGGATCACTAACTTTTACTAAACTGCTCAAAACAAACATTTTCTTGACTTTATTTTTCTTTCTTGAGTACTTGGTTTGAAATACCTTTGTTTTTTTTGGGTGTCTCCCTAGAGGTTTCAGTTGGGTCAGCAAGACTGACTTGAAGTTTTGAAAGCTTGGCTTGCTTGAAGAAGCTGACCCATGAGGTTTCTTTGATGTAGAGGCATATGTTGAAAAACCTTTCACACTAGTTAGTGGAAGGTTCACTTTATCCTTACCTTTGTCTGTAAGATTTGTCAATGATTCATGTGACCTTTGTAGCTCTGAATCTAGCATTAATGATACATGTAATTGTTGCTTGCTACCATTTAGAAAGTAGAGCAAACGGTAGTGTATCTTCTCTATGGGCCTTTGTTGGTCTAACCATTGATGCCCAAGTATGACGTCTACAAGCATGTCTTTTGAATACTTTACCTGAAACTTTACCTACTCTTCATGCTTTTGGATGCTAAATGTAGCAACCATTTCTTCTTGACTTGTAGCCTTACCTAGCATTGCTTTGCTATCCCCTTTACCTGGTATGATCTCAAGTATACTTTTGATACTATCTGCAACCATATTGCACTTTGATTCTTTATCCAAAAGAGCATTGCATCTGACACTTGCTCCATTTGCATTGTTGAGAACTATAGCTATCTTCATTGGTGGTTCTTTTGAAGATCTTTGTACGGCTCTTGCCATGGTCTCATCTTGATCTAAATGTGTCTTTATGGAAGGTGACTTGAGACTCTGATTTCCAATCCGACTTACATCAGTTGATTCAGCTGGTAATGTCTAGATATTTGGACTGCCTATTTCTTCCTAGTTGTTTGCAACCTTGATCTTGTTCACTCCTTGTCTTGGTGGCTCTTTCTGTGCTCAATAGCGTTTGTGGTTGTTCTTTGCTTTGTTTGATCTGTACTTGCTTTTTCTTGATCTTCTTTAAGCTCTTTAGAGGTTCTGGTCAATAGTGATGAATCATCTTCAATAAGATTTGCTTGGATTTCAATCTCCATTTAATTATGCTAGAGGATTTTGTGTTGTCGTCCGCGGGTGACCAGTCTTGGTCTTCATTCTTTGTTGTCTGTTGACAACTGCATCTTGTTTGTAATATGTGTTTCCATAACCTTTTGAGCCAGTATAATTCCCAATATGATGTCTTCTGGTACATCTTTTGCATTTACCACATGAAATTGAGCTATGAGGGTATGTGAACCTACTTGAATGGCGGTGGAGATGATTCCCCAACACTCTGCTGGTTTGTTTCCAGATATTATCACGAATACAGGAGCATCTTTCAGCTATGGTCGGCCACATTTTTTCCAAGTGCAAAAGGACATAAAGTTCTTGTCTAGTTGAAAGTCTAGCTTTGCTTCACTTAACAGCTTTTCTTCGTTTTCACCCAGTAATGTTGCACTTGATCTTCTCGGGATTTTGGACTGAATTGACTACTTTCACTGTGGTGGCATCCTTGGCTTGAACTTTTTCTACAACTTCTTTGCTTTGGTTACCTGTTTCAGTTGAAGTTGAATTGTTTGACTGTGATATTGCACCTTTTGCTTGCAATTGTTGAGCATTGTCTGCCTGCATTTGAGTAACTTTTGATCTTAGAAGATCCACTGTACTTTTTGCTAGAATTTGTCTCTTCGGAGGAGATTTTGGCGATTGTGACCTTTGTGTAGCCTTCTGAGCTTTAGCTTCCTTTGATTTTGACCTATCTGTCACCTATTCTGCCAGCTTGAGGCTTGCATCATCTTGAAATAATCTTTGACTTCAGTTTGGATATCTATAGGAGTCTGTACAAGGTTGTGAACTTGGTATTCATTGCCATATGTATCCATGTATGCATATGTGAGCTTTGTCTTATGCAATTGCTTGAACACTATTGGATTCATTGGATTTTGACTTTGTCTTGAGGAAGTCAACTAAAACTTTAGTCCTTGATGATCTTCATACTTGAACTTATCATTAGAATCTGAGGAAATTTGGGTCAATTGGGAACTTCCAACAACCATATGGTCTTTTTATATATTTTGATTTGAAGAGGACTGGTTAGAGGCTCTAGGGCTTCTATAACTGACATTGTGTTTTTTGGTACATGAGCTGAGTTTGATAAATTTACAGCTACCCCCTTCCTATGGTAATCATTGAAGCTTTCTCCATTGTGAGAGCTCAAAAGTATCTGGCTGTGGTTTGAGATCACCTTTTGGGACTGTGAAGGCATATTGTGGATAGCACTATTGATGTTTGGCATCTGTAAAACTTCTGCATAGTTTCCTATGTACCTCCATGAAACATGACATATAATTTCCCAAGTCAAGATGTAGATAGCATTGTCTTCACTCTGATATTGTCTATCCCATGGGCCGCCTTTGATATGAGCTTATATGGTTTTAGGACCCAAGGCATCATAGATATTAGAATCTTGTGTATTTGTACGATTGTTTTGGTCAAACTATATGCTCGTTGGTCACAACATTAAAGCTTGATTTTTGATGGAGGAGAGTTTGGCTCTGAACAGATTTTTGGTTTTACTGGGGTAATATCATGGGTTGCATGATTCGTTATTCGACATTCGTTTTATTCGTGAATAATGATCGATTAATATGTTCTAAAGATTTATTCGTGCATATTATTTGCTGCCACGTCAGGTTCTTTCAAACAAATGTTTTATTGCTTACATATCAATTGATAAACTATCAATTGGTAATTAATCGATCGATAGGCTTTTGATTGGTAGTTTAAATCGATCTATATGTTTTTGATCGATATAGTAGTAGTATATAAAGCAAATTTTTGTGTTTTAGCTACAATTCCCTTCACCAAAGTGT
Organism: Adiantum capillus-veneris; assembly: GCF_014529385.1. NCBI lineage: Eukaryota > Viridiplantae > Streptophyta > Polypodiopsida > Polypodiales > Pteridaceae > Adiantum > Adiantum capillus-veneris. The sequence continues at coordinate 41,390,256 of NC_140949.1, read as the reverse complement.
CAGGTTACCTCCGACATAGAAAGGTTGAGTTGTCAACTTAAAAAATCTTTGATTTTTTAAGAAAATATTATTTTAAATGTTTATACATTAAAAATAAAATAATTTTATAGACTTGAATCACCTATAATTCTTAACAATAGAAGTTATTCTTTAACTTTATTGCTAAGTTTAAATAAATTACTCTAAGCAATAGAGACTATTTAAGAATAGATAAATAAATAATTGTACGCATTAGAGGCTACTTTTCTAGCTATAGTGCAAATGTATATTTCGAAACATTAGAAGCTATACTCTTAGCTCTATTTGTTTTAGAATAGATACTAAAAGTGATATTTGATGGTTAAAATCTATCATAGCTATAATATGTGCACAAATAATAGTGTTAGTTCACACATTTTGGAACATATACACATACATGTAGGGTCTTTTGGTTGTCATGAACAAATGTTCTTACCTCCATATAGACATAGAATAGGTCCACTTAGTGCCTCTTGGTTGTTATGAGATGATTCTCTTACTTCCAAGTGAGGTTTAAGATATGAAGTAGGATGCACTTGGTTGTTATCGAGCTTATGCTCTTACATCTACGTGAATATGGTGGATTAGCTATAGAATTCACTAGGTTGTGATCGAGCAAAAGCTCTTACCTCCTAGTAAATATTAGTCATGCATAGTACTTAGGAGTCACATGGATATTATCGATCTCATGCTCTTACCTCTATGTTGATATAGCAATTAGAGACCTCAGTTTTTTTAGGGTCGATTGGTTGTGTTTGAGTAGTAGCTCCTACCTCCAAGAGACATAGATAGTGGAATGTGAGATGACTCCATCGCTCATCTAGGTTGTCTTGAGAAAACGCTCTTTACCATAGAGCACCACCTAACGACATATGGGTCCATTTTGCAGGGTATGTAAAGAAATGCAAACATGCAAGACTTCTTCCTAAGAGACAGAAGGGTATGACAGGTGCTTCATCTGTCAACATAGAAAAAGTGAGTGTATATCAAGAAGACATGCGATCTAACCAAGGACCTTCAATGGGAACAACCCGAACACCTCAAAGTCCTTACACTTTTCCAAATGGTGCCATGGGAGGGATAGATGCTAGTCCCGGGACATCCAGCAGAGCCGGTACGCCTGGGACTCTATAGGCAACATTCACTCAACAGGACATGCTCGAATTGCATCTAAAGTGGACACAAGCCTTCATGGCTTGTGGAATCCCATTTAATGTCATAAGAAATCCTATTTTCAAAGATGCCCTAATGTCAACTACAAAAAAAGGATTCATCTATCCTAATTATAATAAAATGCGAACAGAGTATGTTGACAAAGTCAAGAGCAGTACAAAAGAGATTCTCAGGTGAACAGTGCTTGACTTTGTTCCAGTGTTTGGCTGTACCATAGCCCTCGACGGATGGACCAGTTGTCAAAAAAACCATTGATTAATGTCATGGTAATTTTTCCCAAAGGTGCAATGTTTTTGGAGGCCATTGATACCTCATTGAAAGAGAAGACATCTGTCTACTTGAAAAAGGTATATGAGCGAGCTATTGCTCGACTGGGTGGACCGAAGAATGTGACAACTATTGTTATAGATAATGCTTCAAACTACAAAGGAGCGGGTTTAGCCATTATGGAAAAGTACTTAGAAATTACATGGATTGGATGTGCAGCTCACACCTTGAATTTACTCCTAAAGGATATGGGCAGATTATCATTCATAAAATAGGTTCTTATTGACGTCAATCACATAGTCAAGTTTATATGGGAACATCAGTTTACATATGCTTTATTTCACTCCAAGTCTCCGAGAAAAGCACTTCAAATTTTCTGTGCCACACGGTTTGCTACATCATACTATGTTTGTATAATATCATTGAAGTGCGAGCATCTCTTACAAAAACTGTTGCAGATCGTCGTTGGGAGGCTTGGCTCAGCAAGTATCCAAGCCATCGCGAAGCAGCTCAAAAATGTGTGTCCTTGGTGCAATCTCCTCTCTTTTGGCGGAACATTGACAAACTTGTTGGGGTTAGTAAGCCCTATGTGGAACTACGAAGGGTTGTCGACACAGATAAGTTTGTCATTGATAAGGTTTATTGGATCATGTCTGAGGCATTGCGTCAAACCAAAGAATACAACCATTATAGTGCAAGAGAGAGATCACAGATTGTGCATCTTGTGGGAAAACGATGGGCTCAAATGCACACACCATTGCAGCACCATTGCATGGTGCTGCATTTGTCTTGGATCCAAAGTTCCAGATGAATGGGCAAGCCTCCAACAAAGAGGTGATGAGAGACTTTAGAAACATCTGCGCGTAGTTGTTGCCAAGCGACGATGGCATGGATGCATTCCAACAGAGGGTGGATTATGCCAATAGGGAAGGAACTTTTGGAGATCCTTGGGTTATTAATAGTGTAAAAAAGATTTCACGCCCAATATGGTGGAAAGAATATGGAGGCGACATAGTTGAGTTACAACACGTGGCGACCAGGGTGCACACACCAAAGTGTGTCATTTATCAAGGATTATTTCAAGAGAACCACCAAAAGGGGTAGACAATGATCTAACAGATGCATATCTGTTCTCCGTGGAGATGATACCCCATTGGTTAAAAAATATGGTTTTATTGCTGACTATAGATCAAGTAGATTCTCAAATATCACTTCTTCTTACACCAAGATTAATTGGACAATCGTCTATGTATCAATTACTAGCTGGAAGACTATACAAAAGAAATTGAGATGGAATATTGCTTTTGTGTATTAATCATGAGGAGAAAACCCAATACCTAAATTAAGCACACATTACCGTAGTAGGACTTCACATTGTGGAAGATCAAACTATGCAACGGATCATGAGACTTGGAGTATTTTGGCCAACCATGAGGAGTGGTGTTCACTCATTTGTGAAAAACTGTCTTCAATGCCAATAACAAACACCCATACCTCATGTGACATTATCTCAAATCTCACTAGTTTCTAAGTGGAGTAAATATATAGTTACTTACTTATCAAGTAGAACATTTTTGGAGGATAAGAATAAACTCCGCCAAAGAACTATTGAAACTGAAGCAAGAGATTATGCTCTTATTGGAAACCAATTGTATATGAGAGGAAAGGATCAACATTTACGTCTCTATGCAAATGAAGATGAATATATACCCCTCTAGAATAAGCACATATTGAGGTCACTTTTCTCATTAAAAAACCCTTTTTTATAGGGATGCTCGTTTATTTTTGGAAACTTTATCCTTATTGGTCCTATTGGATGCCCATCTTAGCAACTATTAGGCTACAAAAGAACGCCACACTAATGCAAACCAATCAAGCGAGCACGTCTACAATGCCGATACTCATGTGTAATCGATGTGGCATAGATCATTTGATTGCCCAATGTCCAAATAATCCAAATGCGTTGAAGATCACGCCATTAAACTTGATTAAGGTTACTGAGGAGCAGTAAACGTACTCACACGATCGATGCTACTGCTAGAGAAATTTTGGCAGGCATATGGTGGCCAACACTTTTTGTAGATGCCAAAAAATATGTTCGAAGATGTGATGCATGCCAACAAGAAAAAATGCCAACAAGAGTAGATAGCATGCCTTTAAGACCAATGATGAGAGCTCGAGCTTTTGCAAAATGGGGTATAGGTTATGTTGGACCAATACAACCACGTGCTTATAGAACTCAAGCTCAATATATCATTGTAGCTACGGACTATTTGACCAAGTGGGCACAGGCTAAGGCAACCCAGAAGAATAATGCTAGAGTCACAGCCGCATTCTTGTATGGGAATGCATCACAAGATTTAGAATTCCAATAGAAATTGTCAGTGATAGGGGAACTCATCCCCTTAATGGGGTAATTGAGTACCTTTTGAATGAATTTATGGTTATCCATAATAAATCCGCTCCATATCATCCACAAGCGAATAGACAAGCAATGAAGTTCTTAGCTCAGTATTGACTACAGAGGCTAGTTCAGGACAAACTAATTGTGAAATGAATCTACATACATGATAAAGAAGCCGTGATAGTTATCTTCAGGTTAGAAAATTAATATAGCTATTTATTTAAGTCAAATTAAACTAATTCTAGCTGAAAATTAAAGGGAGAAATATGTAAATCATGTTAGATAATTAAGTGCTATTTATAAGATTTAGAATCCGTGATAGTTATCTTAAGGTTAGAAAATCAATATAGCTATTTATTTAAGTCAAATTATACTAATTCTAGCTAAAAATTAAAAAAAGAAATTAGATAATCATGTTAGATAATTAGATGCTATTTATGAGAGTTAGTTTACATGATAAAGAAGCCGTGATAGTTATCTTAAGGTTAAAAAATTAATATAACTATTTATCTAAGTCAAACTAAACTAATTCTAGCTAAAAATTAAAGGAGAAAATTAGTAAACCATGTTAAATAATTAGATACTAATTATTAGAGTTAGTTTACATGAAAAAAAAGCCATGATAATTATCTTAAGGTTAGAAAATTAATATAGCTATTTATCTAAGTCATATTAGATTAATTCTAACTGAAAATTAAAGGGGAAAATTAGTAAATCATGTTAGATAATTAGGTGCTATTTATGAGAGTTAGTGTGTATGATAAAAAAGCTGTGATAATTATCTTAAGGTTGGAAAATTAATATAGCTATTTATCTAAGTCAAATTAGACCGATTCTAGTTGAAAAAGAAAGAGAAAAGTTTGATAATTATACTGGGAAATTAAAAGATAATTACCAAAGGTCAAAAATATTATTATCTACTTGTGATAATTATACCATACTTAATTAATAAGTTAGGAAATTATAATTGACCAAAAGTCCTATTTGCAATTAAAGATTAATTAAAATAAACAGACTTTGCGGTCAAAAGTTTATAGGAAAATTACAGTAAGTGTAAACTAGTGATATAAAGTTGAGGGAATGAAATCTTAATGAAAAAATAAATAGAATAAATATTAAGAGCAAAATAAGTATATTCCAAGCTTAAAATTCGATAGAAAAATTAGAAAAAAGATATAGAAAATTATAAGAAAACTAGGAGAGCTTATAAAACCCTTAGGGAAGCTTTGAAAAAAGTCATCATACCTATATAGCCAAAAAAGAAATTACTAGGTCAAGAATGTACCAATTAAGACTATAAATTTACCTTGGATTGGGTTAAAATTGAATACAAAGGTTAAGTATAGCTTTCGGATGATTTATCTAATGATTAGACGTCCTTTTTTTTTAACAATAAGAAGTTATGGCACCTAAAAGGACCCAATAAAATCCTACATCTGATGATATGACGGAGCTCCAAAAAGAACTAGAGCATCACACGACGACGAAACCGGGCCTAGTAGTAGGCCCACTGACGAGGGCATTCAGGTCTCGGCACTACAAAAAATGCCTGATCAGTCCCAGGTGGGTCTTTTTTATAATTAAGTTTAGCCAATTCAAGTTTTTATTTAATGGTTAACATTGCATACGTAAAGAGGGAGTAAAGAATTAGGAAAAGTAAAACTAGCCAAAACAGAAGACATCTTCCAAGAAATCCATGAGCACTTGTTTGTAAACTATGAAGGAAATGTTTGGGTTAAAGCCAGTTGAATTAAGAAAGATATGATTGATCATCCTTAAGACAGCTTGTCTCAAGACACCTCCGACTCCTTGGTATGTTTTGATGAATAATGATGGCTTTCCAGCCACTGACAAGTCAGTTACCCCCATGAACGATGAGTTTTTACTCCGTGTCATGTCTTGATGTTTCTACATAAGTTAAGATACCGTTTTTATCTTAGGGGAGCTGCCCAATTGTATGGGCAACTGGTTTGGTGTATGGGCATCCCCGAACCTTGGGCGGGGGTTTATCCACCCCAGATTGTGAACAAGGAATGGGTGCCATTTTTCACCCTTAGGTGGTCTTGAGACAAAAAGAGTACTGGTCATGGTTATTATGGTCAATGTTTTTGATTGACAGTACCCTGTCTTAAGTTTAAATATGTCTGTTTGCTAAAAGAATGCTTTTACAATGTTGTCTTTAATACTTGATTGAAGGAATCACTGTGACGAAAAGCTAAAAGAAACCATTATTTTAAATATAAAACAATGTGATAGTAATTAGAAAACAAAGGAATCATGTGTGAGTGTGGGGTGGTAAGTGGGGATTGACTAAGGTTGTCAATCATGAACGGGTAGACCTGATTAGTCAAGTAACTATCCATTCTTGTGTACTAATTTTTTTTTTAATAGTAAACTTCTCCAATTGGAAGAGGAGTTCACCAACGGCTTTGTCCTCACATCTGTTAGAGGGAAAAAAGCGTTGGTTGAAACTAACTTAGCTCAACTTGTGGAAGTTATAGGACTGAAACATTCTTAGATTTTTAAATGTTGTCCCGTTTTCGCTGCGAGACAGGACTAGGTCTTCTTCTAGGGCTATAGACCCAAGCCAAGGATCCCATCCCAATCTTGGTATTGGCGGGTTGGGGACCTCACAAGTGGTATCAGAGCGTATGTTAATTAAGATCCTGAACCTAGAAAAACTTTAACGTGTTAGGTTGAAAAAAGTGATCTTTGACAAATTTAATTAAAGAGGTATTTAATTGAAAAGAGGGAAAGAAAGAAAGAGAGAGAATATCTCCATCTTTGCAAGGAGATTTCCATCAAGCCTACCGCAAATCCATGGATTTCAACATTATGTTTATGAGGGCTTGTCTATCCTGACACTATTTGATGTGAAAAAGCGTGATGAAATGGCTAGACAGGAGATTTTCTCCTCCCCCTTGGAGGATCAAGTGGAATTTTCTTCATTGATGCGGGAGAGTTAGAAGGTTTAGAACTAAATATAAAGGAGTTAGAAGGTTTAGAACTAAATATGAAGAGACTCAAATGGGCCAAAGATCTTGAAGTGATTGAAGTATACTTTTTCATTGGAACGGAGAATCTAGAGGAAACCCTTGTAATAGATGATATCCAAGTATCACAAAAGTAGTGGGTGTTTGATCAGGTATCTAAAGTAACCTACCCAGGTAGAATTAGGCCCATAGGTGTAGGCCCTAGTTTTAGTGGACCAAAAGATTTTGTATATTGTGATCCTATATCTGATCCACCCAAAGTCCACAAGATTCTACTACAGGATTGTCGTCATAGTAGGATCTGCATGGATTGTATTAACTCTTGTACATACTATGGTTCTCATGGGTATGCTATAAGCGGTTTTGTTTATGGTTTGGCAATTGTCTTCATTCTGTGTGAATTTTTTTTTTACTATGAGATAAGTTAAAAGCATAAGTAAGAGAGAGTTTCATCTAGTACTAAATTTCATTAATTCAATCCCAGGGTAATACTCACTTAAATAACCTTTACACTGTTACTCAAGAGAAAAAAATACTACTAAAGCAAGTCCAACTCCCTACCTTCAAGGGAGAGGGGCCGAATTTAGAGCGAGATGCAGAAGCATGGTTAGATGCTATGGACGACTATTTCAAAGCCGCAGGAACTGCTCAGGAAAACCAAACAATGTTGGGTATGTTCCGTCTCAGTGGAGATGCCAAACTTTGGTGGAAGCAACACTGTAGAGATAATCCCACGAGTAGTCCATCTTGGGAGAAAATGAAGCAGGCAATCAAAGAACGCTGTCTCCGTCATGTACATTAGGCTATCAAGATGAACGAATTCTTTGGTCTACGCCAGCTAGGACTCTCTCTAGAGGAGTACTACACAAAATTTGTGTCCTTACGACGCTATGCTCCTCAGATGACAATGGAGTAGCAAATTTCTCGCTTCTATCAAGGCCTCAATAAACCCTTGAGTACACGTCTTGAAGCCATGAGTCCTACATATATTTAGGATGCCCTTCTCAGGACCAAGCCTCTTGCAACTGAAGCAACCAACTCTATAAGGAACTATAATGGATTTAATAACTTTAGGAAGAGCCAGGGGAACTTTCAACCAAGGATATCAGCAACGTGGAGTAGCTGCAGCAGCAAACTTGGAAGAGACGTTCCCAAACGTTAGGTGATATGGATGTAATCAAATGGGGCACTACAGAAATGATTGTCCAAAAGAGCAAAACCTTTGAACTACTGCTAGAGACATTCCTCAAAATCAATGAGACAATATAAGAGGAGGTAGAAATGCAGGACGAGGTAGAGGAAGAGCAAGAGGAGCCAAAGCTTATGCAATCATGGGAGAACCAACCTTAATGAACGAGGAAGATGAAAAGCCACTTGTTTGACAACAGTTAGCAATCCTAGAGCTCAGCAACAAAAGAAACTTTTGTAAACCACTATAAATTGATAATAAAAAACTTTGAGTTACTTATATATTATAATGGTATACATTTTTTTTCCCACATTACTTAAAGAATCTAAAGTTAAGTTAGCATTCAATCAAGAAATTAAGGGTTGATCTAGAAAATGAGAAAGAGGTTCTCGATAGTAAGACAAGAATTTGAACCTTGAGAATGAGATAGTTATCAAAAAACCAACTCACATTCTTTGTGCACACGATAGCCTTCCTTGAAAAATGACCTAGATATGGAAGTATTAATGTACGAGACTAATAGAAAGCCAAAAAGAACTCTTGGTATGATACTTCTTAAAACCCTTTACATATTGTTGGTCAACCATGTTAGAGCACAGAGGGGGTACATCTGGTGCAATAGTGGAAGCTTGTGCTTAATGCAGATTGCTCAAGATGGCAAGAACACACCGAGCGCATTCAGATTGGCAAAGCTGGAATACATGATACTTGAATGCTGATTGCTTTGAATGGTCAGTTAGATCGAGTGTGTTCATGTTGACAAGGTGGATATATGGATCTTTTATAGAATGGATTTAACTTGGTTTTTGAGATGATACAATTGGTTTGTAAAGGTTTTTAAGATGGTCTCAACACTGAGAGCTTCTTGGGAAAAATTGAGTAGCAAGTAATTAGTAAGGAATTGTAGAAACCCCAACCAGATTGTATCCTTGAAATTAGAAAGAACTCTTAGAGTAATCAGTAACACCTGGTAAAGTGGAAAGATTATCCCACCGAAGATGCCACTTAGGAAAATGAAACTTTTTTTCTCAAAGACTTTCCCAATTTTGGTTGAGATGAGGGCATCTCAAATTCTTAACCTGAGGTGATTGTAAGGTCTCCACCTTTCTAGCTACCGGGAATGAACTCAAAGCTTTGGAAGAAAGCATTGGTCATACAATTAGGTAAAAACACTATCTCAAAAGAAATAAAAAATGGTATTTTTGGAATCTTAAGCATAGCAAACCCCGAGCGGCTAGAAATTTTCAGAATTAAATTCAGACAAAAATTGACCCTGCTAGTCCCTCCGAAAGATTCAATGTAAATTAAATTGCCAAGAAAAATTGGATGGTTGTAGTGATCATTTGAGCATAGACTTTTACTAAGGCCTCCCATATATTTTACAGATATTTACCAGTTATTTACCAATTAAGCAAAAAATAGGTAAAAAATTAGCAGATTTGATTTTTAAAGCTGACAGGTTCTAGGAGGGGTCATCACTGACCTGCCAGGGAGGAAAAGTAGCAGGGGATGCTAGGGGAGCTATAGGGCTGCCTTGGGATGCAAGCTATTGCCATTTCCAGCCTGTGAGTGCCCAAAAACCTATAAATATGACCCCTTGCTTCACCATTTCGGACAGACTCGAAGTCCTAGCCATTTCTCTCTCACCTAGAAAGAACTCTGCTAAAAAATCACTAGAGAGCAAAACTCTAGCTGATTATCCATGGTAATTAGCCTAATGCTTTTTTAATTAGCAAAATTATGCTAATTTATCTCTATTTTCTTAATTAATCTAATTAAGTAAGAAGATTAAACTTATTTACAATCTAAATTACTCTCTTAATTCTTAATATTATGTAGATTGCTTGGATTAAGATTAGGGATATTAATCTAATTAATTATTAAGCCATATTAGGATTGAAATTAATCTTTTTGGTTTTAAATTAAGAATAATTATACTAATTAAACTAGATTAGTAAGATACTTAACTGTCACAAAGCTAAAATAATTATCTCTTAATTTTTTGATTAGTTTTTGTAATTAATTAGGCAAAAATTAGCTATTTTATATCAAAGAACTAATGGAAAACCTACTTAATTAGCTAAAAAAATCTTAAGTTAATTATCACAATTAAAAAATACTATTAAAAATATGTGGTAAGTTACTTATTAGCATATAATTAATTTAATTATTTAATAAGGCTAAAATTAGACTAATTCTAGCAAAAAATTAGTAAATCATGTTAGATAATTAGATACTATTTATCAAAGTTAGTTTACATGATAAAGAAGCCATGATAATTATCTTAAGGTTAGAAAATTAATATAGCTATTTATTTAAGTCAAATTAATCTAATTCTAGCTGAAAATTAAAAGGGAAAACTAGTAAATCATGTTAGATAATTATGTGTTATTTATCACAATTAGTTTACATGATAAAGAAATCATGATAGTTATCTTAAGTTAGAGAATTAATATAGCTATTTATCCAAGTCAAATTAGACTAATTCTAGTAGAATTAAAGAGAAAAATTAATAAATCATGTTAGATAATAAAGTGCTATTTATCAAAGTTATTTTACATGATAAAAAAACCATGATAGTTATATTAAGGTTAGAAAATTAATATAGCTATTTATCTAAGTTAAATTATATTAATTTTAGATAAAAATTAAAGAGAGAAATTAGATAATCATGTTGGATAATTAGATTCTATTATTAGAGTTAGTTTACATGATAAAGAGGCCATGATGATTATTTTAAGGTTAACGAATTAATATAGTTGTTTATCTAAGTCAAATCAGACTAATTCCAGCTAAAAATTAAAGTGGAAAATTAGTATGTTAGATAATTAGATGCTATTTATCAGAGTTAGTTTACATGATAAAGAGACAGTGATAAGTATCTTAAGATTAGAAAATTAATAAGCTATTTATTTAAGTCAAATTAAACTAATTTTAGTTAAAAATTAAAGAGAAAAATTATTAAATCATGTTAAATAATTAGGTAATATTTATCAAAGTTAGTTTACATAATAAAACAGTTGTGATAATTATCTTAAGGTTAGAAAATTAATAAAGCTATTTATCTAACTCAAATTAGACTAATTCTAGCTGAAAACTAAAGGGAAGAATTAGTAAATCATGTTAGATAACTAGATACTATTTATCAAAGTTAATTTACATGATAAAAAAGCCATGACAATTATCTTAAGGTTAGAAAATTATTATAGCTATTTATCTAAGTCAAATTAAACTAATTCTAGCTGAAAATTAAGGGGGAAATTAATAAATCATATTCGATAATTAAGTGATTTTTTAAAGAGTTAGTTTACATGATAAAGAAGTTGTGATAATTATCTTAAGGTTACAAAATTAATATAGCTATTTATCTAAGTCAAATTAAACTAATTTTAGCTGAAAATTAAAGGGAGAAATTAGTACATCATGTTAAATAATTAGGTGTTATCTATCAAAGGTATTTTACATGATAAAAAAAGTTGTGATAATTATCTTAAGGTAAGAAAATTAATATAGCTATTGATCTAAGTCAGATTAGACCAATTCTAGTTGAAAAAGAAAGGGGAAAGTATAATTATGTTGAGAAATTAGAAGATAATTACTAGAGGTCAAAAATATCATTATCTACTTGTGATAATTATACCATACTTAATTAATCAATTAGAAAATTATAATTGATCAAAAGTCCTATTTGTAATTAAAGATTAATTAAAATAAATAGACTTTACGGTCAAAAGTTTTTAGGAAAATTACAGTAAGTGTAAACCAATAGTATAAAATTGAGATAATGAAATCTATAAGGAAAAATAAATAGAATAAATATTAAGCTCAAAATAAGTATATTCCAAGCTTAAAATTCGATGGAAAAATAAGGAAAAAGATACAGAAAATTAGGAGAGCTTAGAAAACCCTTAGGGAAGCTTTGGAAAAAGTTATCATACCTATATATGCAAATAAGAAATTACTAGGTCAAGAATTTACCAATTAAGACTACAAATTTAACCTTGATTGGGTTAAGATTGAATACAAAGGTTAAATTTAGCTTTCGGATAATTTACATAATGATTAGACGTCCTTTTTTATAAGGATAAGAAGTTATGGCACCTAAAAGAACCCGAGCAAATCCTATATCTGATGATGAGGATGGAGCTCCAAAAAGAACTAGAGCGTCGCATGATGACGAAGTTGGGCCTACTAGTAGGTCCACTGACAAGGACGTTCAGGCCTCGGTGCTACAACAAATGCCCGATCAGTCCCAAGTGGGTCTTTGTTATAATTAAGTTTAGCCATTTCAATTTTTTATTTAATGGTTAATATTGCATACGTAAAGAGGGAGTAAGGAATTAGGAAAAGTAAAACTGGCCAAAATGGAAAACGTCTTCCATCCATGAGCACTTGTTTGTAAACTAGGAAGGAGATGTTTGGGTTAAAGCTGGTTGAATTAAGAAGATATGATTGATCATCCTTAAGACATCTTGTCTCAAGACACCTCTGACTCCTTGGTATGTTTTGATGAATAATGATGGCTTTCTAGCCACCACTGATAAAACGGTTACCCCCATGAACGATGAGTTTTTAATCGTGTCATGTCTTGATGTTTCTACATAAGTTAGGATACCATTTTTATCCTAGGGGAGCCGCCCGGTTGTATAGGCAACTGGTTTGGTGTACGGGCACCCCCAAACCTTAGGTGGGGGTTTATCCACCCCGGATTGTGAACAAGGAATGGGTGCCGTTTTTCACCCTTAGGTGGTCTTGAGACAAGAAAAGTACTGGTCATGGTTATTATGGTCAATGTTTTTTATTGACAGTACCCTATCTTAAGTTTAAAGATGTCTGTTTGCTAAAAGAATGCTTTTCCAATGCTATCTTTAATACTTGAGTGAAGGAATCACTGTGACAAAAAGTTAAAAGAAACCATTATTTTTAAATGTAAAACAATTTGATAGTAACTAGAAAACAAAAGAATCATGTGTGAGTGCGGGGTGGTAAGTGGGGATTGACTAAAGTTGTCAATCATGGACGGGTGGACCTGATTAGTCAGGTAACTATCCATTCTCGCGTGCTAATTTTTTCTTTTAGTAAACTTCTCCAATTGGAAGAGGAGTTCACCAACAACTGTGCCCTCACATCTGTTAGGGGGGGAAAGCGTTGGTTAAGAATACCTTAGCCCAACTTGTGGAATTTATAGGGTTGAAATAGTCTTAGATTTTTAAATGTTGTCCCGTTTCCACTGCGAGACAGGACTAGGTCTTCTTCTAGGGATATAGACCCAAGCCACTGTCAATGGTAAAGGTCTATTCCTTAAATTTTTCTTATTTAGAGACTCTGATTTTTATTAGGCCTAGACACCTGTCAAGGATCCCATCCCAATCTTGATATTGGTGGGGTTGGGAACCTGACATGCGATGTCAATGGGTTGTGGACTACACCACACAATGCTTTGAAGGTATCCACCCCAGTTATCTGCCAACTTTCGATGAGCATCACATGCCCCTATATAATTAAGCCATTCTGTGATAGATTTCTTTTCATTTATTCTAGCACGCACTTTTGCTTGATAACGTCGCCTCTTATATCTCTTACTCTTCTTTTCTATTTTTTTATTACGACCGATCTCCAGTGAAGAGTCACTAGATGAATAGCTACTTGTGTCTTTTGCTCTCTTAGATAGATTGTCATCTAGGGTACCCCTGGGCCTTCAATGGTTTGTCCCCACATTTGCACTAAGATTTAACTCATATTCTTCATCCTTAGAGTCGATTTCAATTGATGATTCTGACTCTAAATCGTGTAGGCTATATTCATGTCAGATGGTTCCAATGTCAATCAAGCCATCATCTTGTAGGTCATCACAATATATGCATTGCTCCTGTCATATTTAAGGGTATGAGTTGTGGCATTTCATCCCCCTCAGGTGGTTACCCAATACGTCCCGCTATTGCCCCAAGTGTCTATTGTTGCTGCTAGGTGGACCCAATCCACATTGTCAGACTCAGTCATCCTAGGTAGAACATCTATATAAGGGGAATCTTCCCCAACATCAGTGTCCATTTTACATGTGTAACAATACTGCAATGGGGCCGAGTGAACTGTGGTGTTAGATCTATGATCAATTATAAATTTTTTTTCTAGAGGATATGCTCAACCAATTAAAATATCCACTCGAATGATAGAGTCTTGGAACTGCAAGTAGACATGGTTTTTAAACCAATCATGCACCATTTTTTCTTCCCTCATGAAAGGACGACCTAAGATCATATCAGATGACATAGTGTGCTTAGAGAAATCCATAACAATGAAGGTATTTCTTATTTTGTGTCCAAAGACCTTAATCTTGAGATCATCTAGCATCCGAATAGGCTTAACAATAGTCCCATTGGCCATCTTTACCACTATATTTGTATTCCCAAGGTGAGGTCTTCCCATAGTTTCCCATCAATTTTTAGTCACAATGCTAACCCCAACGCCACCATCAAGGATTCCCTTCACAGTTAATCCCTTGGTAGTGATTGGTATGGTCACATTGGATTCATCGCCTTCAAAGTATTGTCCCAACGTGTTAACATGTATTTCAACAACAGAGTTCTCATCTAGGTTGGGTTGTGAATCTAAGTGTTCCTCCTCTATTGGCATCTCCCTAGCTCCATCCATTTGTGCAAATTGTGGTAGCCCACTTCAGTTCTCCATTGAGGAAAGCTCAAAGAGCTAAGAATAGCTCGTGGTCTCCATATAGTTTGGACATGATGGTGGTTCTAACTTTTGAAGCCATGAAATCCATCAATTTGGCAATATTTAACGGTACCTTTTGGGCTTCAATCCCTTGATGTGGGGAAGATGGGATCTCCATTTCTTCGATAGGATCAGGTAATCCCTTTGTAAACATTCTCTCCAACAAGAATGAAGTACGTCCACTTTCTCATGACTTAAAGTCACTTTCTTCTTGGATAACACTACGTATGGCTACATTAATCACTAAATTACTCAAGGGATTACTACAAGGATTTATGGAATATACCAAAATAATACATAAAAAGCTACATACTTTTTTTGGACACAACACAATGGATGATCAATAATCAATATAATTTTTTGATTAATCTACCAAAACAAATCACAAACATTCATTCATTTGACATAACATCTTGTTATGAGGCTATTCCCCATAAAGGCACACATGACTTACTTGAGGTACTTTCCAACATTGTTAAGCTCATTAAAACTATAAGATATCATATCCACAACTTGAGCACTACACATGTATCCACTGACACCTCCCTGGGCCACATGTCCTCAACTCTCCTGTCTGTCGGGGATCTGCTACACACTCTATTTTTAAACTTCAGTATCTTGCACACGGGGGCTCCGTTTGACGAGCTGTCTGGACCGGCTTCTAGAGCACACTAAACGCTACATTCTAGAGCCTTGACTTGGCATTTCGGACAACTTCACCTGCCATCCCATCTGGACCATCTTTGAGCCTCCTTGGCCTAAAAAGCCGCTTTAAACGTACACTTCCGCTATCCTTTGGCTGCCCAGGTCCTTGGCACCTGCCCTAGGCTTCTGCACTACACATGCCTGCAACCTCTACCTGGCATAGACCACTTCCTAGTTTAGACCAACTTTGGTTGCACCAGCGTTATCGATCAAGTGTCGCTCGCCTGAATCTAAGGAGAAACAATGGCTTGCATACGAACATCATATAGCTGCGTTATCGACCGATGCCCATATGTTTTTTGGATAAGGGGAAGGGAAGTTGAATTACCATAAGGATCCTAGATTCGTCGCGTTATCGACGTAGTACCCAGATAGTAAGCCAATACTTACCACAAGGACAACATCTTCCGCGCGTCACCGAGGTGATGCCCCATGATAAGCACTATTCCATAGAAGAGCTTACACACAACTTCTTTGGGTCTCTTCTACCAAACTCATTAATTGCTTGACTTGCTCGACATCCTCTGTAGGGTTTGGGTAAGTTCTTATCTTCTTCTTGGGTCCTGGCCATTGTGGCTCATGATGATTTTTCTTGTTGGTTTCTTTGCTAGTGGTCGTTGGTCTGAATTGGGGTCTGACTTCGCTGCTTTTTGTGATCTCTTCCTTTGTGTTTTCTTCTTCTTTTGAGATTGGGAGATTGATGCCGTGTCTCTTTCTTCAAGAATATAATTTTGTTTTTGGAGCATCGATCGTGTGAGTACGTTTACTGGTACCACATGTGTACTTTGTGATGGCTCCTCGGTCACCTCAATCAAGTTTAAAGGCGTGATCTTCGGCGTATTTGGATTATTCGGACATTGGGCAATCAAATGATCTATGCCACATCAATTACAGATGTGTATCGGCATTGTAGACGTGCTTGCTTCATTGGTTTGCATTAGTGTAGCATTCTTTTGTAGCCTAATAGGACACTCGGTTACACGATGTGGATCCCCACACTCATAACATTGAAGAGGTGGTCTCTTGGCAGTGTAATTGATATTTTGGCCTCTTGCTGCAAGAGCAACTACTTGATAACATTTTTGACTTGTCCCCAATAGTCCTCCATGTAATATTGTGGACTTTCTTCAAGTGCATCAATCCCATAGGCAATATTAGGGTCTATATCTTCCTCACAGCCTTCCAAACAATCAATAGATGACTCACAACCCACTTGATTCCTAGAAGTGATTCTTCAATGTGGTGGTTACGGTCCTAGCACTGGAGGTGGTAAGGGTGTTGTTTAAACATTTTGGACCCTAGGGACCAGGTGTTGTGACGTTTGTTCAAGAGGTGGGGCCGGCATCAATGCAGGGACTCGAGGTGTGTCTATCCATGGTAAGGTTGTTCTATTAGCCATTGCACGCTTAAATACTATGCATCCTTGGCTTGATGACCATACCTCCCAACACAGGCATTACAATTCCCATTTAATTTTACTCTAAACGTAGGGCATTCACTGGTACTATGTGGACCATAGCAAACTGAGCACCATTGTTGCTCCCTTCTTGGATACATATGATTGTTTTGTGGAGCACTATTGTCTCTAAGACTCTCTTGAATAGCCTTGCATCTTAGATATCTTTGGCTCCTTAGCAATAGGTTTTAGGGTCATTGACTGATACCCCGATGCTTGCGAGCTAGTGGATTTAGGCTCAACAGACACTCTTTCTCCTTGAATCATTAAATTATCCTCCAATTGAATCACATTGGTGGTGACTGCTGTCCAAGTGGTGATACCTCTAATGACTAGGCCATTATAGATATCCTCATGTCCTAATCCCCTAATGAATCTATCAGGCAATTGGTTATTATTGAAGCTCTCATTTGGATTACAACGAGAATTCAAATGCTTCAAGCGACTAATAAAGTCTCTCACGGACTCTCCTTCCTCTCGTTGGGATTTTTGGAGTTGAGATTCTACACCCCAAAGCACTCCCTCTTGTATGTATTCTTTCAAGGAAAGTCTCCTAAGAGTAGGGTAAACCATTTTTTCTTTCACCCTTAGGGTTCTATACCAATCCCCAGCCTTTCCACTTAAGGTAAGGCTTAAAGCATTACTCTTATGCGGGTCATTGTGTTCTCCTAGGGAATCACATATTTGTTCAAACACTTTGATATGCTTTCTCACATCCCCATCTCCACTAATTTTTTGTGTGACCTTGGCTGTTTGTACTGCCTTACTTCTAGGCTCCCTATCAGGCGTTGTCGTGCTGTGGCACGTATATAGTGGGAACGGGCATTAAACGATTTATCTTGTGACTTTTTGACGCATAAGTATACTTCATATAATAATCATATTCATAAATAAAAGCTTTCTACCATACCTTATTATTACCTTTGAAGTAATATAAATGTACATTACTATTAGAAAGTACTGCAAGAGAAGTATCAATGATTGTGCCTCTTTTTGTCTAGGGAAAAATCATTTGTATATTTCTTCTAATATCTCAGCTATACCCTACCATATATAAATTATTTTCTTCTTTTCACATTTATCTAATAATATAACCCTTCAATAATGCATACCTTCTTGGATACATACAAGAGGGAAGGGCCTACTAGAAGACTTTATGAAAAGGAAGATCCAAAGCTTCTTGGACCATCCCAATTTGAAAATTCCGACCTAAGGGCGTGGAGAAAAGTCCAAAACCAAGTCAAGCTCTTTCAGTAGGCCAATTTGTCCTTTTGAAGCATGTCAATCCGAGTTATAGGTCAAAAGTTACAGGGAAACCAGTGAAAAACCCTCTCACAACTACACTGCAAGAAGAGATGGTAAACATGTGAATCAAGTAAAAAGAGGTAATCTTGGTGTTTTTCCATAAAATAAGATATTTGGAGGATAAAAGACATAATCATGTGAATGTGACACCTCAAAGATGCCTTGAAGGACAAGACACACAAGTTGGGACCCCCTACTGCTCTGCTGGAGCCACACAGAGATACCTAGGTGGGGCCCACATACATCATGCACCCACATGGAGCCTTAACGACCAAAAATGCTGAATTTCATGATATTTTGAGTCCTAATATTGCCCATTTTTAAGAAATATCCAAAGAACATTTGATTTGGGCTAACTCTTTAGCCTAATCAAGTGATTATGTAAAACATGGCTCCCTCACCTATAAAAAGGGCAACCTTCTCTTCATTGGGGAAGTTATGAGTGAGTGAGAATAGCTCAATTCCATAGTGTCACACTCATCTTAGTGCCACACTTTCTCTTGAAGAAAGGTTGAAGTCTTGCCTCATCTTCTCTCTCCATTAAGGTGGTGGCGATTGCTCTCATGTAAGATATATGTTGCTAGTTTTTCTTTCATTTGCATATCTAGTCCAATACTTGTCTTTAACTCCTTCTCTATCTCTCATTATTTATCTTTCATTTGCATATCTAGTCCAATACTTGTCTTTAACTCCTTGTCTATCTCTCATTATTTATCTTTCATTTGCATATCTAGTCCAATATTTGTCTTTAACTCCTTCTCTATCTCTCATTATTTATCTTTAATACCACCACCACACTTAGATCTATCTCTAATTCTATCTTTACTCCTCCTTTCATCTCTTTTGTTGTGTCCTAATTGTTTCATTGGAAGGTATTCAAGCAGCAATCTTGTCAATGTAATGGGCACAACCTTCTTGCGGGACATAATTATGTGCACAAGGTTAGTAACCGTATCTTCATCTTTCACTAGCACCTCTCTCTCTTAAGGTTCTCATTCTCTTCCACAAACTCTAGAATCTCCTTGCTACAGGTACTTCTCTTCCCGCAGTATCCTTATTGCCTAAGGGCAACAATGGGGCTTGGGAGAGAAACTCTCTTCTTCTTCTCCTTTCACTTCTTTCACACCTTTATCTTTGAACATACTAAGTATATCATCGATGAATAACCATAATCCACATAGAGGCGATTTATTTCATTTCCATTCTGTGCAATCTATTAGGGTCAACATTTGGATTAGTCGAAAGATTCACTTTCAGCAACACATAGTGTTTCTATTTGGTCCTGAAAGGCTCAACGAAATACTTCTCTCACCAGATCCCATCATACTACCTATTATTGACTATAACTTCTCTTTTGATATGAGTGTGGTTATTTTATTATGAATCAAGAGGATTTGTACTCACAACTAATCCCCATCGCTAGACAAAACATATACATTATAGTAAGCACAAAGCTACAGTTCCAAAGAGCAATCCGTAGCTTATTTGGACAACAAAGATTAAATATCATTAACTCATCCATTAACCCTTTTATCCTACCCATGATACGATATGATCGTAAGCTCGATGTTTTCAGTTTTGTTTTGTTCGGACTATCTTTCATGAGTTCTCTCCATCACGTGTGTGTTTGTAAGGAAAAGTGAGCGGCTTCTTTGGCTACATTTCTTCTTTAGCTCTAGAAGCTATGTTATCTACATCTTAGCTCTTTCTCATAACCCTTGAGCTTTCTCACAAACTCTCACAGCAAGAGGCCCGGTGCCTTCCTGGCAAGACCGCCTACTTCTTGACATATTTTTTGGTGAACCTGACGCGAAACTGCCAGGGTGAGAGTTTGTGGGTAACCATGGGTGATCATGTTGAGCAACAAGGTATGCATTTTGACCCAACAACAATGCTAATGTTTCAAGCATTTGCAATGTTCATGCAACAACAACATGCCATTGAAAGAAGGGAGATTTCAGCAACGAAGGCCATACAAGCGATCGTCAACAGAATGGATCAATTCAATGGCAAAGATGTAACCAAGTACTTACGCGAGTATGTGAAGGAGATGGAGTTGCATCGCGTGTCAGAAGGTGAGATGATTCAAAGCTTTGAGCGAGTTGTTGCTTCATAAATTAGGAAGTATGTTAGGGCAATTAAAGATGGGCATGGGAGAAATTGGGAAGAACTCAAAGTAGCTTTAAAGGAGGAATATTTCATGGAGGACTCTGAGAGAGTAACCAAAAGGACATTCTTAGAATGGGTAGTCAAGCCAAAGCAAGGACTATCAGTAACAGAGCTACTTAGGGAATTTGAGCGGCGCTATGCACAACTCACAAGGACAGAAAGGGCCACACTAGATGTAGAGAAGACAGATCTTTTCTTACAAGCTACAGGTAAAGAGTTTCAAGAAAATTTGGAGCTTCTTCTTGAAGATAAAGATGTTGAGCAAGGACTAAAGACCGACAGCAATGAAATTGAAGGTGCTGTCTCGTTGCTTGCCAAACGACAAAGAAGAAGGGACAAGATGGTAGTAAACACTACAAATCCTTTAACCTCAACTTCTGACAAAATGGTAAAGCCTACTTTTATTGCTCCTAAGTTTGATGAGTCCATGCTAGATGAGCTTGTGAAGGTGATGGGGGCTTTTCACAAGCCAAGCTCCCATACCCCTCTTCTCTCATCCCCACCCCATGAAAACCCCCTCTTAGGGAGGGAGTGATAAAAGGCATTGGAAAAAGTAAGAAAAAAATTAAGTATGATTATGTAAATATATAAGAAAGGTAAAATAGGCCACCTCATGCCTGCGGGGTAGCCCATCCCCACCTTGCCTCCTTTTTCTTCACTGTTGCCCCGCCGTGTGTCCCTTTTCCTCTCCTCCACTCGAAAGGTCAACCCCCTCTCTCTTCCCCTTGTCCTTTCTCCTTTCTCTCTCCCCTCAAGCTACCCCACCTCTCACCAATAATGCATTATAACCAACAATTAATGCACCCTAACTCACATGCAACTTACCCTATCTTCCAAAATAGTATACCCCACCCCCTCTTTCTCTCTCCTATCATATCTCATGACCCAAATACCCCCCCTCTCTCTAAAGGGCGCCATGTCTCTTTTCTTGTAGCTAAATAACCTCCCCCACACTCACACACACTCAGTTTCACTGAAAAAGGTGCCCACAGAGCCATCCCCACCCGGTGGTTACCTGATTTTTCTTGTGTTCACACACATCTGCACACAGATTCACCTCTGAACACACTCCCCTCTCTCCCCTCTTGTAATTACTTTATTCTCCATGTCACCTCTCACTTTTTTTCATCAACCCATCTCTCTCTCTTAGTCTCTCTCTCTCATGAGACTGCTGTTCTGGCACATATACACACAGCCAGACAAGTGGGGCCCACAGTCACATGGCCTATGTAGATAATGATTTCTTTATTTCTAAATTCTAGAACTTCTCCCCCTCCTCCCCTATATAAAGAGGGATCACCATCACACTAAACACACACACACCATATCCAAAGAGCACACTATGCACTGTGTGTGCCTATTGCACACACACACACCCACACCATCACCATCACCGCAATCACCATGGTCGTCTTGAGCATGACCTCTACACCCTTGGGCTATGGAAGATGAAGGGAAACTAAATGAAGGATGATGGCCATAACCCTCGTGCGAGTTTTCGCCATCAACTCCCACCTATCCGCCATGTGCTCTACCACTCTCTCCCTTCTCATTCCCCTACCCTATGCTCCCTATTTCATCACCTAATTCTCTAAATAAAGCTTGAGGTTTTGTGAGTATGTTTTCTTGCAATGTTTTGCCCATGTGAGGTGTGCGGAATCGCCACCTAGTCTTGTGTTTTGGAGTGAGCTTGTGTATGTCTGAAGGGTGTGCAGATTCGCCATCCTTTTGTGATGCCTAAGTACTAAGCCACTATACCCCCTCCCTCACTCACTCTCTCTCTCTCTCTCTCTCTCTCACTTGATCTCATTCCCTTTCCTTCTCATCATTACTCCCAAGCATCCATCTCTCTTGGATGAAAACTTTGTTATGGTGGTGTGTTGTTTGCGTCCTAGCCGCTGAAGCTAGGTGGTGCCCCCTGTTTGCTTTACCATGACAGGCTCGAGGCGTGCCATTCGGTCCCCGGTGTTTTAGAGGCCGTCGGGGGTTCGGGGTTCGCTTTGCTCCCGCCAAAGGGAATGTGTGACTTGAAGGTGAAGCTTGCAAAGCTTGAACAAAAAGGCCAACCATCAGGGCCACTTCCTAGGCAAAGACAACAGCCCAAAGAAGGGTTTGTTAATAGATGTATTTGGTGTGATAGTACAGACCATGTAAGAAGGGATTGTGATGATTTTAGTGATTCTTTGTCAAAAGATGTTGTCTTTTTTAAGGATGGTAAAATCCACTTAAGAGAGACAGGTCTACCCTTGAGAACTAACTTTGGGAAGGAGGGAATGCAAACCTTAGTTGAAGATATGGAAACTAAGCATGCCACCTCTTCAGTTGAGGCAGCTACTTATGGAGTAAAAATTGAACATTTTTGTGATGAAGAGGTGAGTGACCATCATGGTCAAATTTGGCCAAATGTCATGCAATTAGCTAAAAAGGGAAAGCTTACAAAAGAGATTCTACATGAAGCAGGTGATTGCATACGTCTAGAAACAGGATGGAATGATCCAGTGGACTCATTGTCAATGCATGCCTACATTACAAAATGCCAACAAAATGAGGCAATTGTAGAAGAAAAGCGCAGACGTGAGAATGCTGATGAAGGACCATCAAAAAGAGCTTCTAGAAGTGGGGGAAGAAGCGACTCAATGCCTTCTCAAACACCCTCAACAAAAGGAGCATCTCCACCTGAAGTACTCATGGAGGAGTCTACAACAGGAAAGAAGAAAGAGCCAACAAAAGGTAAGACAAAAGGCCCAACTTATAAACTACAATCTGATATTGAGGTTGCTACAGATTTAAAGAAAGTCTTGGAGGAAAGGATCTTGAATAGCAAGATTGAGTTTACTCTGGGAGAAGTTCTTGGCATTGCAAAGCGTGAATTCCACGAGGAGATCATTGACATCATCAAGAGGAAGAGGCAAACCCTTGCTAAAGTTTCTCGTCCACAGGTTGAAGGGGAAACCTCGAAGACACAAGGAATGCAGATGCAAAATAAGGAGGATGATGGAGCTGTGGTAGGATGCTACCAATCTAGTGGGAGAGTGAAGCAAGTGCATTTCTCAAATGATGATGAAGAAGTTGAAGCTATTCCTAGGAGCTACTATTCACGAAGTCACTGGGCAAGGGCTACTACAGAAACTTTGGTCAAGGTAGGTGATCTTGAAGAGCCATTTGTTGCCTTGATTGACCATGGTTCAGAAATAAACATAATGTCAAAGAGTCTCTACAACAAGTGCAAATGGACGATGGACACAGATCATGGTTGGATGGTGAAAGTGACAAACAATTCATCCGGTGAATTGTATGCAGCATGTCCAGGTGTGAAGGTGACAATAGGTGATGTAAAGATTGACCAAAACTTCTTTGTACAAGATACATCTTCATATCATCTCATCCTTGGACAACCCTACATTGTGGGAGTTCGAATGGAAACAAAGGTAATGGATGATGGTTCAGCATATGCTAGGATAAGTAGCAAAGATGGTAAACGAGCTGTCCAATTTCTCACAGTTTGTGTAAACCATGAAAGAAACCGTGACAACCTCAGAGAACATCCTCTACCAAAGGTGAGCAAAGAGTTTCATGATCATAGAGAAATGATGGGTTTTGGCCAGGTACCATTGTAAAGCGCGATTGCAGTGGTACAGAAAGAAAAAGGGTCTCACCTGATCCAAAAATAGGTGAAACTTTCTCAACGAGCTCCTTTGGTAACAAGGAATGGATCAGTATGTTTTACAAAACTTGAAGATTTGAAGAGATGTGAGAGGCAATATGTGCATAATGTACAAATAGGCATGATAAAGAGTGGGTTTCTAGAGCCTACTGAAAATGTTTTGGGTTTGTGTGAACAAGTTTCTTTTGTAGATACTATGGGTGAGCTTGATGCTATAATGGGGTTTAGTTTTCATTTTGAAAATGAAGTTGCGGAAGTTTTCTCTATGGAAATGTATCAAGTAATAGAAGCCTTTAAAGAAAACCAAACAGTTGGCCCAGAAGTCCATGTTGAAACTAAATACAAGAGTGTAGCAAAGAAGGTGAAATCAGTAGCTTCACCCTTACCACCCAACAATAGGGAAAAGATTGAGCAGGCTTCTTTACAACCAAGTTTGAGGAATCCTAAAAAGATTGGGCATACCTTCACAAAGGAGTCTTTCCAAGAGTTGCAGATTGGTTGCGAGGAGTTTCTAACACAAGAGGAGACAAAATGCTTCAAAGAAATGCTTTCAAAGCATGGTAAGGCTTTTGCATTTGAGCCACATGAGATAGGATGTGTTGATCCTTCTATTGTAGCTCCTATGGTAATTTTCACAATACCTCATGTGCCTTTGAATCTGTGGCCTATTCCGGTTCCAAAGGCTCATTTGCCAAAGTTAGTAGAGCTACTGAATGAGAAAATAAAAATGGGAATCTTGGAGCCTTCTTGTGCTCCATACTCAAACAGGTGGTTCACAGTTCCAAAGAAGAATGGTTCTCTACGCTTCATCCAAGATATGCAACCAGTGAACAAGGTGACAATTAGAAATGTAGGTACAGGTCCAATTGTGGATGAGTTTGCAGAGGCGTTTGCAGGGAGGGCAATCTACTCAATGGGGGATCTCTACTCAGGGTATGATTAATTTCAGCTTGCAATCAAAAGCAGAGACTTGACAACCATGAGGACACCTTTGGGTTTGGTAAGTATGTGTACCTTGCCACAGGGAGCAACCAACTCGGTTGCACATATGATGAATGGGATGAATAAGGTCTTACGTGACTTTATTCCTCAAATCACAATGCCTTTCATTGATGATTTGCCTATCAAAGCATGTGAAGAAAGTGACAAAGATGAAGCTTTGGATCTCAAGGGATGTCGCAGGTTTGTGGTAAATCACATAAATGATTTTGATAAAATTTTGTCTAGGTTGGAAGAAGTGAATCTTACATTGTCAGGAAAAAAGTCTATGTTTGGTGTCAATGAAGTGCTCATTGTGGGGCACATGTGCGGGCCATATGGTAGGAAACCTTGTCTAGCAAAGGTAGATGACATCCAAAGAATGAAAGAAACATGCACTAGCATCACTGAGGTTAGAAGGTTTCTGGGAGCATGTGTCTTCTATGTTATTTGGATTCCACATTATGCACATGTAGCTAATCCTCTTTATCATCTGCTTAGAAAGAATCAAAAGTTTAAATGGACAGAAGCACATGTAAAATCCATGAAAAATCTAAAGGAGTTTCTCCAGTCAGCAACAACTTTGAGAAAGGTAGACTATGAGTGTCAAAGGCCAGTAATTGTGACAGTAGACACCAGTCCTACGAGGATTGGATGGGCAATAGGGCAAGATGACAAAGAAGGACACAGGTATGTGGTAAGATTTGGAGCAAAGGTACTAAGTGTTCGCCAAAGAAACTATCCACAGATAAAGAGAGAGTTATGGGGTATGGTTACAGCCTTGAAAAGTGGGAAAGAGTACCTAATTGGTGCATGTGTGGTTGTAAAAACAGATTTTCTACCACTTCTTGGGATGATTACATGTTGCTCAACGCCAGACATTACTATGTTGCGGTGGATTGCCTACATTAAGTCCTTAAATCTTGAGTTTAAGCACATTGCATGGAAAGACAATACAGTGGCAGATATGCTATCAAGGGCAAGGTATGAAGATGAGTCACAAATGATGACGAGGGAGATGATGTAGGCACAAAGTTCTATTCTATCTCTCATGTCAAAGGTAACAATGTCTGCATGACTAATCTACTTGAATCATTCTTGAAAGAGCTTTATGAAGGTGATTGGCTTTATGAAGGTGATTGGATTCTTATTGGAAGCTACTTGAGTACTCTAACAAAACAGGATGATTGGTATGAACAAGAATTCAAGAGGATACGCAGGAAAGCATATGGGTACTTTTTGAGGGATGGTTACTTGTGGAAGCATCCTAAACAAAAGGGTGCTACACCACAACGGGTTATATGTAAAAAAGAGACTCAAGTAAAGCTCATGCAAGAGTTTCATGAGAGTCTATGGGCTGGACACAGGGGTGTGTGGGCAACCTTCTCCAAGTTGAAAGAAAAATATTGGTGGAAGGGTATGTATAAAGATGTATCTCAATTTGTAGAGTCATGTGTAACTTGTCAAATGTATTCAAATGTCCGACATCGTGATGGATTGCACCCTACATATCCACTAGCCATGCACTATAAATGGATTGTGGATCTAGTCACAATGCCTTTAGGACTCTGGCAACTGAGATACTTGGTTCTTGCACAAGAATACCTAACTAATCAGGTTGAAGGAAGAGCATTAAGAGCTAAACCACAGAAGCTGTGTGCAAATTCCTTCTTGATGAGGTGATTTTCCGTTATGGTTGTGTGGGAAAAATCACTGCAGATAGAGGTGAACTAGATGCCGAAGAAGCAAGGGAGTTCTTTTCTAGATTAGGAATCAAGATTTCTCTTACTACAGCTTACAACCCTGAAGGCAATGGAAAGAGTGAAAGAGGGCATCCTCCTATCATCAAAGCTTTGGCCAAGGCTTGTGAAGGAAGAGTTGGTGAGTGGCCAAAACTGTTACCATATGCTTTATGGGCTGATCTTACAACACATAGCTCAGTAATTGGCTACATGCCTGCGGAGCTAATGTATGGTCAAAAGCCAGTGATGCCGATTGAAGATACAATTCCCATGGAATGTACTACCTTGGCAAGAGAGGCTTAGCAGAGAAGATCTCCTTGCACTTCGTATAAGGCAACTAGAGAAGACCTCGAGACATTGAAGCTGCAAAAGAACGACTCAAAAATGCAAGGTTGAAAAACAAGGACTACTTTGATAAGCGACATCGACTCAGGAGCAAAGCAATTGACAAAGGTGACTGGGTTTTAGTGTATGATAGTAGCCTTGATAACCAACACACAGTCATGCACAAGTTCTCAAAAAGATGGTTTGGACCGTATGTTGTAAAGCATGTGCATGAAAATGCTACTTACAGCTTGTCTAAACTAGATGGTACAAAAGTAAATATTCCCATTGTAGGAAAAAGGATTAAAATGTTTAAGAGAAGAGGAGACAATGATCTAGAAGATGTTGATGAAAAAGAAGAGCAAAACACAGCTGAAGATCAAAGTGAACATGAAGCTATGGAATCATCCAGTGAAGAAGAAAGCAAGGAAGATGTACAAGAGGTCTGATCTTACAAAGAGACAATGTGGCACATACCGGAGGATGTGCAGGTTTAGAGGGGGTGGATGTCGTGTTGTGGCACGTATATAGTGGGAACGGGCATTAAATGATTTATCTTGTGACTTTTTGACGCATAAGTATACTTAATATAATACTCATATACATAAATAAAAGCTTTCTACCATACCTTAGTATTACCTTTGAAGTAATATAAATGTACATTACTATTAGAAAGTACTGCAAGAGAAGTATCAATGATTGTGCCTCTTTTTGTCTAGGGAAAAATCATTTGTATATTTCTTCTAATATCTCAGCTATATCCTATCATATATAAATTCTTTTCTTCTTTTCACATTTATCTAATAATATAACCCTTCAATAATGCATACCTTCTTGGATACATACAAGAGGGAAGGGCCTACTAGAAGACTTTATGAAAAGGAAGATCCAAAGATTCTTGGACCATCCCAATTTGAAAATTAAGAACTAAGGGCGTGGATAAAAGGCCAAAACCAAGTCAAGCTCTTTTAGTAGGCCAATTTTGCCTTTTTAAGCATGTCAATCCGAGTTACAGGTCAAAAGTTACAGGGAAACCAGTGAAAAACCCTCTCACAACTACACTGCAAGAAGAGATGGTAAACAGGTGAATCAAGTAAAAAGAGGTAATCTTGGTCTCTTTCCATAAAATAAGATATTTGGAGGATAAAAGATATAAGCATGTGAATGTGACACCTCAAAGATGCCTTGAAGGACAAGACACACAAGTTGGGACCCCCTGCCTGCTGGAGCCACACAGAGATGCTTAGGTGAGGCCCACATACATCATGCACCCACATGGAGCCTCAACGACCAAAAATGCTGAATTTCATGATATTTTGAGTCCTAATATTGCCCATTTTAAGAAATATCCAAAGAAAATTTGATTTGGGCTAACTCTTTAGCCTAATCAAGTGATTATGTAAAACATGGCTCCCTCACCTATAAAAAGGGCAACCTTCTCTTCATTGGGGAAGTTATAAGTGAGTGAGAATAGCTCAATTCCATAGTGTCACACTCATCTTAGTGCCACACTTTCTCTTGAAGAAAGGCTGAAGTCTTGCCTCATCTTCTCTCTCCATTAAGGTGGTGGTGATTCCTCTCATGTAAGATATATGTTGCTAGTTTTTCTTTCATTTGCATATCTAGTCCAATACTTGTCTTTAACTCCTTCTCTATCTCTCATTATTTATCTTTAATACCACCACCACACTTAGATCTATCTCTAATTCTATTTTTACTCCTCCTTTCATCTCTCTTGTTGTGTCCTAATTGTTTCATTGGAAGGTATTCAAACAGCAATCTTGTCAATGTAACGGGCACAACCTTCTTGTGGGAAACAATTATGTGCACAAGGTTAGTAACCGTATCTTCATCTTTCACTAGCACCTCTCTCTCTTAAGGTTCTCATTCTCTTCCACAAACTCTAGAATCTCCTTGCTACAGGTACTTCTCTTCCCGCAGTATCCTTATTGCCTAAGGGCAACAATGGGGCTTGGGAGAGAAACTCTCTTCTTCTTCTCCTTTCACTTCTTTCACACCTTTATCTTTGAACATACTAAGTATATCATCGATGAATAACCATAATCCACATAGAGGCAATTTCTTTCATTTCCATTCTGTGCAATCTATTAGGGTCAACATTTGGATTAGTCGAAAGATTCACTTTCAGCAACGCATAGTGTTTCTATTTGGTCCTGAAAGGCTCAACGAAATACTTCTCTCACCAGATCCCATCATACTACCTATTATTGACTATAACTTCTCTTTTGATATGAGTGTGGTTATTTTATTATGAATCAAGAGGATTTGTACTCACAACTAATCCCCATCGCTAGACAAAACATATACATTATAGTAAGCACAAAGCTACAGTTCCAAAGAGCAATCCGTAGCTTATTTGGACAACAAAGATTAAATATCATTAACTCATCCATTAACCCTTTTATCCTACCCATGATACAATATGATCGTAATCTCGATGTTTTTATTTTTGTTTTATTTGACTATCTTTCATGAGTTCTCTCCATCACGTGTGTGTTTGTAAGGAAAAGTGAGCGGCTTCTTTGGCTACATTTCTTCTTTAGCTCTAGAAGCTATGTTATCTACATCTTAGCTCTTTCTCATAACCCTTGAGCTTCCTCACAAACTCTCACAGCAAGAGACCCGGTGCCTTCCTGGCAAGACCGCCTACTTCTCGACAGCGTGTTACGCATATTCTCAACAATAGATCGACCGATAGCTTGAGAAAATATTTCCAAGTCAACTAAGTGAGCAGGCACGGTGACTGTAGGCAATCCAGAGACTACATATGGAGTAGGTATTGGAATTGGGCTTGACACATAGGAAGCCCTTGGGTTCCAAGTTTGATACGGTGTTGTGCCATGTGGTGGGCCAAAGTTCATATGTGTGGCCCTGGGCATAACAAACGTGGTAGTTGGTATGGCCTCATAAGGGCTTGGATGTTACGGTCGTGGAGCATAAGTTGTTAAACCAATGGGAGGGGTAGGAGCTATATGAGCACGAGGACCCATAGGTGTATATGATTGGTACACACTTGTCGGTACTGTTGGAGGCATTGAGCTACCATGTAGCGGTGCTTTACTAACAACAAATGAGGTCCATGGCGTGTTCCTTGGCATGCCCATCACTGGGGTAGGCATGGTAGCCATGGTGTTGTCAAGAGAAAGATGAGCTAGACTTGGAAAGGTAAAGCTATCACTTGTGGGCTGAGATTGTACTGAGACCCCTGGCAAAACAACATATGGAGGATCCATTAGGCTTACCAAGGGAGTCTCCATTTGGGATAAGGTTGGTTGCTTAGCCTTCCCTGTATCCAAGAATCTCATGAGACCTGTTGAAGGCATGTGGATCCCTTTGTTCTGTCTCTCTAGCTCAATAACCCTATGAATGACATCACAAACTCTTTGTTGTTGCTCCTCTACGCTAGTAGCACCTGATGTTGATTGTAGGACATCTAACCAACCCACGTGATAGGTGTGACCTGTTTATAGGATGGTTAGAGTTTTTGTTTGTAGTTCGTACTCCCAGTTCTCATTTAGGAACGCTCCATCTAGGATTAAGGTGCTAGGGGTGTCCTTTGAACTAGATGCAATGTGGCTCTCTATGGGTTGACCCTTAGTGGTTGCTAAATTAGGAGCAATCAATTGCTCGCCTAGCATGGATGTTGACATAGGGTCTTTCACTTTTAACTCTCTTCGTTGCTCTACCCTACGTAAGCTCTCAATTTCCTTTTTCCCAACCACAATGATATACCGCTCAATCTCTTGCACTTCGGCAAGGATTCTACCACTAGGTAATATAACCTCGGAGGGGAATATCTTTGAAGAGTGAGGGGGTGCAGTCAATGGAGTATTCACATGCACACTCTCTAGGAGCATGGGGTCTATGTTGGTGAATGGAAAATTTAGTTTCCCACCCCTCTCATTTACATCAACCAGGAGAAGAGCCCAAACATGCCTACATTGCGAACGACTTGACTGAAGAAGAAGAAGAGATTTTGCTAAGCATATTGAAATAATACCAAGATATCTTTGCTTGGTCTTATAAAGATCTCAAGGGTGTTGATCCAAAAATTTGTCAACATACCATACCTATGAGAGATGATGCAAAACCAAGTAGACAACGGCCATATACTTATAATGAAGTGTTTGCAAAAAAGATCAAAGAAGAGATACAAAAGCTCAAGGAAGTCAAATTCGTTTATGAAATTGAACACACAGATTCGGTGCCTCCAATTGTGGTGGTACCCAAGAAAAATGAAAAATTAAGAGTATGTGTCAATGCAGCCACAATTAGAGATAACTACCCTCTTCCAATCACCAAGCATGTTTTAAAACGAGTTGTAGAAAAAGAAGCTTACAGCGTTTTAGACGGCTTTTTGGGGTACAATCAACTTTTGGTTGATCCAAAATATCAGCATAAAAAATTTGCATTTGCAACTGAATGGGGTATTTTTATCTATAGGATTATGCTTTTTGGGCTAACTAATGCTCCTGCCACCTTTCAAAGATTTATGATCCATGCTTTCAAAGAATATCTGGGATGGAACACTCATTACATCTTTACTCTCTTCCTCTGTTGTTTCCATTTCAGTGGTATACACCTCCTTTAGAGTTTTCTTCAACTCTTGATATTTTTTCTATTTCATTCAATCCGTGTCATGAATGATTCATCATCCTGGTGCTTAGGTTTTGATTGCATTTCCTTTCTCATTTTTCTTGATGTTTTTGATTTTTCTTGCTTCTTGTCTAAAGAATATCTACCCACGATTTTGTCTTTGACACAATCATGTGCATCTATTTGCATCAAAAATTGTGTTCTGCTAGAAACCGATGACATAGGTCTATATTTCAAGTTTTTTGTTTCCCTTTTTCTTCTATATAATTTCTGTCTTTTTGGTTTTTGGTTTGGAAATTCAAAAGACTTTTCTTCTCCTCCTTTTAGGAGTAGTTGGGCTCTCACATGTTCTTTTTCTGATCCAAAATCATCGGATGTAGCTGAATATTCTTCAAACCCATGAGTAGCATGATAATAGAGGTCTGAAAAGACTTGTTGAGCTTTCACTAGGTCCTTGGGTTCCTAAACTTCATCTTCAATTTGAATGGTTAAGATCATTTGTATGGAAACTATATCATAACCATCCTCATTGCAAAATTGAGTAGGCATAGACGTATTTACACACACATCCCTTGTTGCCAAAATTTGAGTCCATTCAAATGGCTCAAACAAATGGTTTGGAAAGGATTCAGGTATATATGCTTCATCTATACAATTCCTTTCTAAGATACATTCTTCTTCTTTTAAACTCCCATTTTTTAGGCTCCACACATCCAAATAGGTGTGTCTTTGTTTAACCAAGATGGAAGCTTTGATTCAGCTGAAGAGACTCATTCAAATTCTTGTATGGGTGTTTTCATGCATCTCTATAAGTGTGATCTTTCAAATTAACCCTTGTGATTGATCCCACTTGCTTCAAGTACAGGTAATTGTTTCCCCAATCTTGAATTAATTGTACTTGCCACATGAATGGCATAATTAAGTTTCTTTCCAAAAGTCCATAGGAACAAAAGTATGTTGATAATCAATTCCACAGGAACTAACTATCACTTTGCAAGCATTCGTAGGGGTTTTTCTATGTGTCCATCTGCCAATTGTAATTTCATTCGAGTTTGTCTAATGGCTAAATAGAGACCCAAAGGGGGGGGGGGGGGCATCTACAAAAGAGCAATGTGCAACAATGGGATCCAAAGACCTTAGGGTTCAACCCATTAAGACTTCCAAAATGATAAGGTTCCAAAATTCAAAGGTAAGTCCAAATGGTCAAGCTTAGTGGAATCGGATACTTATGTAATGACCAAAAAGTCTTCAAGTGGTCCTAGATAGGAGGGGATGATCCCTAAAGGTAGGGGAAGAGAGAGAAAAGGTGAGAGAACACACACACACTTCAAAGCTTCCCTTTACACAAAGGGCATAATGGACACATGTCAGCTCCCTAGCCAAATTGCCCACAAGGTGCACTCAAATCCTATTGGATGGCCATAGAGGTGGACCAATGAGAATTAGGCTAGAGTAAATCTAGTTTAATTCATTTAAAAACACTTAAGAAAAGAACCAATAAGAATTAAGCTCTCTAGAAGACCATTGGCCAGTCTCCCAAGGGGTCCAATGAGCATTCAGTAGCCCAATGACTTGTCTAATTTCCTATTGGCCAGAAGACAAAGGGGTCCAATGAGAGATTAATTGATTTATTTAATTACCTAAAGCTCTCACAAAAGGGGAAAGGGGGACACATGTCACAAGGCTATCACTTATGCTTCTCAATTTTCATTGGCTAAGCTTTGCAGGGTCCAGTGGGGTGCCAGCATGAGTAAATTGCAAGAGGGGTCGACCAAGAGTGAGAGGGGGATGATTTTGGAAGTCATTATCACACACACACTCACACAATCTCATGTGTGAAGCAAGAAGACTCTTCTCAAGCTTTAATGGAAAGCTCATCACCTACTCCAAGCTTGTGAGAAGGGAGGCCTACACCAACAACTCTTGGCTTTGTGATGCAAATCCAACCAAGAGCCAAGCTTCAATGCATGCTCATCTCCTCTACCATGCTAATTACTAAGCTGTGCTAAGCTATTATGAGTGATTAGGTGAGTAGATATACTTCTTTCTCATAAGACTACTCCTTCTTCCTCTCAATCTACTCTCATACCCCACTAGCTCTCACCATCTTTGATGGTGTGTGAGGTCTTGGGTCTGAGACCGTGAGGGAATTTATGTTGTGTTTTATAAGTTTGTGCATGGTGCTTGAAGCTTCCATCTTCATTGCACCATCAAGTTATTGAAGAAACACAAAGTATTTGTGAGATCCCCAACCCGCCAATACCAAGTTCGGGATGGGATCCTTGACAAGTCTCTAGGTTTGATAAAAACGAGAGTCTCTAAACAAAATCCAAGGAATGGACCTTTACCATTGACAATGGTTTGGGTCTATAGCCTTAGAAGAAGACCTAGTCTTGTCTCACAGCGAAAACGGGACAACGTATTAAAAGTCCGAAAAACTATTTCATCCCTATAACTGCCACAATTGGGCTAAGGTATCCTCAACCAACGTTTTTTCCCCCCTAACAATTGTGAGGGCACAGCCGCTGGTGGACTCCTCTTCCAAGTGAAGAAGTTTTCTAAACGTTTTAGTGCGCAGGGATGGATAGTTACCTGACTAATCAGGTCCACACGTCCATGATTGACAACCTTAGTCAATCCCCACTTACCACCCTGGACTCACACATGATTCTTTTGTTATTTATTTACTACCACGTTCTTATTACAATTAAAATTATGATTCCTTTTATCCTTCATAACAGGATTTTATTAAAACAGGCCTTGAAAACAGTATTGAAAACATTCTTTTAGCAAATAGACATCTTTAAACTTAAAACAGGGTACTGTCAATCAAAACATTGTCCATAATAACTATGACCAGTACTCGTCTTGTCTCAAGACCATCTAAGGGTGAAAAAATGGCACCCATTCCTTATTCACAATCTGGAGTGGATAAACCCCCACCCAAGGTTCCGGGTGCCCATACACCAAACCAGTTGCCCATACAACCGGGCGGCTCCCCTAGGATTAAAAAAACGGTATCTTAACTTATGTAGAAACATCAGAACATGACACGGAGTAGAAACTCAATGTTCATGGGGGCAACCGACTTATCCGTGGCTAGAAAGCCAATCATTATCATCAATTTATACTAAGGAGTCGGATGTGTCTTGAGACAAGCTGTCTTAAGGATGATCAATCATATCTTTCCTAATTCAACCAATTTTAACCCAAACAATTCTTTCCTATATTATAAACAATGCACGTTGGAAGTTACCCTCCATTTTTGGTCAATTATTCATTTTCTTATTCTTACTCACTCCTTACGTGTGCAATGCTAACTTATGAAAGAACTTAAACTATTTAAAGACTTAATTGAATAATAGGAAACCACCTGGTATTGATTGGCCATCTGTTGCTGCGCTGGCACTTGAAGACTCTCCTCCGTAAGCCTACTACTAGGCCCAGCTTCATCGTCGTGCAACGCTCTAGTTCTTTTTAGAGCTCTGCCCTCGTCTTCAGATGTAGGATTGGCTCGGGTCCTTTTAGGTACCATAACTTCTTATTTATAAAAAGGACGTTTAATCATTAGGTAAATTATCCGAAAGCTATACTTAACCTTTGTATCCAATTTTACCCAAATCTAGGTTAAATTTATAGTCTTAATGGATAAATTCTTGATCTAATAATTTCTTATTTATTTATATACGCATGATAACTTTTTCCACTGCTTCCTTAAGGTTTTTCTAAGCTCTCCTAATTTTCTTATAATTGTCTATATCTTTTTCCTAATTTTCCCATCGACTTTTAAGCTTGGAATCTACTTATTCTGGGCTTAATATTTTTTCTATTTATTTTATCTTAAAGATTTCATTTCCTCAACTTGATATCATAGGTTTACACTTACTATAATTTTCCTAAAAACTTTTGACCACAAAGTCTATTTATTTTAATTAATTATTTGCTAAAAATAAGACTTTTGATCAATTATATTTCCTAGCCTCACTAATTAACTATGGTAAAATTACCACAAGTAGATAAGGATATTTTTGACCTCTGGTAATTATCTTATTATTTTTCAACTTAATTATATAATTTCTATCTTTAATTTTCAGCTAAAATTAGGATAATTTGACTTAAATAAATATTTATACTACTTTTCTAACCTTAACATAATTATCACGGCCTCTTTATTATATAAACTAAGTGTGATAAATAGAATGTAATCATATAACATGATTTACTAATTTCACCCTTGAAATTTCAACCAAAATTAGTATATTTTGACTTAGATAAATATCTATACTAAGTTTCTAACCTTGAAATAATTATCACGACCTTTTTATCATGTAATCTAGCTCTGATAAATAGCATGTAATCATATAGCATGATTTACTAATTTTCCTCTTTAGTTTTTAGCTAGAATTAGTATAATTTGCCTTAGATAAATATTTATACTACTTTTTTAACCTTGAAATAATTATCACAGCCTCTTTATCTTGTAATATAGCTTCGATAAATAGCATGTAATCATAGCACATGATGTACTAATTTCTCCCTTTAATTTACCCTCAATAATAGTGGTTTTCTACTAGGATAATTATCTAAAATAATTATATGTGGCTAAGATAATTATCATGGATTCTTTAAGATGTAATTAACCTTTGACGATTATCTTAAAGCATTTTGAATCAATTTGCTATTTTTTCCCTTTTAATTTGTCCTAAAAACATTGTAATTCTGCTAAGATAATTAGGTAAACCAATTAGCTGAGATCAACATAATTATCACGGGTTTCTAAAAATGTAATTAACCTTTGATAATTATCATAAAGCATTTGAAATCAATCTTCTATTTTTTGTCTTTTTATTTGTCCTAAAAACAGTGTAATTTGGCTAAGATAATTAGGTAAACAGATTATCTGAGGTTAACATAGTTATCATGGGTTTCCTAAGATGTAATTAACCTTTGATAATTATTTTAAAGCATTTCAAATCAATTTTCTATTTTTCCCCTTTTAATTTGTGCTAAAAACAGTGTAATTCTGCTAAGATAATTAGGTAAACTAATTATCTGAGGTTAACATAATTATCATGGATTTCCTAAGGTGTAATTAAACTCTCATAATTATCCTAAATTATTTTGAATCAATTTGCTATTTTCTTTCTTTTAATTTCTCCTAAAAATAGTGTAATTTTGCTAAGATAATTAGATAAACTAATTATCTGAGATTAACATAATTATCATGAGTTTTCTAAGATGTAATTAACCTCTGATAATTATCTTAAAGCATTTTAAATCAAGTTTTTATTTTCCCTCTTTTAATTTGTTCTAAAAATAGTGTAATTTTGCTAAGATAATTAGGTAAACTAATTATCTGAGATTAACATAATTATTACGGGTTCCTTAACATGTAATTAACCTTTGATAAATAACTCAAATAAATTTGAATCAATTTACTATTTTCCCCCTTTTAATTTGTCCTAAAAGCAGAGTAATTCTACTAAAATAATTAGTTAAATTAATTATCTAAATTTTACATAATTATCACGGGTTTCCTAACATGTAATTAACCTCTGATAAATAACTCAAAGCAATTTGAATCAATTTGCTTTCCCTCATTTAGTTTGTCCTAAAAATAGAGTAATTGTGCTAAAGTAATTATGTAAATTAATTATCTAAGCTTGACATAATTATCATGGGTTTCCTAAAATATAATTAACCTTTGATAAATAATTCAAATCATTTTGAATTAATGTGATTATTTTCTCCTTTAATATTCTCTAAAAAACGGTGTAATTCTGCTAACTTAATTATGAAAATTACTCAAAAAATTGTAAGATAATTTTCCTAGCTTAATGACTGTCTAATGCAGCTTTCATAATTACCTAAACTTAATCTAAAATAAATTAATATATTTCCCATTAATTTATGGTTAATTTGGATATTTTCAGTCCTAATATGATAGGATATTAATTAGCTTAATATTCCCAAGCTTAATTACAACAATTAGCAGAGAATATTTAATTAAGAGAGGATTTATGAGTATACATAGACCTAATATTTAATTTATTAAGAAAATAGATTAATGTAGCCTTGCTAATTAAGAAGGATTAGGCTAATTACCGTTTAAGTTAATCAACTATAGCTTAATCTCTAGTGATTTCTGCGTAGCGGTCTCTTTAGATGAAAGAGAGTGTGTCAAGGCTCCGAGTCTGTTTCAAATTTGTGAAGCAAGGGTCATATTTATAGGTTTCTGGGCACTCACAAGCTGGAAAATGGCAATAACTTGCATCCCAAGAACCCCTACAGGTCAAAAAACGCCCCCTGCTGCTAAATCTAGTCTGGAAGAGTTCATCATTACCCCACACAGTCCCCCCAGATACACATAATCGATTTTTACTAATTTCTTTGATTTTTAATGATGAAAATTGGAAATGTCAGTAATTTCTAGAACCTTAGGATAAGAAAGTCTTTATTGATAATAATTACTGAAAGCATCCAATTTTACTTAACTAATTAACTTCCTAGTGTAATCTTTCAGAGCTCGTAACTTTTCCAGATTTTATCGGAATTTTGTTCTGAAAATTTTTTAGCCAGGGGTTTGCTGTGCTTAAGATTCCAAAAATACCAATATTTGCCACGGTCGGACAGTTCTACATTGGTTTTTTAATAATCATATCAGTTTGATTAAGCTTTATACAACCTTTAAGGTTTCAGAAACTGGA
The DNA here is from genome assembly GCF_014529385.1 of Adiantum capillus-veneris. NCBI lineage: Eukaryota > Viridiplantae > Streptophyta > Polypodiopsida > Polypodiales > Pteridaceae > Adiantum > Adiantum capillus-veneris. Next base: position 41,351,816 of record NC_140949.1, on the reverse strand, counting down.
AACCTTACAGTATTGTATTGTAAAATGTCTCCCTTGATGGGGGAAACCTATAATACAAAGCCTTTTGGAGGGGGGACCGGCTCCATGTAAATCCGGTCCTCAATTGCTGTGAATAGCTTTCATGCCTATCTAACTAGTTGTTATGCTTTTTGTTGCTCTCTCCATCCAAGCACTCTTGCTATGCTCATTAGAAATCTATTCTAATGAAATGCTCATTATGTCTATGCTACTTTCCGCTACACACAAGTTACTAGGCCATTAAATGTTACTAGTTTTGCACACTATGGACTCATCTTCGTTGTCTCCTAAGTAAGAGGGTAGTGTTTTTAGAGTCAACGGCTTAGACATTCCTAATGCTTCAAAGTCGCAATCCCCATACAAGGATTGTATATCAATGTCCATATCAGGAGGTAAATTGTCTAGCTAGACTTCCTCTATAGGATCTGATTTCAAAGTTATGCTCCCATCATTAATCTCTCTCACTTTTTCCCATAAACGTCCTGGCCAATCTTCCTCCACAAACGGATTTCCATCTAAAGCATCTTCACTGTTAGGCACTATGAGTTTTTGGCTCTTGAGTTTCAAGGTGGGGTTCTACCACCACTTTGGATTTCTCTTTATTGGTTTCTACCACAAGCTCCTCAGGTTTTGCTATACTCTCAATTGAGTTTGGGTTTTTGTTTTTCCAGTATTTCTTGAGTAATTCTTACCAAATTTTGATAAGCTTCAAGCTTTTAGCTGCTTCCATATCTGAAGAAGGATAGTTTTTCCATTTGTATTTCATATTTTGGCCTACTTTAGGCCCCCCTTGGAAAGCTTCCAAGGCTGCATTTATTGGCTTAAAAATTTTGTCTACCAAAATTGATCCTCCAGATTTTATTGTGGTTTCCTTGATTTCACTCCCAGTTTCTTTCATTTTTTCCTAGGATAGTTTTTTTGGATTTTTCCTCAATTTTCTCCTTTTGTTTTTGTTTTCTCATCTCATATCTTTGACGTCTTCTTTTTTTGGTCTTTTGTGAAGAAGTTTAAGTATTCTCTTATTCATCAGAGGAGTTATGTTTTTCTTTCTTAGCTTGGGCTCTAGTGATCACCTTGATTGGAACAATAGGTTCACTTTTCAAAGAGATACTAGGTATTACTTGGACTACATTCACCACTCTCAATTTTCACCGTGATGAGGTAGGTTTGGGTTTTTTAACATTTCTCCCAAAAGATTTCTCTTGGAGTTCCTCTCTTGGAATAGGATCAGGTCCTTGCTCCAATAGCCAATCTCTTATAGAGTACCCTTGGTATCTGGTCTGTTCTACCTCCTCAGGACTCATCTCATGAAAAATTTATTGTATAACAATCCCTAAATAAGTAAGATGGTAGATCTGCTAAACCCTTGTCCTTGATCTTGAAGATATAGATGATCTTCATGGGTGTTAATTGCCGTGGTTTGGCATGAGAGGTCCATAAAAGATCCTTGGCATCCCTATCCTCCCAACAATAGACTCCAATCTGAGGATTAACAGTTCCAAGCCGTTTCAAATGTTTCAGATCAACTTGATCGTATCCCTCAAAATCTAAAGTCAGTGGACCTTCTTTTGCTACCATATCCGGAATTATTGTATTCACTTCTAACCCCCATTTGTCTATCACATTAGGATTTTCAACTTTTACATATTGAGTCCCGTTTTTATCCATATATATTTTTCCTTGTTTGTTTGCCCTGATTTCCTCTTTAAACTCTATGTCATGGTCATCAATGCAAATGGCATACTCCTCATTAGGATCCAAGTAAACTTGAGCTCCATGGACATTAGTCTTATAAAAGGTGAGTGTGTGCTTATATCGCACTGTTGTTTTGGTTCTTGATTGAATAGGAAGACATTTCAGATGTTGAGTCGGAATAAGTGTCTGGGACTTCTTCAAAAATAGTGCCCAATTGATCACCTTGATTCACACTCTCTTCGGTCGATACCCTACTAGCACTCTCTCCAAGTATGCCTTGATTTGCTAGTGTACGACCAGATCTAAGGTTCATATAGACTTGTTAAGCCCTAGATGGAGTACTTATCGACAAATTGGATTATTATTCGTTTTTCCACTTGACTTGAATTCAACTCCTATCAAGCTCCCAATTTTGTGTGCAACCTAGTTCATGTGTCAATTTTAACCAAGTTAGTTGTTTTCTCTCAAAGACTGTACAGATTTTGCTAACTAATGTGATTGGTCTATGTACACGCCCGGCTTGATCTTCTTTTATCTCTTATTGCTCTTTGCCTTTGCAAAGGCCACTGCACCATTGTAATTTTCCGGGCTTTTGAAATCCACCTTTTCCCTCACTCTAGGATGTAGGCACGCCATGAATTTATCCAGGTTAAAGGAGTCGCCATTAGCCAATTGCATGGTAGCCACTAACTCTGCCCAACATACTTCAAAACAATCCAAAAACAAATTAAATTCTTCACTTATATCCTATTTGAGCGCCTTTAGTTTGGCATCCATCTCAATTGGGGATGCCTATTTGCAAAAATCATGTAGAAAACGTGCCCATAGAGCCGACCAGACATGCCTTGGCTCACCTTCCAAAGCTTTGTACCACACTTTTGCTTTACCATGCATCACTAACAAAAATGTTTGCATCTTGCTATCCTCGTTTTCCATACGTACTGACAGCATATAAAGTTGAAAATCTACAATCCACTCATCAAGACTCTCTTCACTGTGAAAATCAGCCCATAGCTTCGAGATGCCATGTCCACCAAAGAAAAAACCTATGTCTTATCGTCTAACTGTGAGCAATCAGTGTGCTCCTCAATGGGGGCACCAGAAGATGGAGAGGGGGAATGGGGAACACACCTGGAACAGACACAATTGCGTCACTATAGCTCAGGGCATTCACAGTACCCCTATCCTCTCAAAAACACCTTTAAAAACACTTCATTCACAATCACAGGCCACCACTTGCAAACCACTCAACACACACACGCTAGCAAGACTTCCATTTAATTCACACACACCATCGATGCTCATTTCAACACACCCGATGAACACCACCACTCAAATTTTCACTCCCTTTGCACCACAAAACCAACAGAGGCCGCATGCACACACTTCAGTCGGCACCGACACATGCAAAGAGCAAGAGAAAAGAGAGGGGAAGGGGGAAACAATGCTAGAAACGTGGGGAAACGGCTTCCAATTTCTTAACAAGAGCATACACAACCAACAAAACATCACAAATGGCGAGCTCATACAAAGAAAACAGCCCCAAGGGCTCACACTTGACCTTTTTCACTTCAATATTCACAAACAAGGAGGAAAAGCCCATTAAAATGAGCAAAAAGAATAAAATTATAGAGCTCCCCATTCCATCTTAGTAACTCGCACTTGATTGGACCCTTTGCACTCCAATCACCACCACAACATCGTGTTGCCATCGGGTGGCCACAACCGTCGCTTATGCCGGCCGCATCGCCGCGCATAGCGCACATGTAGCACCCAGACGAGGTCGCCATGGTCACAAGAGAGGGGAGCTCTATCTTCATCCCTTCGTACTCCCATAGAGGGCAATGACCTAGGCTTTATAACACAATACCCAATGTTGCTGCCTTGTATGTGGGTTAATAATTGCCACGTGGCAGCACCTCAATGAGCCCCCATGGTGGTGACCAAAGACCTCCCAAAATTTCACCAAAAACTTAAATTTTTTTCCTCCCTTTCAATGCTTTGCCCACTTTTTTTCAGTGGTTGGAATCCCAAGCCGCAAGGCGCTACCGAAAGCCTCCGAGCCCATCCATCTTTGTTGCATCTAGGCCTTGTCGAGACCCCATACTGAGGCAACAAAAAACGGGAAAAAACACATTGCACCCTTTCTCTTGTAGGTTTCACCAACCCAACCTGCCATATCTTGGTCACCGGGAACATGATCGTTGCGCCATCACATTTTGTTGACTCCATACCACCCTTTAGAACTTGGTCAAAGCCCAGATGGCACAAGAGAATGCAAAGCTTCCATGCCGTTCTTGAACCTCTAGTGAACTTCAACATGTGGTTTCAAAGAATGAGGTTGTTGGTATCCATCCTCAACCACAAATTGTACGGTTGCACCCACTCCTATTTTGGTAAGTCAATTGGTGACCATCCTCAACCGTAGGTTGTTGTTGCACCCACTCCTATTTTGATAAGTCAATTGGTGGTCATCCTCAATTGTAGGTAGTCATTGCACCTGCTCCTATTTTGGTTAGTCAATTTTCAATTTTTTGCACTGCTCATAAATAAGTTGACCTTAATACGGGAAGCCTAGGATGTCCTAAATTGACCAAGAATGTGATTTTCATCACAAGAGACAAGCCTACTCTGTATGTGCAAGACATTCAAATTCGTGTCTTACCTCAATGCATCATATACTAAGCCTTTCATGAATATAAATGTGCATGCATCATATACTAAGCCTTTCATGAATATAAATGTGCATGCATAACGTGGAAAGAGCATTTTTTTAACAAAAATCAAAACACCAATTGTATTGAGCAAGCGCATAAGCACCTACCTGCATGTCACTCAAGACACAATATACCCTCATACATAAACTTGATCTCATATAGATCACGATGAGAAATTAACAAAACAAACTCAATCTTTAGTACCAATTTCATCGTGATCTCATATAGATCACGATGAGAAATTAACAAAACAAACTCAATCTTTAGTACCAATTTCAATTGAGTGTGTTATAGCTAGATGCTAAACCATAAACTTGTGATCTTCCTCCAATAGATTATAGACAAATGCACAAAGAGCTAATGAGTAGGTGCAAGAGAACCTACTTGAATCTTGTAGTTGCCAACTTGATGTGGGTAGCATAAAAGATGTTGCCACATGTACCAGATGTTGCCACAGTGTGTTATAGCCAAATGCTAAACTGCAAACCTGTGATATTCCTCCACTAGATTATAAACAAATGCACAAAGATGTATCGAGTAGGTGCAAGAGCACCTGCTTGAATCTTGCCACCTTAATGTTGGTAGCATAGAAGATGTTGCCACTATTACCGATTTCAAATCCATGTGATACTTTCTTCATCCATAACAGCATGGAAGCTCTAAGAGTCATAATAGCAAATGATCAAGTCTCATTGCATCAAACACGTAGAGACTGGATGGTATTTTATTGAATCTATAATGGAATGATCGAGTAGGTCCATGGCGCATAGAGAGATATAGCAAGAGATCTAAGTTATGTTTTATAGCCAACCACCTAAAGAACATCAAGGTGATTACGAGTGAAGGAGACCAGCATGTGACAATTTTGAAACCTGCTACATATATGTGTGTGTGTGTGTGTGTGTGAGCCCATGCCTTTGTGTGTGTGTGTGCGTGCATGCATGCGCACGCACACACATGTACGTGCACATGTGCGTGTTCGTGTGTATGTGTGTGTGTGTGTGTGTGTGTGTGTGTGTGTGTGTGTGTGTGTGTGTGTGAGAGAGAGAGAGAGAGAGAGAGAGAGAGAGAGAGAGAGAGAGAGAGAGAGAGAGAGATGGAAGTGCATGCAAAGTTTTGGGGGGATGGAAAAGGGGTGCAGCATGATAGATCAAGTACTCAGAGTACTGTGCTTCCATACCATAGATTAAAAATACAATAACTCATTTAGAATGTGACAACGAGCCAGATTTTGAGGCTAAGTTCAAGGTACATATATCTTAGAGTCTTGAGGGCTACCACATAGTATGATAGCCAATGCACATATCGACTATATAGATTTTGTGTGTGTGTGTGTGTACCTGTTTTACCATAAATAATATGACATAATTGAACTTTTTACATTCAAAAGACAGCTGGCTTTAGAAGAAATGAAAAGATAAGTATAAAAGTAACTCAATATTAAATTAATTTTGTACAATGCTTGTAAGAATGAAGCCTCATTCTAGTATACAAAGTGACAGAAGAACTTCTCAAGTAGTAGGTGAATGTGTAATCCAGTGTCGGACAGCTAACCAAAGCCCAATAAAACCTTCCAAAACAAGATAAAGTCCTTACATGCATCCATCCAAACAAGACAACATATATGTTAGCCTTGCATGTCTATTACAGGTATCAATGGACTATACCAGTTGTTATCCATGTCTATCTTGAAAACTTTTATTCAACTTTGTACAAGCTTAGTCCATAGTGAATGTTTTAATTAACAAAGGAACCCAAAATTTTCCATTTATAGACAAATTTTACATCATTTTGATTAGAAGGCCATTACCCCTTCTAATCCAAGTGTTAGAATCCCGCCATATTAAGTCACAGTTCATCTTTTAGTGAAAGCACTAGTTAGTGTAGTAGGTTTTTCTTTAAAAAATCTCTTTAAGTAGTCACAAACCAGCCATAAGCTATTCCAATGTTTTTTTTACGGTTGGGCAAAGTTTTAAGGCCCATCATGTTACCAGAACTTACCATCTTTTGTAAGTTAACCTACCTTAATCATCCTTCGGTCAACCTAGGTAGCAGGAAGCCCTAGCAGAATCTAAAAATAAAAATAAAAATTAATGCTACAATATGCAATCTAGTGTGAGAATATAAACAAGAGATCATTTGTAGAAATTTCCTCATGACGGTTTCAGCCATTTAACTAATATCCAAGTGGTGTTACCATAAAACACCCATAAGTGACAGGTTTAGGCCCAATTTAGACCAAAATTTACAAGATCATAGCACCTATGTAACCGTCGAAAAGGTAGTGTAACAACCATATTTAGGGAACCATCACTGAAGTAATCATGGTGACAACCAAAACCATAGTGATGTAAATGGTAAACCATCTCTTTTTTCCAAAAAAATCCTTCCCTAAGCATTAGTCAACAGTTTAACAGCAAAAAACCAAGTAAACAGGCCAAGTAATCGCTAGTGAGCCAGTAGACAGAACGTAAATTATAGCCCTTAATATAAATCCATGCTCCGAAACAGTGGCAGTAAGCATTCCGGCCAAGAAATATACTCATTACTGGTGTGCGGAGGGTAAAGCAACACCACCTTTTCTTTCGGCTCTCCATCAATATAATATCATGAGTTTTACCCTGACACAAAGTAATAGTCAAGGAACAAGGCACCAAACAGCCTACCATATCGCAACTGAGATTAGTAGGCAACAAAAACAATACATATCCCTTTTTGTACCGGTTTCCAGGACAGAAAAACAACAACCCTAGCCAATCCAGTGATCAGACCACCAACCCATTAGGTGGATTTAAAAAAAAAAAGTTATTAGCATAGACAGTAATTTGTGAGCCATCAGTAATCATGCGATGCATAGCACCCCCATGTTTGGGATTACAACGTTGCAGGAAGAAACAACCCATAACTTCCTACTAAATAACAAACCCTCGCGGTATAAACACATAGCCATACAACAGGTAAAACAAACACAGAAATAAAAGTGGCTGACCTGAGTTACTTGAGTTGAGAGCTCCATGCTTCCATGCAGTGGATATTTAGATACGCAGTCACTAACTTTATGCAAACAAACAGAGTACAACCAAAGCTAAGTGAGGGGCAGACATGTGCCCTGTGCGCGTATGTTGCACGTGTCAATGCAAGGAACTTGCCGATACACTGTGTGCAAGCCACAAATGGCTCCAAGCGCACAACAATCCTAAACTAGTAAGCTCAAAGATGGCGATGGTGTGTCACTCACCGCTCTACGCTTGCTGTCGTGGAGGATTCCTCACCGCGAAGAAGAGGGAGACGCCGTTACCCGTGATCAACCGCCTCGCCACCGTCATGCCGCCGCAATGCTCGATCGCACACTCTCTCTCTCTCTCTCTCTCTCTCTCTCACACACACACACACACACACACACACACACACACACACACTCTCTCTCTCTCTCTCTCTCTCTCTCTCTCTCTCTCTCTCTCTCTCTCTCTCTCTCTCTCTATCTCTCGCTCACGCATACACACACACACAAGGAGATGAAGAAGAAGAAGATGGAGATGGAGCAAGAGCACTCTTGAATTGCACAAATGAGAGAATGAGTGAATTTTAGGTTTAGTTGACTTTTATATGAGCTCGCCCCATTCACACTTGGGTGCCCATGCTTAGCCAACTAATCCCTTGAATGTTCTAGTAAGAGTGATCGCCTCTCATTGGCGATCACTCTTACCCTTTTCCTATTGGACCGACAAGCCCGGTACCTGACTCTACCAAGTAAATAATACAACGTCTGTCGTAGGTGATAGGGTGTCCGTGAGCCGTGAGGGTTAACATGTCCCCCTTCCTGATGTAGATTCCATCCTTGGAAGCTATTGAGTTGAAGCTCGTTCATCGAGGTGGAAGAGCATTTGAGATGAATGTCCTTAGCCTTCTTCAGTCACTGCAAAATCAAACAACATTGGCACAGTAATTGCATTCTCATAAGCAATTAAAAAGCATATGCAGTTGTAGGTAGACAATTTGATTGGTAACAGAATTTTAAACCATTTGTCAGCAAACAATAAACATTAAATTGCAATATAATCAAACGCATAAACAATTGTAAAGATAAAAAATTAAACAAGTCCGGGGTCGCTAATTTAACGGTCGAAAGGCACTAAAGATCGACTATTAATACCATGGGTAAGCTTCTTCATTTTCTCTTGTCAATTAAGTTGTTTAATCGCAAGAGCCAAGTATTTCATGTTCGAGGGCTGACTAGAGGCTATACCTAGAAGACCTTGTAGTTAAGCCACGATAAAAGGAATTTCTCATTAAATCATCACCTGACTGATTACCTTTTCTTTGACCTCCCAAAGTCTTTTCACAGTGATTCAATTTTGATGTGTGTGCTTATTTTGTATGCCTTGGGTTTTTTGCTTTTCAAGGAAAAGCACCCACACTGGGAACCTCTAGGGCTCTAGTACCATAGGCGATACATGTGAGTGAAGTACCAAATCAAGCTGAGATTTCTCTTCCAGCTTAAGATTTTACATTGTGGCACTTTGATTTTTTGTTTGTTCATTTTCAGCATTTTAATTTTGTAACTTTGAGGGGTCATATATCACTGTTACACCTCCCCAGGCTCATCACACTAGTAAACTCCCTTTATAATACTTAAGCTAAAGGTCAATAGGGACTAAGCCCACTAGAAATCCCTAGTACATTTCACACAATGCTGCCTAAATCGGATTAAGAACCTAAGTAACCATTGATTATTAGGAAGGCATTCCCCATGGTATTAAGACAATATCTGTAACACCTAACTTGGTCAAACTAGCTTAGTCGGACTGCTTGATTTTTAAATCTAGACAAGTGATTATGACAAAAAATTACATTGAATTTAATGTTTGGTACTACGCAAATGCGTTGAATATTATGCTACCAATAACAATCAAAGCAGACAAACATGGATGCAAAAAAGATAAGGGACAATGCTAATGGACAAGAAACACCTGTTTGTGTTGATGGTCGCGCTTGATTTGAAGTGTGAATGAGAGAAAGATCTCATGAAGGTCCAAATCCTAGCAACAGCAACACGTTCCTGTACACACTAAGAAACACAAAGAATACCTCTAGGAGGCACATCAGTGGAAAAAGGAACTTTGCTAATCACTCAACTCTAAAACAGAAACACTCCTATCGTACTAATTCTACCTACTCTCCATCACTCGAGTGATGAGGATCAAATGTGTTTGATGACATAGGTTTCTGTTTCAGTGTACTGGATGTGAATGTGTAGGTCTGGTTGACTTTTATTGTGCATACTCATTTGGTAATTGCTCTTGCTCTTTATTATTTTTGTTTTTTGTGAGTATAAGGCTTTATATATACATTTCCTAAGATTGGGAGATTAAGAGGTCAGGGAGGAAGGTTGAGAGGGAAGCAAGTGAATCATGGATGTCAGCAAACACTCCCCCCTTCCTTGGGTAGATCATACCTTTTGGAATGATGTCGTCACCTTTTGAAACCAATTGTTCCAAGTTGTTATGGGTGAAGGCTTTAACCAATAGTTTTCGACTGCCCTATGCGTTTCATCTAGTTGCAAGGGTGTTAAGGTACTCTCCCATGATTTTATTTGCAACATTGTTGTAGATGGTGAACTTACAACGGGAGGTGCAAACTCTTTCTTGCTTGTATGGATATGTACAATGGTAGGTGGAGGTTGTGTCAAAGCTTCTATTTCCGTATAGGAACTAATTGAAGAGCAAGAAGCTTCATTTGATTTCCCTGTTCCTGAGCTAGGTAGAACAAATCGTTTTTTCTTTGGTACCCAAACTAGCTCTGGAGCAGGTGTGTAGCAGATCGTGATTTTTTCCTTTCCGCGATCTTCAATTTGTTTTGAAGCCACAAGATTGATCTCACATGGGCCAGGTAACAAGTAAGAACACAATCTACGTTTTGGCACCCAGATTTGATCATTTCCTTGATAGTAGCCTTGGGCTTCCAATAGTTTTTTGAGAATCCACCGCCATGTTTCTTTACATTTCTTGGAGCGAGTGGGACGTTTCTTACAAGGCTTCCATTTTTTAGCACTAACTATGGACGCTAAAGAAGCTTTAGGAACCCACTTATAAGTTTTCTTCATTATATTAGGATGAGTCTTGTTAGAAGCTATATGCATTGCTTGTAGCATATTTAAGGGTACGGGCATTTCATCCCCCTCAGGTGTTACCCAGGTCGTCCCCCTATTTCTCCAAGTGTCTATGGTTGCTGCTAGGTGGACCCAATCCACATTGTCCGACTCAGCCATCCCAGGTAGTACATCCATATAAGGAGAATCTTCCCCAACATCGGTGTCCGCTTTACACATATAACAATACTGCAATGGGGCCGAGTGAACTATGGTGTCAGATCTATGATCAATTATAAACCCGTTTCCTAGAGGATGTGCTTGACACGTTACAAGATCCACTCGAATGACAGAATCTTGGAACTACAAGTAGACATGGTTTTTAGACCAGTCATGCACCATTTTTGCTTTCCTCATGAAAGGACGTCCTAAGATCATCTCCAATGCCATAGTGTGTTTGGAGAAATCCATAACAATGAAGGTAATCCTTATTTTATGTCCAAAGACCTTGATATTAAGATCTTCTAACATCCCAATAGGTTTAACAATAGACCCATTGGCCATCTTCACTACTATGGTTGTGGTCGCAAGGTGAGGTCTTCCCATAGTTTCCCATCAATTTTTAGTCACAATGCTAACCCCATCGCCACCATCAAGGATTCCATTCACAGTTAATCCCTTAGTAGTGATTGGTATGGTCGCATTGGATTCATCACCCTCAAAGTATTGTCCCAACTTGTTAACAGGTATTTCTATAACAAGGTTCTCATCTAGGTTGGGTTGTGGATCTAAGTGTTCCTCCTTGATTGGCATCTCCCCAACTCCTTCCATCTGTGAAAATTGTGGTAGCCCAAACTTTAGTTCTCCATTGAGGAAGGCTCGAAGAGCTGAGACTAGCTCAGGGTCTTTATATAGTTTGGACATGATGGTGGTTCTAACTTCTAAAGACATGAAATCTATCAATTTGGCAATGTTTAACGGAACCTTTTGGACCTCAGTCCCTTGACGTGGGGAATATGGGATCTCCATTTCTTCGATAGGATCAAGTAGTCCCTCTGTAAACATTCTTTCCATCAAGAAGTGAGTACGCCCACTTTCCCATGACTTTAAGTCACTTTATTCTTGGATGACACTAGGTATGGCTAAGGGTCTATGGACTTGGTGAGGTTGTTGTTGCGTAGGGAACATGGTGTCTGTAATCTGGATCTGCCTAGGTACTGGTTCTAGATCCCTTTGGGTATCTTCTACCAAACTCCTTAATTGCTTGACTCGCTCAATCTCCATTGTAGGGTTTGGACAAGTTCATATCTTCTTCTTGGATCCTGGCCATTGTGGCTCATGAAGATCTTCCTTGTTGGTTTCTATCTTAGTGGTCGTTTTGGTCTTCGTGGTTTCTCCTGAATCAGAATCCTCTTCAGCATCATTCATATATACGGGGTCGTCACCAGTCCCTATGTTGGTCTTTGAACTGGGGTCTGACTTCGCTACTTTTTGTGACCTCTTTCTTAGTGTTTTCTTCTTTTTCTGAGATTTGGCAATTGATGCCGTGTCTCTTTCCTCAAGAATATAATTTTGTTTTTGGAGCATCGATCGTGTGAGTACGTTTATTGGTACCACAGGTGTACTTTGTGATGGCTCCTCGGTAACTTCAATCAAGTTTAATAGTGTGATCTTTGGTGCATTTGGATTATTTGGACATTGGGCAATCAAATGATCTATGCCACATCTTACACATGTGTATCGGCACTGTAGACATGCTCGCTTGGCTGGTTTGCATTAGTGTGTCATTCTTTTGTAGACTAAGAGGACACTCGGCTATACGATGTGGACCTCCACGCTCATAGCATTGAAGAGGTGGTCTCTTAGCAGTGTAATTGATATTTTGGCCTCTTGTCGCAAGAGCAGCTACTTGATATACATGTTTGACTTGTCCCCAATAGTCCTCCATGTAGTATTGTGGACTTTCTTCAAGCACATCCATCCCATAGGAAATATTAGGATCTATATCTTCCTCACAGCCTTCCAAACAAGCAATAGATGACTCACAACCCACTTGATTCACAGAAGTGATTCTCAGATGTGGTGGTTGCGGTCCTAGCACTGGAGGTGGTAAAGGTGTTGTTTGAACAACATTTTGAGCCCTAGGGACCATGTGTTGTGATGTTTGTTCAAGAGGTGGGGCCGGCATCAATGCGGGCACTCGAGGTGTGTCTGTCCATGCTAAGGTTGGTCTATTGGCCATCGCGTGCTTAAATACTATGCAATCCTTAACTTGATGACCATACCTTCCACAGGCATTGCAATTCCCATTGAATTTTACTCTAAAATTAGGACATTCACTGGTACTATGCGTTCCATAGCATATTGAACACCATTGTTGCTCCCTTCTTGGATACATATGATTGTTTTGCAGAGCATGATTGTCTCTTAGAATCTCTTGAATAGCCTTGGTGAGATCTGCTAAAGTCATCTCAGATATCTTTGGCTCCTTAGCAATAGGCTTTAGAGTCATTGGTTGATGCCCTGATGCTTGCGAGCTAATAGATTTAGGCTCAACAGACAATCTTTCTCCTTGAATCATTAAATTATCCTCCAATTGGATCGCATTGGTGGTGACTGCTTCCCAAGTGGTGATACCTCTAATGACTAGGCCATTGTAGATATCCTCATGTCGTAATCCCCTAATGAATCTATCAAGAAATTGATTATTATTGAAGCGCTCATTTGGATTACCACGCGAATTCAAATGCTTCAAGCGACTTATAAAGTCTCTCACCGACTCTCCTTCCTCTCATTGGGCTTTTTGGAGTTGAGAGGCTACACCCCAAAGCACTCCCTCTCGTATGTATTCTTTCAAGAACAGTCTCCTAAGAGTAGGGTAAATCGTTTTTCTTCCACCCTTAGGGTTCTATACCAATCCCCTGCCTTCCCACTTAAGGTTAGGCTTAAAGCATTACCCTTATGTAGATCATTGTGTTCTCCTAGAGAATTGTATATTTGTTCAAACACTTCGATATGCTTTCTCACATCCCCGTCTCCACTAAATTTTTGTGTGAGCTTGGCTATTTGTACTGCCTTACTTCTAGGCTCTCTGTCAGGCGTGTTACGCATATTATCAGCAATAGATCGACCAATAGCTTGAGAAAATGTTGCCAAGTCACCTAAGTGAGCAGGCACCGTGGGTGAAGGTGCTCCAGAGACTACATGTGGAGTAGGTATTGGCATTGGGCTTGGCGCATAGGAAGCCCTTGGATTCCACGTTTGGTATGATGTTGTGCCATGTGGTGGCCCAAAGTTCATATGTGTGGCCCTAGGCATAGCAGGCGTCGGATGTGACATGGTAATGCTAGCCGGTATAGTCCCATGGAAATAAGAACTTGGGTGTTGTGGTTGTGGAGCATAGGTAGTTGAAACAATGGGAGGAGTAGGGACTACATGAGTGCGATGACCCATAGGTGCATACGATTGGTACACACTTGTAGGTACTGTTGTTGCAGGCATTGAGCTACCATGTAGCGGTGATTTACTAACAAATGAGGTCCATGGCGTGTTTCTCGGCATGCCCATCATTGGGGTAGGCATGGTAGCCATGGTGTCATCAAGGGAAAGATGAGCTAGACTTGGAAAGGTGAAGCTATCACTTGTGGGCTCAGATTGCACTGAGACCCCTGGAAAAACAACATATGGAGGATCCATCGGACTTACCGAGGGAGTCTCCATTTGTGATAAGGTTGGTTGTTTAGCCTTTCCTGTATCCAAGAATCTCATGAGACCCGTTGAAGGCATGTCGATCCCCTTGTTCTGTCTCTCTAACTCAATGACCCTATGGATGACCTCACAAACTCTTTGTTGTTGATCCTCCACACTAGTAGCACCCATTGTGGATTGTAGGACATCTAACCAACCCACGTGATAGGTGTGACCTATGTAAAGGTCCGTCAGAGTTTCGGTTTGTAGTTCGTACTCCCAGTTCTCATTTAAGAACACTCCATCTAGGATTGAGGTGCTAGGGGTGTCCTTTGAGCTAGATGCAATGTTGCTTTCTAGGGGTTGGCCCTTAGCGGTTGCTAAGTCAGGAGCACTCGATTGCTCTCTTAGCAAGGATATTGACATAGGGGCTTTCGCTTTTAACTCTCTTTGTTGCTCGGCCTTGCGTAAGCTCTCAATTTTCTTTTCCCTCGCTGCAAGGATATACCGCTCAACCTCTTGCACTTCGGCAAGGCTTCTACCATCAGGTAATATGACCTCGGAGGGAAGTAACTCTGAAGAGTCAGGAGGTGCAGTGAATGAAGTATTCACGTGCACATTCTCTAAGGGTATAGGGTCTACGTTGGTCATGAATGGAGAATTTACTTCCCCACCCCCCTCATTTACATCATTAACTCCATGTTCGGAGCGAGTGGGTCTACTAAAGGTTTCCTTCAAGCGGCTAAGCACGCTCGGCCCAGACCGTGGACCCATGGCATGCATGTCTTGGCTTGAGCTATCGGGATTAGGTATTGGGAAACTCTCCATGACGTCATAGTCAGAGGAAGAGTCACTAGCCGCTATGTTCGGGTCTTGGTTTGTACTACCTTGGGTCCCCGCCGAGGGCCCGAAACCTAAAGTAGGTGGATATTGAGAACTCGCGTAAGTCAAAATTCTCTCTAGTTGCTCTGTCTCTAGCACACGACCAGAGCGCAGATGCATGTGTCTTTGCACCCTACAAGCGTCGGCGAATAACCTCGAAGGTTAACCGCTTACTTTTTTAGGCGTCCGTTTTCACTCGTTTTTTTTAATGTTTTTTAATATTTTTGAATGATTGATTTTTTTGATTAAAGTGTGTGATAGCTCAAAACAAGCGTATCACTCAAAGGGTCGCGGTGTGCTTTACAGCACAACGTTTGGTCACCTGAAGCTCCGTTGGTCCTCAAAAAATTGATTTTTAGCTACGTGTGAAGCTAAAATTCGTAATTTTAAAGGGCGATAGATGCTTAAGCTTGAGCGTGAGCTTGGGCTTGGGTCTCGGCTTGGGTCTGGGAGATATTCCCGATCCCGGTCCTACCTTTTTTTATTTTTTAAAATATATTTTTTATTTTTTTTTAAATTTTAAGGATAAGGTCACCGCGGCCTGCGCGAGAGCGCACACACACTCTACCTACCTACTTCCAACTAATACACCTACTGTTACACACTAACACACTCTATTAGCTCTCACAAATCTACTTCCTACTTACTGTACTTTATATTACACAGAACTAACAACCTTAATACTAACACCTTACACAGAGAAAAAAACACAGTACCTTTGAAAACTCCATTAACAAAAAAATACACAGTAGTAACACAAAAACCTTCTTCTCAACACACACACCCTCCTTCCTTACCTTTCCTACAATTGAAATTGCACCACAAAAGAAGCACAAAGTGCCATTCAAGCTTAGTGTATGGCATTCCCCGACAACCGAGCCAAAAATGTGTGCGTATGTAAGGAACTTGCCGATACACTGTGTGCGAGCCACAAATGGCTCCAAGCACACAACAATCCTAAACTAGTAAGCTCAAAGATGGCGATGGTGTGTCACTCACTGCTCTACGCTTGCCGTCGTGGAGGATTCCTCGCCGCGAAGAAGAGGGAGACGCCGCTACGCCGCGCTCAACCGCCTCGCCGCCGTCGTGCCGCCACAATGCTCGATCGCACACACTCTCTCTCTCTCTCTCTCTCTCTCTCTCTCTCTCTCTCTCTCTCTCTCTCTCTCACTCTCACTCACTCTCTCTCTCACGCATACACACACACACAAGGAGATGAAGAAGAAGAAGATGAAGATGGAGCAAGAGCACTCTTCAATTTCACAAATGAGAGAATGAGTGAATTTTAGGTTTAGTTGACTTTTATATGAGCTCACCCCATTTACACTTGGGCACCCATGCTTAGCCAACTAATCCCTTGAATGTTCCAGTTAGAGTGCGCCTCTCATCGGAGATCACTCTTACCCTTTTCCTATTGGACCGACAAGCCCGGTACCTGACTCTACCAAGTAAATAATACAACGTCCATCGTAGGTGATAGGGTGTCTGTGAGCCGTGAGGGTTAACATGCCCTCACCTTTAAATAGAGAAGGGAGGGAGGTCACCATAAGTGCATATCATGCAATTATCCAAGCGCTTGGGAGATCTGTAGCAGAGAAGGTGAGGCTGCCTACGAGGTGCAATGAAGATGCAACCAGGAGTATTCATGGTAGGGTTTCACCCGAGGTTTATTCACTCAAGTACTGAGAAGGGCTATAACCCATGGTAGTGCCCATAGGTGGTGGGTTTTATTAAAGTCCTAGGAGGAAAGTAAGCTCGGGAACACCCCCAAGTTAGGTGGTACAATAGGAGTGTGTGTATGCCATTTAACCAAAAAATACCAACGCCTTATCAAGCCTTTAGTAGTTATGAAGGGCCAAGTCCCATAGTGGAGGCTCAAACACTTTGAAGCTTTTTTTATAAAAAGGGAAAGCAAATAAGTTAGGAATTAATTAAGTAACACAGTGTGTGTGTGTGTGTGTGTGTGTGTGTGTCTCTGTACCCACCCTGTCCCAGGCATCAAACACAATGAGTCAATAGTAGGCCCATTGTGAAAGGGCCTACTTCCTTATTAGAGAAATGAAATTTTATCGGTTAAAGTGTAACCCAGGCCAGTCATGCCGAGTTAGGGATTGCAAGATTGAGTTTAGAATCTCGTTTTTGTTAAAACCATTATGACAATATTTCCTTATTAGTAGTTTAATATCTTCCCAGGCAAGGAGATAGTCGAAAGAGGAGTAGATCATCAAATACAATAGGCTGATACAAAAGCTAATAGCCACCTTGTGAGGCCTATTACTATTCATTTTAATGAATTCCATAGGTGGAAGTTTTAGGAGATTCCTTTTCCATACAAACCTTAGGTCATATCCTCCGACAAAAGGAATATGAAGAGAGATAAAAAGGTTAAGGAATTGTACCGACGTGCAAAAAGACCCATTGGGTGTTATGAACCCATGTAAAGATGTAGGTAGTGGGGATAAATCAGACAAATTTCTCTAAGGAAGGCTTTATTGTTGATGCTTAATAAGTCATCCATATACCTGTAGGTATGTCCAAACTGTGAAAGATTATCTTTGCAAGATTCCATGGCTTTGAGAAACCATTTGTATTCAAAGAAAGCAAGCTAGATATTACACATAAGTGGGAGAATATGAGAAACCCATGGGGATGCTGTAGGCATTGGTTAAAACATAGACCGCCATAAATGATAGTACAGTTATTAAGCAACTATGAGATGTAAAGACAAAGCTTCTCTTCATTGAAGTGTAAAGGGTGTATAGAGTGAGATTTTTTAATCCACCTGGGTTTCTTGGAGAGTGAAATGTAAAAAAGACCTTTTTTTTAGTATTAGAGAAGGCCATTTTTATCACATTGGCTAGAACATTCTTAAGGCCAAGAACACCCTCAAGGGGGACGTTTTTGTAGCATTGTGTGATATTTGCAGAAAAAATGTGAAAGATTTGTTTTGGGAGGTTAAGAGAGACCTCAGTGGAGTTTTTTGTTAACCAGAAGGGGTTGTACTGAATTTGTAAGAAGTCATGGCAGATTTTCTATTTTGTGGCACAAATAAGTTCTAACTCAGCTAGAACTAGTTCAAGGCAAAGTGTGATATCCTTAGTCATATCAGAAAAGATGCCATTGGAAGCATCAGATATCCATCTAAACTTATGCTTATGCAACTTATAGGTGGGAAATAATACAGGTAATTTAGTGTTATGTACGCAATAACCTAGATTCCCTAAGTGTCTAGAGATATAACTAGTAACAATTTGTAATGAGGAGTTAATTCTAATGAACTCTTTCCTAGAGACACGATCACAAGCATCCATCCATGCTAGGTTTTTGCAGATAAGAGTGGGACAATTAGAGCTTTTATCAAGCCCGACTATGAACCATTTGTTAGAGATTTTTTGAAAATCAAGAGCAAGATGGGATGTTAGCTAGGAGTTATCAGTGTGGATAACCATTTTCTAAGAATTTGTGATATTTTTTGAAAGAAGCATTCTTCCACCAATTTTGTTAAATCCAGTAGGACTGTCTTCTCCAGTCAGAGAGAACTGACGAGGTCAGTTAAGCACCTTAGTACGGCTGAAAGAGCGAGATAAGGGTTTTTGGGAGAGCTAGGTATGTGATTGGGCCCATTGGCCAAGATTCTTTGTAACCTTTTATTCTCAATAATGCTAAGATCACAAGTCAAACGTGCATACCATATGAATCAAAGTTCTTTCAGAATGTGGTAAATTGATAACAAGTACAATCGGGAATAGATTCATGTCAAAGAAACTCATTATTATAAACCAAGTTTTTGACGTGTTGTTCGTAAATCCAACCAATGAGAACATTATCGAGTAATTTGTGATTTCCAAAAAGTAAGTCAAAGCACTCACAAAAAAGAGCTTTAGGTTGTATCCAATCGAGAAGTACATTGACAATGTATGTAGATACAGTCATGGTTAGGAGCAGCTTTGCTGAGAGACCTTCGTCTGCAAGGGCTTGTAGTAGCCTGCAAATCATCAAGGTTTACAATTCAAAAAAATTCTTGATGGGGGAGTTTCTGCCTCTTCCCCTAGTGTAGCTACGAGCCTTCCCTCCGTTGGAGGAAGAGCTAGGAGTTTAAAAAGATGTAAAAGAGTTGGGGGTAGTAAGAGAATTGGGTCTTTTTAGAGCAGGGGAATCATCCTCATTAATACAGGATTTGAGTAAGTTAGAAATGATCTTTACACCTTTGTAGTTAGCATAGGTAGTTAGGTAAATTCTTGGTTCATCAGATTTCAGCTCTTTCAAGATGTCCAGTATTAATCCCCAAAAATTGTTAAAGGCAATTTCAACAATTATAATTTGTTTAGCTTGGCCACCCAACCAAGAGAAAATAGGTGAGAGGTGAAAATCTACTGGTTTTTCTAGGAAGACTAAGTCAAGATGGTTGAGAATAAACCAAATGGCATGATCAAATCACATGATGTTGGATTCACAGGAGGCATTAGGGTCAAGAAACTTGCAAGCATATTTAACATAGGGCCGAAAAATATTCCAGAAGGACCCAATGTAGAAGTCCGGGTTACTTTTAGCAAACTCCATGTTCCCTTTAGTACGGATGTATAGGCCAGTATTGGAAGGGCACTTAGAATGGTCAATCAGATTGAGATTGAGGGGTGCTTTGATGAGCTCTCCTTTGTCAAGAAATTGTCCACCTTTTAAGATCTTGAGTCTACAGTCTTTGATAGTTGAGGCAGGGAGGTTGGCAGGGTATACCTAGGTTTCACTCAAAATGGGTGCTAAAAAGGCTTTGTTGGGAAGAACCCAAAGCTGATAGTCTACACCAAAGGACTCAATTTCAATCTGTCTAACAGGTAAAAAAGGAAAAACTTTAGAGATTTTTGGCTCCATTTCCAAGAGGTTGGAGTCATTGAGAGAACTAAGATTACTCTGGAATTCTTTGACTACTTCAAGAGAAGCACTATCCCTACGAAAAATACCACCAATTTGAGGGATAGTCGGGGTAGCTAGTGTACAGACAAAGGATGGATTGAGGCCGCACAGCTTCCTTAAAAAGTTAGACAGATCAGCTCCAGAAGAGGAGAAAAGGGAAAGCTCCTTCTGGTATTGTAGAAAGAGTATGGGAAGTTGTGCAATGTACTGAGTAATCAAATTTACTCCTTCCTGGGAGTCCTTGTCTAAGGTAGCCAAAATTTTAACCCAATCATTAAAAGGCAGCATGTGTAAGGTAGACATTTTCTTGTCTGAAGCAAGAGCTGAGTCATAAATTAGTTGAGAAGCATCCAAGCTGTTAATACATCTGAGAACAAGAGAAGTGGCTATAAAGAGGGGCTCAGAGGTCAATTCCAATCCTTGTGAGAGAGCAAGAGTCTGTAGTATACCCAAGAAAGGTAAGTGAGGAAATATTTATTTAGAGTAGTAGGTAATACAATCCTTGGCCTTTCTAGCAAGGAAGGGTCTGGTTCTAATTGCCAAAGCACTTATTGGTTTATGGTATTTAAGGTACAGCTTAATCTGTTCGAAAATCTTTGTATGATTCTCAGGGCTGTGTTTTACACTCATGCGAGCTGTCATTCTAAAATGTTTGTGAACCTGAAAGTAAATATAACAATATGAATAAGATCAGTTATTACAGTAAGTTGCAAACCTAAAACCGGCAAAGTCCAAGACTATAATAGCCGTGAATAGGAGACTAGAAAAATAGCCTAAGAAGGACCACCTAACACCAGTCAACCAACGAAGGGATTATAGACTATGGGTCAATCCTAGAGCTAAATTTCAAGCAAAGTTTTCAAAGCCAACATCTCGGTTTTTCCAAAAAGAAAAAACCTTATGTATAGGATGTGTGTGTAGTTGTTTTACCATAAATAATATGACATAATTGAACTTTGTACACTCAAAAGACAGCTAGCTTTAGAAGAAATGAAAAGATATGTACAAAAGTAACCCAGTCTTAGAATTAGTTTTGTACAATGCTTGTAAGAATGATGCCTCATTCTAGTATACAAAGTGATAGAAGAACTTCCCAAGTAGTAGGTGAATGTGTAATCCAATGTAGGACATCTAACCAAAGCCAAATACAACCTTCCAAGACAAGATAGAGTCCTTACCTGCATCCATCCAAACAAGACAACAGATATGTTAGCCTTGGATGTGTATTACAGGTATCAATGGACTATACCAGTTGTTATCCATGTTGATCTTAAAAAAATTTATTCAACTTTGTACAAGCTTAGTCCATAGTGAATTTTTTAAATAACAAAGGAACCCAAAATTTTCCATTTATAGACAAATTTTACATCATTTTAATTAGAAGGACATTACGCCTTCTCATCCAAGTGTCAGAATCCCCACATATTAAGTTACAGTTCATCTTTTAGTGAAAGCACTAGTTAGTGTAGTAGGTTTTTTCTTAAAAAATCTCTTTAAGTAGTCACAAACCAGCCATAAGCTAGTCCAATGTTTGTTTTACGGTTGGGCAAAGTTTTTAGGCCCATCATGTTACCAGAACTTACCATCTTTTGTAAGTTAACCTACCTTAATCATCCTTTTGGCCAACCCAAGTAGCAGGAAGCCCTAGCAGAATCTTCAAAAAAGTAAAAAAATTTAATGCTACAATATGCAATCTCGTATGAGAATATAAACAACAGATCATTTGTAGAAATTTCCTCATGACTGTTTCAGCCATTTTAAGTAATATCCAAGTGGTGTTACCATCAAACACCCATAAGTGATAGGTTTAGGCCCAATTTACACCAAAATTTACAAGATCATAGCGCCTATGTAGCCGTTAAAAGGTAGTGTAACAACCAGACTTTAGGGAACCATCACTGAAGTAATCATGGCGACAACCAGAACCATAGTGATGTAAATGGTAAACCATCTCTTTTTTCCAAAACAATCCTTCCCTAAGCATTAGTCAACAGTTAACAACAAAAAAACCAAGTAAACGGCCCAAGTAAGCGCTAGTGAGCCAGTAGACAGAACGTAAATTATAGCCCTTAATATAAAGCCATGCTTCGAAACAGTGACAGTAAGCATCCCCACCAAAAAATATACTCATTACTAGTGTGGGGAGGGTAAAGCAACACCCCCCTTTTCTTTTAGCTCTCCATCAATAAAATATCATGAGTTTTACCCTGACACAGAGTAATAGTCAAGCAACAAGGCACCAAACAGCCTACCATCCTGCAACCGAGATTTGTAGGCAACAAAAACAATACATATCTCTTTTTGTACCGGTTTCCAGGGCAGAAAAACAACAACCCTAGACAACCCACTGATCAGACCACCGACCCATTAAGTGGATTTTAAGAAAAAAACAATAAATAGCATCGACAGTAATTTGTGACCCATCAATAATCATGCGACATAGAGCACCCCCATGTTTGGGATTACAACATTGCAGGAAGAAACAACCCATAACTTCCTACTAAATTTGTGAAAAGAATCATCATCCTCTTAGAGTAACAAACCCTTGCGTTATAAACACATAGCCATACAACAGGTAAAACAAACCAAGAAATAAGAGTGGCCAACCTGACTTACTTGAGTTGACAGCTCCATGCTTCGATGCAGTGGAGATTCAGATATGCAGTCACTAACTTTATGCGCAGTCACTAACTTTATGCAAACAAACAGAGTACAACCAAATCTAAGTGAGGGGTAGAGATGTGCCCTCACCTTTAAATAGAGAAGGGAGGGAGGTCGCCATAACTACATATCCGCAATTATCCAAGTGCTTGGGAGATCTCCAGCAGAGAAAGTGAGGCCGCTTGAAAGGTGCAATGAAGAGGCAACCAGTTCACGGTAGGGTTTTCACTCAAGTACGGAGAAGGGCTATAACCCATGGTAGTGCCCATAGGTGGTGGGTTTTATTAACGTCCTAAGAGGCAAGTAAGCTCGAGAACACCCCCAAGTTAGGTGGTATAGTAGGAGTGTGTGTAGGCCATTTAACCAAAAAATACCAAGCCTTATTAGGCCTTTAGTAGTTATGAAGGGCCAAATCCCATAGCGGAGGCTCAAACACTTTGAATCTTTTTTTTATAAAAAGGGAAATCAAATAAGTTAGGAATTAATTAAGTAACACAATGTGTGTGTGTGTGTGTGTGTGTGTGCGCGCGCGCGTGTGCACGCGCGTGTGTACCCACCCTGTCCCAGGCACCAAACACAATGAGTCAATAGTAGGCCCAATTGTGAATGGGCCTACTTCCTTATTAGAAAAATGAGATTTTCTTGGTTAAAGTGTAACCCAGGCAAGTCATGCCAAGTAAGGGATTGCAAGATTGAGTTTAGAATCTCATTTTTGTTAAAACCATTATGACAATATTTCCTTATTAGTAGTTTAATATCTTCCCCGGCAAGGAGATAGTCGAAAGAGGAGTAGATCATCAAATACAATAGGCTGATACAAGAGCTAATAGCCGCCTTGTGAGGCCTATTACTATTCCTTTTAAGGAATTCCATAGGTAGCAGTTTTAGGAGATCCCTTTTCCATACAAACCTTAGGTCATATCATCCGACATAAGGAATATGAGATAGAAAGGTTCAGGAATTGTACCGACATGCAAAAAGCCCCATTGGGTGTTATGAACCCATGTAAAGATGTAGGTTCAATCCTTAGGTAGTGGGGATAAATCAGACAAATTTCTCTAAGGAAGGCTTTATTGTTGATGCTTAATAAGTCATCCATATACTTGTAGGTATGTCCAAACTGTGAAAGATTATCTTTGCAAGATTCCATGGCTTTGAGAAACCATTTGTATTCAAAGAAAGCAAGCTAGATATTACACATAAGTGGGAGAATATGAGAACCCCATGGGGATGCGTAGGCATTGGTTAAAACATAGACCGCCATAAATGATAGTACAATTATTAAGCAACCATGAGATGTAAAGACAAAGCTTCTCTTCGTTGAAGTGTAAAGGGTGTATAGAGTGAGATTTTTTAATCCACCTGGGTTTCTTGGAGAGTGAAATGTAAAAAAGACCTTTTTTTTAGTATTGGAGAAGGTCATTTTTATCACATTGGCTAGAACATTCTTAAGGCCAAGAACACCCTCAAGGGGGATGTTTTTGTAGCATTGTGTGATATTTGCAGAAAAAAAGTGGAAGATTTGTTTTGGGAGGTTAAGAGAGACCTCAGTGGAGTTTTTCGTTAACCAGAAGGGGTTGTACTGAATTTGTAAGAAGTCATGGCAGATTTTCTATTTTGTGTCACAAATAAGTTCTAACTCACTAGAACTAGTTCAAGGCAAAGTGTGATATCCTTAGTGATATCACTAAAGATACCGTTGGAAGCATCAGATATCCATATGAATTTATGCTTATGCAACTTATAGGTGGGAAATAATACAGGTAATTTAGTGTTATGTATGCAATAACCTAGATTCCCTAAATGTCTAGAGATATAGCTGGTAACAGTTTGTAATGAGGAGTTAATTCTAATGAACTCTTTCCCAGAGACACAATCGCGAGCAGCCATCCATGCTAGGTTTTTGCAAATAAGAGTGGGACAATTAGAGCTTTTATCAAGCCCGACTAGGAACCATATGTTAGAGATTTTCTGAAAATCAAGAGCAAGCTGTGATGTTAGCCAAGAGTTATCAGTGCATAACCATTTTCTAGAAATTTGTGATATTTTTTGAAAGACACATTCTTCCACCAATTTCGTTAAGTCCAGTAGGACTGTCTTCTCCAATCAAAGAGAACTAACGAGTTCAGTTATGCAGCTTAGTATGGTTGAAAGAGCGAGATAAGGGTTTTTGGGAGAGCTAGGCATGTGATTGAGCCCATTGGCCAAGATTCTCTGTAATTTTTTATTCTCAATAATGCTAAGATCACAAGTCAAACGTGCATACCATATGAATCAAAGTTCTTGCAGAATGTGGTAACTTGATAACAAGTACAATTGGGAATAGATTCATGTCAAAGAAAATCATTATTATAAACCAAGTTTTTGACGAATTGTTGGTAAATCCAACAAATGAGAACATTATCGAGTAATCTGTGATTGCCAAAAAGTAAGTCAAAGCACTCACAAAAAAGAGCTTTAGGTTGTATCCAATCGAGAAGTACATTGTGGAAGAGACAGTGTATGTAGATACAGTCATGGTTAGGAGCAGCTTTGCTGAGAGACCTTCGTCCGCATGGACTTGTAGTAACCTGCAAATCATCAAGGTTTACAATTCAAGAAAATTCCTAATGGGGGAGTTTTTGCCTCTTCCCCTGGTGTAGCTACGAGCCTTCCCTCGGCTGGAGGAAGACCTAGAAGTTAAAAAGGATGTAAAAGAGTTGGGCGTAGTAAGAGAATTGGGTCTTTTCAGAGCAGGGGAATTATCCTCATCAATACAAGGTTTGAGTAATTTAGAAATGATCTTTACACCTTTGTAGTTAACATGAGTAGTTAGGTAAATTCCTGGTTCATCAGATTCAGCTCTTTCAAGATGTCCAACGTCAATCCTCGAAAAATTTTAAAGACAATCTAAGAAATTACAATTTGTTTATCTTGGCCACCCCAACCAAGAGCAAATAAGTGAGAGGTGAAAATCTACTGGTTTTTCTAGGAAGACTAAGTCAAGATGGTTGAGAATAAACCAAATGGCATAATCAAACCACATGGTGCTGGATTTGCAGGAGGCTTTAGGGTCCAGAAACTTGCAAGCACATTTAACATAGGGCTGAAAAACATTCCAGAAGGATCCAATGTAGAAGTGTGGGTTCTTTAAGGAAACTCCATGTTCCCTTTCGTACGGATGTATAGTCCAGTATTGGAAGGGCATTTAGAATAGTCAATCAGATTGAGATTGAAGGGTGCTTTGATGAGCTTTCCTTTGTCAAGAAATTGTTCACGTTTTAAGATCTTGAGTCTACAGTCTTTGACAGTTGAGGTTGGCAAGGTATACCTAGGTTTCACTCAAAATGGGTGCTAAAAAGGCTTTGTTTCGAAGAACCCAAAGCTGATGGTCTACACCAAAGGACTCGATTTCAATCTGTCTAACATGTAAGAAAGGAAAAACTTTACAGATTTTTGGCTCCATTTCCAAGAGGTTGGAGTCATTGAGAGAACTAAGATTACTCTGGAATTCTTTGACTACTTCAAGAGCAGCACTATCCCTACAAAAAATACCACCGGTTTGAGGGATTGTCGAGGTAGCTGGTGTACATACAAAGGATGGATTGAGGCCACACAGCTTCCTTAAAAAGTTAGACAGATCAGGTCCAGAAGAGGAGAAAAGGGCAAGCTCCTGTTGGTATTGTAGAGAGAGTATGGGAAGTTGTGCAATGTACTGAGTAATCAAATTTACTCCTTCCTGTTAGTCCTTGTCTAAGGTAGCCAAAATTTTAACCCAATCATTAAAAGACAGCATGTATAAGATAGACATTTTCTTGTCTGAAGCAAGAGCTGAGTCATAAATTAGTTGAGAAGCATCCAAGTTGTTAATACATCTGAGAGCAAGAGAAGTGGCTATAAAGAGGGGCTCAGAGGTCAATTCCAATCCTTGTGAGAGAGCAAGAGTCTGCAGTATACCCAAAAAAGGTAAGAGAGGAAATATTTATTTAGAGTAGTAGGTAATACAATCCTTGGCCTTTCTAGCAAGGAAGGGTCTGGTTCTAATTCTAATTGCCAAAGCATTTATTGGTTTATGGTATTTAAGGTACAACTTAATCTGCTCGAGAATCTTTGTATGATTCTCAGGGTTGTGTTTTACACTCATGCGAGGTGTCATTCAAAAAGGTTTGTGGTCCTGAAAGTAAATATAACAATATGAATAAGATCAGTTACAGTAAGGTAGGCCTGCAAACCTAAAACCGGCAAAGTCCAAGACTATAATAGCCGTGAGTAGGAGACCAAAAAAATAGCCTAAGAAGGAGCACCTAACACCAATCAACCAACGAAGGGATTATAGACTGTGGGTCAATCCTAGATCTAAATTTCAAGCAAAGTTTCCAAAGCCAACATCCCGGTTTTTCCAAAAAGAAAAAACCTTATATATAGGATGTGTGTGTAGCTGTTTTACCATAAATAATATGACATAATTGAACTTTCTGCATTCAAAAGACAGCTGGCTTTAGGAGAAATGAAAAGATAAGTACAAAAGTAACTCAGTCTTAGAATTAATTTTGTACAATTCTTGTAAGAATGAAGCCTCATTCCAGTATACAGTAGGTGAATGTGTAATCCAGTGTAGGACAGCTAACCAAAGCCAAATAAAATCTTCCAAGACAAGATATAGTCCTTACCTGCATCCATCCAAACACGACAACAGATATGTTAGCCTTGGATGTGTATTACAGGTATCAATGGACTATACCAGTTGTTATCCATGTCGATCTTAAAAACTTTTATTCAACTTTGTACAAGCTTAGTCCATAGTGAATGTTTTAACTAACAAAGGAACCCAAAATTTTCCATTTAAAGATGAATTTTACATCATTTTGATTAGAATTCCATTACCCCTTCTAATCCAAGTGTCAGAATCCCCCCAGATTACTAAGTCACAAATCATCTTTTAGTGAAAGCACTAGTTAGTGTAGTAGGTTTCTTTTTTAAAAATCTCTTTAAGTAGTCACAAACCAGCCATAAGCTAGTCCAATGTTTGTTTTACGGTTGGGCAAATTTTTTAGGCCCATCATGTTACCAAAACTTACCATCTTTTGTAAGTTAACCTACCTTAATCATCCTTTCGGCCAACCCAGGTAGCAGGAAGCCCTAGCAGAATCTTCAAAAAAATAAAAAAAATTAATGCTACAATATGCAATCTCGTATGAGAATATAAACATCAAATCATTTGTAGAAATTTCCTCATGACTGTTTCAGCCATTTTAACTAATAAACACCCATAAGTGATAGGTTTAGGCCCAATTTACACCAAAATTTACAAGATCATAGCGCCTATGTAGCCGTTGAAAAGGTAGTTTAACAACCAGACTTTAGGGAACCATCATTGAAGTAATCATGGCGACAACCAGAACCATATGATGTAAATGGTAAACCATATCTTTTTTCCAAAACAATCCTTCCCTAAGCATTAGTCAACAGTTAACAGCAAAAAAACCAAGTAAACGGGCCAAGAAACTGCTAGTGAGCCAGTAGACAGAACGTAAATTATAGCCCTTAATATAAAGCCATGCTCCGAAATAGTGACAGTACACATTCCGGCCAAAAAATATACTCATTACTAGTGTGGTGAGGGTAAAGCAACACCCCCCTTTTCTTTTGGCTCTCCATCAATAAAATATCATGAGTTTTACCCTGACATAGAGTAATAGTCAAGCAACAAGGCACCAAACAGCTGCCATCCTGCAGCCGAGATTTGTAGGCAACAAAAACAATACATATCTCTTTTTGTACCAGTTTCTAGGGTAGAAAAACAACAACCCTAGACAACCCAGTGATCAGACCACCGACCCATTAGATGGATTTTAAAAAAAACAGTTATCAACATAGACAGTAATTTGTGAGCCATCAATAATCATGCAACGTAGAGCACCCCCATGTTTGGGATTACAACGTTGCAGGAAGAAACAACCCATAAATTCCTACTAAATTTGTGAAAAGAATCATCATCCTCTTAGAGTAACAAACCCTCGTGGTATAAACACATAGCCATAAAACATGTAAAACAAACCAAGATATAATAGTGGCCGACCTGAGTTACTTGAGTTGAGATCTCCATGCTTCAATGTGGTGGAGATTTAGATACACAGTCACTAACTTTATGCAAACAAACAGAGTACAAACAAAGCTAAGTGAGGGGCACAGATGTGCCCTCACCTTTAAATAGAGAAGGGAAGGAGGTTGCCATAACTGCATATCGCACAATTATCCAAGCGCTTGGGAGATCTTTAGCAGAGAAGGTGAGTCCTCCTGTGAGGTGCAATGAAGAGGCAACCAGGAGTATTCACGGCAGGGTTTCACCCGAGGTTTATTCACTCAAGTCCTAAGAAGGGCTATAACCCATGGTAGTGCCCATAGGTGGTGGGTTTTATTAATGACCTAGGAGGCAAGTAAGCTCGGGAACACCCCCAAGTTAGGTGGTACAGTAGGAGTGTGTGTATGCCATTTAACCAAAAAATACCGCCTTATCAGGCCTTTAGTAGTTATGAAGGGCCAAGTCCCATAGTGGAGGCTCAAACACTTTGAAGCTTTTTTTTTATAAAAAGGGAAAGCAAATAGGTTAGGAATTAATTAAATAACACAATGTGTGTTTATTCCAGTAACAATTATGGCATAAACACCAAAGAATCCTTTCAAATTACAAAAGACACTAGAAACTATGTCAATGAAAAGGTGGTATAACTCCATTCATAGTATAGAATAGACTTTATACACAAGTAGAGAATCAAGAGCCTGAAGATATATAAGTCCGCCATCTTCAAGCCAGGGAACTTTGAAAACCATAGTTGAGAAGGTAACCCTTACCTGCACCCATGGAAACAACACAACATTTAGTTAGCATTGGCACTGTATGTAGGTGATGCATGGGTGTACCACATGTTATAGATGTCACCCAACTAGATTTCTTTCAAAGACAAATAATAAGAAAGGTCAAGTTAATCATATATTTTGAAAAAAATCATCTACAAGGGGAAAAAACATAAGAAGCCCCTTGTGCTTTACAAGCTCTCATGAGATAAGAATGGAGATGAGTATTATGAGGCATTCTAGCCTCAAAGTGGGCCACATATACATGTTTTTGGACTTTACAGAGTGTGGCATTAATGGCCGCTATTTTTTTGGGTTAGTTACAGTGCTCATACATGCAGTCAATCTATACTTTGGAGACACTTGTAACATAAAAAGACATTAACTAAGTAAGTCCTACATCCCCTTAGTCAGAATTGAAAACCAAATGTAAGGTAATAAGTATGAGTACTAATACCCTAATTCATAGTCCATATAGATGCATTATTCCATATTTCCTCAAATGTTCCAAAAGCGTGTGCTGCCAAGGTCCATAATAATGATGCAATAAGTAGCCACTTATGGCCACAAGAATCAACCCACATACAACCATATCAACCATATACCCTAACCCAACACAACGGCCATCTTTAATCATAACCAAGTTTTCAACCAACCATACTCGGCCAATATGAGTAATGCTGCCAAGACTTGAAATACACAACACAAAAACGGCAAGAAAGGTATGCTTGATAACCAATCAATAGGCTCAACAATAGAAGTACACCGCAATGGCAACCTTACAAAAATTACAGGCCACTGTCTTACACCCCCAAGTATATCCGCCCCATCATATAGGGTCATTCACCATGTATTCCCCCCCCCCCCTTTTTTTTAAAGACCCCACAATCACTGCATCCATTATCCAGTAAATGAAAGAGAGTACCACCTTCCAATGCTTTATTTACATGCCTATGACAAACCACATACGGCCTCATGAGAAGCCATAATTACCATATTCCACAACTCATCGTAACCATAACCATATTCGGCCACCAGCCATCGTTTCCAACCATTCATTTGGCCCATTTAATCCATTTTGCCCAAGATCAATAAACATAAAAAAGAGTAAGGACCATATCTCCACCAGAATAGTCAGCTCGGCAACCAACCCAGAGGTACAACCACCAAAGTATAACCGCCAAGGCAACCTTACCAGAACATACAGGCCACTGTTTTACACTCCAAAAGTGGGTTAACCCCACTATAAAGGGTCATACATTAGAAATTTAAACTGAATTTCTATCCTTACACCCCCCCCCCCCCTTTTTTCTTTTAAACGACATCCAAGGTCACCATTATCCAGTGTTTGAAAGAGGATACAATCTACCAATGATACTTTATATGCTTATGACAAACCGTAGAAATGTATTGACAAACATCCCTAGCCTAAAAAGGAAGTTATAACCCAAAGCTGCAGACACCAAAAGGTTGCTCATACACATGCATATGATAAGCCATTTAAAAGCCATTCAGTATTGAAGTCGGGCCCGCCTTACAACTGTGAACTACAAGGGTTAGGTACCATTAAGGTACCACTTTCTAGTAACTTCAAGCCATCATTCACCCAAGGTTCCAAACTTAGCCAATCAAACCAAGAATCTAGCAGGCAAAACATCCACCCCAATTAACACCAAGGCTTAGATACCATTAGGTCTCCCCAATCTCAGAAAAATATGTACCACTTATTTTTATTAATAAAATTACCTAGTCAATCCAAGCCAGTTATACACCAAGGGCACCCCTAGCCAACAGACCCAGCAAAATATACCAAGGAAAAATCAACATGCCAAAACTAGCCATAAGAGAGAGAGAGAGAGAGAGAGAGAGAGAGAGAGAGAGAGAGAGAGAGAGAGAGAGAGAGAGAGAGAGAGAGAGAGAGAGAGAGAGAGAGAGAGAGAGAGAGAGAGAGAGAGAGAGAGAGAGTGTGTGTATGGCTATTTTAAACTAATATTTTTTCAGAACAGAACATATTAATTTTAAAAAAAGTTGGCTTTAGAGAAAGGACAGAGAGAAGCACAAAATTGGCTCAGTCTTTGATTCATCTTTGCACATTACATGAGAATGAAGTATCATTCCAGTATTCTTGTGTACTAGCTAGTCAAGAGTAGAGAGGACTAAGTTAAAAAGGGTCACAATACATCAATGGCCTGACATTAGGCTTTAAGTCAAGAAGATCCTAGGTAAAGATAGAGTCCTCACCTGCATCCATATAAACAAGTTAACAGATTCATTAGCCTTGCATACATATTACAAGTGTCAACAAACTTTATCATTTGTTATCCATGTCCTACTCAAAATCTTTTTACCTTAAACCTACTGTCTAATTTTGAAAAGGTATCATCAATTTTTCAAGTTCCTTTTATGTATTGAAGGTCATCACTCCTTCAATTTTTTTAAAATTGGAATCATAGGTAATAGTAAAGATAGTATGTGACCCCTTTTTTAGAATAAAAGGGTTTATAAATAGTTAAGTAAAGTAATTTCTAATTAGAAGGCCACCATTTTCTGACCCAAAGGTATAGTGTCATTTCCATTACATTGGTATCAGAAGAATAGTGAAATTAAGAGAACTAGAGTGAGCATTTCCATTACATTGGTATCAGAGCTATTGGTTTCTCTTTTCTTACTTAAGAAGATAGGTCTTTGAGTTGCCCATGAAAGGCTGGACCTATCATTGCAATAGGGTAAGTGGGACATGGATCTATTATCTTGGTTGAAAAGGACTTAGTTCGAGGTACACTGTTGGGAACTATAGTCTTAATAATGAAGTCTCTTGGGGCTTGCCTTTGGCTTAACCTTTATTGAGCTACTAGCAAGCTCAACAGGAACCATAATCAATCGAGCAATGTTAGACCCTATCCACTAGTCCTTGCAATCAAAAGTGTCTAAACCACGGGTGTGGCTGCTTGAGGACTAATTTTCAAAGGTAAAGAAGAGTAGCAACTAAGGTTTTTGAGGGTACCAAAGCATAAAGTAATTCATACATAAGTTTAACTAGCATGGTTGATCAAAAGCCACGAGACTAGATTGAATATTGACAGCTTTGATTTTGCACATGAAGGTGATAATGATTATGCCCCCATGTTTGTTAATTATCTTGTTACTAGGTTGCAACAAGCTATGGGAAACCATGCTTTGCAAGCCAAAGTTACTCAACAACTTGGTGGTTATGGGATTTCCCTTCCTCTCCAAGAGGAGAGAGAGTTGAGGAGGCCTCTTGATCAGACTTCCAGAAAAAGACTCTCTACCATAAGAGAGGAGGAATCCAAAGAACGAGAAAGAAGTGAATCCCTAAGTTCCTCTGAAGATGTGGCTCCATGAAGACAGCCATCTAGACGGTCGCCAACTCCTCCCAAGAGGAAATGGTTAACTCATAGTCCTTCTCCTCGTCACTTCAAAATGGAAGAGAGAAACAAAGGAAGAAAAACACAAGAAAGAGGTCACCCTCTTCTCCTTCTTCTTCACCTTCTTGCTGTTCCAATAAAGCAACAGCTATTCTCCTAGAGAATACAAGAGGAGAGGACATCTCAAATCATATTCTGCGTGGAGAAGGTCTCAAAAGCTCAATAAATTCAAAGAGGGAGGAAAGAGTATCTCTTTTCTTACCTATGATGGCACCTTTGGCAGCCTTTTCCCAGATTTCTCCAAGCTACGTCATGTAGCTATGCACTTCCAAAAGTTTGTGCATTTCTGGAGGGATAGCCTTCGTGGCAACGACAAAGCCCCAAAGACATGGAAAACTCTACGGGTTTCCATCATGAAGCAATTCCTTGTAAGCGATTCAAGGGACAAAGTGCTTACCAAATGGCGTAGTTTCAAGTTTCTCTCCAACGAGCCTATCCACAAATATGTGGACAAGTTTTGGGATTAACATCTCAAAACTACTGACTTTCAAAAGATAGACTTTGGCGAGAAAAATCAACAATTATGTGTGGGGTTACCTAAAGAAATGATCGAGTATGTCAACTCCCAATGGCCTGGTTCTATCACCGAAGTAATCCACCACACTATGGTTTCTTTGTGCATCAATTTCCAACAAGGGGCTAAAAGGAATGCTAAGCCCATGGAAAACAAAGATCAAAATGAAGCAAAGGGGAAGAACAATGCCCAAAACTCTTCCCAAAGGCAATTCCAACAACAATAACAATCGGCCTAAGGAGAAAGGAGTTTACAAAGCTAAAAATAAACTCTTTCCTAAAGATCTAGAAGCTTTATGTAAGGACCACGAATGTTTTA
The DNA here is from genome assembly GCF_014529385.1 of Adiantum capillus-veneris. Lineage (NCBI taxonomy): Eukaryota > Viridiplantae > Streptophyta > Polypodiopsida > Polypodiales > Pteridaceae > Adiantum > Adiantum capillus-veneris. The sequence continues at coordinate 41,318,045 of NC_140949.1, read as the reverse complement.
AGTGTGGAGAGCAAGGACATGGCTATTGTTCTTGCCCCAAAATAAATGCCCGCAATGCGACTCCTAGAGCTTCCATGATCAAAGCTCCAAAAGACGATTCTCATTACAAAGGATCACCTCTCTCCTATGCTTGCAAAAAGCTAAGTGAGCATGATGCCTTCATCCTATTTGACCATGGCTCTATTCACAATTTCATATCCACGAAGTTGGCCACCAATTTAGGCATTCAAGCTCATGAGATGGGAGATGTAGTTGTAGTCGATGGAGCCTTCAAGGGGCAAGAAGCCATAGTTACTCCCTTGATTGGTAAATTGAAGCTTCATGTACAAGGCTATGTTGACAAAGAAGATTTCTCCATCTCTCCTCTCAAGCATGAAGATGTCATCCTAGGGGCACCATGATTTGACCGTAGGGCTGCTAATGTAAAGTTCCCTGAGAAAAGGTTGTATTTCAAGTATAGGGAAAAGAACATGTACATATATTCCAATGAGCCTGGTTGTACCATACCCTTGTAAATTCTCCTGGTTTTGACAAATCAATGAAAAACTCTGTTTTTGCGTACATAATTTTTGTCAAGCAATCCATAAAAAGTCCTAGTGTTTTATCAAAAGAAGATGATAAGAATCAAGAAGAGTTAGACTTGTCTAATTTCCTAAATGGATTCCAAGATGTTTTTATCGATGATATCGCTTTGGACTTACCTCCAAAACGAGGGGATGATGACCATCAAATTGAGCTTCTACCAAGAAGCTCACCGCCTAACAAGCCTTGTTATCGAGTTTCCCAAGCTCAACAACAGGAGATCATGAGGCAAGTACAAGAATTGGTCGACAAAGGGATGGTGAGTCCTAGCTCCTCTCCCTTTTGTTCTCCAGTCCTTTTAGTGAAAAAGAAAGGTTGTACATGCCGCATGTGTGTGGACTATCGAGTGTTAAACCATATCACTATAAAAAATAGATTTCCTGTACCGCGGGTAGAATATATGTTTGATAAGCTACAAGGCTCGACCTACTTTAGTAGGATTGACCTCAAAAGTGGCTATCATCAAATAAGGATAGTGAATGAAGGTATTGTAAAGAAGGTGTTTCGTACAATGTTTGGTCTTTATGAATATCTTGTCATGCCTTTTGGTTTGACAAATGCTCCAGCCATGTTCCATCGTTTAATAAAGAAAATCTTTAGTCCCTACCACAAATTCACTGGAGTGTTCTTTGATGATATCATCATCTACTCCAAGTCCTTGGAGGAGCACAAGCAACATCTCCAGGTAATTTTTTAAGATTTGAGGGAGAACAAGCTTTTTATCAATCAAAATAAGAGCGAATTTTTCCTTCAGGAGATTCAATACTTAGGTCATATTATCTCTCAAGATGGTATCCTTATGGATCCATCAAAGCTGGAGGTAATAAAAGCATGGCCTAATCCAAGGAATCTACATGAGCTTTGAAGCTTTATTGGTATGTGTGCCTACCATAGACACTTTATAGCAAAATTCTCTCAATTAGCAGGACCATTACATGACTTAACAAAGAAGAACATTAAGTACTCATGGATTGCTTAAGAGAAAAATGATTTTGAAAAGCTCAAAGAGAAGCTTATCTCCCAACCAGTCCTTATGCTTTCGGATCTCTCAAAACCATTTGAGGTCCAATGTGATGCTTGTGGTTATTGCCTTGGAGCAGTCTTGCTTCAAGAAGGGCATGCCATAGCATATGAGAGCCAAAGCCTCAACGTCAATGAACAGGTGTTGGGCATATACAAAAAAGAGATTTTAGCTGTTCTACATGCCCTAGAAACTCGGAAGCACTACTTATTGGGGACTCCATTTATTTTGCAAATGGACCACCAAAGTCTCAAGTACTTCATGACGCAAACCAAGCTTTCCGACAAAGAAATGAGGTGGGAAAATTTTATTTTGCAACTTTATTCATATTTCTCACATTGCTAGTAAGCACAATCAAGTGGCGGATGCACTTTCACAACAACCAAGAGTCAATGTGGTGTCTATAGCAACTCACAATGATCTATCTTCGATGATATATAAGTATGCCATTGCCTTAACTTTAAAGACATAATGTCAGACCTTGCATTAGGAAAGAATGAAGAACCATTCACCTTGCAAGATGGTTATCTTTTCCATGGCAATAGGCTATGTGTTACCCACTCCCTTTTTGACAAAGTCATGTATGAATCCCACGCTCCTCCCTATGCGGGGCATAGAGGCATTCAACTCTTCCAGGATTAGAGACGTACTTCTATTGGCCTACCATGAAAGTAGACATAAAGTAGACTAAAAATTCTACTTGGTGTTTGAGAGACGTCGTCATCGGGAACATGATTGTGAGCATGCATACTACTTAAATTTGTGCACAATAAAAAGAGAATTAGTCTTATAAGACAAAACCATTGATCATTTAAAACAAAAATTTACATTTGCTTACTTTAATATAGCATTGTAATCATTAACAAGGTTCATACTATCCTTAAGCTGTATTCCTTGCATCCATCTAGCATCTTCAAAAGGATAATATTTGAACTTAATAATCTTACCATGCCATAGCACCTTGTCTTCATGCCAAAAGATAGCTTTGGGTTGTAGCACCTCTTCATGGTCTTAGATTTCTAGGGAGTCTTCAATAATTGGTTCTCTTGGTAGCTCTCCTTTGTAGGGCTTAAGTAGGCTCACATGAAAAGCATTGTGTATGAGCCAATGGATGGGCAACTTCAGTTGATAAGCCATCTCATTGATTGGCTTCAAGTTTTGAAAAGGACCATAGTATTTTTTTTCTAGTTTAGCAGAATACTTTTGATGGCCCATAGGATTTTTTCCCGTCATTTTCCTTAATCAACCTTGGGAAACTTGAGTAAGACCCAATCATTTTCTTTGAATGTTAAGGCCCTTCTGTGCTTATCAACAACAGTAGCCTTTTGCGTTTGTTGAGAGATGGATATAACGTCCTTAATCATTTGAAAAGATTCTTGCTGGTCATGGCTATACTCATCGACATTGAAGATCTTCCCATGTACTTTAAGTAGCAAGGTACTTTTAGGTCTTCCCTCAATGATCTCAAAAGGTGCCTTTTCCATAGTAGTATGGACAATATTATTGTACGTATACTCTACAAGGGGAAATTACTTCTCCCATTGTGAGTGTTGATCTACTTCTTTAACATAAGTCTTTAGTAGATCAAGAATCATAAGATTGGCTATCTCACTTTGGCCATCCATTTGTGGGTGATAGGCCGAAGAGAAATTCAATTTTGTACCTATATTTTCAAAGTGACCTTTCCAAAAATTACTGGTCATTCTAGGATCTCTATCTGACACGATGGCATGGATGTTGGTAATCCATGGTGTTTGAAAATCTGGGATATGAAGAGAGTTGCCATTTCGTGTGCTTTAATAGTCTTTTTGACGGGAATAAAGTGTGCTTGCTTGCTAAATATGTTGACTATTGTCCATATTTCCGTATTCCCATGGACCTGGGTAATCCAAAGATAAAATCCATGAATCTACTCTCCCACAGTAAATTAGGAATAGGAAATGGTTGGATTAACCCTGGTTTCTTCCCTCTATCATATTTGGTCTTTTGGCATACCACACATTTTGAAACATACTATACCCAAGATTCTATAACTCTCACTCTATCCCTCATAATCAGTTCCATAGCTTACTCTTTCGCACACCCACATAAAGCAATTATTCTCTCGCTCTCTCTTAGTTTTTAAGGAGAATAGGGGAAGGCAGGAGTAAAAGAATTAAGGATCATAGAGGCAAGAGGAGGAAAGTTAAAACAAGAAGGCTGGCTTGATGAAAGCATTAAGGAGAAAGGGAATACGTGTTAAGAAGGGGATTACTTATTTCCTTTCACTCTCAATTAAGATGAAGCAATCAAAAAACAGTGTTGTGTTCATAGTTTAAGTTTGTACTTGATTTTAGAGTTTAATAACCATATATATTCTGGTTCCAAAGCGTCATTTGTGCATCTCTCTCTCTCTCTCTCTCTCTCTCTCTCTCTCTCTCTCTCTCTCTCTCTCTCTCTCTCTCTCTCTCTCTCTTTGTTTTCCCACAACTAGAGGTCTTCCCGGATCACCTCTCAAACCCCTTTCCCTCGACATCTTTGGTGAACTTGATGTGAAGTGAGCCGGGGTGGGAAATTTGTTTTGGGAAACAAATTTGTAAGAGGCAGTGATGCATTAGATGATGCAGCAATTTGTTTCTTTTATTGAGTAGCAAGAGGATACTTAGAAACAACATGCAAATTAATTACAATTAATGAATCAGAGCATGGGTGAGTTTATCAAATAACTCATCCACTCTAGGCAACGGATACTTGTTCTTGACAATAACCACATTTATGCCACGATAATCTATGTACATGCGTATATTATCGTCTTTTTTCACCAACAAAATGGGAGAGGCCCATGGTGAAGAGCTGGTCTGTATGAATAACATAGTCATCAATTCTGTGAAGCTATCCCCTTGCCGCTCTCAAAATCCTTGAAAGAAAGCAAACTTGAGAGAATAAGGCAAGAATGAATAAAGTGCTAATAGTGTGTTTGCATAATGTGACATCTTCTACTCTAGCTTAAGTTTTGTTTGGTTTCAAACAAGTAGACTATTTGTGAGAAGGTGATAATGCATTCTTTCCTACTTAAGTTTGAGTGTAAGGAATGTGATGAATTTAGTGTGTAACTTTCCTAGAAAATGTTGTGGCCATGGGCTATCTTATTACAAAATGACATGTATGAAGTTATGAGTGAAATAGTAATTTATACCGTTCTCAAAATTTATGAGATGCAATCTATCTAGGAATGTATGAAAAGTCTCATGCAATTATGGAAGTGCTTACATCCTTATCTATAATTCCTAAACATGAGGTGAATGTGTGATATGACTTTGAAATCCTTAAACGTACAACGTGGTGAATATTATGCAACATCTCTTGTGATTGAGTACGTGAGAACATTTCTTATCAAATTTATAGGATGGACTTTAAGCATACCTCTAATCAAAAGGAAGGGCTACTGCTAGCGGGCCGTCATGATGGATGTCTATAGCATAGCTATCTGGCACTAACATAATGTCAATACTCAGGGAAGTGACTCAGGATGGGGCACAAAGACTCTTTGAAGTTGTCAATTTTAAGAAGTGAACCTACAAAACTACTCAATCGACTACTATAGAAAATCTATCACTATCTAGTCCAAAAATCTACCTATGTCCAATCTCACCACTCTAGGTCGTTACGCCTTTTTGGCATTCAAACGGAGTCGGAATGCAACAAAACTTCAAGAGGAGTATTACAACATCTAAGGGTACAACCCTACCAAGTCCTATCGTCATTTGAGGAGGTATCAAAATCACAATCCATCACAAAATATGTGCATAAAACTGCAGCATAACTATTCAGAAAGGTTGCTCTATGGCTTAGAAACACTCTTTCATGGTCAAAACATTTTTTAAAAACCATTTTAGCACTCAAATCTATGCATTTTATCTCACAAATAGGTTTTCGTGAACCACATCAAAATTGAGAATGATTACACTTAGATTCAAGAGCAAGAGACAAGGAACACAATGCACTAATCAGAATTGATTTCTAATTACCAAACAAAGAGAAAGATTGATTACTAGTTGTAGCCGAGTTGCAGCTCAAAGTCGGCGTCCAAAAAACTCCTTACAGATAATGATAATCTTACTCTAAAAACTATGGGTTTTGACCCAAAGGCCTGGGACACTTTCCCACGGCCATCGGCCACTTTACAAGGCTTGTAGGTTTTTGAGCAGAAGATAGAGAATAATAGGCTTTGTGAGTACACTTCAAGAATCATTACTCTCTAATTACAAGGTTTCTTTGGGGAAAAAAAGAGTACAATGAAATGTGACTTGGAGTTGGCTCTCTGGGTACACGTCCATTGCATCCTCCAAACATTCCCTCCTTCCTATTTGTTGCACATCCTCATGCAAGCCATGGGTGACTCCTTAGTAGTCAAATTGTCGTTTCTCCATGGTTTGGAGGACTCTATTGACTTTAGCCACCCACGCCATGATGTCTGCTTTGGTCGGTAGTTCTTGGAATGGTTTGTTGACCATAGTGCTTTGGTATGCGACACACCTTGCCTGGAGGTCTTTTGTGAGAGGGTTGAAAACTACATTGTATGAGCCACTAAGCTTTGTATATCTCGTTCGTTCTCTCTCCAGAGCCTCCTCTAGAGCTTGATACTTGACTTGGACTTTTGAATTTGCTTTAATTTCTTTCTCCAGGGCTTCATAGTAAAATTTTGCATCCTTTTTTTTCTTAGCCAAATCCTCTATCAACTTGGATTTTTCCTCTTGCATATTCTCTACTTTCAGCAAAAGAGTCGATTGATTTCCTTTTTGGCCTCAAAATACTCAGCTTTGGCATTTTGAACATCTTGGGTCCTTAGTTGAATTATTGCTCTTTGGCACTTGTACTGAAGTCCTAGCCTCTCCAATTGTTCTTCAATGTTGAATTCTACAATAATCTCCAAAGCCTCCGAGACTCTAAATCACCTATTTTTTTGGAGCTTTCACCTGGCTCATGCCTTGGTGCCTGCTACTCCTTTTGTTGGTCAACAGTAATTGTTGCAACTTCCTTTTTCTCTTGCTTTTGAGTTTCCTCTGGAAGGTTTGTAGTTTGAGAAGGTGGAGTTTGTGGTTCCGGAAGCTCTTGTTCCCTACTTTTCTCTTGTGATGATGCCTCAGGAGTTCTTGTTTGTCCTTGTAGTTCCTCTGTTTCAGCTTGGTCAACCACTTCTGGTGCTTTTTCTTGAGTAGAGATCTCTAGTTGAGCAGGAGGGCTTGGAGGAGAGTCCGTGGAGACTCTAGATCAGCTTTTCTCTAGCTTTTTGATTCCTCTTCAGCTCTTCATTTGGCATTTCTCTTTAGTGTTTCATGAATGCACTTTCTAGTGGCCTCAGCCATATCAATTTCTTTCTTTGTTCCTCTTTACGTTTCTCCAATCTAGCATCTAGTTCTTTTGAATCCAAGGACAGTGTTTGCCTTGCCTTCGCTGCTTTCTTTGCTTCTTTCTCCTCTCCAGCCTTTTGTGCTTCCTCCATAGTCTGTCTCGCTTGCGATATGGGGATCCACTCTGATGAGAGCCTAGTTTTGCGCTCTAGTGGAGCTGTTACATCCACTTCTTCCTCTAAGGACCAATATTCTGAAGGAATGTCATCCTTTCCTATTATTTCACCACACTGAAGTGGATATCCGATCCTATTTCCTCGCTGTCCGAGGGCTTTGCTTTGATTTACTTTCCCCTTGTAGTTATCTTTGTTGGTGTTGTAGAAGAACTTCCCACTGACTTGACCGTATGCTTTGCTTTGTGTAGTAGATCTACTTGAGATTCTGCTGGAGGTAGATCTTCAATCATTCCAAGTTGATATGCTATCCTGGTAAGCACTGGTCCAGAGTTTATGTATGTCTTTCTTTTCTCACTCCCCTTAGATTTGTTTCCACTAAGTTTCCCAAAATTTAGGTTCCAAAATCACATTTGACCACCCACCTTTTTGCCAGCCCCATGGCCATCACTTTTGCCATATGCAACATCAGTTCAGTGTATTGGGGTTGCTTTGGCACTTTGAAGTGTTGGGATATCAATCATAGAGGTGACTTTGTCTCAAAGTAGATTAGATCTTGGTAAGTCAGTTTTTGACTCCTTTGCTTGAGGAAGGCTCTATCATTATCTATTGCCTTAGTTTTGCGCAAAAGATTGTGGGTCCCTTGCTACAAATGAAGAGCTTTATTGATAATTTTCGGGGTGATCTTCACTTTCACTATAGCCACATCTTTGTCTGTTAGTGTAGCCTCCCCATTGTATTGGATGGAACTGATCAGTTCATGGGCTCTTCAAAAATCTGTTCCCCATGGTGGTAACCAAAAAAATCTATCCAGCTATAAGCATTTGGCTCCTTCTAGTACTTTAGGTTTTTTATGTATTGTCCATAATTCCTTGGGGAATATCATGGTCTTGACTTTCGTTTCATTAGCCGCTTGGAATCTTCCAATGAAGATGTGTGATGGTTTTTTTTTTTAGCTCCTAACCAGTGATATGAGCCATCTCATTTGATGAGATGTCAGTGATCTCATAAGGTACCACCCCCCACTCCTTTTGGGCTTTCCTGCGAGGCATCCTATGATCAATTTTAAGTTGTTTTAGAGTTAGGAGATGATCAAAAGGTTTTCAAGAAGAGGAAACAAATGCAAATTGACCATAAAATGAGAAATGAGCATAACTCTGTCAAAACTACTCCAGATTTGACCAAACTTCACCAGTGCATCTAGGACAACTATAGTAACTAGGGCAACATATCTCAAATGAAATTTGGCTCTAGGTACATGGGTCGTGATCCATGTTGAAGCATGTTTTAATGATTTGATGATACCACCTGGTAGAGCACATTAAAGTGATACTTTGGTCAAAAATTTTGAGATGTGGATCGCAGGTTAAGATTTTAGATCAAAGTTTGAAGAATTTATCAGAATTAGAGGATTTGATCTCTTTGGTTGGGATTTGGAGATCCAAACAACTTGATACTTCAGGGCTAGACTTTGTATGGTGTCTAGGACGAGATGGTGATGTTCTTTCTTAGCTTGGTGAAAAGGATACATGGATCGCAATCCATGTTTGTAGGGTTCTAGGATGCCTTTTGGCACACATGTTTCTATAGTTTATCCTAGTACACTGGTGAAGTTTTTTCAAGTTTGGACATGTTTTTCCTAAGTTTACTTCATTTCTTAGTTTATGGCCATGTTTCCTTGACTTTGACCAGATATGTTCCATGTACCCGTTTTTTTATCAATGCCCTTGGTTACCATCTGATGTGTCCTTGGCTTTTTGTGATTTGTGCATGAGAATCACCTTGCTATCCAATTTCTTGTCAATTTTCAATAATTTTTTATTCTAATTGAGGTGGGAGATCTAGCTGGTCAAATTCAATGACTTTGAAATAATTTCTTAGCTAGGTTCCACAAACTTTGAATGTTTTTGCTTTGGTATTTTGTGTTAGGTTTAATGGCCATGTGGCCGACCGCCCATCACTAACTGCTACTAACCCTAAGTATACAGCTATACACTTGTGTGAGATACTAACACAAATTCGAGTGTGTATTGTGCCTTAAGTGCATAAGATAGAGAAGAAAGAAAGGGGGCACACAGTGTGTGTCAAATCTCCCCCTCAACCTATGTACGTGTGGCTATGGTGGTGTGTGAGTGTGTGTGTATTCATCTTCCTCTTTTGCTGTGCTCTTGGCTCCTAAGTTGTCTCATTCCCAAAATTGCTTTCGCATGTGCGCGCACTTTTAAGAGTGCAAACAGGGTTCCAACTTTGGCATCGGCAAATTCAGCATTCCGAGAGCGTTTTCATTGGGTGTCCTGGAGTTGTACCCCCCTCTTGGAGCCATTCGTGCCATCAAAAACCTCATTTGAGCTACGGTTTAGGAGTTTCATTTTTTAGCTCTCTTTTGGTAGTTTGTGTTGCAGATCTTTCATAGCCATTATAGGTACCATTGTTGCAGCCTCTTCCATCTACAAGAGCCCACGGATCATTCGCGTGTGTGTAGCCTCTTTCGGAGTGACCTCATACACACACATAGAGTGGCATTTTGATGGCATTGTCTTCTTTGACTACAGGTACACATAGAGGCATAGGTACAAGTACATAGAGCGGCTTGGTTAGCTTCATCTGTGCTTCGCGGCCTCGATTTTGGCTTCGGCTATGGCATCAACATCAACTTACATGCTACAGGTTTTAGTGCTTTAGGTATTCTGGTTCCAATGGGAGCGGTTTTTTATGTGTACATGCATATGTTGGCACTTTTGAGAGTGTTCGAGCTCTTTTGAGAGCAGTTTGACTTCCCACAGGGATATTTCTTTGCATACACATACTTTTGGCGCATGTTTGAGCATTGTGACAAACTTGTACGTCTTTGTGGATACTGCCATTGTACGCTTTTGTGGAGCCATATTTTGTCTAGTACGGCAATCCCGACCATTTCTGAGACTTGGTCCGGATGATAGCCATTTCTAAGACTTTTCTATATGTTTTGTTGTTGCATAACCTACGTTGTTGAGGGTCAATAGCGTGAGGTTTTTATTGAGCTGAGGTATTCTCAAATATGGAGATACCTTTGGTGATACAGGTAGCTGGAGCATCCCTTACGATGCCTTGCCATAGGACATGTATAGAGTGGTATAGATGCTTTTGATGCCGAGTTGGAGGTCTATGGTCAGTTTGATAGTTTATGCATCTCAATTGGTCTCTATATAGTGTGCTTTTGAGAGGCATTGCCCTCTTTTATGCTTTGTGAGTGACATACTTGGTCATTTTGTCTCGCATTTTGGTTGACATAGTCCCAAATACAAAGGAGACTGCCAAAACTTTCCCAAAATGTTTTGGTAGTTTTGTCACCATGTCTTGTCATAATAATCAATATCTAATTCTCCTAAATGATTTTCTCATATTAAACTGATCATTTAATGTGGGGAAGTGCCAAGGGAGAAAAAGCTAGAATATTGGTTAAGTTAGCAGACCGGCCACAGTAGGGATCCAAAGGAGGGAAAATAGGGATCCAAAGGGGGGGCCATCTGCAAAAGAGCCATGTGAAACAACGGGCTAAAAAGACCCTAAGGTTCAGCCCATTAAGACTTCCAAAATGCTAAGGTTCCAAAATTCAAAGGTTGTGTCCAAAGGTTAACCTTAGGGAAAATTGGATGCTTAGTGTGTACCCAAAAAGTCTTTCTGCATCCCTACATGGGAGGGGGCGAACCCCAAAGCTAGGGGATGAGAGAGAAAACCACACACACACACACAGGCTCCCTTTACACAAAGGGAATGAGGGACACATGTCAGCTTCTTAGGCCAGATGCCCACAAGGTGTGCCCAATTCCTATTGGAAGACCCTTGAAGTGGACCAATGAGAATTAAGCTAGAGTAAATCTAGTTTAATTAATTTAAAAACATTTAATAAAAGAAACCAATAAGAATTAAGTGTCCTAGAAGACTATTGGGCAGTCTCCCAAGGGGTCCAATGAGCATTCAGAAGCCCCATGGCTTGCCTGATTCCTATTGGCCGGGAGGCAAAGGGGTCCAATGAGAGTTTAGTTTAATTATTTAATTATCTAAAGCTCTCACAAAAGGGGAAAGGGGGACACATGTCAGAAGGCTATCACTTATGCTGCTTAATTCCTATTGGCTTGACCTGGGGAGGTCCAATGAGGAAAAAGCCAGCCTAACTTAGCAGCTAGGGCTCGCCCAAGAGAGAGAGGGGGCTGATTTTTGCTTGGCATTCACTCACACACTCTCACACTTGACCATGTGTGAAGGGAAAACACTCTATCTCCTCCCAAGCTTTAATGGAGAGCTCATCACCTACTCCAAGCTTGTGAGATAGAAGCCTACATCAACACCCTCTTGGCATGTGGATGCAAATCCAACCAAGAGCCAAGCTTCAATGCATGCTCATCTTCTCTACCAAGCTAATTACTAAGCTAAGCTATGCTAATATGAGTGATTATGTGAGGAGATGTACTTCTTTCTCGTAAGATACTTCTTTTTCCTCTCAATCTACTCTCATACCCTGCTAGCTCTCACCATCTTCGAAGGTGTGTGAGGTCTTGGGTCTGAGAACGGGGATAATTCAAGTTGTGTTTGATTAAGTGTTTTTTGCTTGGTGTATGAAGCTTCCATCTTCATTGCACTAGCTAGTCTTGAAGGAACACAAAGAATTGTATTGTACAATGTCTCTCTTGATGGGAGAAACCATAATACAAAGCCTTTTGGAGGGGGGACCGGCTCCATGCAAATCCGGTCCTCAACTGTTGTCAATAGCTTAATTGCTCTCTCTCTTTTGAAAGTATTGTCGATGCTATCTAACTAGGTGTTATGCTTTTTGTTGCTCTCTCCACCCAAGCACTCTTGTAATTCTCATTAGGAATCTATTCTAATGAAATGCCCACTATGTTCATGCTAATTTCCGCTCCAAATAAGATTTTAGGCCATTAAATGTTACATGTCTACTAGCAAAGACCATGACATTTATGACACAAGAAGTTTGATGGAACTAATTTTTAGCTTTGGAAGAACCAAATGCATGATGTGCTTGTCCAAAAGAAGAAAAAGTTGCCTATTGCCTATGCGGCTAGAGCTGAAGATATGTACATGAGTTAGTTTCAATGGAGGAGCTTGATGAGCTATGTAGGTCTACAATTAGACTGCACGTTGGTGAGTCGGTGTGCTTTACAGTGTTAGAATGCGAGATTGCAAAGAGGAGAAATCAAAGAGTTCAATTAAGATTGAAGAACTGAACATAGTTCAGGATGACATTGATGTACAAGACATTAATATGTTGACTAAAAATAATGATGTCTTTTATGATGCACAAGAAACTCTATCTTTGTAGAGTTCTATGCCAGTTGAACTCCTTGTTAGTGGTGAAGTATTCCATACATGAATTCTTGATTCGCGTGCTTCATTGCATGTCACACCTCATAGGCATTGCTTTACTACATACGAGGAAACAATTGGCTCTATTACACTTGGTGACAATTACTCTTGTGACATTGTTGGAGTAGGTAATATTGCCATGGTTATGGAAAATGGGGTGAAGTTTATCATCCATAGTGTGTGTCATGTTCTAGCCTTGACACGTAATCTGATTTTGGTTGGATATCCTCATGACTTGGGTTACAAAGTCACTTTTCATCAGCAGTCTTGGCGTGTTGCGAAGGGTTATCTTATTATAGCCCATGGTTCTAAAGTTGGTTCACTTTATCCTCTTTATGTATCTGATAAAAACAGTGTTCTTTCTGTAATCGAGCTGCCAACCGTTGCTTTGTGGCATAGCCAATTAGGGCATATGTCAAAGAAGGGAATGGAGACACTCTCTCGTTTGGGTTACTTACGGTCTTTGTCATTTTTTTATTTTTCCTTTTTTGATCACTGTCGATATGGAAAGCAAATACGGACACATCGTACACATTCTTTTGACAAAGAAGGTCCATTCAAAGTGCGTAATCAAGCTATACATGGGTTTTGCAATTATAGCATACATGTAGATGAACCATCGGTAATATCCACAATGCCCCATGAATGCTTGTACCCCCTTTACTATTGTTGGTCGAGGCAAATCAGCAATGACATGAATCTTCTCAATATCAGTAGCTATGCCATTTTTAGACACTATGTGTCCAAGAATTTTTCCTTGTCTACCCATGAATGTGCACCTTTCAGGATTTAAGCAAATCCTATAAAGTCTACATTTTTTGAATACCTTTTTGAGGTGTTCAAAATGATCAGCCCGGATTGATGAATGTACCCATAGATCATCCATATATACTTCTAAGAATTTTCTAAGATATTCTTTGAAAGCATGGCTCATCAACCTTTGAAATGTGGCTGGAGCATTAGTTAACCCAAACGGCATAACCCGATAGGCAAATATACCCCATTCTGTTGCAAAAGCAGTTTCATGCAGATCTTTTGGGTCAAACAAAAGTTGATTGTATCCCAAAAAGCCTTCTAAGAAGCTGTAAGCTTATTTTTCTCCAACTCGTTCTAAAACATGCTCCATTATTGGAAGAGGAAAGTTGTCCCTAATGGTAGCTGCATTCACCTTTTGGAGAAATACACACTCATAATTTTCCATTCTTCTTGGGTACTACCACAATTGGAGACACCTAATCTGTGTGTTAAATTTTGTAAATGAATTGGGCTTCCTTTAGTTTTTCAATATCTTCTTTTATCTTCCTGGAAAATGTTTCATTATACATGTATGGTCTCTGTCTACTTGGTTTCGCATCATCTCTCATGGGTATGGTATGTTGACAGATTTCTGGATCAACACCCTTAGATCCTTGTAAGACTAAGCGAAGATATCTCAGTATCCCATTAACAGGCTCATCAAAAGCTTTGCTTCTTCTTCTGTTAGGTCATTCGCAATGTAAGCAGGCCTAGGCTCTTCTCCTGATTCAGCCAAGTCTATCCTTTCAGTGTTTTCAGGCCCTTTGTAAGATTCGCCCTATTTCTGTAGTTCCCTAACAGGTTGTTCGACTATGATTTCCAATCTTGGAGAGTATACTTTTTGTAATGGATGGAACATGCATTACATCCTTACCATCCTCTTCCGTGGTTTCCATTTCGGTTGTGTATATCTCCTTTAGAGCTTTTTTCAACTCTTGATATTTCTTTTTCCGCTCAACTCTGGTCATGAGTGGTTTCTTATCCTGCGATTTTTCTTGAGTCCCTTTCTTGTTTTTCTCGATGTTTGAGACATTTCTGAGTTTTTGTTTGAAGGATATCTGCCACTTATTTTGTCCTTGACACAATCATTTGCATCTATCTGCATCAGGAATTGAGTTTTACTGGAGACTGGTGGCATAGGTCGTGTTTTCACAATTCTGGTGTCTCTTTTTCGTCTATACCATTTTTGTGTTTTTTATTTCTGGTTTGGAAAGTCAAAAAACTTTTCCTCCCCTCCTTTTAAGAGTAACTTAGCTCTCATATGCTCTTTTTCTGACCCCAAATCTTCTGAGGTAGCTGAGTGTTCATCTAACTCATCAGTTGCATCTTAATAGAGGTCTGAAAAGACTTGTTGAGCTTTCATTAAGTCCTTGGGTTCCTCATATTTGTTTTCAATGTTGAGGATTGAAATCATTTGGATGGGAATTATGTTGTAGCCATCCTTATTGCAAAATTGAGTAGGCATAGAAGTATTCACACATACATCCATTGTCGCTAAAATTTGAATCCACTCTAATGGCTCATATAAATGCTCTGGAAAGGGTTCAGGTACATAGGCTTCGTATGTGCAGTCCCTTTCTAGGATACATTCTTCGTGTCTTAAGCTTCCGTTTTTTGAAGCTCCACACATCCAAATAGGAGTGTCTTTGTTTAACCAGGATGGGAGTTTAGTTTCAGCCAAAGAGACTGAATCAAGCTCTTGGATGGGTGTTTTCAAGACATCTCTATAAGTGTGATCTTTTAGATGTTATAGATCCCACTTGCTTCAAGTACAGATAATTGTTTTCCCAATCTTGGATAAGTTGTACTTGTCGCATGAAAGGTCTTCCCAATATGATTTCATAGTTGAGTTTTTTCCCAAAGTCTACTATGGCAAAAGTGTGTTGATTCAATTCCGCAAGAATTGACTATCACTTTTTCAAGCAGCCCTAATGATTTCTCAATGTGTCCGTCAGCCAACTGCAATTTCATTTGAGTTTGTCTAATGGTTGGCTTTCCCCAAGATTCCCATACTGCTTTAGTGGTTATGGCTATGCCAGCTCCACTATCCAGTATTGCCATGGTTTCAATGTCATTATATTCCACTGGGAGGGTGGTGTTTCCTTCTTCCCCTTCATAATATTCTTCGACTTTGTTCATGGAAACTGATCAAATCTCTTTGTTTTCCATTTTATTTTTCAATTTTCCCAATTTTTTTGAGATTAACCCAGTTATCCCCACCTTCTCTATGGTTTTTTGTAAATCATTCCATAAGTATGGTCTGAGTTTTAACAGTTCTCCCAAGGTAAGAGTGCATTGGATGGGTGTAGACATGATTGAATGGATGTTGTCTACTTCTAGGGTCTGTTCAGCTCTTTTTACTTGAGTGGTCTTGCACACAATGGATTCATCTTCGTTATCTCCCAAGTAAGAAGGTAATGTTTTCAAGGTCAATGGTTTTGACATTCCTCAAGCTTCTGATTCGCAATCCCCGTATAAGAATTGTAAATCCATGTTCATATCAGAAGATAGGTTATCCAACCAGACTTCCTCTATAGGAGCTGAGTTCAGAGTTAGGCTCCCATCAATGATCTCTCTCACTTTTTTCCATAAGTGTCCTAGCCAGTCTTCCTCTACGAATGGAATTCCATCTAAGGCATCTTTGCTGTCAGGCACTATAAGCTCTGGTTCGTTTGTTTCAAGGTGGGGTTCTGCCACCACATCGGATTTTGCTTTCGTTTCTTTTACCACAAGCTCTTTAGGTTTTGCAATACTTTCAAGCTTGGATTTTTGCTTTTCCAGCATTTCTTGCGTGATTCTTACCAAATTTTGATAAGCTTCCAGCTTAGCTGCTTCCATGTCTGGAGATGGATAGTTTTTCCATTTGTTTTCCATGTTTTGGCGTGCTTTAAGTTCTTCTTGGTAGGCTTCCAAGGCGGAATTAATAGGCTCAAAAATTTTATCAACCAAAATGGATCCTCTAGATTTCACGGTTGTTTCCTTGAATTCACTTCCAGTTTCTTTCAACTTTTCCTGGAATAGCTTCTTTGCTTTCTCCTTGATTTCAACCCGTTGTGTTTGTTTTTTCATCTCATATCTTTTGCTTCTGCTCCTTTTGATTCTTTGAGAAGAAACTTTCATATTTTCCGAATCATCAGAGGAGTCGTGTTTCTTTTTCTTGGCTTGGGCTCTAGTGATTACCTTGATTGGAACAATTGGTTCACTCTCTGATGAGATACTAGGTATCACTTGGACTACGTTTACTATCGTTTTATCCTTGTTCAAAGGATTTTTAGGACAATCTTTTGGAAAGTGTCCTCCCTTTTTGCAACATTATATGCAATAGGCTTCAATTGGTTTGAGGTTTTTGTTAGGCTCTGGACATTCATTTTTCCAATGATCATCAGCACCACAATTATGACAGTTTCTTGTTCTTGGCTTCATCATGGGTCTTACCATGGGAGGTCTGGCACCTTGATTAGCTACATAATACATTGATGCGAGCTCTGGTGGAGCATAAGTCACTGTTTCTTCCATTGGTGGTGGATGTGGATTATACCAATCTCCTTCTACCCTTACTGTAGATGGAGTAGGCTCTGCATAGGGTGTAACAGGCACTAATGCTTGTTCATATATGACTCCTTCAGAGTGCATGTACTTTACAGGCACTGCATTATGTTTTGGATACTGAGGTTGTTGTCCCAAGATACGTTGAGGTCTTTCCATACCCATTGGTGGTCTTTGAGCTTGGGCCATATTAGGTTGATATATGTACATGGGTTGTCCTTGTGGCCTCATGGACACATACTGAACATTCCCATCATACTTTGGTCTGAAGTAGCACTTGTGGGTCTCATGGTTGGTCCATTCACCCTCAATTGCACACCATTTTTGTGGCCTAATTGGTTGTCCCTGTGGAGGTATCCCTTGTCCTCGTCCCCTTGTATGTGCTTTTTGCATGTTGTTCATCATGTCGTTCATCCTTTTTAACATATCTTCTATGGCTGAGAGTGGTGTCGTAGCAGCCATTCCCACTTGTGTTGGTTTAGTGGATGTTGTTTTCTCACTTTGGTTATTCTTAGGGACATCTTCTTCGTTGAAAATCTCGCAATTCTCTCCTAGGTCAATAGCATCCGACACACACGCTTCTAGGGTTGTATGCCTTTTACTATAGAGTATAGCATGAAGTTCTTTGTTTAGCAATCCCTCCAGAAACAAGGATACAAGTCGTTCTTCTGCAGGTATCTCCACCTTTGGGCATCTGGAAATGTATTGTTTCATTCGAGTTGCACAATCCCTAACCGACTCACCATGTTTCTGTTTAAAGTTGTAGATTTGAGCTATCGTATTATGTGTGATCCCCATTTTGGAACAAGAAGCTACAAATCCTTGAGCTAAGGTGTTCAAGTCCATGATTGACCTTGGTGGAATGTTTTGGAACCATGTCAATGCTTTTCTTTTTAATGTCAATCCAAACCCCTCGAATTGAGTATGGAAATCGAATATATGCTCTGCTCTTAGCACTTGCTTAAAGCTTGCTAAGTGGTCGTATGGATCCCCTAATCCACTGTATTTTCTGACCCATTTTTTAAAATCAGCTGGTCTGACGCACCTGTTTGGTTCAACTCCCGACCTTCTGGCAGTTGGTCCTATTGTGAGTCCTTCAAACCAGTCTGTTGGAAATAGCGACTCATGTATCCCTGGACTGGCCTTAGTGTCACCCGGTTTTCTACGTGATGAGGTGGTTTCTGGTTTCTTTACATTACTCTCAGATGATCTCTCACGGTGTTCATCTCTTGGAATTGTTTCTGGTCCTTGTCCCAATATCCAATCCCGTATGAAATACCCTTGGTATTTGGTTTGTTCTACCTCCTCAAGAGTCATCATAACAAAGTTGTTGTTATAACAATCCCTAAACAGGTAGGTTGGTAGGTCTGTTGATCCCTTATCTTTGATCTTGAAGATATAGATGATCTTCATGGCCGTTAATTTTCCTGGTTTGGCATGAGAAGTCCACAGAAGATAGACCTTCTTTATGTTTCTATCTTCCTAAAAATAGACTCCGATCCTAGGATTATCTGTACTAAGCCGTTTCAAAGGCTTCAAGTCTACTTGATCGTATCCCTCGAATTCTAAAGTTGGCGGTCCTTCTTTTGCTGACATATCTGGGATTATGGTGTTTACTTCTAACCCCCATTTGTCTATCATGTCAGGGTTTTTTACTTGTAAATATTGACTTTCGTTTTGATCCATGTACACTTTTCCTTGTTTGTTTTCCTTGACCTCTTCTTCGAACTCAATACAATGGCCATCAATGCGAATAGCATACTCCTCATTAGGTTCCTAAACATGTGCTCCATGACAATTAGTCTTGTAAAAAGATAGTATATGCTTATAGCACACTGTCGTTCCGGTTTCCGAGTGAGTCGAGTAAGAAGACATTTTGGATGTTGAATCTGAAAATGTGTCTGAGACTTCTTCAGGAATTGTGTGCAAGGAAGTGCCTTGATTCACGCTTTCTTCAGTAGATACTCTACTGGAGGTTTCTCTGAGTATGCCCTGATTTTCTAGTACACGACCAGATCTAGGGTTCATATAGACTT
Organism: Adiantum capillus-veneris; assembly: GCF_014529385.1. Taxonomy (NCBI): domain Eukaryota; kingdom Viridiplantae; phylum Streptophyta; class Polypodiopsida; order Polypodiales; family Pteridaceae; genus Adiantum; species Adiantum capillus-veneris. Next base: position 41,299,198 of record NC_140949.1, on the reverse strand, counting down.
ATGAATCTCTGGATAGAGTACTCACCTTTGATTGACTTGTAATCAATTTCCACTTGATTCAATTGCAACTTTCTGTCAAGCCACTAATTCCTCGTCTGCAACCTGATTCCTGTACAAATATGATCAAGTTAGCTATTCTTCGATAAAGACAGTAGAGTTTTTGCTAACTCTCGTGATTGGTCTCTGTGTATCACTTCAAATCGGGCTATGAGGGTCAAAAATTGACTTTCAAATTTGACTTTAGCAAAAATTCAAAGGTTTTATCTGCAACCTGTAAACTGAGTGTTTATGTATCAATTTTGATCCAACTGAACCCAAAATTGCCCTGTGGCTTTATATTATGTTTGCCTATCACTGTATAAGTTCAAAAGTCACAATTGATGTATCTGGATAGCAGAAGTAAATAATCACGATTATTTACTTTTGTCAAATTTTTATACTTTTTTGATTGGTTTGGCAAGTATACAACTTGTTAAAGTCTCTAGACAAGTTTCAACAAGTTTGGACAAAATCTGATCAAGTTTATCAACTGTTTTGTGTTTGCAAACTTTGACTTCGAGAATCTGGCCTAAGTCTCACTTTTGGGATCCAAATTTCACCAAAATTGATTTGTGAGGTATACTTGATATGCTTGACCTTGTGTTGTACTCAAATGTGCAAAATCATCAAGTTTTGAAGTAGATATTACTCAAGCTATATTTTTACAAATTTTTGCCCCAACTTTGACACAAATTTGTCAAGCACCTTAAGTTAAGGTCTCTAGCCAAGTTCATCAAGTTTGGACAATTTTTGGTCAAATGGTCATCAATTATCTGTCTGCAGAATAACTTTGCAATTTTAGTCACAATTTTCAATCCAGTGATCCAAATCTTACCAAATTTGGTTTGTGGACTTATTACAACATGGTAAAACTAGTGGTATGTTGATTTGGTAAAAAAAGTTGAAAAAGTGGGCAGATGTAAATAATCGCGATTATTTACTTCTGACAAATTTTTGCATATTTTTTGTCAACAAAGCATGTACACATGTTTATCACATCAACATAAGCCTATGAATCAAATTTCAACAAGTTTGGATAAAATTTTCTCCCAATTTATACTCAAAATTTAAAAAGTTAGTACAAACTTTAGTTTTTACCCAGTTTTTTGCGAGTTTAGTGATCCAAATCTCTTGGGCATTTACAAAAGTTGTTTGTACACATGCAATGAGTCAATGGTATGAACCTTGGTCAATTTAGAGCAGAAAGTTCAGACGCGTCGCCATCACCCCGTACGTGCTGAGCAACGAAGGAAAGGTAGAGCCCATGAAAGGCGACAACCTCTTGTGGATGTGCCGACTCATCAACACTGGCACGATAAGAGTATAAGTAAGTATTTCATCCTCTGTGCATGATGGAAAACGGGCCAACGGCATTCCCGTTCAGATTCTTGCAGCATATGCATGTGAATATCTATGTAGATAGGAAAGTCTTCTACCAACAGAAGATCGTACACCTATTCGGTGCGGCGGTACTAGGAGAAATCCTCAATTCCCCGAACCCTATCATTCTCCCCATATTAGATTACCATCATTCCTTTAATGTTTCTATCTTTATCTTGTTTTAACCTATCCACCCACCCCTGTAAAAAGCTGCTATGAGCCGCTACTGTTAATGTAATGTTAAAAACAAAAAGAAAAAAAGAAAAAAGAGGTTTGTAATTTCCTGAGTCACTACCATGGCAAGTGTTTCTTTCCCCACGTTCAGTGGAAAGAAGGGAGAGAATCTCACCACCGACTTTTTGGATGATTTCGACATTGCTTGTATCGTCTCCAACAAAGATGACGACGCTTCAAGACTTAGAATCTTTCCTCTACTGATGAAAGTAGAGGCCAAGTCCTGGTATAATGCATTGCCCCACGCCACCAAGAATGCATGGGATGTGTTAATGGCTGCTTTTGTAAAGAGGTTTGGTGGAGGCACAACCTCGGAGAGGCTATGGCAGTTACTGACAGAATTAAAGCAGGGAGGCCTGCTGGAGTATGCCACCTACGAGTCCAAATTTGTGAACTTATGGGAGAGATGGGTTGCCTCGCTGGAGGAAGGTGAAGGAGCGCCTAATTTCCTAAAGAAGGACCGTTTCATTGTTGGTCTATGGTCGCCGCTTAGAGAGAAGGTGAAGGGAAGGTTTCCTGCAACATATGAGTTGGCAGTCGAAGTAGCCCGCCTTAAAGACAAGAAGCTACGCATGAAAGCAAGACTAAACGAGTCAGAGGAAACAAGCTCGATACAACCAACCCCAGTGACTGCAACAGCCAATCATAGAGTCCAACCGGAGGAGGCATCAGAAGAGCAAGACCTGCTGAGTCGTATCACCACCCAACTAGAGAGTTTATCTGTGCATCTGGTGCAGCAAGGGCATACACCTGGAAGGAACCCAGAACAAGGAAGAGGACAACGAAGGCAGAACCCACATTACCATTGTTACAACTACGAGGAAGATGGCCGTGGAATATACTACTGCCCACACCCGAGGAGGCAGAATTTCAATAGAGGGGGGAGACAGAATCAGATCTCTCCACCAAGAACACCACCGCCACTCAGGCAACCAATCCCACCTGTTCAAATCCCACCACCAGCGGTGCAACCATAGCTAGCCACACCAGTTCAACGCCAGTCACCAATGCAACCACCACCACAATCACCACTTACAATCATCCTACACCCACCACCAATTGGTACCCGCACACCAAGTATCATTGGTCTTGCAGAAGCGGTCAAAATGAGTGTAACAGAAGAAGGACCAAGTAAGAAGACTATTCAAAGAACTGCAGCAGTGGAACAAGAGGTTAAAGAATCAAAAGATTCTACCCAGGTGGGGGAGGTAAGCCAAGAAAATTGTGTTACAAATGTAAGTACATCTTTAACCTTGGATGAAATAAGCACCAAAGCAATCAGCCGACAGCATTGGGCAGTAAGGGTAAGAAGGTGTAAAGTGTTGATTAGGCCTTGCCAGAGTAAGAGGAATGCAAAGGTCATGAAAGATACAAGAGAAGAGGAAAACCAACCTGTTAGCAAGGCTTTGCAGAAGGTGGACAACATATCAAGCAAAGGGGAGGGCTTTGAAAACGGAAGCCTGTGCACCAGCATGGACCCAGGACAGTGTAGCAAGCTAAAGGAATCTTGCATCAAGGCAGTTTCACTAGAGGACCATAACGAAGAGGTAAGTATGACTGAAGGTTTGGAGTTGGATATTTCTCCAGAGGCTTGGCAACCGAGCAAGACTTTATTGTGTAGTGCTATAGACTTAGAGATGGGTAATGCCTCTAGTCTACTAAAGGGTGTTATAAACTTGAAGATGGGTAATGCCTCCAGTTTATGTGAGGGTGTTCAGAGTAAGTTTGATGATCAATATGTTGCCAACCTTTTAAGGATGTTCCAAACTCCTCCACAACACAGCATTGTGTTTGCATGGGATGCATCAAACCTATGGCTATGGCTAGCTGCTCTAACATATAGAGAGAAGATCAGCATGGAGATAAGAGCAAAGGAGCCATGGATAGACAAAAGCCTAATAGAATGCAAGAATGAAGACCTCATTCGCAATTTGGTACAATTTTTTACAAATAGTGCATCCTCTCTTTGGAGAAAGGTAAGTGGATTACGCTTGAATTTAAGCCGCAAGGTAGGTGGCTTGCTATTAGCATCAGTAAAGGAAGCTGACATGTTTGAGCACACCCAAAAGAAGCATGATATGCTCGCAACTTTTTCTAGTCATGGCAGTAATCAAGATTCTGAAGACAACTTGAGCTCACCACACCAACAAGGCGGCCATATATGGTGGATTCTTGGTACACTCTTGGGAACCATAATTTTCAGTTCTGTCTTTGCAGGAGCCAAGATGCTCATTTCCCCTCTCGCTACTGGTGGTTACAAATTTGGTCCAATTTGGCATGCAAATTTTATTGTTCGGACACTGCAGACAATGATCCAGTGTGGCACTACCGTCTTGGGCATATGAGTGCCAAAGGAATGCAAATCCTTCAAACAAAGAAGCTTCTACCAGGTTTGAAAGAAGTGGACTTAGAGTTCCGTGAAGATTGTGTTTATGGTAAACAAAAGAGGGTAAATTTTCAAAAATTAGGAAAGGAAAGAAAAAATAAAAAACTTGAGTTGGTTCATTCTGATGTTTGGGGTCCTGCAAGTACACCATCACTTGGTGGCTCATTGTACTATGTAACATTCATAGACGATGCGACTAGAAAAACATGGGTTAATGTCATGAAGAATAAATCCTTCACTTGGGATCCAGGAGGACATTGGCACAAAGTTCTGGAAGCCATGGGCTTTCGCTTTAATCAACCGACACTATTCCAAGGAACAAGCTATCACCCGGACATGTTACAGATTTATGAATATCCCAAAAATCTCACTAATGGCCAAATGGAATGACTAGTTCATAAGGCAACTCGATATCGGATCCTACAGCTAAGCAGAAGAAGAAACAGAGCTAGAGACATGAATGCCTCTAGCCAAAAGGGGAGGGCTAATGATGGGGGCTTTTCACAAGCCAAGCTCCCATACCCCTCTTCTCTCGTCCCCACCCCATGAAAACCCCCTCTTAGGGAGGGAATGATAAAAGACATTGGAAAAAAGTAAGAAAAAATAAAGTATGATTATGTAAATATATGAGAAAGGTAAAATAGGCCACCTCATGCCTGCGGGGCAGCCCATCCCCACCTTGCCTCCTTTTTCTTCACTGTTGCCCCGCCGTGTGTCCCTTTTCCTCTCCTCCACTCAAAAGGTCAACCCCCTCTCTCTTCCCCTTGTCCTTTCTCCTTTCTCTCTCCCCTCAAGCTACCCCACCTCTCACCAATAATGCATTCTACCTCACCAATAATGCACCCTAACTCACATGCAACTTATGCTATCTTCCAAAATAGTATACCCCACCCCCCCTTTCTCTCTCCTATCATATCCCATGACCCAAATACCCCCCCCTCTCTCTAAAGGGCGCCATGTCTCTTGTCTTGTAGCTAAATAACCTCCCCCACACTCACACACACTCAGTTTCATTGAAAAAGGTGCCCACATACCCATCCCCACCCGGTGGTTACCTGATTTTTCTTGTGTTCACACACATCTGCACACAGATTCACCTCTGAACACACTCCCCTCTCTCCCCTCTTGTAATTACTTTATTCTCCATGTCACCTCTCACTTTTTTTCATCAACCCATCTCTCTCTCTTAGTCTCTCTCTCATGAGACTGCTGTTCTAGCACATATACACACAGCCAGACAAGTGGGGCCCACAGTCACATGGCCTATGTAGATAATGATTTATTCATTTCTAAATTCTAGAATTTCTCCCCCCTCCTCCCCTATATAAAGAGGGGTCACCATCACACTACACACACACACACAACATCACCAAAGAACACAATATGCACTGTGTGTGCCTAGTGCACACACACACACCCACACCATCACCATCACCGCAATCATCATGCTTGTCCTCAGCATGACCTCTACATCCTTGGCTATGGAAGATGAAGGGCAACTAAATGAAGTATGATGGCCATAACCCTCATGCGAGTCTTCGCCATCAACTCCCACCTATCCGCCATGTGCTCTACCACTCTCTCCCTTCTCATTCCCCTACCCTATGCTCCCCATTTCATCGCCTTATTCTCTAAATAAAGCTTGAGGTTTTGTGAGTATGTTTTCTTGCAATGTTTTGCCCATGTGAGGTGTGCGGAATCGCCACCTAATCTTGTGTTTGGAGTGAGCTTGTGTATGTGTGAAGGGTGTGCGGATTCGCCATCCTTTTGTGGTGCCTAAGTACTAAGCCGCTATACCCCCTCCCTCACTCACTCTCTCTCTCTCTCTCTCTCTCTCTCTCTCTCTCTCTCTCTCTCTCTCTCTCTCTCTCTCTCTCTCTCTCTCACTTGATCTCATTCCCTTTCCTTTTCATCATTACTCCCAAGCATCCATCTCTCTTGGATGAAAACTTTGTTATGGTGGTGTGTTGTTTGCGTCCTAGCCGCTGAAGCTAGGTGGTGCCCCCTGTTTGCTTTACCATGACAGGCTCGAGGCGCGCCATTCGGTCCCCGGTGTTTTAGAGGCCGTCGGGGTTCGCTTTGCTCCCGTCAACCCTTATAGATTGAGCCGATATCTTAAGTTTTGTGCACAATCTGTACGGGTATGTATTTCCAATTCCCAAAACTTGTATGTCAGTATCCTTGATCCCAAGTCAATGGAAATTACATTGGTACGGGTTAGAAGACTTGATTCTCATGAATGTTGTCAAAGAACTTTGCTTTGTACAATAGGAAATCCTTGCCAATCCTAAATGTCAAAACATAGAAACACTTGAAATTTTCTAACCCAGTCGTCTTGTTGTAGCCAGTTGTCCTAAATTTCAAAGGAAAAACTTGCTTGAAGTTAGCCCAAAGCCATATCTGCTGCGTGAGAGAGAGTTGTCATATGTATCATATACGCCCTCTTGGTACATAATGAAATAACCTACAGACACATTGCCAAGTCCCCCCCAAGTTTGTATGCTCATAGCATATTGCAAACGTGGGAAGTCTCAATGCAAGATGCTTAAATTGAATCCTTGCTTCACATAAGTACTATTGTGCTTATAGCCAATGGATATTCCTACCATGTATACAAAATATGCTTCCTAAGCCATTCACAACCTTATTGTTACAAATTCAAGCCGTGCTTGCTTAGGTAGAGATGTTGCAATAAAGGTGTATCAATTGAGGAACATCACAATGGGTTGACATTCTTGTTGTAACTTAACACAAGCCATGCTTGTCTAAAGTGAGGTGGAAATGTATCATATATGTATAAGTCATAGGCATGTGCAATTCTAAAAATGAAAAATCAACCATGCTTGCCAATCCATGCAAATAAATAGAATTGACTAAGTTCAATAACAGCCTTGTTGTAACAATAATCAAGCCATAGACTTGAGAAATTCCATCAAACCCCTTGGGCGGCAATCTGTGTGCAAGTTGGAATTCACAACCCCAAACAAAATGCAAATGATTGCATAACCAATACAAAGTTTGAGCGGAAACTTAAACACAAGTACCTAGAGTCTAATCACACATGTATTGTTATGACATGCAATACGTCAAAGGATCCTCAACAGATACCAACTTTTGTTTGGAATCCTTGATTATTCGGATATGGATGGTCTCGTCATGTTGCCTTGCATGTGATGTGCTTTGCCAATTACTTTGATTATTGACAATTTCCAAGCCTTGCCTAGCATGCCCATGATTCTTCATCAGCATGCCCTGTATGGCTATGACAAAGAGTGTAGGCCATGCAAAGCCTTGCAGCTAAAATATTGACCATCTGTACTTTGCTTTGCTTGCTCTAAAGTATTAATTTAGGTATAATGGATGGCATTGCTTGCTTCCTTGAATGAAATTGAGTCTGACTTGCTTGATCCACAAGTTAGGATGCCCAACAAAAATTTGAGAAAATTTGTTTTTTAACCAATCATGGTTGTCAAAGACCTCCTCAAAGCACTTGCTTGCTGTATAAATCTTTCTCAAATGAGAGCCAATTCCTTTTGAAAAGCTCCAAAACAATTGATAATAAAAATATTCACCAACAAATAACTATCATGCACCAAAGTATGCAAAGATTCTTTGCAAGCGAAAATCAAGAATTTCTTACATAAATTTTCAAGAGATGTCTCAAGGGAACTCATAGGTTCTGGGGTGTCAATCGTTGGAGTCTTCAATCATCACAGTTGCTAAGGTGTGTATCCACCCTTAAATGACTATATAGTGGCCAAGGGTAAGGCTCGTTGGATACCCTTGTATGAATCTAAAGCCTAGCACTAGCTATAGCATCGCAGGCTTGCCGCCGAGGGAAAATCCAGAGAGAGAGAGAGAGAGAGAGAGAGAGAGAGAGAGAGAGAGAGAGAGAGAGAGAGAGAGAGAGAGAGAGAGAGAGAGAGAGAGAGAGAGAGAGAGAGAGAGAGAGAGAGATCTTTATTTCTTGCCAGCCCCCTTGCTGCAGTGACATGTTGTCCTCAATGCGGATCTGTGGCCCTAAGGAGAGTGAGAGAGATCAATTTTGCGAGTCAATCCACCCTCTTGCCTCATTCCAAGTGGCCCTGCACATGATGCTTGCCATGTTGGTCATCCTCATCCTCAACTTACTAAGCCTTCCTTCCCACGCCATGCCTCCATGATTCATGGAGAGGGAGATTGAGAAAAAGAGAGATATACCACGCATGCATCATCATGCAAAGCCTTTGACACCTTGATGCCCTTCTTCCCTCTCCCTTGAGCTCTAATACAAGTGTGAGATAGAGGGGATCCAGATAGACTTGCATAACCACCCAATTTTCCTATATATAGGCCCTTGGACCTCTAGCTCTTAGCTATATATAGACCCCTATATTGCAATTGTGTCAGCCACTTTTCCTAGACCATTCCCTCCTAGTCCTACCCTTGGCATAACAAAGCCAGATCTAGAATGGCGGGAGGTGTATGGCTTCCTCTACTTTGGAGGATTATCTTACAGGCAGGGTTATGGTGGCAAAGTATGATGGCTTATGAAAGGGCTTTTTGCAAAACCTATGTTATTTGTTAGAGAATGGGAAGACCAACAACAACAGATATTGATGCCTTTGACCACCTTACAACAATTGGGGGTTTTTATGAACTAGGATCTAGACTTGATGGGTCCGTTCTGGAAGGAAACCTCAAGGAATAATAGATATATTATGATGGCCACATGCTATGTTAGCAAATGGGTTGTCCCTAACAACACAAAAAATCAACAATATGGTTCTTGTATGAGCACATAGTCTGTAGATATGGTTGTCTAGTCGAGATAGTTTTAGACCATAGAACTCATTACATCAACAAAATAATCCAAATCATGGAATAAAATCTTCTCAATCAAGCATCAAAAATCAACAACATACTATCTTAGATGCAATGGACAATCCGTGAGTAGTAATAAGACAATCAAGACCATTCTGACCAAGATTGTGCAAAAGAAACCCCATAATTGGGATGAGAAGCTTCACATGGGACTATATGGGCTTACAAAATAGCTCACAAGATCACAACAGAGGCAATCGTGCCTATGGAGTTTTCCATTCCCAGCCTCAAGATGGCCATTGAACATGACATGGATTTTAATTCAGCATTGAAGAATAGGCTAGATGAACTATTGAAGTTGGATGAGATCAAGCGTAGGGCGATGCTGAAGCAAGAAGTGGTTCAACAGAGAAGGAATTACTGGCATGACAATAAGCTGAAGGCTGAGGAATTAAGGAAGGGAGACTTGGTCTTGATATACCAATCGAAGGTAGGCCCAAAGAAACCTAATCTGAAAATAGCTTGGTCAGGACCATATAAGGTAGATTTGGTATTCTCAAATGACATAGTCAGACTAAAATATTTAGCTAAGATCAAGTTATATTACTCAATCCACCAATTAACCTCTAGCACAAGAAGAATAGGACTAGTAAGAGTCCAAGTCTAAAGATCAACCGTTGGATTTTATTATTATCAGACCAAAAGTATTAAGGGCTTCTGAGGGATAGGATATTGGTGATGAGTTGAAGATTATTAGAACTAGATTGGGGAGAATTTGAAGGCATCTAAACCTTATAACAATCATTGGCATTGCATTTAAGAGAGGATGGACTAATGCATGGACAACACCACATTTATAGTGGGCATAACATCGAGGCTCAAAAAGAGTGGAGTGTTCATGGCTTGAATTGGGATTACTATAAGGAGGTGCCCCTGTGTTCATTCATTTTCCTCCTATGTGCATTGATCCCTCTCCTACAAAGCTTCCTCTTGCATTGCCTTCACCTTCTTCAATTGCCATTGCATCACCTTTGCCTTCTCCAGTTACTACTGCTCATCTCGACATGCCTCCTTACTCATGGTTTGCATCACCATATTCATCCAAGTAAGTTCTCATTTTTGACACAAAGATTCTCACAAAGCTCTACCATGGGTAAAAGAGGACAATTGCTATCTCAAGCCATGAAGGCCAGCATAGATGAGAAGGCAGTAGAACTTGAAGAGTTACTCCAAGCAACAGAAAAACATTGTTCTATGTCTCATCAAAACATTAGTAAGTATGTATTTTAGCATAATGAGAGAGATTTATTGAATATCTAGGGCATAGAGATGGTTGTGGAGGCCATTTGAATTTCAATTCATGCTATTGTGGTTCAATAGGTCATAGACACTTTTTACTCTCATGCATGGACAACTAGCATTTATGGCAGAATCCTTCAAGTAACTATTGTGGCACTAGCCCATGTTTCTAGTTTGCCTTTTGATTCAAAACCCAACCATGTTGAGCTAATTTCATTAGTAGTATTTTGAAGGAAACCCCTCAAACTAGAAAGAAGCAAAAGGATGGGGGTCAAGGCATCCTAGTTTGAACTTTGGAATAGAAAGTGGTAAACAGGTTTGTTGCTAAAGCTATCAACCTAAAGAATAACTCCACTTATGTCTCTTAGAAGCTCTTCATCATGTTACTGTCTAGAACAATGAGCACAAAGGTAGAAATCAATTTGATTTCAATCTTGTTAAATAGACAAATAGCCAAAGTACAGAACCAACATTTGTTCAAACCGTCGTATGTCTGGAAATTTCTCTAATGGAAGACTAGCATACAGGTGCATGTAAATATCTAGAATCCTTGGAAAATAATAGTGGAGGAATATCACCCAGCAAGCACCAGACTGCTAGTGTAGAATCCCAACAAGAACAGAATAGACTAATCTGGTAACCATAGGAATGAAGAGGGATCTGAGTTAGATAGAAGCCACCACATCTGAGCCAACATAAAAAAATGCAAAATTTGAAAAAGGACTTTTGGGACCATGTTAAACCTCAAAGTAAAGATGTTCCAACAACAACTGTTCAGACAATCACAACGTCAGTTGCACCGATAAGGCATCGAGAACTTCAGTCAACAAAGCAATCATGTTGCTAGGAACCCCACCAAAAACTACAATCAAAGTTTCAAAGAATGACTAGCCTACAACCTCTAAACAAGCTATTATTGTGAATTATTTGATAGTGGAAGTTACATCAATATATAGGTTGTAGGCTTTGCAAAGAAACCCAATGGTGGGATGTTTAGTCATAAATACATCTAAGAAGTTACCTATTCCATATAGGATGCATGTATTCACCTATCAAACTGATCAAATATACAAAAAATTTAGTAAGTGATGCATGTGTTTCCATAATCCAAACATTTTGGAACACCATTGTTAATGCAATAGGTCAGATGATGGAAGCCTAGAGTTCCATCAAGCAATCTAATGGCACTCATCTAGAGGTAGAGCTTGAAAGAGGAATCTACAAGTCTGAAGAACAACAAAAGGAGAACATGTGTATCAAAGATCTTTTGATTAAAGTAGTCAAGAAGAGAACAAAAAGGCCCATTAAATCACTTCAATAACAAGAAGAGCTTATGAAAAACCAAAATTCAACTCTCAGTGTAGACTAATGGAAGTTGACTTGAGATAGCAATTCTTAAAGAACACAATTGGATCACAGGACAGCAGCACATAACAATTTAAAGGATGTACATACAATTCTAAAGCATTCCATTTTGGATAAGTATATCTATTAGTCCCTAGTAGATATTTTTTTCAAGATGGGTATCTAACTCTAAATTATGAAGATGTACAAAACCTGGTCAGCACCATAAAGAGAGATCTTGAAGGGAAATTTGAAGTGTACACACCCACATTGCCTAATCAGGCTTTAATCAAACATCTCACCCATGATGTGGATGAAGATAAAGACAATTCTGATGATGAACAAGAGCAAGATAGGGGTATTGGATAGGGACATTTGATAAAAGGGATGATGACAATGACCAACCCCCTCCATCGCCTTCAACTCAAGGGCGGCATCAGACTGGTGCTACACAAGGCAATGCAAAGGGACTTATTGACCAATCTAAAAATCAAGGTGATCAAAAACCAAGTGGGCTAGATGGAGAAGGCATCGGATCAATCAGCAACATGTTAGCAATAGACAAGGGCTCTCACTAAAGCAGATAAAGGCAAAACTATGTTGATTGATCTAGATTCAAAAGAGAACCTAGGTTACTCTACTAGGTGCCTTAGCCTAAACAAGAAGTTATGAGGGGAGAGGGCCCTTCATATTTAGAACTTCGTATATGATTAGGACACATGTTTGGATATGGAGAGGTTCCAAATTCTATATGTAGGAGCCAAATGAATGAAAAAATAATAAGCTATTTGGAACAACCAACTTGCATATTACTACCTGCACACCCCAACACCATCCAATTTTTGGATAGAGTTCCAAAGTATGTAATGACTACAAATGATGTGTTGGTGAATCCTCAGGCTCAACAATTAACTGCAATGGATATCTAGAGTTTGGGGTTGCAATTGGAAAAGCTAGTAGGGAATTGACCTTTATACAAGCGTATGGAGGATATTAGATTGAGTTAGTGTGTGATTCTCTAGGACTTATGTATGCCCTAATCCATTCAAGGATGATGAGCTTTCCAGATTTTACCATGCTCTGTATTTGAAATACAACAAACCAACTGATTTCAACAAAGGTACATCAAAAAAGTAGACCAAATCAAGGAATGGTATGAATAGAGTAAAGCTCTTTGGGTTCCTAGAAGAATGTTCTCAATGATACTAAAGTGAAGGCAATACTATCAAAGCTACAAGATGAGTTACTCAGATTTAAAGGCATGATGACGTAATGGAGGAGCCAAATTAGTATATTGATCAAGTACACCAATGAGCTACTCTAATTTTCTATTAAAGTGTTGAAGATTCATGAGAAGGAGCTTTCCAACAAAGCAATCTTTGAAGCCCAATTTAGATAAATGGCTAAATATTTGTTTGAGACTTGGATCAAGGCTAACCAACCATATCTACCTGGTTGGATTCACAAGGCATTGATTTGTCCTAAGTTGGCAAGAGCCAGACTCACTAAAGGAGTGAAAATTCTCTATGATGCTAATTCAAAGACCCAAAATTCCATGACATCATGCAAAGTTGAGATGATGACTGACTACAGGGAGCAACTGGACTAGGACACCATCTACAAGCTCATCCAAAAGGACAATGTTGGCTCCATTTCTCAAGGAACAAGGCAACCTAGGACATTCTAGGTCCAACCCAAACTACCAATAGAAAAACACTAAGCAAAATCATTGAAGCCAGAGATCAGTCATAGAAGAACTGGGGTGAATTGAGAGTGCTCAACTCATATTGGATTAACTAGGATTCCACCTATAAGTATTATGAAACCATCCTTGTGGATCCAGTTAACATCACATGCATATCTAGAATTTTGGAATACGCCAAAACTCAAAGAAAGGGGAGGAGGAATGTAGACAAGGAGAATGGTCCCTAGTCAAGTGCTATTTCATAGTTGGATTTGGTAGTTATTAGTTGTAATTATGACAGTAATTGTAAAAGTGCACAATCAATCAAAGTCTAGTCCAGGTACATATAAATAGGACTCAATAATTCATTTCCAAGGGCTATAATTCCATAGACTAGAGTGAGTCCTTGTAATCATTGAGCTATTTCTCTTAGCATATTGGGTTTTGTTGTATCATCACTTGGTGCCAATTGTACTCTTCTTCACTATCTAAATATACTAGTTCTAATTCTCGTGTTTAGTTTCTATCTTTTTACTTCCATTTCAATATTTATGTAATTTTTGTGTTGTCTAAAGTCTGCATTTGATCCTCTATTTTATCTAAGATCTAACTCCAAGTCTCCAACCTAGAGTAGCTATAAAAAATGACCAACTCATTTCATGTTCACTTGGAATTTCTCTTACATGGAGCAACAAGAAGCAACCTACAATTTCTCTATCAAGTAGACATATACAATGACCACATGTCAATCTACCAGCCTTAATTCTTCCTGAACAAAGTAGTTGATGTTATAGCGGAAGCATAAATAATGATTCAGTGGAAATAATCCCATGGTACTAACATGCCATGCATGCATATCAAGAAATAGAGTGATAAGCCCTTAGCTTTAATGACGATCTCAATGATTTGAGCAGATGGCATGAGTGCCTTGCACGATTTGTACTAGCATGGATACATCACAATTCATTGTTGCCAACTGCAAATGTGAGCTTATATCCTGTTATTACCAATTTGCTAAACATGTGTGCCATTATCCTTGATCCCAAGTCAATGGATAGTGGCACGAAATACTTTACGCTAAGTCTATCAAAGCACTTTGATTTGCACAATACAGAAATATTTTTAAAATGAAAAGTTAAAGACAAAAAATTAAGTAGAACTTGAAATTGAATAACCTTAACGCCCCTGCGAGATCAGTTTCCTTCTCTTGAATCTATCTCATAGCCATGTATGCTGATAATTTTAGATTTTTTGGGCGTACCCTACATGCCATCATGGCATGGTTCATACTGACCTCTACGAAAAAATCAGGTAGACATGTTGCAAAGTTTGCCCAAGTTCATATGCTAATAGCATATTCCAAACTTTGGAAGCTTCTACGCAATATATCCTAAAGTGAAGCCTTGCTTTGCATAAGTTCATCAAAAAGATGAGGCAGAATGCATCCTGAGTGCTCATAGCTGACATGTCCTCTTATTGACACACAAACATGAAAGAAAAAGAGAATCGACCTTGTCAAGCTTTCATAGATAATCGACCTTGCCAAATCATGCATCTTATTGGGAATCAAGAGATTGCCCAATATTGAAACAGATAGCTCAATAATATTATCTATCAAATTTCAACTCATTTGCCACACTCTACTTGACTGAAGTAAATGTGAGGGCCATACCCAAACTCGACCCTACTCACCTCCCTCAGTCCTCCAGACAGTTCCAGGGAGTGACGTAGATCTATCTAGGAGAGGCAGGTGATAGCAGTGCCGTATCGAATTTGAGCTCATTGTCCAAGGTAGAGAGTTGAAAGTAAAAAAGAAATACAGGTGAGAAAGAGAACATGTAGTAATATCCATTCTTCAACCAGCAAGATTTCCATCATAATTGATGTGTGGAATTACCCCATAGCCAGATTAGTAATGCATAGGATCAGAACCAAGCTAATCCCAGCAAGACCAATCTAAACTACTAAAATATTGGCACAATGGTCCTGGAGAAAGAGATTTCTCTCACCCTCCCAAGTGATTATTATATATATATTTAGGTTACTTTATTATTGATAGCACAAGTGACTTTTATAAAAAAGTACAAAGACCAAAAAAGAACCAGTTAAAGCCAGTAGACATATCATTATTCAAGTATCAAAACAATAATACATCCCAAAGTGAGGAGGAGTTAGTGGTAAACTTCCTCCCAATAGATACAAAAGTTAGGAGAGATCCAAAAGTCCAAGTCATCAGCAGCATATGCACAATCACTGAAAAGACAAGAAAGACCTTTACATACCTGCACCCACAGTAAAGACAAACAACCACTCGGTTAGTGCCTGAACAGCATTGCACGTAAATGGGCCTACCAGTTGTTATCCATGTAAAATAAGAAGACATAACTGCTAAAAGTAAAACACATAATTTTTGTCGATAGACACCATCATACTATCTTCAAAAAACTAAATGAGCAAACTTGTATCCTCTCCCAATAGTAACGGCATGTATTGGCCAGTCATGCCCGACAAATCCCCTCCAGATTTGCCAAGACCCAGCATACTTACCTTCTGAGAACATTCCATGCTAACCTTTGTGACAACTTCACGACAAGCCATCACCAAAAGATCATCTATAACAGTAAAGAATGGTTTCTCGAGAAAATCAGTACCTCTATGCAGGCTACCCATGTTCAAACCATTATGAAAATTACATGTTGTAAATTTACCAAAAACCATTGTATATTTTCCTCTCAAATACTATTCAAAACCCATTGTTTATAGCCATTCATCCCATGAAGTGCCAAAGTATATAGAAAAACCAAAAAAAATTTAGTAAAAGCAGTATCACAACTCTTACTTCCAGTATCATGATGATACATATTCCCAACTTGTGTTCATTATTGATGCATATTACATAAAAATGCCCCAATATATTATGCAAACCTACACCTGCCAGTGCACGAGTATAGAAAAACTACAACTTACCAAAAACGAGGTATATTTCCCACTTAATTAATGCTCAAAACCTACTGTTTATAGCCATTCGTCACATGAAGTCCCGTAGTATTTAGAAAAACCAGATTTTTTGAGTATAAGAAGTATCATTAACCTTTCTACTAGTACACCATGCTAAATGTCCAAGCTTGTGTTCAAACCGATGCATACTACAGAAGAAAAAGGCCCAATATATTATGCAGACATACACATGCCAGTACACGAGTAAGAAAAAACTCCACCATCTACATAGTACCACCGAATCTGGGTATCATCACCTCTATACTGGTACCAATGTACACATTCCCAGAGTAAATTACAGAAGCAAGGCCATGAGATAGTTCATATTAGTATGGGATAATATCCCTCTATCATTTTGATGTTCATGCAGGTCTTTACAAAGCGGCCCAACAACACCCAGTACAGCCAGCAATACTTTCAAAGGTGGTACACAGTCAAAAAGGCATATCTGCATTGCTACCCAGCACAGCCTAGTAGATCTTAACACTTTAAGAATCAAAACAAACTAATGGACACCAACCTCAGCAGAGTCAAACTCGACAATGGCATTGCTTTTTTCCATGATGCAAAGTGCAACGCTACCCTCACTCAATCAGCAAGTGCTCTCTCTCATAATACCTCTAGGCACTAAATCAGTACTTTCAAAAGTACTCACCTTCTCCTTAAGTAGTGGGCATCGGGCGGTGTGTGTGCACAGCTAGCATTGCTGCTTGCTGCATTTTGGGTCCCACACGCCATTCGGTGGCATTCAATCCAGAGTAATTGTCAGCGAGGTTTGCACTTGTAGGTTAGGTGAATGCGCACCATATTATGCTAAAAATGGTATTACAGTTAAGATTTCCATATTTTTATTGAAGGAACCTCTCTCCTCCAAATAGGGTGTCATATCATGCCGACCACCACAGAAAGAGAAGAAGAATACAAATTGTGCCTAGCCAGATATCTATTTTTGGTAAATCTTTCCTACAAGTAATCTTTCCCATGTATTGGTTGAGTTGGCTATCAATGATCCTCAAGTTTTATTTTTTCGGAGATCTTTGATCCTGTGAATACTAAGTCCGGTTAGTGTAGAAAACTCCCCCTGTTGAGGGAGGCAATAGGCACTAAGTCCAGTTAGAGAAACTTCAAGATAGAGTTTAAAGAAAATTCATAATTTGAGATCCATAATTTGAGATAGAGTTTAAAGAAAATTCACCTTGCCAATCCCTGATCTTGGCGAGTAGGACGTCGTATCACAAGAAAAAAAATTTGACAAGCAATATCTAGCTTAATGTATGAACAAAGTGTACCTAGATTGTAGCTGTTGCAACTTCTCTTTGGCTTTTGGCACCTTGCCAATCTGATTTTGCCTTTGCTTGGCCATTGCATGTGGCCTTGAAGGCCTTTACCATTCTCACATGGCCTTGTTCAGGTAAAACTAAAAGGAAATTTTCTTTGTAGCCCGAACCTAATCACATGCCTTGCATATGGGCTATTGCATGCGGCCCTGAAGGCCTTTACCATTCTCGCATGGCCTTGTTCGAGTAAACCTATATGGAAAGTTTCTTTGTAGCCCGAACCTAATCACATGCCTTGTATGTGGGACAGATCATGTCTCACTTTAGGATTGCAACGTTTTTAGATTTCTTGTGGCCTGGCTCCGTGGGTACCATGGCCTGACTTCTAACCCGTGGACGCAAGATTGATAGGGTTGTTGACTCCTCAAAAAACAAAAGCAATTAATGTTGTGGGATCGCTAAAGAAGTCATGCATTACCTTTGTGTAAGCTGAAGGCTCTCGATATGTGTCTTGCGTGAGCTTTGATCGGCAAGGCTCCTTGTATGCATCTTACATGACCTTCGATCCTTGAATTGTTGGAATTTCTTTGCGTATTTCTGGAATTTTTTGCAGTTATCAAGGTTTTGTAATAAAATTCTTTGCGTATTTGTGGACTTTTTTTACAATTAATGAGGTTCTGTAATGAAAATTGCTTGCTACCTTTTTTGTTTATCATGTGAGATTGCTTGCTTAAAGAGGAAAGGTGAGGGAGGTGTGGCCCTTGGGCACCATCCCTTGGGAATAAATAAACAAACCCTAAAAATGATGGTCGTCCACCATGTGAAAATAGTTCATTGCTTTGATATCCAACGATAGTGGCAATCAATCATAGTGACAAATCTCCACAAGCCGCAAGGGCCAACCCGGCCATGTTGTCTTCTCTCCAACACGACAACGTGTATCCTCTAGTCTTGATCTCGTCTCGTTTCATGCAGGTCATGTTGCATCCCTTGTGTGTATAAGAGTCGCTTCCCAAGGCTCTTCATATTGTCTTCTCTGCTATCAAGACCGCCTAAGGATCGTTTCTCGTAGGCGTGAGAGAGAGAGAGAGAGAGAGAGAGAGAGAGAGAGAGAGAGAGAGAGAGAGAGAGAGAGAGAGAGAGAGAGAGAGAGAGAGAGAGAGAGAGAGAGAGAGAGAGAGAGAGAGAGAGAGAGAGAGAGAGGCCATGCCTCCATGCTTCATGGAAAGGGAGAGAGATCGAGAGAGAGATTGAGAATAAGAGTCCATGCCCTATGGAATTCCCCTCCTCTATAGCTGCCCTTCTCCCTTGAGCTCTTATACCATTATAAGACAAAGGGTATTGGCACATGCAAATTATCACCCAACCATCCACTATATAGGCTCTTGGCCATGCAATTTATAGCCTCTTTATAGAACCCCCTTTATTGTATGTCCGTCTTGGCCCCTTTGGCCTGCTCGGTCTTATCTTAAGACTGGCCAAAGATATGTACATGATCCAAATCACATCTTTGACGATTCTCTGTTATCTACTTCCACATGTGGAACTTTTAAATTACACCTTGAAGCTATTCTTCAAAGTACAAATAAACCTCTTTGCAATCGGGAACACCTGTCAAACGGTCAATATATCCTCAGGAGGATGTTACTTGGGAACATGGTGCCATATTAAGGCTAGATTATTGAGACTTCATGTCGAGGTGAGGACACCTTGAAGTTTCCAAGTGTGTGATGATGTAAGATCCTCGATTTTAACGGGTCTCTTTTGAAATAAAATAAAAAATAGATTCCAATTTTCACTATGTTTGTTGAGCAATGTTGTAAGGTTTTAAAATGAAAAGCAAGATTGTTTTCATGTTCCAGTAGGTCAGATGAATGTTTGATTTGGTCTTGAAAAAAATTGTTTTTCGTGATTTTTTTTTAAAGCAGAATTGGATCCTTAATCCACGATGGTTAAATTCTGTGAAAATTTGTTTTTCGAGCACTTTTCACACTATTTTTAGCTTTTCATGATTCTTGATGCTTTTTGATGAAAAGCGAGTCTATTTTCTTGTTTGAGTGAATAAGAAGAATCCATGGTTTAATTTTAGAAAATTTTACTTTTTACTCTATTGTTTATCGACATTTTTGAAAAGCAACGTGCTTTTTAAAATGGCATAAACCTAAAAAAAACTTTAGTCACCGTTTGTGTATAAAATGGTCATATGGGTGAAAGCATGGTTTGGTGGTACAAAAAAACCACCTATTTTGCTTCTACCTGGTTGGTACTTCTACATATGTCCACACTTTGGAGGGAACCTTTTTTTTTCATCTATGTTAAAGAATGGTAGGAGGGAAATTTGTATGATTTAAACTTTCCGTGAAAGAAAACGTGGGTGGGGCAATAAGTAATGGGAGTGGTGTTTTGAAACCGTGCCAAAAGTCCCATCACAGACTGCGTTTGTGAGTGGCGCAGTTGCTCAACACATTTTCCAGCTTCCGCCTTGCTCTCTTACTACATCGCCTTCTGCAAACCACTACAGTTGCAAGTAACAAGCTCCCCGGCTACTCACAATCAGGAAGATGAGGACGCCAGCGAGGAAATCCGCAGCCAAAGCGTCACCGGACAATGGGGAAAAGAAGAAGAGGACAACGGATGCAAAATCCCCTCGGAACATCGACACCCCAAATACGAGGGCTAGCAAGGGGGCCTCCTTTGTGGAGAGGGAGAAACTTGTTGTGTCCATGGAGACTTCATTTAAGCCTAGGCCTCTTTTTGCCGATGATGAGACTCCACGGTCATCTACAACATCTAAAGGTAGGTGCTATGAGAGCTGTGCATTTTTTGGTGATTTACCATTTTCTTTTCCATGCATGCAAGCTTCTGCATGTCTTTTATCTGATGAGGTCTGCATTTGCTTTTTTTGCATGCAGCAAGTACATGTGCATGTTTGGGATCTTCTTAGGAATTTAGGGTTTAGGAAAGTTACAAAGTTACATGTATAAGTTGCTCTTTTGATTGCTAACTTGCATGCATGCAAGTGAAAAAATTAGTATATGTTGTGCATGAGCATAGCACAAAGTTGAAGCTCAATAGGGATGTCAGCATAACCAAATTTGGTTAGTACCAAATTTGGTACTAACCAGTACCAAATTTGATACTAGCCACAACCAAAATTGGCTTTGTACACAACTGAATTTTGCAATTGTCACCTGAATGACATACATTCATTTCATTCCATGTGTTTTGTTTTCCACAACTGAAATGAGGCATATAATGAGGGCATGTCTTTACTTGCGTGTTGTTTCCACATCGCAGGAAAAAACAAGATGGAGGAGTACCCTATCTTGACAAAGTTCTGCTATACAGCACAAGAGCTTCATGATGAGTATGGTTTGAGCATGGAGGGGGTGCTGCCAAAGGATCTTACAGAAGATGACATCCCCGATGACCAGTGGCTCACTGTATTCAGGCATTCCAGCCAGAAGAAGACAAAGATTTACTTAAATCACGTGCAGCCACGGCTTCAGGATGAATGCAGGTTCCTGTTCCATAAGGTGTACCAAGCCCCACCATCATGTGGGGAGATCACTACAAAATTTGCCCGTTGTTTTGCATATGAGAAGTGTCATGCAGCCACAAAGGACCCTGCGGGCCATAGGGTTGCATGGGCCAGGTTTGGTGAGAGTGTACACAACATGTGTTCCTCCCGACCAGGAGGCTTGGAAAAGAAGGTTGAGAATTGGCGAAAGGCAAGCAGTGCATCCCAAGGAGGCCACCCGTCAAATACCAAGAAGCCCCGACTTACGCCAGTCGGTAGTATGCCCCCTACACAGAAAGTCCCCCCACAGCGTCATGAGGAGAAGACACCTGATTATATTGCGGACCTTGAAGCTATGGTTGGGAGAGTCCCTCGGACATGTGTCGGGGTAGCCGATAGGCTGAAAGAGCTGACAATGTCTCTGAAGCAGAAGAAGGAAACACTCTTGAGGGCAGAGGGTTCCAATAAACTTGTCAAGCAGATTATGGACGACATCAAGGAATATGAGACCCAACTGGAAACACTGAGAGAGGCCAACACTGGCGATGACGCAGAAATCAATGTGATAGAAGCTGATTTGGCTGCCAGTCGAAGGATGCTACGTCGATACGGAATCAGTGAAGATACGTCATTGCTCGACAAGGAGATTCTAGAGCAACAGGTACTGGTAGTTTTGGGAGTTTTTGGTAGAACTGTTTATGCTTGGTTTGGTTGGATTGGTAGTGCTAGGTACCTTTGGTAGAACTGTTAATGCTTGGTTTGGTGGGATTGGTAGTGTTAGGTACCTTTGATAGAACTGTTTATGCTTGGTTTGGTGGGATTGGTAGTATTAGGTACTCATGGTAGAATTGTTTTTATTCTAGGTAGTGTATGGTTTCCTTCTGTCTTATGGTTTGGTATTTCTGTTACTATGAAGAAGTTTTGGTACTTTAAGATACTTTCTGAAAGTGCTGCAAAAGGTGTTATGGTAGTTTTATTCTGATAGCTTTGGTAGTTTTGCTAGTTTTGGTACTTTTAGGTACTATTTGAAAGTGCTGCAAAAGTGTAATTGGTAGTTTGATTTTGGTAATTTTGGTAGTTTTGGTAGTTTTTGAAAGTGCTGCAAAAAGTTTTTCTTTGGTAGTCTTGGTAGTTTTGGTTGTTTTGGTACTATTTGAAAGTTTGATTTTGGTACTTTTGGTACTTTTAGGTACTATTTGAAAGTGCTGCAAAAAGTGGCTTCTGTAGTTTGATTTGGTAGTTTTGGTACTTTTAGGTACTATTTGAAAGTGCTGCAAAAAGTGGGTTTGGTAGTTCAATTTTGGTAGTTTTGGTAGTTTTGGTACTTTTAGGTACTATTTGAAAGTGCTTCAAAAACCTTCTTTGGTAGTTTGATTTTGGTAGTTTTGGGTACTTTTAGGTACTATTTGAGAGTGATGCAAAAAGCTTGTTTGGTAGTTTGATTTTGGTAGTTTTGGTACTTTTAGGTACTATTTGAAAGTGCTTCAAAAAGTGGCTTTTGGTAGTTTGATTTTGGTAGTTTTGGTACTTTTAGGTACTATTTGAAAGTGTTGCAAAAAGTGGCTTTTGGTAGTTTTGATAAGGTTTGGGTAGTTTAGTTCTGCATTGAGGGTATTTATATGTTTTTGGTACTATACGATTCCCGAGTTTGGTAGTTTTTGGTAGTTTTTGGTAGTTTTGGTGGTTTTGGTAGTTTGGGTTCTGTTTCGTAGTACAGTACTTAGAAGTACCAGTTTTGGTATGACTTCTTGGTAGTTTTTGAAACTAATTGGGACCGCTGGTTGTCAACAGGCTGAGTATGACACTCTGGAGAAAAAATGGAAGGAAGGTCAAGAGCATACCCTATTTGTGAAGGAGATGTTGTCTGATATCAGGCTTGGGAAGAGGTTCCTACTATATCCTAGGCCCCAGGTTAATGATTCGGTAAATGTGATCCCGGTGTTTGGTATGTGTGTTGCATGCGGTGAGCCCTTGGAGTGCGCATATGTAGTCGGAACCTTCATGCTAGAGTGCCGACACCAGTATCATCCCTTGTGCTTCAGTGCTCTGTTACAAAGCAGGGATCAGTGTGTCAAGCCGGGTTGTAATATGGTAATCTCTGATTTGGTAAAGTCATGGGCCAGTGGGCTTCAAGTTGTCAAGAGTAAGTATGTGTGCATTTTTGAATACATATGCGCACTTGCAACTCAGTGAGGTTTTCATACAAGTTAGTATGTGCTGTCTTTCTTTGTGTTTGCAGAGGAGCAGGATGCTGCAGTTGCTGACCAGCATGCCACAAAGTCGGCTGCAAGTCGAATATGGGACGTGGATGAGGTGACAAGGGAGATATCAGATGTTCTCCACGATCTAAAGCAAGGTAATTCTGTAGGGAAAGACAATGTGACGGGACAAAGATGTAAGGCAACAGGTTACAGCGAAAGTAAAAGTGAGGAGGAGGCCAGAGATGATAAAAAGACAGGTGACAGCGAAAGGAAAATTGAGGAGGAGGCCAGAGATGGTAAAAAGACCAAGGACAAGGAGGAAGGTAAAGTCCCTGTTGTTGTGGAGCTGGATGTGGAGGAAAGCCAGGATGCTGCCAACACAAAGCTCGATGAAGCAACGGCCAAGAAGGGAGAGGAAGAACCCACAAAGGGGGGTGTTGGGGAGGGGGTGGAAACCACAAAGGGGAGTGAAGGGGAGGTCAAAGAGGGGTCGGAAGGCAACAAAGATCGGAGGGAGGCCGAGGATGAGCAGGAAGAAGTACTTGCGAACGACACTGTTGTGGACAGCACCGACGGGGGCGTTGACTCTACTGCTGTCGATGTTGTTTCGAAGTGGAGAGGTGATTCCCCTGATTCCGCGACCCTGCAGGAACTTTTCTGTTTGCAGAGAAAGAAGCGCAATCGCGCCCGTGATCAATTATCCCGTGCATGCAAACTGTAGCCAGTGAGAATCTATTGTATTCCGCACTTTGTGCATTTTAGTGACTGAGTCAACTTGATTTTTTGGCCCTGAGCTTTATCTTTTCTCTCTATCTAGTTCTGTGTTGGTATGTTACCTTTCGTTACATTACTGTTTCAGTTGTCCTCACTATATGTGCATTACAATACCAAATTTGGTAATTTTTGGTACTGTTGAACTTGGGTGCACGTCTGTCCACTATTATAGTACCAATTTGGTACTTCTTGAACTTGCGATTTCGGATAGTCCTTATCACTTGTGCAATACAGTACCAAATTTGGTAGTTTTTGGACCAGTTTTCTGTTTTAGATATGATGTTTGCACTATGTATTTTTCCCCACTCATTATGTTTGTTGGTGATGTAGTAAGTTGGTGGCTAGACGAGACACCGGCAAGCACATTGTTGCAGCCTGATGTGGCTGCTAGACGCGGGCGGATGATTGTGCTTGATCTTAATGGCGTGCTACTAACCATCTGCAGCGAAATCCCTGAGGAACTTGAGTGCCTGCCAAAGGAGCACACGCCACGGGTAGTCCATCTCGGAGGGAATGTAATTTGTCTTGTAAGGCCGGATGCAGAGCAGTTCATCCTACGGCTTAAACAAAAATCCAGCCTAGTGTTGTGGTCCTGCTGTAGAAGGGAAAAACTGTTACACATGGTGAACGCGTGCTTCCCAAACCATAGAAGGAAAAAATATTTTGCAGGTAAAGCATGCCCGCTTTGAATGTTGTAGGACATAAGTTACGCATACCTCTTAACCTCGTTTTTTGGCATTAGCAGATATTCTCTCCCAAGAGGACTGTGAAATATGGAGGGCCCGTATGTCGGAGGTGCTGGTTGTGCCCAAACACATGGGCGATAAGCCCATTTTCCTGAAGAAGCTACGGACGCTGTGGGCAAGGCACCCGAAGTACGATGCCAGCAACACTATTCTTGTAGATGATTGTAGATACAAGTCTCTTAAAAATGACTATGAAAACTCTATGGCAATCCGATCATACGATCCCATGGTAGTAGGAACCGATTACCCGTTTTACTTGCTGGATTTTGTTTTGCCTTGGTTGCTCGGGTGGATAAGGGATCGGTACCCAACAGCGTACACTCGCAAAAACCCAGTCTTTGACACTGAAGACAATATTTCTAGGTACATTACTGATTACTTCATACAGATGGAGGGGTACTCCTATAAATTTGATCCCCCGAGGTAGCAGATTGCCATAATCATGTAAATAGTGGAATTTTGTAACCCGATACTATACATAATGGAAAACCACTTCTCTTGTTCAGACTGTCTTGGTATCTTGATCTCTACTATTGAAACCCCTGACTAATTCTGTTGAAACCTCTTGGAGCTAACCAGGTTGACCAACATTTTAATTTTTGAGGCAGATAGCATCTATGTTTGGCATACCTTTCATGTTATCGACGTAGTTCTAGACATTGCTCAAGGTGGTCGTATCAAATACGAATAGACAAACTGAAAAATACCAAGAAATAAAGTAAATCATAAGTGATACAGCAAGTTCAAAGAGTACCAAATTGTACCAAATTTGGTACTGTAATAGTGGACAAGAGTGCACCCAAGTTCAACACAGTACCAAAAAGTACCAAATTTGGTATTGTAATAGTGGACCGACGTGCACCCAAGTTCAACAGTACCAAAAAGTAGAGCTATAGTGAGGACAACCGAAACAGTAATTTAATGAAAGGTAACATACCAACACAGAACTAGATAGAGCAATAAAGTAAACCATAAGTGATACAGCAAGTTCAAGCAGTTCCAATTTGGTACTGTAATAGTGGACAGACGTGCACCCAAGTTCAACAGTACCAAACAGTACCAAAATTTGGTACTGTAATAGTGGACAGAGAAGCACCCAAGTTCAACAGTACCAAAATGTACCAAATGCACATATAGTGAGGACAACTGAAACAGTAATGTAATGAAAGGTAACATACCAACACAGAACTAGATAGAGAGAACAGATAAAGCTCAGGGCCAAAAAATCAAGTTGACTCAGTCACTAAAAAGCACATAGTGCGGAATACACTTGGTACTGTTGACTACCAGATTTGGTACTATTGACTACCGGATTCAGTTGTTCAATCAGGGCTTCTCATTGCCCTCAAGTAACATGGACGCACCTTCGTCACTCTCATCATCATGATATGGCATGCTATTGTATATCCTCTCATATACTTCAGTAGACAACTTGTATTGTAAAATTTGACCTAGGGATCCTGCAATAGGCTTCATCGGGAAACGTATGGCCCTAGCAAGATGTGAGTAGATCATTACCAAAGATGTGTGATCCAATAGCTGGTATGTATCAGCTTTTCCTTCAACTTGGCCATAAAAAAAGCCTTCAACAACCTTCCCTCCTCTAACAATTTTGTTATGCCACTTATCCTTTTGTGCTTTCACCATTTGGTACAACACTTCTGTGCATTTAATAATGTAGAAGTCTTCGTTTGCCTCAGCTTCTTTTACTGCAAAATTATCCCCTATGGACAGCATGCCACTTAACATTTCAGGCCATCCTTCATATAGTGGCAGGTTGGACACTTGGCTCATCGGAATCGATGTTGAATCTCCACCCTCCTCCTCGTCATCTGATTCGTCATCCCTAATTGTATCCCCGGACTCTAGCAAGGTTTTGATGCAAACATATTTCCATTCTTCAATGTGCATTCTGTTCCTGCATCTTCTCCATAACCCACGCATACACGGATCACAAAAGCATGAAAGTGATCGAAAGCGTATGGCAGTGCGGTTGTCCTGTGAATAGCCATCAGCACAATGAAATGAGCGGGAGCCAACGATGCACTCACAGTCCCATTGCAGATTGCGCTGCACTTCATTCGCGCCAATAAGCCAAAAGACTCTTTGCGTATTACACCTCTGATACTGTTCTCTTGGCTGAAAAGTTGCTTTCAAAAAGTTGACAACATCGGCTGCACACTTCATACGCCAGCCATCTAGTTTCAATTCTTCATGCGTCAAAGTTCTCTTGATGACTGCCCCTGCCCCATCATGTTCACCTTTTCCATGGCCGTATGCAGAGAAGTTGTGCATCATGTGCAAGCCTGTCATTTGATAGTACCTGGCCACAAAATAGTAAGGTCTACGGGCCTTGAATTGTGAAGCAGCACCATCTGACCAAACCCAATGTTGTTGCAGAGAATGTCCTCGTTCTTTCAGCCACTTGTCATGCAGCAAGAAACAATGTTGTACGAACAATGTGTCATGCTGCTTGTCATCCGATATGTAGAAGTGTAGCGTCTTCTGTGTACCACCTGCTGCATTTCTTAAATAAGTGATGTGCACAAGTATTGTGACTTGGGTAGACCATCAATGCATTGACTGAATTTCATTCTGAACTTTAAAGGAATAATTCTCCGCAAAGTCAATAATAGATACTACAACGTTGCTAGGAAAATTCTGCAAACAGTCCTTGAATTGTTGGGCTTGCCAGCGAAAGACAAAGTTGTGCCTGATGAAGCCTATCAGATGGGCTGAAAATAGGCTAAGAAAAGTCCCACTTTTCATCCGTTTCACAATCAAGTCCTTTCTCTTCTTCTCACTCCCACCTTCGTGAACCTGTCTTGTTCCAACCTCCATGAAAACCTTCACAGACACCTCCATGCTATCCTCTCCTATCTCATCGCGACAAAATGTCAACCTCGGTACTCCACATTGTGAGCAGTCCCCCATCAAGCATTTCTTTGCATGGTATTCACAATTTGGAGGCTTTGGGCACATGATGGATTCCCACATAACGGTGATGTGCTGACACACTGCTTGGTTTGCAAAACACGTTCCTCTCTCATCACCTCTGCAACAAACGGAGCAAGTGCAAAGGTGACCTTTCCCGTGGTGCCCGAACTTGTTCTGCCACATTTTATTAAGGGCCTCTTTGAAATAGAGCATCTGCACATGAACCACACAGCAGCAAGTATTTATGTCCTTCATCTTCCGTACAAAGTATGGCTTCAATGCCTCGAAGCATCTAAGAGACACTACCACTATTGGGTGAGCCTTCTTGAATCTTTGGTACAGCTCAACCTATGGCACAAAAACAAAACGATTCAGAAAAAAACCAACATCATGGTACTGGTAAAATTTCACTACTGCAGTAGTGCCAAAACTGGCTTTCGACAAGTCCAAATATGGTACTATAATAGTGGACAGACGTGCACCCAAGTTCAACAGTACCCAAAAGTACCAAATTTGGTACTGTAATAGTGGACAGACGTGCACCCAAGTTCAACAGTACCAAAAAGTTCCAAATATGGTACCGTAGATTTGGTACTGTCGGTAGGCTTTGGTACTCTATAGATATTATTTGGTACTCTACATATAGGCTTTGGTACTATCAGAAATGTGGGGTACCCTGTAAATATACTTTGGTCCTATAGTGGTAGGCTTTGGTACTCTACAGATAGGATCTGGTACTCTTCAGAGAGGATTTGGTACTCTACAGATAGTCTTTGGTGGTATCCGATGAGTTTGGTACTCTACATATAGGCTTTGGTACTATCAGAAGTGTGGGGTACTCTGTAAATAGACTTTGGTCCTATAGTGGTAGGCTTTGGTACTCTACAGATAGGATCTGGTACTCTTCAGAGCGGATTTGGTACTCTACAGATAGTCTTTGGTGGTATCCGATGAGTTTGGTACTCTGTAAATAGACTTTGGTTCTCTATACATAGGCATTGGTACTGGATAAATAGGTTTTGGTACTCTATCGAGAGGATTTGAAACTCTATGGATAGGCTTTGGCACTCGATCGCTAGGATTTGGTACTCGATATACCGGATTTGGTACTCTACAAATCTGAGTTGGTACTCGATATACCGGATTTGGTACCCTACATATGTGCTTTGGTACTTTATAGATAGCCTTTGGTACTCGATAGACAGTATTTGGTACTCTACATATAGGCTTTGGTACTATCAGAAGTGTGGGGTACCCTATAAATAGACTTTGGTCCTATAGTGATAGGCTTTGGTACTCTACAAATAGAATTTGGTACTCTACAGAGAATATTTGGTACTCTACAGATAGTCTTTGGTGGTATACGATGAGTTTGGTACTCTGTAAATAGTTTTTGGTTCTCTATACATAGGCCTTGGTACTGGATAAATAGGTATTGGTACTCTATCGAGAGGGTTTGAAACTCTATGGATAGGCTTTGGCACTCAATAGCTAGGATTTTGTACTCGATATACCGGATTTGGTACTCTACAGATCTGCTTTGGTACTCCATACATATGCTTTGGTACTAGATACACCGGATTTGGTACTCTACAGATGTGTTTTGTTACTCCATAGATAGCCTTTGGTACTTGATAGACATGATTTGGTGCTCTACATATAGGCTTTCGTACTATCAAAAGTGTGGGGTACCCTGTAAATAGATCCTGGTCCTATAGTGATAGGATTTGGTACTCTACAGAGAGGCTTTGGTGGTATCCGTTGAGTTTGGTACTCTGTAAATAGACTTTTGGTTATCTATACATAGGCATTGGTACTGGATAATTAGGTTTTGGTACTCTATAGAGAGGGTTTTAAACTCTATGGATAGGCTTTGGCAGTCGATAACTAGGATTTGGTACTTTATGGATATTCTTTGGTACTGTAAACACCCTCTGCCGTACAACAGACTACCAAATTTGGTATTGTATGGACCAAATAAGCCTCAAGTAGCACCAAACAAGATGTACAATTACTAGAAGTTGTTGGTACCTGAGATTCGTCGAGTAGATGTATAGGATGTTTGACGACACTTTTCATTCCAATTCTCATCTTGCATATGTCTTTCTTGTTGGGTGAAACTCTGCTCTCTAATGTCCAAAAGGCATATACCAAATCTCTTGTTTCATTGGTAATAACGGTTCCCCATGGCAATTGTCTCTCACAAGCACTCAATGGCAACACTTCATCTTCATCTTTATTCTCTAGCCGTGAGCTTGCTGCAGCTATATTCCTTCGATGGATCCCCAAGATACTAGCCATTCTGGATTGGTTTACTGATTGTGAGTTTGTACTATTGTTCAGAATCATTTCCAAAGAGCTTCTCTTTACAAAAAGTTCACTTGCTGAATGAGGGACCTTGATTTGAGTCAAAGTGTTGCGCACACCCGATACAACAATGTCTTCGACTTTGCTGAAATTTGATGGTTGCAGCAAGGAAAATGTTTGGTGGTCCAGGAGTTGCCGGAATATTTCCTTCTGCTCATTATTTGCAATCCCTACTGTTTGCTTGCGCCAACATCGAGCCACCGCTGCACAAATGTTCTTTCTTGACTTGGCTTCCCGCAATCCAAGAGCAGACGTAGGATGTCTTTCCTTGCTTCTCTGTGCGCGTTTCTTTGCAGCCCAATAATCACGAAGAAAAGCTTGATTATCGGCTGGAATACTAGTGCTAATGGAATTGATGTGCATCTGCTGAACATTTCTTGGGCCACCTTGTACCTCGTCAAAAGAGAGGAAATGTGCGTCACCTTCCATCTCGTCGATAGAGAGGAGCTGTGCATCACCTTCTACCTCGTTAAAAGAGAGGTCCTGAGCATCACCTTCCATGTCATCAAAAGAAAGGTTTTGAGCATCACCAAGACAGTAATCTCCTGCGCTACTATCCATTTGCAGATAGAGAGAGAGAGAGAGAGAGCTCGAACACAGCAGTTCGGTGGCTATGGAGGCGGCAAGGAAGGCGAGAGGGTTCAAAACTGAGAGAGACACACAGGGAGAGGGACGTGCGAGAGAGAGAGAGAGAGAGAGAGAGAGAGAGAGAGAGAGAGAGAGAGAGAGAGAGAGAGAGAGAGAGAGAGAGAGAGAGAGAGAGAGAGAGAGAGAGAGAGAGAGAGAGGTGCTGGAGTGAAAGCTCCCAACCGTAACCCCACCCCCCGGCCCCGCCGTCACCCCCACCTCTTCTTAGGATTGCATGCTTCTAAAGTTAAAAAAACGTCCACTTAAAAAAGAAGTTTATTTGCCCTCCCCAATTCCAAAAAAATGCCCATGGTTTTTACACACAAGAATCACCAAGCATATGTTGTGTCAAGGACACTACTTTTTGTACCACCAAACCATGCTTTGACCCATATAGTAAAGAAATGGGATTAACAAAAAAATTATGAGAATTTTGTTATAAAAACGACACCGTAAATACGTCAAGGCAGTACAAAAATTTCGTAATTAAGCTAGAGTATCACACTGCAACATATTTCAGTCACAGTCACATTAGTTACCGGGATACTATTTCAATTAATTGATTTGCAATAAAAATTGAAAGGAAAGAGTAAGAGTTGACCACCAAAAGCAGTGCCATGTTTTTAGAAAAGACTCCCAAGAGCTGCAGCTATTCCTAGCCAAAGAGAAGGCGCCTTGTTTCTGCTTGGGAAGCACTCCCATCTGCTAGAATCAGCATATAAGAAGCAGTTCTACTCAATTTTTGATGTAGATAGTTGTGTCTGCTACTGCAAGGCTACACGTACGTATTATACGGAGTGGTGCAAGCTCTATATCAGTATCTCGATAAGAGCTTCTCTCTCATTCTCAAGAAGAAGAAGAACACTCTCTCTACTTGCTTACTATATGCTCTTCGAATTCATGGCAAAAATCTCTACATAGCTCTCATCATCGCTCTCTTGTGGCAAATCAAGAAGCTTCAAATCACCGGTAATCACTTTTTGATCACGGTAAGAAGCTATAAACTCCATAGCCATCATCTCTTTCTCTCTTTACTTTGTTTCAAAGAAACTACCACCTGGTGGCTTCTTTTTTGTATACATAAATATGCATGGGATTGTCAGATGTGTAGAAGGATACTCCATGCTTGTTTCATCATGTTAAACACGTTGATCTATGCATACAGTGTGTTTTTCGTCATGTAGGTGCATAACAAGCGCTTTTTGTTTCATGTCATGTAGACGGTAGGGACGGTGTTTTGATTATAGATCCTAAATCTCTATGAATCGGGTCAAACCCTTTGAATTAAAGACTAAATACATCATTTAAAACATTTTCTGCCTTATATGTCACATGAAAATTTCACACGAGTAAAGAGTTATGGTCAAAATACAGGTTGTTACCCACTGCACTTAGTCAATATTTTAGACCCCAGGATCCTTGGAGAGCTACTATATAGATTCATTGAATGAAATAACACACTTAACTTCATTAAAATTACTAATAAGTGTATTTAGATCATGGGTATCACTTTG
The DNA here is from genome assembly GCF_014529385.1 of Adiantum capillus-veneris. NCBI lineage: Eukaryota > Viridiplantae > Streptophyta > Polypodiopsida > Polypodiales > Pteridaceae > Adiantum > Adiantum capillus-veneris. The sequence continues at coordinate 41,267,069 of NC_140949.1, read as the reverse complement.
TGGGTACGAGTTATTAATTGTTCCTTGTACGGAGTTACGTATGGATATAGTGGTACTACCCAAGGAAAGTACCTTATGGAGTCGTGAGTTGGATAAGTGGTTCATATATATCTTATGGCTTATTTTGGTTGGTTGAGTTCAAGTTTTTGATGTCCATAAACGTATATGGGGGTATATGGTTAGTCAACCCAAATCGTGCAAGTAAATATGGATAAGGTGGCTCTCTTATTGTGTCACGGATGTTCACATAAATCTCATATGGAGACAACGTTGTGAGCGGGATGAAAACACACACAGCGCCTCTATAACGACCCGACACACACTCTTGGGAAGATACACACACACACTATGGGGCACCACTCGGCTTAGACAACACACCTGGCCGAGACAGGGAACACACCTCGGGAGTGAGAGGAGAGACACTATCCACTTGCCCACTCCACACAGACACACACACACACACACACACCCAAAAAACTTAGCTCAAAAGAGAAGAATTTCTGATGTTTAGATACAATTGAGCTTGGGCCAACACCAATGGGGCAAACAGCTCACACAATATGGGTAAAATAAGCCAGATACAATCACAAACTGGAGCAGAAACTTCGCTCATAGGAGAAACTTACACAGAAAAATAGCAGGAAAAGAGTGAGGAATTTGGCAAAATGGACAGCGCCATCGCGTCCGGAACGGCCCAAAACCCCAGTCTACAATGTCAAAGTGCTCAAATCCGACCTCGGATGAGCAGTTTACGGCCAAAACAGGCTCCAAAATGAGCAAAAACACACCTGCGGCTGTTCCTCCTCTCTTCTCCACGTTTTTTTCTGGTCTTCTCTCAGTTTTTTCAGTTCCCACACTTAGCTTTATTAGTTGGGCACCCTTGGCCTTTTAGATGACCTCAAACGGACCCCGAACAGGCCAAAAACTGACCTCGCAGTGCATAGTTGTCACCTTTTTGCATCATTCGCACACCTGGCACTCAGCTTTTTTCCAATAATGCATCTCGCCACCACGTGAAGTGGCCCCAAAAAGTGGTCCTAATGATGACCTTTCTTCATAACTCTCACAAGAAAACACCACTTTGTGTCCGTATTCATCCACGTGCAAATATTGACCCCGTTCGGTCTCCTGACGCCACTCGATGCCATCTGACGCACCTGCTTACCTCATGTCGTCGGCCCGCGGATAGCTTCCTCAAGAAGTTTTACGCGCTACCAACTCCTCCTTATTGTAGAAAAAACATACTGGTACTGGTAATAGTGAAAATCGATGCACTATGTACACCCTATCCTACATGTACACATGTGGGCCCCACGTAACCACCTGGCTCTGGAAAATGGGCAATCCTTTATTCGATGCACCATGCATGTGTATGTACAAATGCTCAATCCATTTCTCCAAAAAACTCCTGACATAATTTGCCCACCCCCTAGCCTGCTAGAGCATTCATGCTCAGCAGCAGCACTAGTAGATGCTCATTCCACCTGGATCAAAAGGCCAAAGGCATATCGCCTGATTCACAAGAAGCATCATAACACCACACCTACATTTGTCAACAATCAACCAAAATGCACCATAGGCATATCCAACTAACACATCCGCCCTGTCTGGAGTTCCAAAAGCATAAATATTGCATGCCACATTCAACCCAACCGATAGAGACAACTCAAGTGACTCATCACCTGGCATCTTGGCTTCACCAGCCATAGAAACAACCTGCAAATCATGCACCCAAGTAGCTAAAAGCATTGTGTGAAGGTAAAGTTGTTGATATCCAAAGCACAAAAGTATCCCCGCAGCACACATATCCCTAGCATAGGCATCCACATAGCTGAGATTGGACTCATATATGCCAAACCCCTTCTCATCATCAAACATAACTTCATCCACATCATAATCATGGCTATCACCACTATCCATAGCTTCTAGCATGGGTTCATCAGTCTCCAAGAATACAGATCCTTGCTCTAAACCACAATCATGCTCACAAATCGGTTCAATCACTACACATACATCAAAATATGGCTTCAAAACAGGCTCCATATCCAACAAATCCACAAAATGTCTCTCAACCTTGACCTCTTCCCTAATTTCCAAGGAACTAGTATCCAAAGATACGTGCTCATCATCAATAACCTCAACCTCACACTCACACCCAGAATCACAAGGTACACAAGTATCCAATCCATCCTCTTCAAGACTTTTCAATCCTGTATCCAAAGCATTACTCACCTCTTCAGGCTCTTCCAGAAACCTGTCAACCTGCAAGACCTCTTTACGCTTCACAATAGACCTTGGGAAGAAACGAGAAACATCATAGGATAGGCTACTTTTCACCTGCTTAGGCTTAACTTCATCTTCCATGTCAAATCTATCTTGCACATGCATACCTGTACTGATACCATGTTCCTCAAGACGCTTAAACTTCCATTCCTTGTGCTTTGCAATGCATACCGCATCTTCAAAAGACTCGGGCCTCTTCAACTCAACCTCGAACCGCAACCAAGGTGACAAACCATCAACAAAAAAACTTTTCTTCAATGAACAAGGGGGGGTCTCATCCTTAAGAGCAACACACCAACGAGTCCATAAATCTGTAAAAACTTGTATATAGGCATCAACACCTTGACAAGAACCTTGCTTAAGAGCATTGAGCTCATTCCATACTGCATTTGCATCTTCCACAACCTGGAAACGCTCTAAAAAAGCTTCTATAAACTTGTCAAGACTCAAACCATAAGAAGAAGCCACTGCTTCTTTAGCTTCCAAATCCATGAACCAAACACGGGCCTCATCTTTCAAAAGCAATCCAAATAGCCTCAAAATCTTGTCCTCATCACACATATTGTTGCTTATGCATGCCACCTCGACTTGCTCCAGAAAGTCTTCCGCATCTTCACCACTTCTTCCATGAAATTCCGGATAAGAGAAAGCCATGGTTACCCAAGTTACAATGCTTTGAGAACCCCTACGAACACACGTGCAAGAACCCAAAACTTTTCACTACCCAATCCCTAGAAACTTCAATGGAGCTCAGCTTTAGATAAGGACAAACACATGCACATCAAATGAGTTTTCATAGTTGATCATCGGAATTACAACAGGCAAAGGACATTCTAGTATCTCCCTCAATCTTCTTGGCCCAAACATAAAGACTATGCGCTGTTGGAAAAAGATCTTCCTGGACACATGAACATTAATTTGAATCCTTTGAGTTAAATGAAAAGGAGTGAAATGAGGGCCATTTTGATCATCCATTAAAGCCAACCATGAAGCTCCCAAGAAGGCACACCTGACTCAACCACTGATTTTGCCAAAATTTCAGCAGCATAACAGCATAAATGGCTCAAAATACCAAAAAACCAGCCATCATAACTTGGGAAAATTTTGGCAGAGTTTCCCCAGAAATAGAGCAGTAGGAACCCAAAATATAGACTGTCTATGTATGCATAAACTGTCAACAATAGAACCCGAGCATCAAGTAGGGCTCGCTAGTACATAGCCTATGGCGAGGTCACAAAAAGGGTGCTCCAGCTACCTGTATCACCGAAAGGATCTCCACATTTGAGAATCCCCCAGCTCAATAAAAACCTCACGCTATCGACCCTCACACGAAGGCTAATGCAAATCGCATATAGTCAAGTCTCAGAAATGACTATCTTCCAGACCAAGTCTCAGAAATGGCTGGGACTGCCAAATACAACCAATTATGGCTCCACAAATGCGTACAATGGCAGTTTCCACAAGTAACGTAAAATCCAGCAGACAATGCGCTCAAATAGGCGCCAAGTGATGAATTCCCACAACAAGTGCAAGTGACATCACTGCTAGTATATCAATGTACTCCAGCTACCTGTACCTGTGTGAATCACCTGTACCTGTACCTGTCCCTGTAACCTGTAACCTGTAATCTGCAACCTGTAATCCCGAATCTCGAAGCTTGAAGCTCGAAGCAGAAGGTACTCGAAGAAGATCCTCCGTGGGGGCGCCAAAAGAATGTGAGCGGGATGAAAACACACACAGCGCCTCTATAACGACCCGACACACACTCTTGGGAAGATACACACACACACTATGGGGCACCACTCGGCTTAGACAACACACCTGGCCGAGACAGGGAACACACCTCGGGAGTGAGAGGAGAGACACTATCCACTTGCCCACTCCACACAGACACACACACACACACACACACCCAAAAAACTTAGCTCAAAAGAGAAGAATTTCTGATGTTTAGATACAATTGAGCTTGGGCCAACACCAATGGGGCAAACAGCTCACACAATATGGGTAAAATAAGCCAGATACAATCACAAACTGGAGCAGAAACTTCGCTCATAGGAGAAACTTACACAGAAAAATAGCAGGAAAAGAGTGAGGAATTTGGCAAAATGGACAGCGCCATCGCGTCCGGAACGGCCCAAAACCCCAGTCTACAATGTCAAAGTGCTCAAATCCGACCTCGGATGAGCAGTTTACGGCTAAAACAGGCTCCAAAATGAGCAAAAACACACCTGCGGCTGTTCCTCCTCTCTTCTCCACGTTTTTTTCTGGTCTTCTCTCAGTTTTTTCAGTTCCCACACTTAGCTTTATTAGTTGGGCACCCTTGGCCTTTTAGATGACCTCAAACGGACCCCGAACAGGCCAAAAACTGACCTCGCAGTGCATAGTTGTCACCTTTTTGCATCATTCGCACACCTGGCACTCAGCTTTTTTCCAATAATGCATCTCGCCACCACGTGAAGTGGCCCCAAAAAGTGGTCCTAATGATGACCTTTCTTCATAACTCTCACAAGAAAACACCACTTTGTGTCCGTATTCATCCACGTGCAAATATTGACCCCGTTCGGTCTCCTGACGCCACTCGATGCCATCTGACGCACCTGCTTACCTCATGTCGTCGGCCCGCGGATAGCTTCCTCAAGAAGTTTTACGCGCTACCAACTCCTCCTTATTGTAGAAAAAACATACTGGTACTGGTAATAGTGAAAATCGATGCACTATGTACACCCTATCCTACATGTACACATGTGGGCCCCACGTAACCACCTGGCTCTGGAAAATGGGCAATCCTTTATTCGATGCACCATGCATGTGTATGTACAAATGCTCAATCCATTTCTCCAAAAAACTCCTGACAACGTGATGTAATAGGGTGTTAGCCTACATTATGGGATTGAGCTTGATGCATTGGATTGAGATCAAATACTTCCATTTTCATATCATGCATGCATCCAAAAACAAGAAAAAGTTGTTTTTTGCATACACGTAAAGATATGGCATATACTTGACCAAAGTGGGAGAGCTATTTTTCATCATGATTGGGTTGTTTCGGTGATGTCATATGATGTGGGTAACCTTACGGATAGATGTGGATATCTCATTTGCATATGTACAATGCTTTCCATCCTTTTGGGTCAAAACTAGCTCTAGGTACTAGGAGGGTGAGGTGTAGTCATAGCATGTCACTTATGCATGTTCAACATCATCAAAATGAGATCTTGAAGTTATATTTATTTTCTAATAATAATTTTTTATATATAAACTTTCATTCCTTAAGGGCCATATGTTTGAGGATTGATTGAACGGGCGCCCACCTTGTCCCTAAGTTGTAATTCTGTCAAGACATTTGTAAAGGTCCATGTGAACCGACACTGTCCATTTAGAATGTCCTAGGTATAAAGGTCAATAACTTTAATGTGAAGAAAGGCTTATCTTTAGAAGAAGAAAGGAGCTCTGAAAACGTATGCTCAAGCTACGAAGCTACTCCAATTTTTAATCATCGCAACTAATGACTGGGTAATCCATTTTTGATTCTGAAACTTGCATTGTGTTCCTCTCTCTTTGCTCTTTCATTCAAGTGTAAGAAATGTCAGTTTTTTTGTGGTTTGAGACTACACGTCTGTGAGCTTTAATTGCATATCTGAGTGCTTAAATCATTGGTTTTAGTCTTTTTGACCATAGGAGAGTGTTCTTAGACCATAGTGCGACCTTTTTGGACTGATCTATTGCAATTTTTAGGACCTTTTTCATGATGGATCATGATTTGGTACCTTGTTGGATTGCAACCAAAGTTGGTAGGATAGTGTCCCTTGGTGTCTTAGACCTCCTCCTAAAGTTTCGTTGCATTTCAAGCCCGTTTGAGTGCCGAAATGGCGTGATGACCTAGAGCTGTGAGAAAGGACATAGGCAGATTTCCCTTATCTCATTAAGTGTTGGTTTTCTTGTTGAGTTGGTGTGTTTGCTTGTTAAGGTTCCCTTCTTGAGATTGACAATTTCAAAGAGTCTTTGTGCCCCATCCAAGTCACTTCCATGAGTATTGACATTATGTTTGTGCCAATCCCCTTCCTAGCTCGTGTCGTCCCTTGACACGACCTTGTGCAGTCTTGTGAGGTCCCCACCCCCTCGTCTCAAACGACGGATCTGATGGTAAATCTGGTGGCCACTAGATCTATAGCGGAAGCAAACAAAGTGGTTTATGGTTCATCTAGCGGACGATCTCTCATCACAAGGTGAATCGAGTTCGAGCCTACTAGCATCGAGATCTAGGTCCACCTCCCAGGGGAAGCGTGATTAACTTATCTAGCGATCCTAAGACCCACCTTCCAAGAGGAGAGAAGTCCCGAGTGCCTTTTTCCCCATAGCTTTCAGAGGCACGTATACTTGAGGCTTCGTCGCTCTTGGGGCAATGAGTAATACTAGCGTCAATTTATAGTACTATGGGGATGGAGAGTTCCCGACTAATCGGGACCACCCTTCTCATAGGCATTGGCAACCTGAGCCAAGCCCCCACTTTCCACCCCATACTCACACTTCCTTTGTTACCTAATTACTACCACAATGGTTGTCCAACATATAAGTTCTTTGTTTATTTTTCCGATTCACAAGTTCTTTAATACGGCCCTTCAATCAGTATTGCAAAGCGGCACCAAGACAGTAACTCTAGTAAAAATTCACTCAAAAACTCATTCATTTAAATTCCAATGTTCTGGAGGTACAACATCCCCCCCTCCAGCGAGAGTTTACTCCTCCCGTTGTCGCCTAGTTGCCCATACAACTAGGTTGTCCACCGCTTAACCAGCAGTCGTGGATATTCCCACCGCATAGAACGCAAGATGTTGGTTCCCACCGCCTAACCAGCATTTGTGGATATCCACCGCTTAACCAGCAGTCGTGGATTCAAGAGACCTTAACCAGGAACTCTGCCCCCTGTGATTAGGAGGGGGTTTGGACTAGTATCAACATTGGAAATAGAAATGAACAGACCGAGCTAAATTTTCCCTAGCAAACATTCTTTCTCATCTCAAACAGTATATCCAACAATCATTCTTTCCTACTTGGAAATTAAGATATATTTCAATTCAAATGCCGTGAACTCCGTTGGATTTCTCCAACATGTTTAGGGATATGTTCTTTCCTAACTTATCGAATGCAATGTTAAATTAAGCAAAACTGGAATTAAAGATGTGACCTACCTCCACAATTTCCTCGTCATTGCTCCGTGAGTTGGCCGGTACTTGGTCGACCGTGGGAGCTTTTCCCTTCCCATTTGTGTTGCTTGTCCAGCCTCGCGGTTGTGGGAACCACAGAAACAAGTTCTCTTTATCGGGGCCATATTATACTCACTACTTAAATTGACAACTTGGAAAAAGAAAGCTAATATTCGAGAGCACATACGACCAAAATGACGGATTAGTTTCAATAAGCAAACTCCTTTATACGAGAGGTCTGATTACTTCAAGACATAGAGATTTTTGATAGCCCCTTACTTGTTCTATGGGAATTGGCCCTAAGGTTAATTATTTGGCCTAGATAATTAAGAATTTCAGATTTCTACTTGATCTATTTACTAGAGATGAATTAGGCATGCTTAATCACTTCCTAATGCAAGTAGATATTTGCAGATTTACCGCATGCATAGGTGAGAGGATTCCTTTTTCCTAGTGGATTAATTGTGGAATTAATTACACTAATTACATTCTAATATTTGAACAATTTGAATCTAAACATAGCTATATAAACATTGTGTGGTAATAGAATGAAATAGACTAACCTTATCACATTGCTGGCTTGATTCTATCATTCATTAACTATAATGACTTAGTGGATAATTCTCTTATTGCTAATCATACATTAATCTATGATTAGGAGAGGTTAATTGTTTGCATAATTGACAATTAGAATTAAGAATGTGCAATGGAATAATATAGCAATTTAGAGAGTGTCTAATGAGAAATTTAACTGTGATTATGCATACTAGCAGCGGAATTATGAGAACCATAGAAGGAATTATAACATAATGTGAAATTAGCTTTATGTTACCGTAGTTTGGGCTGAATTTGAATCAATTTGCTGATCCAATGGAGCTTCTTGTTGCGAGAATTGGGCAGCACTTCCGTCTTTTGCTCCTTCTCCAAAGGCTATGTGTGCCGGTAGCACCTCCCCAAGGTGTGTGTGTGTGTGTGTATGTGTGTGTGTGTGTATACTGAATGTGTGTGTGAGCATCTATGTGTGTGTGTGTGTGTGTGTGTGTGTGAGCATCTATGTGTGTGTGTGTGTGTGTGTGTGTGTGTGAGCACACTCTTATATAGGCTCTCCGATGCTGAAAATCAAACCATGCTGCTAAATGTATCTGAGGGAGCTCTCAACTCATGCAAGGCAACTCAGTTACATGCCTACCAAGTGTCTAGTTAGATAGTCTAACTGACTCTCACACTCTCTCTCAAGCATGGCAAGTCTCTCACAACTCCCTAGAGATGAGAGGGCGTCCCCTAGCTGCTAAAGCAAGCTCTGAGTGGCCTGGGACCTGTTCCCACACAGCCCCCGAGCCCCGATGCTCCCCGCACAGCCTTAGGAAATTTTGACTTTAGGCTAAAACGAGCGATACGAATCGGATTTTAATGCCGTAAACTGCTGTACTAAGCTCTAACTAAGGTGTATCTGTCCGAGTACCTGCCATATTTAGCATCCCTCGGGGTCCAAAAATGCATTTTTCCAAATTCGGGGTACGGGTGCAGTTTTTCGAGACGGTTAAAACTAAACGGGTCGGGTGACCAAAACTTGCAATTTCTTGAATTTTTCCACAAAAATTATTTTAATTCACTTTTGGAAGCTTTATAACATTCTAAACATTATGGCACCGACAGAATTTGGAAAACTACTAAAAATAGTAACTCTTTCCATTATGTTTATTCCATGATACAATGGTGCTCTTTTTGGTCGGGGTCAGAGACCTTACAAGTCTTGTCATAGGGTTGTCTTTAGCTTTGTCTTCAAGGTTGTTTGTTAGCTTGGGAAGGGCTTTGGAATTGATGACGCTCCCCCTTCCTTGAGTGATTCATATCTGCCATGTTGTTGATACGTGATTTGACCTTTGATTTTCAACGAAACTTTTCTTCTTGTTGTGCATTCGCATCTTTGTTGCCAATCTTATCCGGCCGCCGTAAAGATGAATGTTGATGTGTCTGAGCTGGTAGAGCTGATCCTCTTTGTGGTGTGGACTTTAAGATGGATTTGCTTCCAAGGTCCATTTGCAATTTGAGTTTTCCACAATAGGTAGCCAATGTTGAAGCACTGTGTGAGCTACGTATGGTTGTTGTGGATAGCTCGCTTACTGAACTTTTCATTGCTTGTCATTGTAGGCCAGTTTTTAACTTGCCATTTTTTTATGGAGCTTTGTTGCTCGCGATAAGCATGTTGTGATTTACAACTCTATCTCCAAGTCGTTGATGATTGATTTAGGTAGCCATTTTCTTATTGTTGATGTAGAAGGAATATATATAAGAAGTTGATTATGAGCGTTTCTAGATTAGGGTCTTAAAACTTGGATGACTAAAGGGAAAACCCGATGGAAAAAAGTGCCTTTGGTATACGCTCTTATTGGAGTTGAGCATTTTGGACTTGAAGTAGCTGTCATGCAAGGTAAGTGCTTGGGAGAAATAAAGGAAGAGTGCTTAATGCAACTGCCAATTATGGGACACTCTATATGCATACGAGAAATTTGTTCAACAAAAGTATGCAGTGTGAAAGAGGGATTTGATGGGTGCTTCAAGGAAAAAATGTAGCACTTGTGACATCAAAGGACGTCTCAATAGCTTCCACATTTCCAAGAAGGGTTTTCGATGTAGAAGCTTGTCCACTCATACCTCACTGTGCTAAGTGCGTGAGTGTCTTTTGGACTTCCTCCTTCACTTCACCACTATACTACAACGACTTTGACTCTTATGCCCACCTATACCAGCATGAGCGAAACAACATAAATATGTTCAACTCTTCCAGCTTGAGCAGTACCTAGAATAGCTAAAACTCTTAGACCACATAGAATATTACATGAAGCTTTGGGACTAGAGCCTCGCTCATTTAGTGGCTTAGCTGCCCAACTCTGACTTTTATGCCATGTATTTTTAATGAGGACTTGGACTTACCTGTTCAAGGCCAAAAATCCAATTCCATAAGTTCTGGAAATTTAGGCCTCTTCCATTGTTTTGTTCATTGGATGCCACCATTTTGTCGATTAGGCTAGCATACTTTGGTTCCTCTTGACTTGCTTGTCGTATGTTCACACTGCTTTGTGAAACAAGTCCTTCAGCTTTTGTAGGGACTGATGTAGTTTTTGCTTTATCTCCCATGAGAAGCAATTGTTGATGTGTGTGGGTTTTTTGTGATTGAGTTTCTACTAGCAATTTTAGAACCCGCCTTGTCTTTGGTCCTTATGTGACCGTCTTTTGCATTTGCTTCTTTTTCTCGATGACTTAATGGACACTAGGCTTTTATATCTATAATTGATTGTTTTCGTTGTAGAAGCCCTGATTCTGTAGTTGATGACGAGGTATCCATCTGTAGATTGCAGTAGACTTGGTTGCAATTGGCTTCAGTTGGCTTTTGGTTGTCATTGCTTGCCTTTGGATAGAAGCTTGTATTATTGCATGATTTCTCTTGGTTCTTCCAGATTGAGCTACAACTTTTGGTAACCATATTTGAGTGTTACTTTCATAAAATCCTTGTGCTTCGAGTAGCTTCACTGGAATCATCCGTTGCTGCATCTGTTTGGGTTGGGTATCTTGGTTGAAGTTTCACTTTGATACCCATACTTGTTGCAGTTTCTTGCTTGGAAGGTCTTTTCTTCTGCCTTTTGTGGCTTTTCTTTCTCCTATTTGAGTTGCTTGTCTTCCATTGATAGCTCGGCTTGCTACTTGTAGAAATTCTTTCTCAAGGTGAGTAGACCCAGGCTGTTACTTTAGGCTTTTTGGCCCAAACATTAGTGTTTCCCTGGAAGCATTGAGCAGTGATTGACTCATTTGATGTGACCCACCCGATGACCTTTGGTTGTTGAAATTGAACCCATGCTTGATGTATCCAAACTGGGTCTTTGACTTTAATGTGCTCTTTGGATACCAATACTTGGTTGACATTCTTCAACTTTTTCTGGATGCTTTTTTGTGATGGAAACTTTGGTTGGTAGACTTTTTGCTTTGGTTTCATTGCATTGTTGATGGTGTGGCTCTTGATGCAAAGGCTACACAGGAAGTTTAATGGAGACTCGTTCAAGGTAAAGTTGTCTTGTGAGGTTGATATACTTCAAATTTTACCTTAGCTTTACCTTTTTTTCTATGCTTGTTGCTCCTTTTTTGCATTGACTTGAGGTGATTTTGGAGCTTTTGATGGTGTTGTTGTTGACGAGTTTCCTTGTGGTTGAAAGAAGACTTTTCTCCAAATTTCTGTCAGGATTAGACTCTCTTTGATATGATGGGAGTCGATTATGTGGAAAGTATCTTTATATTCCCCGGTACAATTTGAGTATGGCTTCTGTCATGCTAAAGCTAGGAATTGGAATTTTTGAACTTGTGTACACTATCTCCTCTAGCTCTTTGATTGGTGGCTTTCCCATCATGATCCACATTCCATAAGTCATTAGATTCTTTGTCACTTTTGGATCTATCACAACTGAATGTGTGGCTTTGAGTTCTATTTCTCCGCATATGTTGAATTTGATCGTCGTAGAAGACAGTCAATCTTCTTCCTTATCCTTGTTCTTGTCTTCATCTTGCTTTTGTTGAACCTTTGACGATTGCGCTCTTTCTAGAATTGGCTTCTTTGAAACAGATTTTGTCAATTCTTCAGGTATGTCAATGATGAAATATTGTCATGGTTGCTCTGCTTCCTTCATTTTCACTTCCGCCTCATGCTCAATGACATAGCCATCTGTTTGACATTTTCTACTTTCACACTCACAAACCTCGTTAGCTTCCTTCAACACCTTTATCGTAAACAAGGGAGTTATATCATAGCCATCTTCTTCACAAAATTTGGTGTTGGTTGCCTCATTTACATAGACATCAAGAGTTGCCAATATTTGATCCCATCCAAAGGGTTCAAACAAATCCTCTAGAAATGGTTCCTTAATATAAGCTTCATCTTCTATTGAACACTCTAGGATGCAATCTTCCTTTCTAAGACTCCGGCATTCCGAAGCTCTGCACATCCAAGTATGCGCTTTGCTTTGCAACCAAGCAGGTATCTCCTTTTCCTCTTCAGTTGTGGAGTGTAGTTCTTCCCCCGAGGTTCACTGTACATCTCTATAACTATGATCTTTGACATTGATTTTTGTAGCAACCTCTTTGTGTCTCAAGTAGATATAATCATTGCCCCAGTCTTGTACCATTTTGAGTTGACGCATGAATGGTCTGCCCAATATGATATGAAAGTTGTTGCTCTTGTCAAAATTGATTATGGCAAAAGTATGCTCTTAATCAATGCCACACGAGGATACAATGATTTGTTCTAACATTCCTATTGGTCTCTCCATGTATCCATCCGCTAATTGCAGTTTCAATCAAGTTTTTCTAAGAGCAAGCTTTCCCTATTTTTCCCACATTTCTTTGGTTGCAATGGAAATTCCTATTCCACTATCGAATATAGCAACCGTCTTTATTCCTTTGTACTCAAGTGGTAAGGCGGTGTTTCCTTCTTCTCCTTCACAGTAGTCACCCACCTTATTTTTTGGTATGGACTTTGTCTGTGGCTTCGTAGGCAAGGTGTCATCCATGTTTTTGTCTGCAAGCTGGTCATGTGAAGGGATTTTCAACCCTATCTTTTCCAGGTGTTTGCCCATTTGGCCCAATACATGCGGTCTAATTTTTAGCAACTCTAAGAGATAAAGTGTGCATTGTATAGGAGAGACATCAATTCATGCAAGCTCTTGGTATCAATCATTTTTGGTGTGGCTTTCCACTGAGAAGGTACCATTTTAAACTCCGATTTTGTTTCGAGTTCTCCTATAAAAAAAGGCAAAGTATGTAGAAAGCGTGGTTTACTCTCTTCAGATACAGCAGGCCCGACATCCCCATATAGAGATCGTATATCCCCTGGGAAAAATTTGTGATCCATGTTGATTTCAAGGATAGGTGCTGACTGTAAGGTAGAACTACCATCTTTTTGGTTTCTGATTGATTCACATAAGTATTGTGGCCACGGTTCGTCTACCTCTGGAATAGTCATCACTGCTTGTGAGCCCATCCCATATGTGGTATTGGCTACTTCCCTTGTATCTAAAGGTGCCTTAACTCCCGGCTCTTCCTGGTCTCTTTCTACAATACCATGGCTCTCCATTTCCTGGTTTTTTTGCGGATTAGCACCTCCATTTTTGGAGCATCTGGAACATGTGGTTCCATAAGAGCTTGGGCCGTCTGGATGAGCTCCTTGCACATTTTCAACCTCTCTTTTTCATATGTTGGATGAGGATACGTCATCTATCTATGCTCTTGGGTTTGATTGGGTTTTAGCCTAGCTTCATAGGCCTTCAAAATTGCATCTAAAGGTTCAAAGACTTTGTCGACCAAGACTGAACCTCCTGAGTCAGCCTTTGACTCTTTAGGTCCCTTTGCATTTTTCATGCTTTTTTGTTCGTGTTTAAGCTGTTCTTTGGTTTGATGCAGTTCAGTTTCCAAAGCAGCTTTCTCTTGCAACCTCTTCGCTTTCATTTTGTCTTGTTTGGCTTTCTATGATTTTCTTCCTGTTCTCATCGTCGATAAGTTTTTTATTTCTGTTTGAACAGGCAATGTGGCTTCCTCCTCAATGATTGCATTTTTAGGAGCTTCTTGAACTTGAGCTTGAATCATTACCTTTAAAGGAATTGTGGGTTCTACCTCAGATTCACTTGAAGAAGGCATTACACCTACAACGTTCATTGTTGCTTTCCGTTTATAGTCTAGATTCGTGCCCAATGGTCACCTCCACATTCATAGCATGGACCTTCTTGTTTCATAGCCGGTGATCCAGCCAATGATTGTTCTTGCCTGGTAAGAATGTTCTTTGAACCATACTCTTGATTGGCTCTATGAACATGAGCACATTTGCATCCATGGAGTACTAGTTTTTCATGGGTTGTAACATATGCATTGGTTGAGTGTAGTTGAATACTACTCTAGCATCATTCAAAAGAGGTGGTTGTGGCCCTAGCACACACTGTGGCTTTGGCTGAGTGCTACACTATTGCGTGGGATGATCTCCTCCATAAGTATTACATCTCCTCAATTGAGGTTGTCGCACATTTAAGTTATGTATGTAGCCTTGATTTATTCTTCTAATCACCCCCTCGACCACTTGATCAATGATTGGTTCCCAAGGAGTTTGAACATCTCTCTTTATTGTTGATTCGCTTTTCAGAGATGAGGCACTACTAGTCGCGTTGTTTGTATCTTCAGTCACCTCTCTGTAGACCTTGCAATTCTCAATTAGATATAGAGCTTCTCTAATGACTTGATCAAACGTCGTGCATCCTTTCACATGTAGGGTCCTTCTTTAGAGTTTCATTCGTCAAGCCCTCTATGAAGAGAATTGATAATCTCTCATCTTGTGGTAGCTCTCTCATAGGACACCTCTCTATGTATTGTTTGAAGCGAAGCAAAGCTTCCTTCACTCTTTTGTTTTCTTTTTGTTTGAAAGCGTAGATGTGTGACACCGTGTTATGTTCGATTCCCCTTTTCGAGAACTCCTTTATAAATTCTTGTAAGAGTTGTGCTATGTTTGGAAAATCCACTCAGTTTAGTGGTTGGAACCACATCAAAGCCGTTCCTTCTAATGTCAATCCAAAGCCCTTATACTGAGTATGGAAATCTGCAATCTGTTCAGCTCTCAAAACTTGTTTGAAGAGTGACACATGAGCAAATGGATCCCCTGACTCGTTGTATTTTGTCTTGACACATTGAGCCACTTGATATGGTCTTAAATCATTGTGGTTCAATCACCAATCTAACCAATTTTTGGTCTCTTGGAAAGGCATCTCTCATCCTCTCCTCTAGTTTAGAAGAAAACCTCGGTGGAATCCCCTCAGATATGTGCTCTGGCATCGTTATTGGCTAAAAGTAAGTAGAGAGCGGAGTACCCTTGTATGTGTATCGTTCTAAGTCAATTGGATTGACAAGTTTGTACTCTTTCCATACTTATCTACCATCAAAACTTGAACTTCATGGACATCTGTATACGTGAATGCATAGAGATTCTTATGGAATGGCATCTCTCATGAGCATAATCTGTAAGCACTATCATGGATTCATTGGTTTTGATGAACCTTACGTTTGGTTTATTTATCAAAGGATGCCTCTCCTCTAGGTATTCTCCCAATCCCTCAGTTGTCGTATTGCAACGTTTCTTGCGTTTTTCATATCTCTGAGTGGAGTGGGAAACCCTGATGGTGGATAATTTATCATGATTAATGCTCACTCAAGATTCTCAAGATAGTCTCTTACAAGCTCACTTTGGCTTAGTGCAACTTATCCCTTTTTGCCCCTAGTAAGGTCTCTCAAAAATCAAGAATTTGTGACTTTTTGGTCTCTGAAAAATTATTCTTGGGGTACCCTAAAAGTTTGGATTTAGGAAACAACCTGGGAAAATTCAGATCTGAAACCAAAACTTTCTTCCTGGCTATACCTAACTCAATTAGAGTTGTCTATCAAAACTTAAGAGCAATTTTAGTGAACTATACTTGAAATAGCACTCAAGACAATCTCAGGACCAGAACACATAAACTTTGGCTTGTATCTTGGCCTCGAGAAGTTATTTTTAGCTCAAACTTGAGATTTGGGATGTGTCAAATATGTCTACAAGATCACCAAGTCAGATACCCCAACTATGATGAGGTATATGGATCGTGATCCATGTTCCTCTGTCAAAAAAAATTCTCCAAATTTTGATTGTATGTAGACAAGTCCATAAGTAAGCTATGTACCAATTTTCATCAAATTCTGAGGTTGAGATACATGAATCGCGATCCATGTTCAACCACATCTGGACTTGATCTCTTCGCAGCTTGTTGCACTCTATATATACAAGCTAAACCTAAAATCTTTTTGCATTTGGACTTCGTTTGATAGGTCAAATAGCCAACACTAGGTCTGGACTGCGGTTTTCAATCTGTCACCTGTTTTGCTCTTTTTTGACCTAAATTTGCTTAAATTTTCTCACAACTAGGCTTGGGGATATATTTCCTTGTGTATGCACTATTGATCTGGAAAGTTTCAGGTTAAGTTGTTACTATTGATACATGGATCGCAATCCATGTTTGGAGCCCAAATTAACTTCTCTTGGTACCATCAGATTCAGCATGATTAGTAGGTCCTATGATATCAAAATTTTAGAAAATGGACCTCTCAATTGAAAGTTAGGTCAATTCTGACACTTTGTTAGGTATCTTTTATCTAAGAACATAGCGAGCGAAACTTGCACACACAAGAAAAAGAAAGGGGGGGGGGGGGGGGGGGGGGGGTTATGGAGAATGGGGATGGGGTGGTAGTGGACACCAACTTTTTACACCAAACGCGTTTCGCTTATATTAGCTCATCAGTGGTGCATAACGTTGGTGTAGGGAGGGGATATAAAGGTGGGCAAGGTTCAAAAACCTGTAAAGGGTACTGTAATCAAGAGCGGGATAGGCTCAGGTTTAAAAGCTTGGGTTACCCCCAAAAAGTTACTAGGAGGTACCAGGAAGAGGGAAAAGGGAGTGTTATTAAAAGGGTGTACCAAAAATTTAGGGGTCGGTTTGAAAGATGTACAAAAATTTGGAGGCTACATTCCAAGGTACAGAAATTGGAGGCTAGTTAAAGGTAAGAGGTGTACAAAAAAATTTGGAGGCTATAATCAAAAAAAGGGAAGGTTAGCTTAAAGGTAAGAGGTGGTACAAAAAAGGGAGGGGGGGGGGGGGGAGGGAAAGGGAAAGGGAAAGCGGGTTTCGAGTTTCGGGGTTGGGTGAGGTTTTGGGTGGGGTTTAGGTGGGGGGGCTAGGGTGCGGGGGTATGACCGGTTTTCTTTGAGAGAAGGGAGCCAAGGTGAGGTGCATTAAGCCAACATACGATTGGTTTGGGGAGGTGAGCCAGCTCCCGGTTGGCTTGTAAAATCTTGCAGAGAGGTTTGTTAATGGAGAGAGAGGGGTTCAGAGTGTGAGTGAGGGGTGAAGAAGGGACTTTTACAACAGTAGGTGGTGGTTTGGTTTGGTGGATTCTTTGTAGGAGAAAAGATCTAGAGTTGTAGGAAACAAAGCGGAAGCAGGCTTCCAACAAAGGAGTTGGGTAGCCTTTAGCCCTTAGCCTAGCAAAGAAGAGGTTTCAAATAGAGATGAAACCTGAGAGAGATCTTTCTCGCATGATGTATCTTTTAAGCTCTGAGAGAATGAAGGAAATCTTTTGGTGGGTAGGGTGCCAGGACTGCCAAGGAATATAATTGTAAGAGTTGAGACTTTTTTGATGACATTTAGAGTCAAGTATCCCATGGGTGAGAAAAGAGGCTCCTTTGAAAAAATGGATGTCAAGAATAGTGGCCTCTTGCGAGGAGATGACGGAGAAGATTTTAATATGTTTTTGGAGAGGGTGTCCATAATTGTGAAGAAGCTTGTTCAGACTAGCAGAAGGACCATCCCAAATACCAAATGCATCATCCATGAATCTTTTAAAATAGAGAAGAGAAGGAGAGGAGAGGAGATTCATTCCTTCTTCTAGGGAGAAAAGAAAAAGGCAGGCATAAACTACTGCAAAATTGGAACCCATTGCCGTTCCTTTGATTTGGTGCCAGTAGTCTCCTTTAAAGGAAAGGTAGTGATGGTTAAGGATAAGGGAAGATAGGGAAAGGATAAAGTGGACTTTAGGAGAAGGGAAGATGTTAAGGATCGTGTTTTTTAGATCCCTAAGGCCATAATTCACTGGTAAAGTGTAAATGGAATGGAGAAATAAATCTTCAAAAATAGACGCTCTAAATACACACTAAGTCACTGACCATCTATTGATCATATCCCCGACAACGATATCAATGTTAACGCATCTCCTCAACGAACGTCTGTAGCATACTATAAAGCACTAAGATTATGTCAATACATAGAGAAGTGACTCAAATGGGACACGGAGACTCTTTGAGATGGTCAATCTCAAAAATAATCGTAACAAGCACACACACCAACTCAACAAGCCATTCAACACTCAATGATCAAAAAAATTTGTCTATGTCCTTTCTCACAGCTCTTTCATCACGTCATTTCGACACTCGAACGGACTTAAAATGCAACAAAACTCTAAGAGGAACACTTAAATAAAAAACTGTAATAAATCAATCCAAAAAGGACACCCTATGATCTATGATTTAAGCACTTAAATTTCTCATTAAAACTTAGACACGTAGTTACGAACCACAACAAAACTGACATTGCTTACACTTAAATAAAATAGCAAAGAGAGGAACACAATAGAAGTTTCGGAATCAAAAATGAATTACCCAATCATTAGTTACAATGATTACAAATTGTAGCAACTTCGTAGCTTGAACATACGTTTTCATAGCTCCTTTTTTCTTCTAAAGATAATCCTTTCTTCACATTAAAGTTATTAATCATTATACCTAAGACATTAAATGTAGTAGTCACACATGGGATGGGATAGAATTATGGTTTACTACCTTAGATTAAATGATCAAGTGATTTTGATTGTTTATGATAGACATATACGACTGGAGACCTTCTACAATCTAATTGCTTAGAAATTATTATTTGTGCATATACAAAGTACTATTTTGATTGAGCTCATATATTATACTTCTCAAGATAGTCACTTCAATATTAGGCTCATCTACATCACTTAGTCTTAAATAAGAGCGTCAATGAACTAGAACTAGGACTTTGTTGGGTACTATTGACTAGATCTTTTTCTTCTTTGTTAGGCTCAACTACATGATTAGTGTATCAAGGATTGAATAACCTTCACAGTTAACGCATCGAGAATCTTGCCTTCGTTTCATCCTACATACCCGATGGTCAAGATTTCATAGCACCTAAATTAGTATGGTTGATATTGGTTTTCTATCACCTGCTAGTTTTTGGAATCCTTTCTAAGCTTGAGTTTATAGAAGGAAACGAAGCAACCTTCTCTTATATCTAGCTTAAGTAAGTTATAAAGGTGTTCTTGCTTGCTCCCTACAAAGTAAAATTTGCTTCATCCATAGTAGAAATGAAAGTGAACGTGCGGACCGATCAAGCCCTACACAAAAGTTGATACTATTACTAGTCATTTATACTTTGAAGCTATGATTAATTCATGGTTACATGTTTCAATTAGATAGTGCGTTGAAAGATTCTCTAGTTGACATGATCGATGAAGGTTTGCTTGATTAGATTAATTATTGATTATTGGTTCATAAATTCTCTTATACATCTTTTATGTAGGTTTTTAGTATTGTTGCTTTTCTAACTATTATTACTGGACAAAAGTCAATATTGAAAAGTTATGTTATACACACCCGTCACAACATTTAGTTTACACCTTTCCCTTTGATAAGGACATCAAATCCCATACTACAATTTGGTCGAAGGCAACCATGTTTTTATCCATATCATAACAACATTTGGTATCTTTAACAACATTCAAATTAAGTACATTATATCTCCTTTGTAATCTTTGCCATTGTGTACGTATGTCGCACGTGTCAATGCAAGGAACTTGTCGATACACCATGTGCGAGCTAAAAATGGCTCCAAGCACACAACAAGATTAGCTAAACTAGTAAGTTCAAAGAAGGCGATGGTGTGTCACTCACCGCTCTATGCTTGCTTCGTGGAGGATTCCTCACCGCGAAGAAGAAGGAGCTGCCGCTTCGCCGCGCTCAACCGCTTTGCCGCCGCCGTGCCGTCGTCGCAATGCTCGATCGCGCACTCTCTCTCTCTCTCTCTCTCTCTCTCTCTCTCTCTCTCTCTCTCTCTCACACACACACACACACACACACACACACACACACACACACACACACACACACACACACACACAAGGAGATGAAGAAGAAGAAGATGGAGATGGAGCAAGAGCACTCTTCTATTGCACAAATGAGAGAATGAGTGAATTTTAGGTTTAGTTGACTTTTATATGAGCTCGCCCCATTCACACTTGGGCGCCCATGCTTAGCCAACTAATCTCTTGAATGTTCCAGTTAGAGTGCGCCTCTCATCGGCGATCACTCTTATCCTTTTCCTATTGGACCAACAAGCCCGGTACCTGACACTACCAAATAAATAATACAATGTCCGCCGTAGGTTACAACGTTCGTCGTAGGTGATAGGGTGTCCGTGAGCCGTGAGGGTTAACATGCCCCCCTTCCTAATATAGATTCCGTCCTCAGAAGCTATTCAGGAAGGGAAGAGCATTTGAGATGAATGTCCTTAGCCTTCTTCAGTCACTGCAAAATCAAACAACATTGGCACAGTAATTGCATTCTCATAAGCAATTGCATTCTCATAAGCAATTGCATTCTCATAAGCAATTAAAAAGCATATGCAGTTTTAGGCAGACAAATTGATTGGTAACAGAATTTTAAACAATTTGTCAGCAATAAACATTAAATTGCAATGTAATCAAATGCATAAACATATGTAAAGGTAAAAAATTAAACAAGTATGGGATCGCTAATTTAACGATCGAAAGGCACTAGAGATCGACTATTAATACCATGGGTAAGCTTTTTAATTTTCTCTGGTCAATTAAGTTGTTTAATCGCGAGAGCCAAGTATTTCATGTTCGAGGGCTGACTAGAGGCTATGCCTAGAAGACCTTGTAGTTTAGCTACGATAAAAGGAATTTCTCATGAAATCATTGCCTGACTGATTACCTTTTCTTTGACCCCCCAAAGTCTTTTCACAGTGATTCAATTTTGATGTGTGTGCTTATTTTGTATGCCTTGGGTTTTTTGTTTTTCAAGGAAAAGCGCCCACACTGGGAACCTCAAGGGCTCTGGTACCATAGGCGATACATGTGAGTGAAGTACCCAATCAAGCGGAGATTTCTCTTCCAGCTTAAGATTTTACATTGTGGCACTTTGATTTTTGTTTGTTCATTTTCAGCATTTTAATTTTGTAACTTTGGGGGCTCATATAACACTGATACACCTCCCCAGGCTCATCACACAAGTAAACTCCCTTTATAATACTTAAGCTAAAGGTCATTAGGGACTAAGCCCACTAGAAAGCCCTAGTACATTTCACACAATGCTGCCTAAATTGGATTAAGAACCTAAGTAACCATTGATTATTAGAAAGGCATTCCCCATGGTATTAAGAGAAGATCTCTAACACCTAACTTGGTCAAACTAGCTTATTCGGACTGCTTGATTTTTAAACCTAGACAAGTGATTATGACAAAAAATTACATTGAATTAAATTTTTGATACTAAGTTAATGTGCTGGATATTATGCTACCAATCACAATCAAAGTAGACAATCATAGAGGCAAAAAAGATAAGGGACAATGCTAATGGACAAGAAACACCTGTTTGCGTTGATAATTGCACTTGATTTGAAGAGTGAGTCGAGATAAAGATTCCATGAAGGTCCAAATCCTAACCACAGCAACACGTTCTTGTACACACGAGGAAACACAAAGAATACCTCTAGGAGGCACATCAGTGGGAAAAAAGAACTTTGCTAATCACTCAACTCTAAAACAAAAACACTCCTATCGTACTAATCTTACCTACCCTCCCACTTGAGTGCTGAGGATCAAAGATGTTTTATGGCATAGGTTTTTGTTTCAGTGCACCGGATGCGAATGTGTAGACATGGTCAACGTTTTGACTTTTATTGTGCACACTCGTTTGCTAATTACTCTTGCTCTTTATTATTTTTGTTTTTTGTGAGTATAAGGCTTTATATGTACATTCCCTAAGATTGGAGATATAGAGGTCAGGGAGGAAGGTTGAGAGGGGAGCAAGTGAATGATGACTGTCAGCAAACACTCCCCCCTTCCTTGGGTAGATCATACCGTTTGAAATGAGCTCGCCACCCTTTGAAACCAATCGTTCCAGTTGATAATAGGTGAGGATTTTTGCCAGTAGTTTTCTCTTACCTTAGTTGCCTCGTCAAGTTGCAAGGGTGGTAAGGTACTCTCCCAGGATCGGACTTGAAGTGGTTAATCAGGTGATTCTTGAACACTGGGAAGTGTGGATTCCTTTGTAGCCTTATGGAGATCCATTATTGTAGGTCGAGGATGTGGAGAAGCTTTTACCTCTATGGATGCATTACATGAGAAGCTAGAAGCTTCATGGGACTCCCCCCTTCCTGAGCTAGGTGGAACAAATCGTTCTTTCTTTGATACCCAAACTAGCTCTGAAGCGGGTGTGTAGCATTCTGTGATTTTTTTCTTTCCGCGATCATTGATTTGTTTTGGAGCTACGGGATTGAGCTCACATGGGTCAGGTGACAAGTAAGAATGCAATCTACGTTTTGGCACCCAGATTTGATCATTTCCTTGATAGTAGCCTTGGGCTTCCAATAGTCGTTTAGGAATCCAAAGCCACATTTTCTTACTTTTCTTGGAGCGAGTGGGACGTTTCTTACAAGGCTTCTGTTTTTTAGCATTGGCTATGGTCGCTAAAGAAGCTTTAGAGACCCACTTGTATGTTTTCCTCGTTCTTTTAGGATGAGTCTTGTCAAAAGCTATATGCATTGCTTGTAGCATATTTAAGGGTACAAGTGGTGGTATTTCATCCCCCTCAGGTGTTACCCAGGTCGTCCCCCTATTTCCCCAAGTGTCTATGGTTGCTGCTAGGTGGACCCAATCCACATTGTCCGACTCAGTCATCCCAGGTAGTACATCCATATAAGGAGAATCTTTCCCAACATCAGTGTCCGCTTTACACGTGTAACAATACTGCAATGGGGCCGAGTGAACTGTGGTGTCAAATCTATGATCAATTATAAACATGTTTCCTAGAGGAAGTGCTCAACCCGTCACAAGATTCACTCGAATGACAGAATCTTGGAACTGCAAGTAGACATGGTTTTTAGACCAGTCATGCACCATTTTTGCTTCCCTCATGAAAGGACGTCCTAAGATCATCTCCGATGCCATAGTGCGTTTGGAGAAATCCATAACAATGAAGGTAACTCTTATTTTATGTCCAAAGACCTTGATCTTGAGATCTTCTAGCATCCCAATAGGTTTAACAATAGATCCATTGGCCATCTTCACTACTATGGTTGTGGTCGCAAGGTAAGGTCTTCCCATAGTTTCCCATCAATTTTTAGTCACAATGCTAACCCCAACGCCACCATCAAGGATTCCCTTCACAGTTAATCCCTTAGTAGTGATTGGTATAGTCGCATTGGATTCATCACCCTCAAGGTATTGTCCCAACTTGTTAACAGGTATTTCTATAACAAGGTTCTCATCTAGGTTGGGTTGTGGATCTATGTATTCCTCCTCTATTGGCATCTCCCCAGCTCCATCCATCTGTGCAAATTGTGGTAGCCCAAACTTTAGTTCTCCATTGAGGAAGGCTCGAAGAGCTGAGACTAGCTCGGGGTCTTTATATAGTTTGGACATGATGGTGGTTCTAACTTCTGAAGACATGAAATACATCAATTTGGCAATGTTTAACGGCACCTTTTGGACTTCAGTACCTTGACGCGGGGAAGATGTGATCTCCATTTCTTCGATAGGATCAAGTATTCCCTCTGTAAACATTATTTCCATCAAGAAGTGAGTACGCCCACTTTCACATGACTTTAAGTCATTTTCCTCTTGGATGACACTAGATATGCCCAAGGGTCTATGGACTTGGTGAGGTTGTTGTTGCGTAGGGAACACGGTGTCTGTAATCTCGATCTTCCTAGGTGCTGGTTCTAGATCCCTTTGGGTATCTTCTATCAAGCTCCTTAATTGCTTGACTCGCTCAATCTCCTCTGTAGGGTTTGGATAAGTTCTTATCTTCTTCTTGGATCCTAGCCATTGTGGCTCATGAAGATCTTCCTTGTTGGTTTCTATGTTAGTGGTCGTTTTGGTCTCCATGGTTTCACCTGAATCAGAATCTTCTTCAACGTCGTTCATATATACGGGGTCGTCACCAGTCCCTATGTTGGTCTTTGAACTAGGGTCTGACTTCACTACTTTTTGCGATCTCTTTCTTCGTGTTTTCCTCTTTTTTTTAGATTGGGCAATTGATGCCGTGTCTATTTCTTCAAGAATATAATTTTGTTTTTGGAGCATCGATCATGTGAGTACGTTTACTGGTACCACGGGTGTACTTGGTGATGGCTCTTCGGTAACTTCGATCAAGTTTAATGGCGTGATCTTCGGTGCATTTGGATTATTTGGACATTGGGCAATCAAATGATCTATGCCACATCGATTACACATGAGTATCGACATTGTAGACGTGCTCGCTTGATTGGTTTGCATTAGTGTGGCGTTCTTTTGTAGCCTAATAGGACACTCAGCTACACGATGTGGACCTCCACACTCATAGCGTTGAAGAGGTGGTCTCTTAGCAATGTAGTTGATATTTTGGCCTCTTACCGCAAGAGCGGCTACTTGATATACAGGTTTGACTTGTCCCCAATAGTCCTCCATGTAGTATTGTGGACTTTCTTCAAGCACATACATCCCATAGGCAATATTAGGATCTAGATCTTCCTCACAACCTTCCAAACAAGCAATAGATGACTCACAACCCACTTGATTCACAGAAGTGATTCTCGAATGTGGTGGTTGCGGTCCTAGCGCAGTGGAGGTGGTAAAAGTGTTGTTTGAACAACATTTTGGGCCCTAGGGACCATGTGTTGTGCTGTTTGTTCAAGAGGTGGGGCCGGCATCAATGCAGGCACTCGAGGTGTGTCTGTCCATGCTAAGGTTGGTCTATTGGCCATCGCGCGCTTAAATATTATGCAATCCTTAGCTTGATGACCATACCTTCCACATGCATTGCAGTTCCCATTGAATTTTACTCTAAAAGTAGGGCATTCACTGGTACTATGCGGTCCATAGCATACTGAGCACCATTGCTGCTCCCTCCTTGGATACATATGATTGTTTTGTGGAGCATGATTGTCTCTAAGACTCTCTTTAATAGCCTTGGTGAGATCTGCTAAAGTCATCTCAGAAATCTTTGGCTCCTTAGCAATAGGCTTTAGGGTCATTGGTTGATGCCATGATGCTTGCGAGCTAATAGATTTAGACTCAACAGACACTCTTTCTCCTTGAATCATTAAATTATCCTCCAATTGGATCGCATTGGTGGTCACTGCTTCCCAAGTGGTGATACCTCTAATGACTAGGCCATTGTAGATATCATCATGTCGTAATCCCCTAATGAATCTATCAAGAAATTGGTTATTGTTGAAGCGCTCATTTGGATTACAACGAGAATTCAAATGCTTCAAGTGACTTATAAAGTCTCTCACCGACTCTCCTTCCTCTCGTTGGGCTTTCTGGAGCTAAGAGTCTACACCCCAAAGTACTCCCTCTCGTATGTTTTCTTTTAAGAACAGTCTCCTAAGAGTAGGGTAAATCGTTTTTTCTTCCACCCTTACGGTTCTATACCAATCCCCTGCCTTCCCACTTAAGGTTAAGCTTAATGCATTGCTCTTATGCAGGTCATTGTGTTCTCCTAGAGAATCGCATATTTGTTCAAGCACTTCGATATGCTTTCTCACATCCCCGTCTCCACTAAATTTTTGTGTGAGCTTGGCTATTTGTACTGCCTTACTTCTAGGCTCTCTATCAGGCGTGTTACGCATATTCTCAGGAATAGATCGACCAATAGCTTGAGCAAATGTTGCCAAGTAACCTAAGTGAGCAGGCACCATGGGTGAAGACGCTCCAGAGACTACATGTGGAGTAGGTATTAGCATTGGACTTGACGCATAGGAAGCCCTTAGGTTTCACGTTGGATACGATGTTGTGTCATGTTGTGGTCCATAGTTCATATGGGTGGCCCTAGGCATAGCAGACATCGGATGTGACATACTAATGCTAGCCGATATAGTCCCATGGAAATAAGAACTTGTGTATTGTGGTTGTGGATCATAGGTAGTTGAAACAATGGGAGGGGTAGGGACTATATGAGTGTGATGACCCATAGCTGCATACGATTGGTACACACTTGTAGGTACTGTTGCAGACATTGAGCTACCATGTAGTGGTGCTTTACTAACAAATGAGGTCCATGGCGTGTTTCTCGGCATGCCCATCATTGGGGTAAGCATGGTAGCCGTGGTGTCATCAAGGGAAAGATGAGCTAGACTTGGAAAGGTAAAGCTATCACTTGTGGACTCAGATTGCACTAAGAACCCTGGAGAAACAACATATGGAGGATCCATCGAACTTACCGAGGGAGTCTCCATTTGCAATAAGGTCGGTTTTTTAGCCTTCCCTGTATCCAAGAATCTCATGAGACGCGTTGAAGGCATGTTGATCCCCTTGTTATATCTCTATAACTCAATGACCCTATGGATGAGCTCACAAACTCTTTGTTATTGATCCTTTACACTAGTAGCATCCATTGTGGATTGTAGGACATCTAACCAACCCATGTGATAGGTGTGACCTGTGTATAGGTCGATCAGAGTCTCTGTTTGTAATTCGTACTCCCAGTTCTCACTTAAGAACACTCCATCTAGGATTGAGGTGCTAAGGGTGTTCTTTGAGCTAGATGCAATGTTGTTTTTTAGGGATTGTCCCTTAGCGGTTGCTAAATCAAGAGCACTTGATTCCTCTCTTAGCAAAGATATTGGCATAAGAGCTTTTGATTTTAACTCTCTTCATTGCTCCGCCTTACGCAAGCTCTCAACTTCTTTTTCTCACTGCAAGGATATATCGCTCAACCTCTTGCACTTCGGCAAGGCTTCTACCATCGGGTAATATGACCTCGGAGGGAAATAACTCTGAAGAGTTAGGAGGTGCAGTGAATGAAGTATTCACTTACACAGTCTCTAAAGGTGTAGGGCCTACGTTTGTCACAAATGGAGAATTTACTTCCCCACCCCCTTCATTTACATCATTAGCTTCATGTTCGAAGCGAGTGGCTCTACTAAAGGTTTCCTTTAGGTGGCTAAGCACGCTCGGTCCGGACCGTGGGCCCATGGCATGCATGTCTTGGCTCGAGCTATCGGGATTAGGCATTGGGAAACCCTCCATGGCGTCGTAGTCAGAGGAAGAGTCACTAGCCGCTATGTTCGAGTCTTGGTTTGTACTACCTTGGGTCCCCACCGAGAGTCCAGAACCTAAAGTAGGTGGATATTGAGAACTCACGTAAGTCGAAATTCTCTCTAGTTGCTCCATCTCTAGCACACGACCACAGCACAGATGCATGTGCCTTTGGCACCCTACAAACGTCGACGAATAACCTCGAAGGTCAATCGCTTACCTTTTTTAAGCGTCCGTTTTCACTCGTATTTTTTACGTTTTTAATTTTTTCTAATGTTTGATTTTTTTTATTAAAGTGTGTAAAAACTCGAAACGAACGTATCACTTAGAGGGTCACTGTGTGCTTTACAACACAATTTTCAGGCATCTGATGTTTCGTTCGTCCTCAAAAAATCGATTTTTAGCTGCGTGTGAAGCTAAAAATCGTTTTTTAAAAAGACGATTGAGACCTAGGTCTGAACGTGAGCTTAAACTTGGGTATGGAAGGTATTCCCAATCCCAATCCTGCCTTTAAATTTTTTTTATTTTTTTTATTTTTAAAGATAAGATCGCCACAGCCTACGCGAGAGCACACACACTCTATCTACTTACTTCTAACTAATACACCTACTCTTACACACTAACACACTCTATTAAATCTCACTAATCTACTTCTTACTTACTGTGCACAGAAAACTAACTACCTTAATACACAGAGAATAAACACAGTACCTTTGAAATCTCTATTAACAATAAAAACTAACTTTAGTACACAGAGAATAAACACAGTACCTTTGAAAACTCCATTAATAAAAAAAAACACACAGTATAACACCAAATCCCTCTTCTCAACACACTCTTTCCCTACGTTTCCTATAATTGAAATTGCACCACGAAGAAGCACAGTGTGCTATTCGAGCTTAATGCACGACATTCCCCGACAACGCCAAAAAAATGCACGTATGTCGCACGTGTCAATGCAAAGAACTTGCCGATACACCGTGTGCGAGCCACAAATGACTCCAAGCACACAACAAGACTAAACTAGTAAGCTCAAAGAAGGTGATAGTGTCACTCACCGCTCTACGCTTGCTTCGTGGAAAATTCCTCGCCGCAAGGAAGGAGCCACCGCTTCACCACGGTCAACCGCTTCGCCGTCGTCATACCGTCATCGCAATGCTCGATCGCACACTCTCTCTCTATCCCTCTCTCACACATACACATACAAAAAGATGAAGAAGAAGAAGATGAAAATGGAGCAAGAGCACTCTTCTATTGCACAAATGAGAAAATGAATGAATTTTAAGTTTAGTTGACTATGAGCTCGCCTCATTCACACTTGAGCGCCCATGCTTAAACAACTAATTCTTTGAATGTTCCAGTTAGAGTGCGTCTCTCATCGACGATCACTCTTACCCTTTTCCTATTGGACCGACAAGCCCAATACCTGACACTACCAAATAAATAATACAATGTCCGTCGTAAGTTACAACGTTCGTCCTAAGTGATAAAGTATCCGTGAAACATGAAGGTTAACAACCATATATGTACATAATGATACTTTTAACCATCATACGTAAATCTTTGCACAAGGTTTATTACTCAAATCTACGTGGTCCAAAATCACGAGTATCTTATTTCTTGTTTTCATCCTTCTTATATCCGAAGTTATGCTATACACACCCGTCACAACATATAGTTTACACCTTTTCCTTTAATAAGGGTATCAAACCCCATGCTACATTTTGATCGAAGGCAACCATATTTTTATCCATATCACAGCAACATTTGGTATCTTTAACAACGTTCTCAAATTAAGTACATTTTATCTCCTTTGTAATCTTTGCCATATATGCACATGATGATCCTTCTAACCATCAAACATAAATCTTTACGCAAGGTTTATTACTCAAATCTACTTGGTCCAAAATCACAAGTGTCTGCTTTCTTGTTTTTATCCTTCTTGTATCTGGAGTCTGCAAAATAGGTATATCAAATTTCCCATCTCTCTACTTAGACCATTAATGTCACCAATACTATGAAGCTACACTCAAATTTGATATCTTAGGGATATCAACAACTTTTTTCCATCCTTTTTTTTAATGCATTTGAAGAGATACAAAGACTCATTCTTTAACACAACTTGGCTTCTCACCATAAACTATACTAGATGACCCCTACAATCCACTCAAAAGCTTTAACTACTCTCTTATATAAACCCCTAAATCATCCTTCGTATTTATTATACAATTGTAGCATGTATGTTCTTTTGCTCAAGAAAATAATCGATGTACACATTTTCATACTTTGACTCAAAGACTGCAACCATGTCTTACTTCATGATGATGCTTCTCTTACTCGACCTCTTTTCCTCGAGGAACCCTCCATCATACCTAGTGCAACTTTATGCTTGAATGAATAAGGTGATATCTATGCAAAGTTACACTTTCTTTCAACCAATTCACAATTGATTTGTTGATCAATTAACGGTCATTTTTATAAAAATCTATAACATGTATTAGATTTATTTGTTCTACAATAGACTCTAATTCAGCCAATCTTGTAGTGTCCACAATTTTATCAAATATTTCTTTAATAAAAGCTTCTTTTGAAAGCATACAATAGTCTTCTTGATATGTTTAGTTGATGGTACAGCTTCTCAATTACCCCATTCTTGCTCCATGTTTTTAAGCTCCTTCAAACTTCACCTTAGTTTTCTATCATCGCAAATTGATAATAGATTTGATGTGAACGAGGGTACTAAGACTACACTTTTTTACTACCCGTTTAATTCTCCTCCTATTTGAATGTTCACTTATCTTTCCCAGATTCCTCAGCTTCTAGTGTAACTCTCTTTCTCACATTCACTCTCGGTCGTCTTTCATCAAGTCATGTTCTACTCTAATGCCGTGCTTGAAAATATGGTGAAGATGCTACCATTAGGAGAATTTGCTAAATTTTTTT
Source organism: Adiantum capillus-veneris (assembly GCF_014529385.1). Lineage (NCBI taxonomy): Eukaryota > Viridiplantae > Streptophyta > Polypodiopsida > Polypodiales > Pteridaceae > Adiantum > Adiantum capillus-veneris. The sequence continues at coordinate 41,236,686 of NC_140949.1, read as the reverse complement.
TGCTTATATTGGCTACCTCTCTCCTTTATTCTGTCAATCTCTCTCCATTGGTTAGAGTTATGATGTTTTCTAGCTATACCTCTAGAAGCATACCAACATCTTTCAAAAATGGTAATGTTGCCTATTGGAGTACTACCATTTTTTCTTACGATCTTCATCTCTTAAAGATCTGCTCTATTTCAGCAAGTAATATTTCTTCCTTAGGTTCTTGAAGATTTTGCAAGATTCTTCACTTCCCAACGTGGCTAAGAATTTATCTTCCACCCACCAAAAGTCGTATTGATGACTGACATAGCTTTCTTGTTTCAACTAGAAATGTTTACCCAGGTGTTAATACTAAAGATTGGCAAATATAAGAAAATCATCTCCCAAAAATATTGAAAGAATGTACCTCTACCTCAACTCCTCAACTTCTAAGTTGCAGAGTTGTTACCATTAAAACTGTTAAATCTTTTTAAGGGTAGGAATCTGTTAAATCTTTTTAAGTCCAAGAAATGCTAGTATATTATGTCTTTATAACAAGGTATACAATCAATTCAAACCAGTTTAGTCTATTGCCTAATGACAGATATAATAGTGTACTACTTCAACACCGTTATCACAAGAGCGTCTTTGTTGATTATATAAATCATTCCTAACATAGCTTCACCATTCCCTAATCCCAGGAGCTTCAAAAGCACAACCACTTCCCTGCTCTAAGCTTCCTTCCGACGCAAACAAAAAGAACAAACTCCCCTCCCCTCCCCTCTCTCTCCCTCTCTCAAAACTATCAGTGCTCAGATCCTGCAGGAGTATCAACACTAGGGCAAATACTTTGCCTTTCAGAGATCGTTTACTCGAACCATACACAGGAGCATATGCTAAGCAAAGCACGGGTCCTCTCTCTCTCTCTCTCTCTCTCTCTCTCTCTCTCTCTCTGTGTGTGTGTGTGTGTGGGGAGAGTGCTCATATTCTATGGGTGTATGTAAAGATTGTCCACACCATGGCAAAGCTTAGAGCTATTGCCTTCTGGTACGAGGAATTGTTCCAATCATCGCACCCTCTCGCACCACATTGCCTACGCCTGCATACGAAACCCTAAAATCAGACCTCTATCTCTCTCTCTCTGACCCTTCATATATTTACTTGGCGAGTCAAAGGTCCTTTTTGGACTCTTTGAGCGCACAAACGACCACGTGGCGCCATATAGAACACGTAGAAAAGCGAGCGCTACGAAAAGCGTGCAAGATGCTTCCCTAATTTGTAGAACGCACAAGCCAATCCATGCCCGACCTACACGACCCTCTTTAATGAAAGCCTGCGAATAGGAGTCTGGAGAGTTCGACACAGAGCCTCGCCACCTTTATGCTACTAACGTAATCGCTGGAAGGACTCCATGCTCATGCTCATTCTCATGAAAGTCATCGACAACATTTCAGACAGCTAATTTATGAAGTCGACGCCGTCCTGACTGCACTACGTACAGGTAGGGTGACCATTCTCTCAAGATGCCATGTCACAATAGCACTGCGTCAGATTGCGCAAGTCCACAAAAACGCAGAGATGCTTCTTAGCAGTATATTATTAATATGAGATTTGGAATTGGGCGACCCAGACTCGCTGGCTACGTCTAGACAACTCACCAGCACCTACTGCATCTCAATTGCCAGCCACACCGTCGTCCCCACCCCGTTCGAGGTCAAAGCCACTATCGCTTCTTTCTACGACCTACCTCTCAGTAGCCTCAGCGTTCGCCGTTGAGGATGGCAAGAGAGCTAACCATGGTTTCTTTAATGTGCAGAAAAAGTCGATGCTCGCAAGTAACCAACCTTGCAAAGAACTTGAAGACAATGAACTCGATTGGCTCAATATAATACCCATCAATGCAGAGCTGCACAAAACTTCATACCTAGAAGAAGGACGCAAACGAGGGTAAACCTGTCTAAGTTACACGCGGAGCAAGAGTAGATACCGCTTAAGACTCTAGAGGCTTCCTTGGGCCACAACTCGATGTCCAAAGGATCTCACTGCCGATGGCAATTAGGACAGCACCATCCTCTATGGAGAAGCGCCCATTTCCAAGTTTGAGGTTGGCATCTTCTCCACTGTGAACCACGCCCTCAACGTCATCCTTGCCAAGAATCACACACTTGTAACCCACACCAACATGACCACCCACTACCACACTTGCTACCATGTGCCCTTTGACCGCGACTACCGGCTCATTCCCATCGTGGAACTCCATTCCAAAACAGGCCGTCCGCGACTACCGGCTCATTCCCATCGTGGAACTCCATTCCAATACAGGCAATACACTCATGGACATTGGCCGGAACACCACCTGCAACATCTTCAAGCACACCTCGATAGGGGCACCTACTATTATCATTACCGACCTCCTACAGGTAGTGGGGTTGTGGCAATGGAGCTAGAATAGTGGCTCCAGGCAAGAACAATTAGATGGCTCCGAGAGCTTCTCCCCTAATACGCAGCTGACCCATGTCCAAGCCGACATCATCACTCGCATTTACAGGCCGATATACTCATCTCCACATTTGTTGCACGTTCGCATCTCAACATGAGTTCATAGGCCCGACATTCATCACCTCCTCGCCAGTAGCTACATTTTCAAAAGAAGACAGTTGGCGCTTATGATCTAGATATGTAAACTTTGCAATTTATTAGATGCGTCATAGTAGCAACGTGCTTCATTCCAATGGGACTTTCGCACTGAGAACTTATCTCTACACTGTCTATGACATACAATAGAAAGTTCCTTCTTCTTAAAATTAATCAATATCTTGTATCTTTTGTATTTGTCTTGATTCTTGTTTTGTGTCTGACACAGAGGACAGACATATATTCACAACTATGGACATTTTTGATTGCACAAGCACGACTCCAGCTCGACAACATTGCAAGGTCCGTTATTTGTATCCAATTCTCTATGCTCATATGTTTGCTTGGCGCAACACATAAACGCTACGGCGGGGCAGGGCACGGCTTCCGTTTCTTATAATTTTTGGAGAGACCACAGTGCCAACTCTCCACCATACTTTTGTATGGCACTTCTGCATGACGTGCACTGTATATTTAGCATTTTCACTTTGTGCCTAGCTGCAAAATGAAACGTTTAACTATTCACATTGTTTTTGTGTAGCTTGATTCAAACATTACCCTCCAGCTTGCATAATTGGATGATATCCATACACGTGTACCAAGTCGGTAGTGTATTTGATTTTTAAGTCTATTGATGCTTTATTTATTTCTTGAGTTTGTCAATGCTTTCTTAAGTTAGTTGAACTACATGTTTGCCTCATTAGTGCATGCTCCACGGTCTAGAGACTAAATGGTCGATATTACTAGACTGAATGGCAATCTGCAAACAACTACAAAAGTAGGTTAAGGAGTAGGTTAAGTTGCAACCCTTTTGCTCAATTCAATTTAGTAGCCCTTTGTGTATAGGGAGCGCTATGGGACACAACTTGCTTCTTCTCAATGCTCATGAAGTCCCAAGTTGAGCTATTCTTGGTGCCTAACAATTGGTTCTACTCATCTGCTCATATTCCAGAACAAAAACTAAGGGGATAGCAATTCAAAACTAATTAACCAAGTACGCTCCCAAATCTATCAGATCATGTACAGCAAAGGCCTACCAAGCAAGACTAGTTATATATTACCGGCTCCACCTACAAAATATGTGCATCCACGTTTGTGGGGATGCGATTCACATTCAGAGGACCTTTGACACCGGGATCAACGGTCCAAAATCTCTGGATGATGTGGACCGTTTGTTTATTTTCAAGAATAAAAAGATTTCGGCCGGTTTGCCCCCGCAATTTGAACAATCACCTCCCATGTTAGAGGCCTTGCCTCTCTCATTAAGCTATTACGCGTCACTTGAAATGAGGGTGAGAAGATAGTATAATATGGCAAAAGTGACGAGGTGAGGATCATTAGGTGTTCACTTGGAGATCACTTTGGAATGGTTGGGGTCACACAATGATCACTTTGGAATAGGTAGGGTCACAAGGTGATCACATCTCAATTGGGAATCACACAGGGATCACTTGTATTCACATTGAGTTTCCTTTGGGTTCACATCGATTGTGATCACTTGAGGATTAATCCACCATCGAACGGCGCAAAACCAATCCCACCGTCCCCAATTACTAGGGACCATTGATCCCACCTGACACAAGGGGTGTCAAATGATCACAAGGGGATGTGATGGCAAAAGATGATTGGCTTTATAATATGTTCGCTGCTCTGCGAACAAAATCAGGACAGACTTCTCGCCCATCTACCCTCATTGGCGGATGTCCGTAAAATAAGCAATGGGAACAAGAGCCGGAGGTCTTGAACTCGACATGGCAACCACCCCCACAGAAGGGGAAATCCCTTCCACCTTAGCTAAGGCAATTGGACAATGTTATCCTCAAAAAATAAAATATTGTAGTGTGTCTGCTTGTGTGACAAGGAAGGCTCCCAAATTTACCTTTTGCGGCCGTGTCGGCCGCCCACGTGTGATACGACCTTAGCTCTAAATCTTACATTTAAAGATGAGAAGACCTACAAATATTTGTCTAAAGGAAACTTTAAAAAATACCCCTGGAAATTTCAAGAGATTCCCAAAATGCCCCTCAAATTTTAAAAAGTCCCAAAATACCCTGTAATCAATTTTGAATGGATTGCTCCAAAGTTTGCATACTTTAGTCTTTTTGGCAATAGAGATATATGTTTACGTGTATTATATCTTTAAAAAATCAGGGTTGAGCTCACAATTAGAGGCATTTATATCTACTAATGATAAAGTCATTTCAGCTTGAGAGCCCCGACACCATCCAAAAATCCTAATTCTATCATCTTCGGTTGAGGGAGAACTAATTTTCGTATGAGGAATTGCAAAAAGGAAAGTGTTTGGAGATATTTGCAAAAATGAAAAGAGGTATTTTGGGAATTTCAAAAAAAAAAAGAATTGTAAGCAAAATACAACGATTGAGGAGTATTTTGAGAATTTCACGGATAATCTGTTAATCTTTCCTTCTCTAAATTTTGTGTAAAAACTTTCAAATATAGTCAACTTACCTTTAAAAAAATTATATATGGTTTCCCAAGGTTTTAGAAAACTATTTATTTCGAGCACGAGTCTACTACACCAACAAATATGGTGGGCGCCACATGGAACGCAAGAGGTGTGTCATTGCCCTATCAAGGGCGGATTCACAAGCATCCATGCACAAAAACGAGAAGAAGAATTTTGCACATGAAGTGTAGGCACATTAGTGGACATTCAAAATATTCATTTAGACACTCAAGTGATGTCGATTACTTGGCGTCCAAGTTGTTGTCTACTGTTACTTTCTCATGTCAAGTAATGCATAGTCAAATGCAATGGAGAAGAAATCCATCTCCCAGCTTCCAATTGGTCAATGACAACATAGCACTAGATCCTTAGCACATGCATCTACCATGTTGGTAAGCTCATTGTGATAGGCAATTGATACAACATATACCTTAGGCCTACAAGATAGTACATAAGCTACTTCTTCTTGCCATGAATGTGAGCAATGTGAAAATGAAATTGAAAAACTAATAAAAATGAGACTAAATCACATCTCGTGTGTGCCACTAAACTTGCACAAGGCCATTGAGGCATTTACCGCAACACTTCTGCAGCTCTTAAAAGATAAGGTTGTCCTAATACCAACCCACTGTAACACCCCGAGGGTCCTTGAGTTCTTTCAACCATATTGCCAAAAACACCTTCCTACGAACTACTCACACTCCACTACATCATCTTTGGAGCACACACTTAAACACATTCAAGAGCACATTTTAGTCACATGTTTGGGCAAGTCTCCTAACGGTTGTGTTCTAGCCTACAAAAAACTTATCACTGAAGAAACCCAAAAAGGGGTTACTTGGGATAGATTTTGTGTTATGTTGTAATCCACAATATAGTCATGGCCAAGATCTATTCTAAGTTATATGCCCACCAATGTCATGATCTCTTACCCTTACCATAGCTTGTGGCCACTTGGATCGCATGTGGGGCTGCTTGTTACTACTCTGAAGTCTCACTATTCACGACATGTTTATTAAAAACATGCATTTTAACTCGAAAAGAGAGGGCCACAAGTATTTACATCTGGATCTACTTGTTGCTCCTCTCAAACCTTACTATTAATCACATGCATATTAAAAACATGCATTTTACCTCTAAAAGAGAGAGACAAGAGGCTTAAGAAGAAAGCTTTAGTCTGCCATAACAACATATGCAGGTGGATTGTGGATTCAGTCCATGCATCCTTAACTTACTTAAGGAGGCTCAAATGCTCTACTCTATTGACACAAAAAGATGTTATGAGAATATCCGCTAATATGGATCCTTTGAGCTTATCGACCACATGAATTGTCACAAAATTTAACTTTTGGTTTATGTAAATGATTTTTTATCACTAGAATTGTCATTCTAGTAAGAGAAAATAAAATAGAGTGGAAGGGTTGTAGACATGTAGTAGTGTTAGTGTGTATACGCGCTTCACCAGGGGCACTTTTCTCCCACTGGGTTTTCCCCCCTGGACATCTGGTGTGAAAGGACACCTTATCTCTTAGGGTTTCATATAAGCTTTGTAGCTCTAAGTTTGTATACACTATTATTCTAATACAGAGAGATAGACTACAGAGATCTCGTACGCAAGCTCTGTGTCTTCTCCTTCTCCATCTTCTTCCTACTCTGAGTTGCTGTCTTCCTTCTGTTTCCTGTTTCATCATCTTCAACAATTGGTATCAGAGCAAGGTGATTTCCAGAGCCTCTACTTGCGTTTTCGCGTCCATGCGCGCAATCGCAGTTTTCGGGTAGTTTTCGGAAAATTTGCTCGTGGGAGCATCCTCGACGTTCCGGGAGTATTCTGAATAGGTGACCTGGGGTTTTACCCCCCTTTCGAAGCCGTTCGAGCCCTCAGAATTTTGTTCTGATCAGCGTAGCAGAAGTTACTTTTCGGAGGCGTTTAGATCAAGAGGATGTGCTTTTTGACAGATTTTCGTCAGGTAAACAGTTCTTTTGGGAAGCAGCTTGTCTTAGCTTTGTGCTGAAATTTTGTGTAGAGTTTTGCTTGGATTGGAGAGGAGATTTGTGAATCTCTTGGAGGTTCTTTTGCTCTCTTGTGTGCATCCACAGTATGGCTCAATCTACGGAGAAAGAGATTTTTGGTGCGTTTACATCCGAAGACAAATTGGATGGTACCAACTATTCTCTTTGGTCTTTTATGGCCAAAAATGTTTTGGTTGGTAAAGGATTGTGGGATTATGTATCTAGAGATGAAGTTCGTCCAGTTAGCATTGCACTTGCCACGCCTGGTCGTGGTGCAGCTGTTGGTGCAGGACCCTCACAAGTCACTCCAGAGCAAAAGAGATGGGATACTAAAGATGCACAAGCTATGGCCATGATTGCCTTAACCATAAAGAGGACAATCACACCACATATCAGATCTTGCAGAACTTTTGAGGATGCTTGGAACACTCTGCAAGCTATGTTTGGAGGAAGAAACGCTGCCAGAATAGAGTTTTTGAAGAAACAACTCGACAAAATACAGATGGACGAAGGTGACGATATTGTCGAGCATCTTACAAAAATCAGGGATCTTAAAGAGCAATTTCTTAGCATTGATGAAGTGATTCCAGAGAAGTACTTGGTTTCCAAAACACTCAATTCACTACCACCATCTTATCTTTGACTCTGTCTTTGCGAGCTAATCCTGAGCCTCTTCATTTTGAAGAGTTAGTGGCTTTGCTATTGCAGGAGGATCAATCACGTAAGAACAAGTCTTTACAGGTGGATGGTATGGATCATGCTCTTGTTGTACATAACAAAAACAAGGGTAAAGAGAGTGCTCATCACTCCAAGTGTGGTGCAGGACAGTCTTCAGAGAAGTCTAAAGGTGATTCCGACAAGTCCAAGAAGAAAGGTAAATGTCACTACTGCAAGAAACCTGGTCACTACATTAGTGAGTGTAAAAAGCGAATTGCTAAAGAAAAGAAGAAAGAGTCAAGTTTAGTTGTTTCAACTTCTGGTGATTCTTCTACAGCTAAAGAAGAGTCTGCAAACTTTGTGCAGGATTCTTATGCTTTTGTAGTATGTTCAGATTTTTCTGCTTACAGTGTTGACGAGACACAAATGATTTGGTACTTTGATAGTGGTGCATCCAGGCATATTACCTCAAGGAAGGATTTGTTTTGTTCATTGGATGCAGCTCCAGCAGGAAAGAAGGTGACATGTGCAAATAATGCTTCTTATCCAATCAAAGGCGTTGGTAAGATTTTGATTACCATATCAGATGGTTCAGATTTATGCTTGCCAGATGTCTTATATGTTCCAGGGATCAAGAAGAATTTGTTGTCTGTATCCTCTCTTGCAAAAAATGGTCTTCGGGTCATTTTTGAGGATGACAGATGTGTTGTACGAGATCGAGAGAATGGTTATTCTCTTATCACTACAGGTACGCTAGAAAATGGACTATTTGTGCTAGATCGTTATGAAAAGCAGATTCAGGTATGTATTGCAGAAACAAAGACTCATGCCATGCAGGATGCTGAGTTGTGGCATGCTAGATTTGGGCATGTTAGTTATGGCAGTTTGATGACTTTACAACGTCATAATATGGTGCATGATTTGTCTTTATTGGAGATGCCACCAAGACCTGTATGTGAAGGTTGCATTCTTGGAAAGATGCACAGATTTGCATTTTCGCAGGATGGTTCAGTTAGAGGGACACGAAAGTTGCAGCTTGTACACAGTGATGTATGTGGTCCTATGAGGACGCCATCTATAGGAAACAGCCTTTATTTTGTGACCTTCATTGATGACTTTTCCAGGTTTTGTTGGGTGTATCCACTCAAAGCAAAGTCACATGTGTTTGCAGTTTTTCAACATTATGTCGCCATGGTTGAAAATGAAACAGGTTGCAAAGTACAGACTCTTCGTACCGATCGAGGAGGTGAATACATGTCAGGTGCATTTAAGGATTTTTTGGGAAAGAAAGGCATTAAAAACCAATGCACTATGCCATACACACCACAACAGAATGGTGTTGCAGAAAGGAAGAACAGGTCTTTAATGGAGACGGCTAGATGTATGCTCAAGGCTAAGAGTTTGCCTCATAAGCTATGGATGGAGGCAGTTGCTTGTGCAGCACATGTTTTGAATAGGTGTCCTACTCGTGCCTTGAAGACCATTACTCCATATGAAGCTTGGTATGACAGAAAACCTTCAGTCAGTTATCTTCGTGTTTTTGGTTGTCTTGCTTATGCTCACATCCCTCAGCAGTTACGTGGGAATCTTGATGATAAGGCAATCAAATGTATATTTGTGGGGTACAGTAGTGGAAGTAAAGGTTATAGACTTTACAATCCTGCTACAAACAAGATTTTTGAAAGTCGTTATGTAATTTTTGCAGAAACTACTGCTCAACCTATGGTTGCTTTTGATGTACCTCATATGCAGACACATGATGTATTTGAAGGTTTGCTTCCTTCTTTTGTGGAGAATCAAGAATCACAACAGGTTGATAATCTTGATCAATCTTTTGATCAGCATGTGACACCTCATGATGTAGAGGAAATTGTGTGTGAAGAGCAAGAAGTTCTCAAGGAAGAAAGAACCTTGCCTAAATGGGTTCAGAAAACTTTGCAGGATAGCAAGTTGGATGCACCGTTGCCACGAAAAACACGTGCTGGTACTACTTTTGGCAGAGAGCAAGTAGATTTGGCTTGCTTTAGCACTCTTTGTGATGCAGATGAGCCTGATTCATTTGAACAAGCTTTAGAGTGTGTTCAGTGGAAAGATGCTATGCAGCAAGAAATTGATTCTATTCATAAGAATCATACATGGGATCTAGTGGACTTGCCTACAGGTAAAAAGCCTATTGGTACAAAGTGGGTTTTTAAGGTAAAAAGGAAACAAGATGGTACTGTTGACAGGTACAAAGCAAGGCTTGTGGCAAAAGGCTATGCGCAACAGAAAGGCGTAGATTATGATGAAACCTTTGCTCCTACTTCTCGTGCGTCCACAGTTAGATCACTAGTTGCAATTGCTGCTCATCATGGTTGGAAAGTGCATCAATTGGATATCAAAACTGCTTTTTTGAATGGTGATTTGCAGGAAGAAGTTTATGTAAGTCAACCAAGTGGTTTTGTTGTAAAAGGTCAAGAGCAAAAGGTATGTAGATTGCGTAAAGCTTTGTATGGTCTCAAACAGGCTCCAAGAGCATGGTATGAGAAGATACATACTTATTTGATTGGCCAGGGATTTCAGAATAGTCCAACAGAAAGTACTTTGTATGTCAAAAAGAAAGATGGAGTTCTCATTATGCTAACACTTTATGTGGATGATATGCTTCTTACAGGCAATAATGCAAATGACATTGAAGCGTTTAAAGATGCTTTGAGAAAAACCTTTGAGATGTCTGATCTTGGTTTGCTACATTATTACTTAGGTATTCAGTTTGTGCAATCAGAGGATGGCATATACATGTTGCAGGCAAAATATTTGCATAAAATTTTGGACAAGTTTGGTATGCAAAATTGTAAACCAATCTCTACACCCGTAGAAACTGGATCAAAGTTGAGCATGCACGATGCTGGAGAACCTTTTGATGTACATACTTATGCAGCAGCGGTTGGTTGCTTGATATATTTGGCAGGCAACACTCGTCCAGACATTAAATTTGGGGTTTCACAAGCAAGAAGATTTATGCACAGCCTAGGTATGCATCATTGGCAGGCTGTGAAGCGCATACTTCGTTACCTTTCAGGTACCCCTAATCTTGCCATGTTCTTTCCAAGGGGGGATATGTATGGAAAGCACAGTTCTATGCAGCTTTTTGGTTATAGCGATTCAGATTGGGCTGGTGATTTTGACACACGACATTCCACAAGTGGAAATTTTTTTTTCTTGGGAAATGCATGTATATCTTGGCTAAGCCAGAAGCAACCCACAGTGGCTACATCAACTTGTGAAGCTGAGTACAGGGCAGCTTTCACGACAACAGTTGATTGTGTATGGATACGCAGGTTATTGGCAGATCTTTGTGAGTGTCAACAGGCACCCACTACCATTTTCACTGACAGTCAGAGTGCTATGGCAGTTGCAAGGAATCCAGTATTTCATGCAAGAACAAAGCACATAGAGGTTCACTACCACTATGTCAGGGAAAGGCTACATGCAGGGGAGATCACACTAACTTACTGTCCTACACAGGATAACATTGCAGATCTATTTACGAAGGCGTTATCACGAGAAAAGTTTGAAGCTTTCCGAAAAGCTTTGGGCTTACTCTCATACACATGATGATCTGCTACCTTGTACGGATTCACACTATCACTACAGGGGGGATTTGTAGACATGTAGTAGTGTTAGTGTGTATACGCGCTTCACCAGGGGCACTTTTCTCCCATTGGGTTTTTCCCCCTGGACATCTGGTGTGAAAGGACACCTTATCTCTTAGGGTTTCATATAAGCTTTGTAGCTCTGAGTTTGTATACACTATTATTCTAATACAGAGAGATAGACTATAGAGATCTCGTACGCAAGCTCTGTGTCTTCTCCTTCTCCATCTTCTTCCTACTCTGAGTTGCTGTCTTCCTTCTGTTTCCTGTTTCATCATCTTCAACAAGGGCTACGGTTAAGATTATGGAAGAAATGTGTCTCACAGAATCTTATGGTTCCAAAAGGTTGACGCTACCTCTACAATTGACTATACTAGAAAGAGAAACCACATGTCGAAGGACAATGAGGCATTCATGGAAGTGCACTAATGGCTAGAGAATTGCCAAGATATGCCTAAAGAAAGCTAAAGTTTCATGAACAAAGTCATTAGGGATAGCTTTACCATTGCCATAGGCACATTTATATAATTCAAAACCCTCTCTATCTCCTTCTACTTAGCTAAGCATATAGTCAACACAAAGATACAAGTAAAGGATCGCCTTTTCAAAGAAGAAGTTATGGAACTTCATGCTTGGCTAATACAAAACATGTACATGCAATGCCTAGCTAATATTTATAGATAAACCAATAGCATCCCCAAGGGGCTATCATGCTCACCCATTTGGTGTAACCTATACTTACACTCCCTTGAGTATGACTATCAAGCATATGCTCACTACATGCAAGTGGAACATTGCAAAGACACTAAGACATGCATGGAGGTACTTTGATGATATTCTATGGATCAATATACCCAACCCTTCTTTTTTTTTACAAAAGCACATTGGTAAAAGTCAAGTGGTGGCACTATCACCTTCCTTAGCATGGACTTTTCCATTCTACAATGGACTTGTTTATGAAAAGTTGGCACAAAAAGTGCACAACCTACCATGCTTACCCATTAGATACATCTAGAGGAGTGGTAACCGACCTAAGGAATGGGCTCATAAAGTTCTTTCACAACTAAAACCTATCTTCTTTTGCAATTCAAAACGCACTAATGCCACCCTATTAGGCAATTGGTTGATTCGTTTTACAAAAATGGGTTAATTGAAAGGCCAAGCTATGGAGGCTTATTAAAAGCTACCTATCGAGAATGGCCACATGCTAATTCTTTTGTCAAACTAAACTAATCTTGCCACTAATATCTGATGGTGGGTAGCACGAGGACCCCTAAGGGGGCTTAGTTCCCCCTCTACCTCCTTCATGTAATCACTTAGAACTGTTGGGAGATGGGAGAGACCGGTTGCTTAGAACAATTCAACACTTGCTCACATACATCACCATCAACTTGTCAACCTCTTTCTCCAATTTTCAAACACACACACACCTAAACTATGACACACACATTATAAGAGCATAGAATTGACAAGACAAGCTGTAAGAGGGTGTAAGAACATGGAAGAGAAGATGTAGATTTAATTAGGGAATACACAGCAAACACAAAAAAGCTTAAGAGAGGGGACATGGGAAATTGAGAGCGTCTACACAAGAAAGTTTTAAAAATCATAGCCCCAAACTCCACAACACCTCTTGTGGAGTTTGCTATTTGATATTTTGATTTATTGTTGGTGCCAAAAATTAGAGGCCCCTCTTTTACACTTTAGTCCCACTTTAGTTATGAGTGGTACACACTACTTATTGCATGACCCTCTTAGGGTGAGTTATCACTCTCCTATTTACAAACGAGCCATAGTGCCTTATTGATAAAAGATCTAAAATACTGTTCTATGATAAAATTACTAAGAGAATAATTATTTGCTGGCGCCTCCTCGCCAAGTCCCATAATTCCAATCTATAAACCATGCACTCACTGTTAGTAAAATTCAAATAGATAGCACACAATTAACCATTAAACCAGCTATTCCAATTGCAGTTAACCACATGCAATAGGAGGGTGCCCAGTCTCGTAATATCCCTCCCACCAGGGATAGCAACTGTCCTCAGTTGCTCACTAAAGAATCAACTGGACCGTGAGTGATGGAAAGTGTGGAGAAGGTCTGGGAAGAAGTTGTAAATATAAAAAAATTCAGGCATCCATTTGGCATCTTCTCGAGGGTGGCCTTTGAAGGTCAAAAGATAGCAGTTTATAAACCATGCCAGTGCGTGTAGTGGTGGTCTTGTGATCAACTATTTGTGCAAGGATGAGTTGTTCTTCTTGGTCGACAAGTGAAGGTGGATCCTCATAAATGTGATGTGTAGGTAGGGGTCCTCTGAAAGGTCTTAAAAGACTAATGTGTAAAGCATTGTGAATGTGCCAATGCGAAGGTAGGTCTAAACAACAGAAATTTTGACAAGACCATAAAAACGAGGAGCAAGTTTAACAAAAAACATTAGTATCAACACTTTTGATCCTTTGTTTTTCAATGCGAAGCATAACATAATCACCTTCTTGGAATTGGTGTGCCTTGTGGTACTTGTTAGCATGCTTAGTGTAAAGTTCTTGTGAGTGTTTATGTAACTACACTAGTACCTTATATGTAGCGGAAATTGATAACATAGTGAGCATTTCATTACGAACAAGTTCCTAATGAGCATAGAGAGAGTACTTAATTTGAGAAAGCAACATAGCAATTTACACCTAGCTAATTTGGCATTGACAATACTTAAAAAGAGAGAGAAATAGAACAATTGACAATAGTTGAGGACCGGATTTACATGGAGCCGGTCCCCCCTCCATAAAGGCTTTGTATTATAGCTTCTCCCATCAAAGGAGACTTTTGTACAATACAATCTTTGTGTTCCTTAACAGAACTAATTGGTGCAATGAAGATGGAAGCTTCATGCACCAAATTATGCTTGAAAAACATACCTAGTGTCCCTAGCCTCAGTCCCAAGACCTCACACACCTTCAAAAACAGTGAGAGCTAGCAGGGAATGAGGATAGATTGAGAGGAAGAAGATGTATCTCACAAGAAAGAAGTATTCTCCTCACATAATCACTCTAATAGCATAGCATAGCTTAGTAATTAGCATGGTAGAGGAGATGAGCATGCCACTGAAGCTTGGCTCTTGGTTGGATTTGCATTCCATAGCCAAGATTTGTTGGTGTAGGCCTCTACTTCTCAATTCTTGGAGAAGGAGATGGAGTTCTTCTTGCACACATGAGTTGTGTGTGTGTGTGTGTGTGTGTGTGTGTGTGTGTGTGTGTGTGTGTGTGTGTGTGTGTGTGTGTGTGTGTGTGTGTGTGTGTGTGTGTGTGTAGCATAAAAGATAGATTAAAATGCCAAAGTCCCTCTTTCTTGGTCGACCCCTCTTGCATTTTGCTCATGCTGGCATCCTATTGGCTCCTGCAAAGCTTAGCCAATCACACATTAGAAGCATAATTGATAGCCTTTTGACATGTGTCCCCCTTTCCCCTTTTGTGAGAGCTTTAGGTAATTAAATAATTCAATTAAACTCTCATTGGACCTCTTAGTCTTCTGGCCAATATGAATCAGGCAAGCCATTGGGCTGCTAGTTGGACCCCTTGGTAGACTGCGCAATATTCTTCTAGGGAGCTTAATCTCTATTGGTTCTTTTATCAAGCATTTTTAAATTGATTATACTAACTTTTCTCTAGCCTAATTCTCATTGGTCCACCTCTATGGCCATCCAATAGGATTTAAGGGGAGATTGGGGGCAACTGGCCTAGAAGCCTGACATGTGTCCAGTATTTCCTTTGTGTAAAGGGGGAGCTTTGGAGTGTGTGTGTTTCTCTCTCATCCCCTACTATAAGGGCTCACCCCCTCCTTCCTAGGGATGTGGGAAGACTTTTTAGTCTTCCCATGACCATCCAATTTTCCCCTACTTTGGCCTTTGGACAATTGAATTAAATTTAGGAACCTTAGCTTATGAAACTCTTAATGGAGCTGAACCTTAGGTCTTTTAAGCCCCATTGAAGCACATTGCTCTTTTGCAGACTATCCTCCTTTGGATCCCTGCAGAGACCGGTATGGTAGCCTTACCAATATTCTAGCTTTTACTCCCCTGGTACTTCCCCATATTAAATGGTTAGTTTAACATGAGAAAATCATTTGGGAGAATCAGATATTAGTTTTTATGACATTACCTCTCTCTTGAAATGATAGTCGTCCTCGACTATGAGGTAGAGAAGATAAAGTCTAATCATTAGTCCGTTTGCTAGCGGGTAGAGGATCCCTATTTTACCCTACAACACCATTCTAGAATGGGTGACTAGTCCATTTGGTGCTTGAGAGCCTTAGCTGCCGCAAGCATGTCTGCACTTTAGTCCCTGTCAATCTTCCATAGTAGAGACAAACTCTACTTGGTGTTTGGGAGACGTCATCTCCACAAACATGATCCTAAGCATGCATACTTATTAACATTTGTACACAATAAAGAAAAAGAGAGTCTTATAAGACAAAAACTTTGTTCCTTTATACATATTTACATTTGCTTACTCTAGGGAATCATTGTAAGCATTGACAAGGTTTAGGTTACCCTTTAATTGTATGCCTTGCATTCATCTAGCATCTTCAAAAGGATAATTTTTAAACTTGATAAGATATCGTTGGATAGTATTACCGCCTCGTAATACCTTGTCTTCGTGTCGGAGAATGGACTCGGACTGTAGCACCTCTTCTTGGTCCTTTGTCTTTGGTGGGTCTTCAATGATTGCTTCTTGAGGTGGCTCTCCTTTGTAAGGCTTTAGTAGGCTTTGGAAAGCATTGTGAATGAGCCAATGTTTGGGCAACTTAAGTTGATAGGTCATCTCATTGATTGGCCTAAGAATCTGAAAGGGACCATAGTACCTTTTTGCTAATTTAGCATAGTACTTTTGGTGTTCTATAGGATTCTCGCCCGTTGTGTGCCTTAATCAAGCAACTTAAGCAACACCCAATCATAGTACTTTTGGTGTCCTGAAGGATTCTTGCCCGTTGTGTACCTTAATCGAGCCTTGGGAAACTTTAGCAAGACCCAATCATTTTGTTTAAAGGCTGGGGCTCTTTTGTGCTTATCAACAGTAGCCTTTTGCCTTTGCTGAGAGATGGATATAGCATCCTTAATCTTTTGGAAAGATTCTTGCAGGTCTTGGCTATATTCATTTCCAACGAAGATATTTCCATGTACCTTGAGTAGCAGGGGACTTTTTGATCTTCCCTCTATCACATCAAAAGGTGCTTTTCTCGTGGAAGTATGTACAGAGTTATTGTAGGCATACTCCACTATGGGTAATTACTTCTCCCATTGGGACTTTTGATCTACTTATGTGACATAAGCTTTTAGTAGATCGAGAATGGTTAGGTTAGCTATTTCACTTTGGCCACCGTTTGGGGATGATAGGCCGAACACAAGTTTAGCCTTGTACCTAAATTCTCAAAGAGACTCTTCCAAAAATTACTGGTCATTCTAGGATCTCTATCCAACACTATAGACATTGGCAAGCCATGGTATTTGAAGATATGTGATATAAAGAGGGTTGCCATTTGATGGGCCTTGATACTTTTTGACAAGTATGAAATGCGCTTGTTTGGTAAACCTGTCTACTATCGTCCATATTCATGTATTCCCATGGATAGACTTGGGCAATCCAAAGATAAAATCCATGGATATGCTCTCCCATGGTGAATTAGGGATTGGCAAAGGTTGAAGCAATCTAGGTTCGTTTTCTCTATCAAACTTTGTCTTTTGGAATACCACATATTTTGAAACATACTCTTGTATGTTTTCTTTCATGACAGGCCAATAGAAATATGTCTTAATCCCTTTTAGGGCTGACCGAATCCCTCTATGCCCCACATTAGGAGAAGCATGAGATTCATACATTACTTTCTCACGTAGTGAATTAGTAACACATAGTCTATTGCCATAGAGAAGATAACCATCTTGTAGGGTAAATGGTTCTTACTTCTTCCCTAGTGCAAGGGCTGAAATCACATCTCTAAAATCGGGATCGATAGCATACTCATCTATCATAGAGGATAGATCATTGTGAGTTGCTCTGGATACCGCATTCACTCTCGGTCGTCTTGAGAGTGCATGGGCCACTTGATTATGCTTGTCAACCATGTGAGCAATATGAAAATGAAATGCGAAAGGAAATTTGCCCGCCTCATTTGTTTGTCGGAGAGCTTGGTCTGCGTCATGAAGTACTTAAGGCTTTGGTGATCCGTCCGCATAATGAAAGGAGTCCCCAATAAATAGTGCTTCCATGAGTCTAGAGCATGTAGAACTGTTAAGAGTTCCTTCTCATATATGCCTAGAGCTTGCTCAACAGGGTCAAGCCTTCGACTTTCATAAGCTGTGGCGTGCCCTTCTTGGAGCAAAATAGCTCTAAGGCAATCACCACAAGCGTCGCACTGGACCTCAAATGGCTTTGAGAGATCCGGCAGTGTAAGCACAAGTTGAGAGATAAGCTTCTCTTTAAGTTTTTTTGAAAGCATTATTCTCCTCGGTGGACCATATATACCTAACGTTTTTCTTTGTTAGGTCATGTAATGGTCCTGCGATTTGTGAGAACTTTTCTATGAAGCGTCTATAGTATGCACACATACATATAAAGCTTCTTAGTTCATGCCAATTCCTTGGATTATGCCATCCTTTTGTTACCTCTAGCTTTGATGGATCCATTTGGATGCCATCTTGAGAGATAATGTGACCTAAATATTGAATCTCTTGTAAGAAAAAATTACTTTTCTTTTGATTAATATAAATTTTATTCTCTCGCAAAACTTGAAATATTACCTGGACGTGTTGCTTTTGTTCGACTAATGAATTAGAGTAGATGATTATATCATTAAAGAACACTCCAGTAAAGGTTCGGTGAGGCCTAAATAGCTTCTCCATCAAGCGATTAAATGTGGCTACTGCATTGGTCAAGCCAGAAGGCATGACAATGTACTCGTAAAGACCAAACGTAGTGCAAAATGCGGTCTTTACAATGTCTTGATCAACTATCCTTATTTGATGGTAGCCACTTTTTAGGTCAATCCTACTGAAGTAGGTTGACCCTTGTAGCTTATCAAATAGGTCTTCTACCCGTGGAAAGAGAAACCTATTCTTGATAATAGTGATCAAATTTAGTGCTCTATAGTCGACACACATATGATATGTGCCGTCTTTCTTTTGCACTAATAACACTGGTGAACAAAATGGAGATGATCTAGGCCTAACCATGCCTTTCTCAACCAGCTCATGCACTTGCCGCATAATCTCCTCTTGTTGAGCTTGAGAAACTCGATAAGGAGGTTTATTAGGTGGTGAGCTTCCTGGAAGAAGTTCAACTGCATGGTCATCATTGGCTTGTTTGGGAGGTAGTTCACAAGGGATATCGTCAATAAAAACATCTTGGAACTCCTTGAGGAAATTGGATAACTCTAATTCCTTTTAATTGTTTATATTTTCTTTTGCTAAAGCATTAGGTTCATTTTGAGAATCTTTAACAAAAATCATGTACATGGAAATAGAGCTCTTTATTGACTTATTGAAAGCTTGCTTATGTACAGGGGGTATGGTACTACCCAACTCCTTAGCATCTATGTACATATCTTTTTCCCTGAACCTAAAGTAGATTCGCCTTTCAGGGAATTTAACATTGGTAGCCATGTGATCAAACCATGGTGCCCCTAGGATTACATCCTCATGCTTGAGAGGAGAGTTGAAGAAATCCTCCTTGTCCACATAGCTTTGGACTTGGAGCCTCAATTTTCCAATAAAGGGAGTGATTGAGGCTTCTTGCCCCTTGAAAGGACCATCGGCAGGTAGGACATCTCCCATCTCATAGGCTTGGATGCCTAGCTTGGTGGCCAACTCTGTGGATATGAAATTGTGAGTAGAACCGGGGTCAAAGAGAATAAAAGCATCATGTTCTCTTACCTTTCCCCAAGCATGGCATAGAGGAGATCTTTTGTGATGAGCATCCTCTTCTTGAATTTTGACCAAGGTAGCTCTAGGAGGCTCATTATGCGTATTCTTTTGGAGGCAAGCACAATAGGCATGCCCTTGCTCCCCGCACTTGAAACAACGGTTATCTTTCGATAACGCTCTAGCTCTTCAGGAAAGAGTTTATTTTTGCCTTCATAAACTCCCTTCTCCTTAGATTTGTTGTTGTTGGCGTTGCCTTTGGGAGACTTTTGGACGTTGTTCTTCCCCTTAGGCTTGTTACGGTCCTTGTTTTCCGTGGGCTTAAGATTTCTCTTAGCCCCTTGTTGGAATTTGATTCTTGAAGCCACCATGGTATGGTGTATGACCGGAGATATGGTGCG
This sequence comes from Adiantum capillus-veneris, assembly GCF_014529385.1. Lineage (NCBI taxonomy): Eukaryota > Viridiplantae > Streptophyta > Polypodiopsida > Polypodiales > Pteridaceae > Adiantum > Adiantum capillus-veneris. Next base: position 41,217,012 of record NC_140949.1, on the reverse strand, counting down.
TGGCCTTTGGGAGTTAGCATACTCTACCATATCCTCAGTTAAACCCGCACAAAATTGTTGTTTTTGCTCTCCAAAATCCATCTTTTTGAAGACAATGGCTTTGAGGTGTAAATTCCAAAACTTGTCTAGATAGTTGTGAATAGATTCATAGGGACAGAGCTTTAAGCTTCACCATTCGGTGAGTATTTTGTCTTTGGCATTGGTAGCCAAAAACTGCTTCATGATGGAGGCTCTTAAAGCTTTCCATGTTCATGGAGCTTCATTCTCGTAGGCTAAACCACCATTGCCTGGTGGATTTTTGAAAATGCATGGCTACATGACGTAGCTTAGAGGACTTCGTGAAGCCCTCATCTCCAAACGCCACATCAAATTGTTGGATAAACGCCAAGACTTTGTCTATAGCACCAAAAGTTCCATCGTATGTAAGGAAAGAGATGTTCTTTCCTCCCTCTTTGAACTTTTTGAGCTTTGAAGACCTCTTCCAGGTGGCATAGGATTTCCTATGGCCTCTTCTTTTAGGTGGTTCGAGAGTTGCACCATCACTTTCTTCAAAAGAGGAAGAGTATGAGAAGGATGGAGAAGAGGGTGACCTCTTTCTTGCCTTTTTCTTCCCTTGTTCCTCCTTGTTTGCACCATCACTTTCTTGAGAAGAGGAAGAGTATGAGAAGGATGGAGAAGAGGGTGACCTCTTTCTCGCCTTTTTCTTCCCTTGTTCCTCCTTGTCTGCACCATCACTTTCTTCAGAGGAGGAAGAGGATGAAGAAGATGGAGAAGAGGGTGACCTCTTTATGGTCTTTTTCTTCTCTTGTTTTCTCTCTTCCCTCTTTGAATTATGGCGTAGAGAAGTATGCAATGGTCTTCTCCGTTTAGGGGGTGTTGGAGAGTGTTTTCCCTGCCGTCTTCGTGGAGCCATCTTCGCCGAGGTGGAAGGAGACTCACTTCTTTCTCATTCTTTCGGTGGGGGCTCTACCATTGAAACTTGGATTCTCCTTTGGGAGGAAGATGCCTCATTGAATATCAAGTTTTTGAGCCCTTCGTACGGATCCTCCTCTTCTTCCCTTATCGGAGAGAGTCGTCTTTTGGAAGTCTCACTAGGAGGCTTCTTAGGTGCTCTCTCTTCTTGGTGGGGAGTTTGCAGAATACCATGGGTGCCCAATTGCTGTAGCACTTCACCTTGGAGGGATGGATTGCCCAAGGCTTGTTGAAGCCTAGAAACAAGTTTGTTTACAAGCATAGGGGCATCATTAGTTTCTCTTTCATTAGCAAAATCAAAGCTATCAACATTCATTTCAATCTCTTTTCCCTTGTCAGCCATACTAGCAAAGTTTAGGTGTAAATTTTTACTTGTACTTTGGCACTTATAACCCTAATTGCTACTCCTCTTTACCTTCAAAGATAAGCACTCAAGCATCTATACCGGTGGCTCGAATATTATTAATTGCAAGGAATAGAAGAGAGGGTTCAACAAAGCCAAGACATCACCGGTTCCTGTCAGGCTTTTAATAGCTCAATAATGGTTAAGCCATAGGCAAGCCCCGTAGGACTCCATTATTAAGACCATAGCTCTCGACGGTATCCCCGTTAACTCCATAAAGTAGGCGTGCTTCAAGGATGAAAAATCCCTATTCTACTTACTCTTTTGAAATTAATAACACCAACCATTTGTAGCAAGCTTGAGGACCTCTCTTCTTGAGCAAGAAAAGAGAAACCAATAGCTCTGATACCAATGTAACATTTAATGTACTAGTAACTTATGTGTGGCAAAAATTGACAACATAGTGAGCATTTCATTAAGAACAAGTTCCTAATGAGCATTAATTTGGCATTAAAAATACTTGAAAAGAGAGATAAATAGAACAATTGACAATAGTTGAGGACCGGATTTACATGGAGCCAGTCCCCCCTCCATAAAGGCTTTGTATTATAGCTTCTCCCATCAAAGGAGACTTTTGTACAATGCAATCTTTGTGTTCCTTAACAAAACTAGTTGGTGCAATGAAGATGGAAGCTTCATGCACCAAATTATGCTTGAAAAACACACCTAGTGTCCCTAGCCTCAGTCCCAAGACCTCACACACCTTCAAAAATGGTGAGAGCTAGCACGGAATGAGGATAGATTGAGAGGAAGAAGATGTATCTTATGAGAAAGAAGTATTCTCCTCACGTAATCACTCTAATAGCATAGCTTAGCTTAGTAATTAGCATGGTAGAGGAGATGAGTATGCCATTGAAGCTTGGCTCTTGGTTGGATTTGCATTCCATAGCCAAGAGTTGTTGGTGTAGGCCTCTACTTCTAAATGCTTGGAGAAGGAGATGGATTTCTTCTTGCGCACATGAGTTGTGTGTGTGTGTATAGCATAAAAGATAGATTAAAATGCCAAACTCCCTCTCTCTTGGTCGACCCCTCTTGTGTTTTGCTCATGCTGGCATCCTATTGGCTCCTGCAAAGCTTAGCCAATCACACATTAGAAGCATAATTGATACCCTTTTGACATGTGTCGCCCTTTCCACTTTTGTGAGAGCTTTAGGTAATTAAATAATTCAATTAAACTCTCATTGGACCTCTTAGTCTTCTGGCCAATAGGAACCAGGCAAGCCATTGGGCTGCTGGATGCTTATTGGACCCCTTGGTAGACTTTCCAATAGTCTTCTAGGGAGCTTAATTTCTATTGGTTCTTTTATCAAGCATTTTCAAATTGATTAGACTAATTTTACTCTAGGCTAATTCTCATTAGTCCACTTCTGTAGTCATCCAATAGGATTTAAGGGGAGATTGGGGGCAACTGGCCTAGGAGTCTGACATGTGTCTAGTATTCTCTGTGTGTAAAGGGGGGGCTTTGGAGTGTGTGTGTGTGTGTGTGTGTGTGTATGTGTGTTTCTCTCTCATCTCCTACTATTATGGCTTGCCCCCTCCTTCCTAGGGATGTGGGAAGACTTTTTAGTCTTCCCATGACCATCCAATTTTCCCCTACTTTGGCCTTTGGACAATTGAATTAAATTTAGGAACCTTAGCTTATAAAAATCTTAATGGAGCTGAACCTTAGGTCTTTTAAGCCCCATTGAAGCACATTGCTCTTTTGCAGTCTGTCCTCCTTTGGATCCCTGGAGAGACCGGTCTGGTAGCCTTGGACCATCTGCAAAAGAGCAATGTGCATCAATGGGCTTCAAAGACCCTAAGGTTCTGTTGACCGTTGGGTCAACAACACAACATAACTCAAGTTTCGTATCAAAGTATTATCTTTTGCGAGTTATGAAATGCTGCGGATTATGGCTCTAAACGTCATTTGTAATGAGTAGTTATTCTAGTTTCAGAAGCCGGGGTGCAATGGCACTTCCAGATTGTAAATACAAATCCATTTGACCCTTTCAACCCCATTTTTGGTTAAACCTAAGGTAGCCTTAGTATATAAGGTACCTAGGTCACTTTGTAAAGGAGACTTTTTTCATAATCAAAACTTGAGAGCTGCCGTCTACTGTGTGTGAGAGAGAAAGAGAGTGAGCGTGAGCTTCATCCTCTCGCTACGCCCGGCTCGCTCAACACATTGGAGATCCGACTGCACCATTGCTGTAGGCTCGAGGAGAGCTACACGACAACGTCAAGCATTCCACGCGAGACGAAGCGCACACGCCGACGCATCTACAAGCTATTTGTGGCCGTAAGTGTATCAAATGATGTCTGTTTTCTGCGTGCTAGTAGTCTATAGAATCGTGGTGACATAAGATACGCATAGGTACTCATAAATTTCAGTTTCGGGAACTTTCAAAATTCTGCTCTATCATCCTACGCGTTTTCCGCAGATGGGTTTAGAGTGAGGGTTTTGAGTGTAGAAGCTTAGGGACAGGTGTATCCTAGTGAGGGGATGATGTTCCTTAAGTTTCGTACGAATCTGGCATGATTAGATGAGTTACCTTCCGTATGTGAGTATGTGGCTAGGTGGTGTGGTTGAGAGCAGTGAGGTTCTTGATTGTGGTTTAGTTGACCTTCCAGAGTGTTGGATGTGTAGGATGGTCTCAGCCTGACAAGCTTAAGAGATTTCCTCCGTGTGCCTATCGTGTCATCTGTGTCCTCGATTGACATTATGTTGATCTAGGTAGTGTTTGCATGCACTTCATGGGTGTGTGAGTCGCTCCCGTCCAACATTGGCGCCATTGCCGGGGACACAAGGACCTAAGTAGGTTTCCTACTAACACTCGTGTGATGGTTGCTTGATTTAGTTTTGGCTAAAGAAATCGTTTTTCTTAAGTGGATCCGGAAGAGGATATTCCACGATCAAGTGGATAGCTAGGAAGCGTGTGTCTTGCCGAGGGTCTACGACTAGATAGGTTTAGTTAGGATCTGTGGATTAGAGTAGTTGTTGGTGGTCGAGTGATTTGTGAGGTGATAAAAGCGTTTACTAGTCCGTGTGTGGCAGTGAAGCGTTTTTCTACTCATAGATGCAAAACCCCATATGATTTGTAGGAGTAGCTTTAGGTAAGTGATCCGATTCTGATCTAGAGCTATTCAGCATTGAATTATTTGCTAAAGTGATTGATTGCATTTGAAATCACGGAAAAGTGTGCTTTTGAGGGTAAAAATGCATTAAACAAGCTTTTGTGGATATTTTTGTATGACTGAATGATGTTGTGCATATAAAAGAGCATTTGCAAGGGTTCTGTGAAGAAAACCTGCAATTCTGTAAACATAGACATCCTACGCGTAGGATGTCTCAAGGGGGTTCTGGAGACCAAATGTGAAAATTCTAACTGCACCAGTGGGTTCAGAGGGTAGGTTTTACCCTAGTAACATATTGACTTGGGTGTTTTTTTTCCTATTTTTGTTGACCAAAATCCAAAAGGCGGAGTCAGAAAACGTAAAATTTTAGAAAAGGCTTAAATTGAGTGATTTTTGCATGTTTTTTCAATTGTAAAGCATACTTGAACTTGCTGAGAGCATAAGGAAGCATCAGGGACACTTCAGTCTCAAAAAATCAGCAGTAGACATCCTACGCGTAGGATGTCTATAGGGTGATCTGGTGGAAATTTCAAAAATGTGAGGTTACCAGTGTGTTCAGAAGGTAGGTTTTACCCTATTTTCACCTGGAAAGTGGAAATTTGACCAAATTTTGACAGATTAAAGACAAAAGACGAGAAGTGCCAGACATCCTACCCAAATTGTGCCCAAGGCATAATTTTTGAGACCAAACCATGGGATGACTCCATAGGCATGTTCTAAATGTTGTATTGAGTGCATGTGATAAATTTCATCTCATTTGGGTCAGTGAAAGGAAGATTGAACAGACTTTAGCACTTTTGACTGAAAAAGGAAAGAATAGCTAAATTTGGGACTTTTGAAATCCAAACCAAAATCTGAGTATACCACTGGGTTGCTGACATCAAGGGGAAGCTTTGGGTCAAGTTTGGGGTCAAACAGGCCAAAAAGACATCCTACGCGTAGGATGTCATATGTGTAATTTTGCACTCCAAACTTAATTTTGAGCATATCACAGTGATCAGCACCTTAAGGAGAGTCTGTGGTCCAAGTTTGAGTTCATTCTGAGCAAAAACACATCCTACGCGTAGGATGTCTAATGCATAATTCTGAAACCAAAATTCTATTGTGACCATACCATGCTGTCATATAGCCTTAGGCAAGCCTCCTACTCAATTTTGGTCCAATTTGGAGTTGATTTGACTTAGGAATTCATCAGACCAGACATCAAGCTTCTGAAGCAAATTCTTGATCATTTGACCAACCTATAGGTGTCAGAATCAAAAAGTAAAAATAGCTGTGAGTTTAGCACATCAAGGGGAAGCTACAGTGCAAGTTTGGACAAAATCTGAGCAAAAAGACATCCTACGCGTAGGATGTCTCAAGGCCATTTTTAAATCCAAATGAAATTCTGAGCATACCATTGTGTTGCTGGACTTAAGGGGAGTCTCTGGACCAAATTTTGTTAAATTCTAAGCATATAGACATACTACGCGTAGGATGTCTCTAGGCCAGTTTTAGGGTCCAACTGTACTTCTGACCATACAGGAGTGTTCACAGTGTCACAGAGATCCCAAATCTTTTTTCAAAGTTGAATTTGGACTCATTTTGACCATTCTAAACTGCAATTCACTATTTTGACCATAACTTTCACAAACGGTATCGGATTGGAAAAGTTTTTATATCAAAATGTAGCATGAGAGCGGCTCTACAGATAGGCCTCAAAATTCATCCACAAGTTAGGGGTGTCTAAAAGCGACAATTTGCGAGAATTGTGACGAAACGGTTGCGGTTTTGGACATAGTTTCGACTTTTTCCTAACCAAAGAACTTGAACACAGTGGACTAAGTCTACTTGAACCAAGCAAAAGCTCTTAAGCCCAGAAATCATGTCTACCCTAGATTCAAACGCAGATTACACAAGCTTGGAGATCCCGACGATAGAGGAATATCCTCCCACAATGGATCTTCCAAACTTGCAATTGATAAAGACCCATCTTGTTGAGAGAGTTTGGATGATTGGTCATGAGAGTGAAGGACTATATAGATACATTGACGACAATGAGGTCAATCTTTATAGGTGCTCAGATCCATACCTAGAAGAGATAACGGATTACAAGCTCTTATATGTCTACACATACGGAGTCGACTGTCAATGGAGATCTATAGTTGTCGACAAGTATGGACGAGAATACAGAGTTGTAGAAAGCACAAATCCACAGACTGTACTAGAAAGAGGTGGATATTTGGTCAATGAAGGACCACAAATGCCTCCACCAAACACGAGAATTCCTATAGGAATTCCAAGAAGAGAGCCACCAGGATTCCCTTCAAGAGCGATAACGAGAGAAGGATTGGGAGAGTCTCTGGTTAGACTTGTAGACAATCGACGAGTTAGACCATCCCAAGTCCAGAAATGGGTAAACAGAAAATAATCCGGAGATAAAGATCCGAGAAATCACGTAGCGGCTTTTAGAAGAGTGATTAGAGTAGAGGAAGTTTCAGATTTTGCGACACAGTTTGCGGGATTTGGATTGACTCTAGAAGATGATGCAGCTACATGGTTCGACTCGGTGGAAATATGGGATTTTGAGACCTTAGATGAGCTGTTTGAGGAGTTTATTGAAGAATTCTCGCCAAAAGGCATTGCTCACAACACGGTCTCGCAAATCCATAGATTCAAACAAAAAGAGGATGAATCAATATGCAAAGCATCATTACGGCTCAAGAGATATGTTAAGCTCTGTCCGAGAGCGGAATTTCCTATGCAAACACGACTGATGTTGATCTTTATCTAGGGAATGAGAGATGAGGGCCTTCAGTGGGATCTGCATATGATAAGGAGGATGACGCTAAACGAGTTGATCAAAGAAGCTCTTTATCTAGTGGATAACTGTGAGGCATACAAAGAAACGGACTTAAAGAGTCAAGGAGATGACACATCCTCTCAGCACAGTGTTTCACAGATAAGTGAGTCCATTGCCAAGCCAACGGCACCTATTGATCAAGAAAAGCTTATCGACGACTTGGTCAAGGGGTTGATTCCTCTTGTAAGGTCTGATTCGGGAGAGCCGAAGTGGTGTGAAATTGAGAGAAAATGGACGAACCATACGGGGGAAGAGTGCTATTATAGCATGGAAAATGCTAGGGAGAGGTATGTACAACCTGTTCCAGAAGCACCTACTCCACCTAGATACATTACGGGGAATGCGCCAGGACCAGTAGGAGTTTTAAGGCCACAGTATGTCTTAGGACAACAACCTCCGCTGCCAGGTGCTAGAATGCCGGTAGACATGAGATACATGCCAATGATGGAAGCATCAAATAAACCAACGCCAGTACCAGCTACAATGTGGTATAGAAACCAAAGTGAGTACTACCCTTCGGAGCAACAAAATGTGAGAGAAACACATGGAGTGGTGAGGTCGGTACAACCTCCACCTCCTGGGTTTCAGTCGAAAGAAAGAAGGTATGAAATGGACGAAAGGACATTGCGATTCATTGCAAATAGCGGCTTATCTAGGTCAAAGCTTGCTTATAGCCAAGAGGAAATGCTAAAAGAATCTCCTCAACCAGAGACAGATTGTCACAAAAGTCGTGACAACCACTTGGTCAAACAATGTCCTCATACGGAGATCACTGAAGTAAATGCCTATTTTCTTGAGTGTGGAATCACTCACTTGATCCCCGATTGCCCGAAAAAACCAAACCACATCAAGAAAATCACGACAAATGTATCAGGGATTGTTTAGCTACCTAGTAGCTCAGAAAATGAAAATGTCGTACCAGTTCAAGTGGTTATGAGAGCACAAGCTCAAAAGAAAGCTGATGAGAATCCAGAGACAAAGAACACGGAAGGTGACATGAGTCCAAAGACAGATAATGGACCAAAGACAGATGCACCTAGTCAGAAAACCAAGAGCAAACGAAATAGTTGGAAAGCTAGAAAGACTAGGATGAAAGCACGCAAGGAACGAGAGCAAAAATCCCTAGCTGAGAAGCTTACCGAAGCTGAGGAGAAGATAAAACAACATGAGGAAAAGGAGGCACCTTCTTTTACACAGATGGTTAAACCTCTAGAAGAACCATCTACGGATGAGAAACCGAGAAGTGCTAGTTTAGGAGGATCTGTGTTGGCAGAGAAGGTTAATGAGACATTAGATGCCCTCTTGAAAGCCTATGATGTGAGGCTCAAAAACAACCAAACCCAAGAACACAGGTGGATGACATATCCCTATGTGGAACTAGAAAAGCAAAGGTTTGAAATGTGCAAGAAAATGATTCAAACAGCCCAAGCTTTACTAGAACCACCAGGTGCAAAACCTGAGGATGTGATCCGTGTCATGCCTACACGAGTAATCCCACCAAACCAGGAACTAAAAGAGCCAAATTCTAGTCATGAGCATAGACCAAACCTCAAAGACCTAGCATTAGAACCAAGGATAGTAATGAATACCACGGATAACTCTTCCGAGGGATATCACCAAGCTATACCTGCGGATTGTAAAGAGGTAGATGGTCTTGACGAATTGTGGAAACAAGTCAGAGAGGCCAATGAAGCCGATGACCTAAGAAAAAGAGTAGACAAGACTGGTGATGAACGAGGAGTGTTTCTACCACCAATAGAGGAATTTGAGACTGGATCTCAAATGAATCTAGACGTGCAATCGTGTTGGGGCGACAAAGGATCTGTACAATCTATGGATAGTCAACCCCATTCGCTAAGAACACTACCGTCCTACATGGGAGAGTACGAGACCAAGTCAGATGTAGTTGCAGTCCCATCAAAGAGACTGTCTCCCAACAAGGCCATCGATTCAAAGGGGCTAGTAGATATTCTATCTACCCCAGTCACCTGCACCATAATGTTAGCCGAGTTTCTCAGAATAAGACCAAATGTGTGGGCTAATGTGGGTAAATGTCTAGAGAAATTTGGTGTAAAAACCCCAATGACTCAAATCGAGGAAGGCATCAAAGAGCTTGAAATGCCTCAACTAAATACTAGGCCAGTGCCATTAAACAAGGTAGGCGAGTATTACGAGGAAGAAGATGGAAACACCACCCTTCCTGTGGAATTCAATGGTGTAAAAACCATGGCAATCCTTGACAGTGGAGCTGGTGTGGCCATTGCAACCAAAGAGTTTTGGAAAAAGTGGGGAAAACCTGCCTTGATATCCACACGAATGACCCTGCAGCTTGCAGACGGACACAAGGAAAAGCCCCTAGGATTGCTAGAAAAAGTACTTGTTACTTCTTGTGGCATTGAATATGAACACACTATGAAATCATTCTGGGAAGACCATTCATGCGACAATTGAAAATGGTCCAAGATTGGGGTTATGACCATATATACCTGAGACATATGGAAACCATAACAAAGATAAACTTTAGGGACCATAGCTATAGGGATGTGACGAGAACACCGGTTGAGGAGTTCGATTCCGCCACAGTAGCAAGATCAGAACTTCCAGCTTGGTTAGGTAAGCCTAAAGAACTGTGGATGTGTGGAGCTTCACAATGTGGTAGCTGTAAACGTGAGGAATGTATCCTAGAGTGGGTTATAGAGGATAAGGACTATATCCCAGAACCATTTCCTGAAGAAGAGTTAGAGCCTTTTGGATGGGAACACATCTTGGCTACTCTGGACGTGTGCGCCGTGGAGGATGCTCCCACAAGAAAGTTTTGTGATGAAAATGGCTATGATGTCGTTCCTTATTTTGTAGTGAGTGTAATCCAGGAAAACGAAGAGAACCAGACATCAACAAGCTCTCGACATCAGGAACAAACAAAGAAATGTGGAGAATCAAAAGATGAAGAAGACGACGAGTTCTATGACTCTGTAGAACACTTCGAGCTTCAAGAAGATCAATGACCCGGGAATCAATGTCATGGTTACATGAATAAAGTGCATCAAAAGTGGATTCCAAAGTCCTCGGTGAAGACACAGCCACCACAAGCATCCTCATACATGGCTCCTAATAAGGATGCAAAGACTCAGCTAGGAGGAATACGACCAAAGCAATAAGCCAACAATGCTCCAATGAATGGGCTAGAAAAGTCTTCCAAGAAACTATCACCCACGGGCAAACAGACAGTAACTTTCCACTACCAGCCAAAAAATCAAGGGAAAGTACAAGAAGTCAACCTTGCTGAGGATAGTAGCGATAGTGATGAATCTCAACTCAGGCCATCACTATCACCAACCCCTTCAACAACAACCATGACAGGTCAAAAGAACAGGACAACAAGTCAAAGCCAAAAAGCTCGACAAATCTGGATACCAAAAAGCCAGATCGGCCAAAAACAGATATGGATCAAGAAGACAAAGATCTCTAATGACAAATCACAAGATCCAACACCAAAACAAAAACAAGGAAAGCGTGTACGAATGGGTAAGAATATCACAAAGTCGCAAGCTTTCACAACTCAGGGTTGGGCTCCAAAGAAGTTGATTCAAGCACAAAAAAGTCAGGTATTCATTTGGATTCCAAAACAACCACAGTATCAACTTTCAAAGCCTGAATCCTGTCACCAACTAAGCGTACAAGGGCTAAAGCAAAGACCACTGTCGACTTACACAACAAAAAGGTGGATCCCAAAGAAGTCTCTTCAAACACAAACGAAGCACGGGAAAGTATGGGTTCCCAAACGAGCGTCAACAACAAAACAAACAATAATCGCAAAGAAATGGGTCCCAAAGAAGAACAACAAAACTGCTGTCAGTGCATCGCCGCTTGAATTCTTACAATTCTTCCTACGATTACAGTACAGTTAGAAGAGAGCAAGTCTCTTCAATCAAGCAACGATACAGGAGCTTCAAAGACCATTACATTGCTTAGAATAGGAAGCCTCGCCAACAAATGCCAATAAGCAAATTGCTTATACCCACATCTTGCACAACATAAATCTTTTCCATGCATTGACTGTGTATGCATAATAGGGCTACATTACAAGGCCTGCATAGGCACAACTTTTAATTGCCCAGGCACAACACATACCCTTTGCGATACCCTGTCATAAAGGATGACTCCAAATAGGAAGGGGGGAGGCATTCTGAATGCGGACCTAACATTATGACTATTAGAGGGCAATGTTTTGTGAGATGCATTCAATTTTTGCGTTTTATTGTGATAATGTTTTGACGAAATTTAGAGTATATGCCCTCATATTAGTGTTACAGAGGAGTATGGGGAAAAAATCCATATATGAGCCCCTAGGGACATGTGTATAGTGTACATAGCATTTAGATTTCTATTTGAATTATTTTTCTTTTGTTGAGTTGTTTTAAGATTTTCTTTGTTTATTATTAAGAAAAAATTAAAAAAATCCATAATCCACATGAAGAAAAGACTGACGAGAGGCCTGACCACTACAAAGAGAAGAAGGTACAGGGAAACGATGAAACTTCACGAAGTATGTCTCAGCAGCCACTACAACAGCCGAAGAACTTGTCACAAAGCAGTGTCAACATGCAACCGACAAGTCATACAAGTCAGAGTCGAGTAGCTACGCCACAAAATGAGTGAGGTGTTAGTCCCAAAGCTTCAAGTAATATTGTCTGTGGTCTAAGCGTCTTAGCTATTCTAGGTACTGCTCAAGCTGGAAGAGTTGAGCATATTTACGTTGTGTCGCTCATGCTGGTATAGGTGAGCAAAAGAGTCGAAGTCTAAGTACTTAAGTCTGGTGAAGTGAAGGAGAAGGTCCAAAAGACACTCACGTACTGAGCACAGTGAGATACGAGTGGAGAAACTTCTACATCGATAACCCTTCTTGGAAAGGTGGAAGCTATTGAGACATCTTTTGATGTCACATGTGCTACATTTATTCCTCGAAACACCCATCATCTCCTTCTTTCACATTGCATGCTTTTGTTGACAAATTCCTCATATGCATATAGAGTGTCCCATAATTGGCACTTGCATCAGGCACTATTTCCGTGTTTCACCCAAGCACTCACCTTTCATCAACATGTACTTCACGCTCAACTGCTCAACTCCAATAAGAGCGTATACCAAAGGCTTTTTTTTCCCACCGGGTTTTTTCCCTTTGGTCATCCAGGTTTTAGACCCTAATCTAAAGACACCTATCACCATCCTCTTGTACATATTCCTTCTACATCAACAATAAGGAAATGCTACTCAAATCAATTGACAAATGAATTGGAGCACCAATTTCAGATCATAGCATACTTCTCCTTAATGGCGAGTCGAAGAATGGCCTACAATGACAACACTGCAGACGGCACTAACAACATGATTGCACAGGAACAAAGAAGTCCTCAATGACAAAGAGCAGACATAAGGGTAATCAGAGGATCTCAAAAGCCTGTCCTTGATAATGCGCATCGAATGCTCGGCAGGGTTTTGAACCTCAAAATTAGAATAATTAAGTCCTAGATTCGGCCTGATAGACAGACTTTGCATTGGAGTGCAACTTGGCCTAAAGAAGTTATGGGTTTAGCCATACAATTTCTACAAAATCCTTACAAAGTTGTCCTTGGCTCTCAAGATCAGAAAGCCAATCACTCAATTCTATAGATTGTAGAAGTTGTTTCTGAGAATCACAAATACTCCGAATTGACAGATTTGCTGGAGCAAGTGATGGATGGAGCTTTCTCTATCCATGATGATAAGAGTCACGTTAAACAACATTGGGTTCTTTTTGAATTTGGATCTGGCAGTAGACCTAAAATGATGGAAACAGATGCTGCAGCTCGGAGCGTGGATGTGAAAGACATAAAGTTCGTCATCAATTATGATTTTCCTGAATCATGTGAAGACTATGTACATCGGATTGGACGAACAAGACAAGCTACTCCAAAGGAATGAGAATTAGGCTAGAGTAAATTTAGTCTAATTAATTTTAAAAATACTTGATAAAGGAACCAATGAAAATTAAGTCTCCTAGTAGAAGATTATTGGACAGCCTGCTAAGAGGTCCAATGAGAATTAAGTAGCCCAATGGCTTGCTTAATTCCTATTGGCCAGAGGGAAAAAAGGTCCAATGGGGGATTTAAATGCAATATTTGAATTACCTAAACTCTCACTAAAGGGGAAAGAGGGACACTTGTTACAAGGCTCTCCATTTGACCTCTACTTTCCTATTGGCTAAGCTTGGCATGAGCCAATGAGGGGCCAGGAAGAGGAAATAGCAAGAGGGGTCAACCAAGAGTGAGAGGGGGCTGATTTTGCAAGGCATTATGGCACACACTCACACAAACTCACGTGTGAAGAAAAGAAGACTATCTCCTTCTCAAGCTTTAATGGAAAGCTCATCATCTACTCCAAGCTTGTGAGAAGGGTGGCCTACACCAACAACTCTTGGCTTTGTGATGCAAATCCAACCAAGAGTCAAGATCCAATGCATGCTCATCTCCTCTACCATGCTAATTGCTAAGTTATGCTAAGATATTAAGAGTGATTATGTGAGGAGAAATACTTCTCTCTCGTAAGAATACTTCTTCTTCCTCTAGATCTACTGTAATACCCCGCTAGCTCTCACCATCTTCGAAGGTGTGTGAGGTCTTGGGTCTGAGACCGTGAGGATATTGATGTTGTGTTTTTCAAGTGTAAGCTTGGTGCTTGAAGCTTCCATCTTCATTGCACCAGCAAATTATTGAAGGAACACAAAGTATTGTATTGTAAAATGTCTCCCTTAATGGGGGAAACCTTTGATACAAAGCCTTTTGGAGGAGGGACCGGCTCCATGTATCTTTGGTTCTCAACTGTTGTCAATAGATTAATTTCTCTCACTTTTTGAAGTATTGTTCATGCCTAATTCTAACGAGGTGTTATGCTTTTGTTGCTCTCTCTCTCTCTCTCTCTCTCTCTCTCTCTCTCTCTCTCTCTCTCTCTCTCTCTCTCTCTCTCTCTCTCTCAACTAAGCACTCTTGCTATGCTCATTAGGAATCTATTCTTAATGAAATGCTCACTATGTCTATGTCTATGTTAATTTTTGCTACACATAAGTTACTACCCCATTAAATGTTACATTGGTATTAGAGCACAAGGTTTCTCTTTTCTTGCTCAAGAAGAGAGGTCCTCAAGCTGACTATAAATGGTTGGTATTATGAATTGCATTTGAGTAAGTAGAATAGGGATTTTTCAGCCTTGCAGTGCGCCTACTTCATGTAGATAACATGGCAACACCGTCGAGAGCTATGGTCTTAATAGTGGAGTCCTCCGCTATTGAGCTACTAGAAGCCTGATAGGAGCCGGTGTTGTTTTGGTGGTGAAAGACCCTCTCTTCTATTCCTTGCAATTAATGATATTCGAGCCGCAGGTACATGAGCTTGAGTGCTTTTCTAAAGGGTTAAGAGGAGTAGCAACTAGGGCTTGAAGTACCAAAGTACACTTAAAAAAATTTACACCTAAATTTTGTTAGAATGGATGACAATAGTAAAGAGAGTGAAATTAATGTTAATAGCTTTGATTTTGCTAGTGAAAGAGCAACTAATGATGCCCCTATGCTTGTAAACTATCTTGTTTCTAGGCTACAACAAGCCCTGGGAAACCCATCCCTCCAAGGTGAAGTGCTACAACAATTACGCACCATGGTATTCTCCAAACTCCTCACCAAGAAGAGAGAGTACCTAGGAATCCTCCTAGTGAGACTTCCAAAAGAGGACTCTCTCCGATAAAGGAAAAAGAAGAGGATCCGTATGAAGGGCTAAAAAATCTACTACTCGATGACGCATCTCCTTCTTAAAAGAGAACTCAAGTTTCAACGATAGAGCCCCCACCGAAAGAACAAGAAAGAAGTGAGTCTCCTGCCACCTCGTGGGAGATGTCTCCACAAAGACGGCGGGCAAAACGCTCTCCAACACCCCCTAAATGGAGAAGACCATCGCATAATTCTCTACACCATAATTCAAAGAGGGACGAGAGAAAACAAGAGAAGAAAGAGGTCACCCTCTTCATCCTCTTCATCTTCCGAAGAAAGTGATGGCGCAGACAAGGAGGAACAAGGGAAGAAAAAAGCGAGCAAGAGGTCACCCTCTTCTCCATCCTCCTCATATTCTTCCTCTTCTAAAGAAAGTGATGGTGCATCTCTTGAACCACCTAAAAGAAGAGGCCATAGGAAATCCTATGCCTCCTGGAAGAGGTTGTCCAAGCTCAAAAAGTTCAAAGAGGGAGGAAAGAACATCTCTTTCCTTACCTACGATGGCACTTTTGGTGCTACAGACAGAGTCTTGGCCTTTATCCAACAATTTGATGCGGCGTTTGGAGATGAGGGCTTCACGGAGTCCTCTAAGCTATGCCATGTAGATATGCATTTTCAAAAGTCCACCAGGCAATGGTGGTCTAGCCTACGAGAAAACGGTGAAGCTCGACGAATGTGGAAAGCTTTAAGAGCTTCCATCATGAAGCAGTTTTTGGCTACCGATGCCAAAGACAAAATACTCACCGAATGGCGAAGATTGAAGCTCTCTCCCTATGAATTTATTCACAAATATGTAGACAAGTTTTGGGATTTACCACTCAAAGCCACTGTCTTCAAAAAGATGGATTTTGGAGAGCAAAAACAACAATTTTTTGCGAGTTTAACTGAGGATATGGCAAAGCATGTTAACTCCCAAAGGCCACACACCATATCTATGGTCATACACCATACCATGGTGGCTTCATGAATCAACTTCCAACAAGGGCTAAGAGGAATCTTAAGCCCACAGAAAACAAGGACCGCAACGAGCCTAAGGGGAAGGACAATGTCCAAAAGTCTCCTAAGGGCAACTCTAATAACAACAAAGCTAAGGAGAAGGGAGTTTACAAGGGCAAAAACAAACTCTCTTCAAAAGAGCTTGAGCGTTATCGCAATGATAACCGTTGTTTTCAATGCGGGGAGCAAGGCTATGCCTACCGTGCATGCCCCCAAAAGAACACATGCAATGAGCCTCCTAGAGCTTCCATAGTCAAAATTCAAGAAGAAGACACTCATCGCAAAGGATCTCCACTATGTTATGCTTGGGGAAAGGTAAGAGAACACGATGCATTTATTCTCTTTAATCCTTGCTCTACTTACAACTTCATCTCCATGGAGTTGGCCACCAAGCTAGGTATCCAGGCATATGAAATGGGAGATGAAGTGAACGTGGAAGGAGTCTTCAAGAGACAGGAGGCCTCAGTTACTCCCTTGATTGGGAAGCTAAGGCTCCATGTCCAAAGTTATGTAGATAAAGATGATTTTTTCATATCTACTCTTAAGCATGAAGATGTCATTTTAGGGGCACCATGGTTTGATCGCATCATGGCTGCTGACATCAAGTTCCTTGAAAGGTGTATTACTTTACGTACAGGGAGAAGACTATGTATATAGATGCTAATGAGTCGGGTCACACTATACTCATTGTACATAAAGAAGCTTTTGATAAGTCAATAAAGAGCTCTATTTTCGCGTATATGATATTTGTAAAAGACTTTCAAAATGAATCTAATGATTTGTCAACATGAAGGGAATAAAAAATAGCTAGAGTTGTTTAACTTTCTTAGTGGATTCCAAGATGTTTTTATTGACAACATCCCTAGTCAGCTACTTCCAAAACGAGGGGATGACGACCATGCAATTGAACTTCTTCCAGGAAGTTCTCCACCTAATAAACCTCCTTATAGAGTTTCTCAAGGTCAATAAGAGGAGATTATGCGGCAAGTGCATGAGTTAGTTGAGGAAGGCATGGTTAGGCCTAGATCATCTCCATTTTGTTCACCCGTGTTATTAGTGCAAAAGAAAGACGACACGTATCATATGTGTGTCGACTATAGAGCACTAAATAGGATCACTATCAAGAATAGGTTTCTCGTTCCACGAGTAGAACACCTATTTAATAAGCTACAAGGGTCGACCTACTTCAATAGGATTGACCTAAAAAGTGGCTACCATCAAATAAGGATAATTGATCAAGATATTATAAAGACCGCATTTTGCATTATGTTTGGTCTTTACGAGTACATTGTCATGACTTTTGGTTTGATCAATGCACCAGCTACCTTCAACCGAATGATGGAGAAGCTATTCAAGCCTCACCGCAGCTTCATGGAGTGTTCTTCGATGATATTATCATCTACTCCAACTCTTTGGACGAACACAAGCGACATCTCTAGGTAATTTTTCAAGTTCTAAGAGAGAATAGGCTTTTTATAAATCGAAAGAAAAGTGAATTTTTCTTGCAAGAAATTCAGTATTTAGGTCACATTATCTCTCAAGATGGTATCCAAATGGATCCATCAAAGTTGGAGGTAATAAAAGGATGTCCTATTCCAAGGAATTTGCATGAACTAAGAAGCTTTATAGGTATTTGTGCATACTATAGACGCTTTATAGAAAAATTTTCACTAATAGCAGGACCATTGCATGACCTAACTAGAAAGAACATTAAGTTTACATGGTCTGCAAAAGAGAACAATGCTTTCAAAAAGCTCAAGGAGAAGCTCATCTCTCAACCCGTGCTTACATTGCCGGACCTCTCAAAGACATTTGAGGTCTAATGTGACGCTTGTGGTGATTGACTTGGAGCTGTTTTTCTCCAAGAAGGGCACGCCATAGCCTATGAGAGTCGAAGGCTCGAACCTGTTGAGCAAGCTCTAGGCATATATGAAAAGGAACTCCTCGCAGTTCTACATGCCTTAGACTCGTGGAAGCACTATTTATTAGGGACTCCTTTCATTCCACGAACGGATCACCCAAGCCTTAAGTACTTCATGACGCAGACCAAGCTCTCCGACAAACAAATGAGGTGGGCAAATTTCCTCTCACAATTTCACTTTCATATTGCCCACATTGCTGGCAAACATAATCTTGTAGCCGATGCACTCTCAAGACTACCGAGAATGAATGCGGTATCAATAGCTACTCACAATGATCTATCTACTATGATAATGAGTACGCTAATGATTCCGATTTCAAACATGTGGTTCCAACCCTTGCACTAGGGAAGAAAGAGGAGCCATTTACCCTACAAGATGGTTATCTTCTCTATGACAATAGGCTATGCGTTACTAGATCACTACATGAGAAAGTGATATATGAATATCATGCTCCTCCTTATGTGGGGCATAGAGGGATTCAAGCTACCCTAAGAGGGAAAAAACCTACTTCTATTGGCCTACCATGAAAGTGAACATACAAGAGTATGTCTCAAAATGCGTGGTTTGCCAAAAGATGAAGTTTGATAGGGGGAAGCAACCCGGTTTGGTTCAACCTTTGCCAATCCCTAATTCACCATGGGAGAGCATATCCGTGGATTTCATCTTTGGACTGCCCAAGTCTATCCATGGGAATACGGGAATATGGACGATAACAGATAGGTTCAACAAACAAGCTCATTTCATACCTGTCAAAAAGACTATCAAAGCCCATCAAATGGAAACCCTCTTCATATCACAAATATTCAAGTACCATTGGTTGCCAATGTCCATAGTGTCGAATAGAGATCCTAGAATGACCAGTAATTTTTGGAAGGGTCTCTTTGAGAATTTAGGGACAATGCTAATCTTCTCTTCGGCCTATCACCCGCAAACAGATGGCCAAAGTGAAATATCTAACCTAACGATTCTTGATCTACTAAAAGCCTATGTAACAGAAGTAGATCAAAAGTCCCAATGGGAGAAGTACTTACCGTTGGTGGAGTATGCCTACAATAAAATTATACATACCTCCACGGGAAAAGCATCTGTTGAGATAATTGAGGGAAGATCCAAAAGTCCCCTACTACTTAAAGTACATGGGAAGATCTTCGCTGCAGATCAGTATAGATGAGACCTACAAGAATCTTGCCAAAAGATTAAGGATGCTAGCTCTATCTCATAGCAAAGGCAGAAGGCTATTGCTAATAAGCACAGAAGAGCTCAAGCCTTTAAAGAAAACGATCGTGTCTTGCTTAATCTTTCCAAGGCTCGATTAAGGCACACGACGTGCAAGAATCCTACGGGACACTAGAAGTACTATGCTAAGCTAGCAAAAGGGTACTATGGTCCCTTCCAGATTCTTAGGCCTATCAATGAGATGGCCTATCAAAATCAAGTTGCCTGACCATTGGCTCATACACAATTCTTTTCATGTGAGCCTCTTGAAGCCTTACAAAGGTGAGCCACCCCATGAAGCAAACATCGAAGACCCACTGGAGATCGAGGACCAAGAAGAGGTGCTGAGAGGTGGTATCCGATGGTATCTTATTAAGTTTAAGAACTATCCTTTTGAAGATGCCACATGGATCAAGGCATACAATTAAAGGATAATCTAAACCTTATCAATGCTTACAATGATTCCCTAGAGTAAGCAAATGTAAAAATGCTTAAATGAACAAAGTTTTTGTCTTATAAGACTCTCTTTTTCTTTATTGTGCACAAATGTTAAGAAATATGCATGCTTAGGATCAAGTTTGCGAAGACGACGTCTCCCAAACACCAAGTAGAGCTTGTCACTCTACTATGGAAGATTGATAAGACTAATGCACAAACATGCTTGCGACAGCTTAGGCTCTCAAGCGCCAAATGGATTAGTCATCCATTTTGGAAATGTGTCGTAGGGTAAAATAGGGATCCTCTACCCGCTAGAAAAAGGACTAATGACTAGGCTTTATCGTCTGTACCTCATAGTCGATGACGACTATGATTTCAAGAGAGAGGTAATGTCATAATAACTAATATCTAATTCTCCTAAATGATTTTCTCATGTTAAATTGATTATTTAGTATGGGGAAGTACCAGGGGAGAAAAAGCTAGAATATTGGTAAGGCTAGCAAACTGGTCATAATAGGGATTGAAAGGAGGGAAAATAGGGATCCAAAGAGGGACCATCTGCAAAAGAGCAATGTGCATCAATGGGCTTCAAAAACCCTACGGTACAGCCCATTAAGACTTCCAAAAAGCTTAAGTTCCAAATTTCAAATGAAATGTTCAATGGTCAATCCTGAGGGAAATTGGATGCTTTGGGAAGATCACAAAGTCTTCCCACATCCCTAGATGAGAGGGGGCAAGCCCTAAAGGTAGGGGAAGAGAGAGAAGAGGTGAGAGAAAACACACACACACACAGTCTCTCTCTCTCTCTCTCTCTCTCTCTCTCTCTCAAGGCTTCCCTTTACAGAAAGGGCATATTAGACACATGTCATGTTCCTATCCCAGTTGCCCCAATTCCCATTCAAATCCTATTGGATGGCCATAGAGGTGGACCAATGAGAATTAGGCTAGAGTAAATTTAGTCTAATTAATTTAAAAAACACTTGATAAAAGAACCAATGAAATTAAGTCTCCTAGAAGATTATTGGACAGCCTACCAAGGGTCCAATGAGAACTAAGCAGCCCAATGGCTTGCTTAATTCCCATTGGCCAGAGGGAAAAAAGGTCCAATGGGGGATTTAAATGCAATATTTGAATTACCTAAACTCTCACTAAAGGGGAAAGAGGGACACTTGTCACAAGGCTCTCCATTTGACCTCTAATTTCCTATTGGCTAAGCTTGGCATGAGCCAATGAGGGGCCAAGAAGAGGAAATAGCAAGAGGGGTCGACCAAGAGTGAGAGAGGGCTGATTTTGCAAGGCATTATGGCACACACACTCACACAAACTCATGTGTGAACAAAAGAAGACTATCTCCTTCTCAAGCTTTAATGGAAAGCTCATCATCTACTCCAAGCTTGTGAGAAGGGAGGCTACACCAACAACTCTTAGCTTTGTGATGCAAATCCAACCACGAGCCAAGCTCCAATGCATGCTCATATCCTCTACCATGCTAATTACTAAGCTATGCTAAGATATTAAGAGTAATTATGTGAGGAGAATGTGAGGAGAAACACTTATTTCTCGTAAGAATCTTTCATTTTCCTCTAGATCTACTCTCATACCCCGCTAGCTCTCATCATATTTGAAGGTGTGTGAGGTCTTGGATCTGAGACCGTGAGGGAATTGATGCTGTGTTTTTCAAGTGTAAGCTTGGTGCTTGAAGCTTCCATCTTCATTGCATCAACAAGTTATTGAAGGAACACAAAGTATTGTATTGTAAAATGTCTCCCTTGATGGGGGAAACCTATAATACAAAGCCTTTTAAAAGGGGGACCGGCTCCATGTACATCCTGTCCTCAATTGTTGTCGATAGCTTAATTTCTCTCTCTTTTTTAAGTATGGTTCATGCCTAATTCTAATGAGGTGTTATGCTTTTGTTGCTCTCTCTCCAACCAAGCACTCTTGTTATGCTCATTAGAAATCTTTTCTTAATGAAATGCTCACTTTGTCTATGTTAATTTCCATTACACATAAGTTACTACCCCATTAAATGTTACATATCAAACAATTCTTTCACTACTCTACAAAATCATATGCTTGTTTCTTGTGATATAATCATGTTTCTTGGTGGACGATTTAAGGGAATTCCCAGGCTTGACTTATTGGGTCATCATTTATAACAATGCATAATTATAAATGTTAAGACCTTGGCTATGGGGGATGCCACCTTGGAGCCATGGTGAGGAGAAGGTATGCGAGCAAAGAGAGAGAGGTATCGAGTGCTTGAAGCAGAACGTTCTTCACTTGCTTTCTTGATTGATAAACTTTGATTGTGGAGTCGCATATTTGTTCTTCTTTTACTGACCTTGATTTCAATATCCTGCATTGAATAATGCCAATATGCAGACCCTTTTGAAATCTTTAAGCTCTACAAAGCTGTTGAACCGTTCTCTCAAAAAACAAATCTTTTTAAAGAGAAGCTGCAGTCTTGCATTTTGATATGCAATGATTTGTCGATCACCGTCTGCACCTTGCTGATCTACTTAGGAGCATCGAGTAGAGGATGTGAATAAGTTGCTTGAGGGACCGAGGGTGTGAATACCCGCTTGGATAAGGACCAAATTGGGTGGTCACGGGCAGGCAGTGTGAAATATTCAACAAAAAAACACACTATGTGTGCGTAGACAACAACGCCGACGATGTCTTGGATGAAAACTGCTTGCAGCAAGCTGAGGAGGCCGAACCAGGAAACGTTGTAGGGTCGGAATAACGTTAGCATGCCATGGTGAAGCTTCTGCTTCTGGTTACGGTCAAAACCATGCAGGTCGACAACCTTCTCTTGCCTGTGTAAGCGGCTATACCGCATGTTGACTCAAACCGAGGCCAACAAGGTTCTGATATTAGTTGTTAAGACCTTGGCTATGGGGATGCCACCTTGGGGCCATGGCGGCGAGGAGAAGGTATGCGAGCACAGAGAGAGAGAGAGAGAGAGAGAGAGAGAGAGAGAGAGAGAGAGAGAGAGAGAGAGAGAGAGAGAGAGAGAGAGAGAGAGAGAGAGAGAGAGAGAGAGAGAGAGAGAGAGAGAGAGAGAGCTCGACACACCTTGGACAAACAAAACAACACGCTTGTGTTTGATTGATAAAATTTCTAAAACCTTACAATATACATAAAGCCAAAAGGGGCTTCCATGCAACTGCCATGCAAGACTGAAACTACAACTGCATGCTATAGGGAACATTGCCCACAGGCCAAGACACTACTAGGCTCGCATACCCAACAATAAATTCATCTACCGGATTAGCAACAAGTTTGACTACCTCCCATGTTGGAGGTTGGTAGGCTTCCACTTCTTCTGCAGTTGGTATCTCCACTTAAGCTAGGATTGGAGTTAGAGAAGCAGGAGAGAGAAATAGAGAGCTATAAATTCTAAGGAACAATACGATGGTAGTAGAGATGGAGATGGAAATGGAGTTGTAGTTGGAGATGGGGATGTATTGAGGGTGAGAGTTTGAGGGAGAGAAGGTAACTCCGGCATCAAGGCAAGAGAACTTTTACTCCTGACCACTTCTTTGTGTGTTTTGAAAGTGAGGGGAGAGGGGCCTTTATATAGGCTTTCAAGGCCAAGAGAGACTGCTAAGAATAGTGAAAAGTAAGAAGAAATGTTTGCACTGTGTTTGCGGCTTTTAAAAAACATTATATTTATTTATTTTTTGCACGCACACATCTCGATGTGAGATTTGGAGACTCTGCTCATAGGAGAAGTTTGAAAAGAAGAAAGGAAGCTCTAATTTCAAGTTACCTCTTTCTTTCCTAAAAATAATGTTTCTTTCCTAAAAATACTCTTCTTTCCTAAAACCACTCTTTATTTCCTAAAACTTAGCCAAAAGTTTCTCTTTCTTTCTTGAGGGTCAGCTCTTATCTTTAAACATAGTCTTAAGGCATTAAATTGCTCCCAACCTTAGCAAGACTTACTGTTCCCAAGTGAGTAAGGCCCATAATTGATAGCTTCGGAGTCCAATTTTTGATCCAATTGTTTTGATAAAAATCTCTGTGACTTAACAAAAATGCAAACCTCAAACACTTTTGCTAGTTAATTGAACTAGTTTTTATTGAAGAATCTTGGGTATGTTACAAAGCAAGATGGGATAAGGACTTCAATATCGTATAGTGGAGCATTAAAAATAATCACAAAGGTATTAAAGACATTAGATCACTGGTAATAGGTGTATCCGTACATCAATATTAGGTCAATGGCTTGTGGAAAGAGTAAGGAGAGATAAATTTTCTTATTTCAATGGGGAATTTCTTGCCTAGTTGTATTCGGATTATAGAAATCGTTACACATGAGAGGGTTCCATTTGGTAGTTACAAGTTTATAGGATCATAGCCCCTAGGTTGGATTCGGACTAGACCTTAGTAATAAGAGTAATGAAAATTTTGATTCTGTGCGTTGGAAATGCACACTAGTTACAATCATATGCTCCAATTAAGATTGAAACTTTTGATGTCCTAATTCAGTCTAGATGAAAGTGACATATGCCCTAGGAACTTGTGTGATTTTCCTTGAAGAAGCGTCTCTAAGCACAATTGAAACTTGGTTATCATGAGTTGTTCTAATGAGCTAACATTTTAGCTTGCCACTTGGTTTGTGATGTTGAATAGGTAGCTTTGTCCATTGGCCAAAGGTGGGTGCCTTATAAAATGCAATCTTTTTTGACTATGGCAAGCCTTGTATAGTGATCTCTAGAATCTATACTCCAATTTGACAACTCAAAACACCATCTCTTCCTATCAAAGTAATTCAAAATCGAGCCAAATTGGCTTGGAGGTATGGACATATGAATCAATGTTCAGCTTGCACATGGATTGATAGAACAAGCACTTGTGGATATTGGTGCAAGAGTCAATGCCATAAAGCATTCAACGTACCTAAAGTTGTCAGAACAAATAGAGACGCTGAACAAAATCAAGCTCTCTTGGATAGGCAAATGTGTCAATCAACATTGATGGCAACCAATGTCCACATCAGTTTCACGTAATGGCCAATATAGATCTAAATGAAGCAATCATCTTAGGAGTTTCATGGGTGCGTGTGTACAAAGTAGTTCCAAATTGACAAGATGACACTTTGAACTACAACCTTAAGGGAACCTCATATGTCACACCCTTGGCACACACATATTATATTTGGAATGTATAGCCCACCGACCATCAAAAGAAACCACATACAATCAAGTCTAAACCATCTACAAACATCCACGCGATACACGTCAGACAAGTTTGTGTCAAGAAATCCATAATGGCAACCATACCAAAGCAAATATAGTTACTCAAATCAACTTCTTCAAATCAGTCTTCCAACTCAATCCATCCAAATTTAAGAGGAGCAGCAACCACTCAGAACAATTATAATGGACAAAAGGAATCCACATAACGGATTAACCAAACTAGGTATCAGTGGATTCCCAAATATAAATAGAGGAGACAACAACCACCAAAACAACAACCTAGCAATGAAAATTTTAGGAGCTAATCAGTTGGTTTTTTGATACCAAAATGCCTCGAAGAAGAGCTTAGAAAGAGTGGGAAGTAGCTCTGTACAAAGTCATTGACACAAATGAAAAGGCACACATCTCAAAGGAGGAACTAGCCAAAGCTGTAGCAAAAATATTCATTAGAAAGTTTCCAATGACTGGTAGCACCAAAGTAGAGATGACCATCTTCCCAAGGGAATTGTGGACCTTGCACCAACAAAGAGAGGTGATTGAAGGATCTAGATGCCTTCAACTTGATACATTCTTGCGGCTTCCACCATGGGGAACTGACTTCCATAGGGCACATGAGCTGATGAGCTCAATACAATACAATGATGAAGCCACATTGATCGACAAAGGTGGTGCCACTGTCAAAGTCAGGATTACTGAATTGAACTCATCAATCAAACACTCCACATACCAGTAGGGAACCATAATTTGCATCACAAAAACAAGGCCATTGACAATGATAAAGTTTTTATCAAGCAGTGGGGGCATAATTTCATGTATAAAGATTTGATCTACACCGAAATAGAGCTACCCCTAAGACTGATCTCACAGCACCTCAAGGTTCAGAAACCACCCCGCTACACAAAGCCAAATTTGCACATAGCCGTGGTAATGGCCATAGGGCTAGCAGAACAAAGGGTCATCAGATGTGAACTTGGAAATTATATTTTGGAAAATCTAGTCGAAGGAAACCTAAAGGGTAGTAATAGAAACAAGACGTATACGAACGCAAGCCCAATACTAACAAGAATTTCATACCAAGCCCTTTGTAAGATTGATCAATTGTTGCCTGCAGAGTCCCAATTGGCCCTGTTGCACAAAGCCAAGCATGTAGTTAGATCAGTTGGAGGATCCTCTTCCACATCTACAAAAAGACACACAAGAGGTGAGAATTCAAAGGCAAAGATTAATGATAGTGAAGCGACAAAGTCATATATGGAATTCAATGGAGAAATCAAACTGAGAAATAGAGATACCCCTTTTGAATATCAGTCTACACTAGTAGAAGAGGATGATACCACCATTCTTCTAGTAAAAAACAAATGCAAACTGCTCAAGAAGATACCTAAAACGTAGACTCAAAGATCTATGGAAGAAGCTTAGTGGCCACGAGAGGAGAGACAAAAGGAGCTTGCAGAAGAAAAGAAGAAAACTGATGAAGCGGGCTCTGAAACAAAGATGATCTAGAGCTTGATAAAAATTTAGAGAAAAGAAAGGTAGAGAAAATGGAAAAAATCCGACAATAAAGACGAAGAAAAGTTGCCAAAGATGTAGAGCTTGCCAAATATTGTAGACAACACATCCATAAGGTGCTCAAGAGGAAAGCTGAGCAACGGGAAGCAAAGTAGTCCAAGAGACAGAAGGTAGATGATCTCAAATCTCCACTAGACTCCCCCAAGGGCCATGAAACTACTCAAGAAGAACCGCCAAGCAAGGACACTGTTGTTGACCAACCACATGATGATATAGAGACTGAGCAACATGTCTCACCAAAGCCTTATGGATGAAGAAAAAGAGGAAACCAACAAGAATCAAGAGCAGGATCAAACTGAGAAGAAACAAGACTCTGTGAAAGATGATCTCAAGACGATCAACATCAAACAGAAGGAGGGCAACACCATGCATAGGACCGGCAACATAACAAAGAGTTAGTGCTTGGGACCTCACAACAACAGACTACTCAAGAAGGAGGCCCAATGTCAGCACACTCCAAAGCTATAATTGAAGATGCAGACAGATTGATTAGAGAGTTTGACCTAGAAGAGCATTTGGAAGCAATCAAGCACCAATTCAAGTGCCAGTGGGTAGTGTCCTAGCTCAAGGAGTTAGATGCTTGATATGCCAAAGAGGAAACACAAGCAACAAAAACAAAAAATGCAAGGCTGCAAAGGCATACAGAGAGTCTACAATAGGGAGTCACAATAGGCAAATAGAGAGTCTACAATAGGCAGTGTCCTAGCTTAAGGAGTTAGATGCTTGAGATGCCAAAGAGGAAACACAAGCAACAATAATGAAAATGCAAGGCTACAAAGGCAGATAGAGAGTCTACAATAGGACCAAAGAAACGTGCAAGGGGTACTGGAATGAGCAAAGAGAGAAGCGGAAGGTTAATTTTGTGATCTACAAGATTACATAGCAATCAACAATGAGATGCAATAGAGAAACAAAGACTGGAGGAGTAGCTACCGAGAGAGAAAAAAAGAAATACCAAGCTGAGCTACTCGTATGATGTCGTGAAGCATACACTTTTTCAGCTCTTGGAAATGCAAGATATGCATGCTCCAACTTCCGCTTCTCAAGCACCAATAGGTTTGCTAGAAGAGCTCAAGGCAATAATGGAAAAGATGGCACAAGAAAGGTATGACTGCCAGGTTATGATAGTAGGCCATATGGCCATCCAGGTTCAAAAAGATTAGGAAATCAAGGAGCTAAAGGAACAACTAGCACGTGCACAAGCAGACTTAGCTTCCCAAGCTGAAAAGCATGAACAAGAGCTATAAAGTGAAGAGCTAGCAATGTGCCACAAAAGAAAAATCAATGGTACCTGTTCTACAGAACAAGCACTTATTGGAGAAACTGCAAGAGTAGATCTTCCCCCAGTGGATGTACCAAGTACATCTACTAAGGGTGGGCTAAACAACTTTGAACAAATTGAGGACCTAACAGATTCAAGAGAGGAGATAAAGAGATGGATTGCAAAGATTCTAGACCCTTCACACAAGGAATTCATGTTATATGAGCTCAAGGTCTTGGAATCGGTAGCTTTATTGATGATAAAGCCAAATGATGTGGTCTAAAACTTTGGCCACGAGATGATCTCACTGCCATTGATGAAGCAAGAAGCTATATTATGGAAGAAGAATCTCTTGCTAGCCCTCGAACCTAATCTAAGAGGAGATTATGCAGATGTACCTATCTCTACAGATCAAGTACTCACCATACTAGAGAACCAACCAATATGGTGCAAGAAGTGGTTCAAGAAGAGACCAAAAGATGAAACGACGTACTGCAATGCACCTCAACACCTCAAGATCCAACCTAGTTTCTGTCTAATCCCTAGATGGCGATCCTCGGATAACTACTACACATGGAGAAGCCATCGACACCTCATGATCCAACCTAGTTTCTGTCCAATCCCTAGATGGAGATCCTGGGATAACTACTACACATGGAGAAGCCATTGACCTTTAGTGCTAAACTATCTGGTATTGTCAAAGCCTATCAACAATTACAAGCCAACAGAATCATACATGGTGCACTCCATGTAGGCAATGATTACTCAAATGCGGAAAATCTTCGATCTTACCTGCCAGATGTTCACAAAGATAGCCAAGATGATCATAACAAACATACAAGAATTTGAAGACATAAGAACACCCATGGAAAGTTTTCCTTGAAGGCACTTAGGGCATAGAATGCAACCTAGAGATAGAGGTCCCCAACAAAAACATCCTTATGGGGATGTATGCTCGGATCATGTTTCTGCGCATTCATGACCGGATTTTTTGAGATGGACTCCACCATCTTCAACCCACTTACAAAGGACGTGCAGGTGTGCCACATAGCTTATTACAACACAATATTCAACAATCCTTTCAAAGATCTAGCCATTCAAGTAGTTATGGTGGCCCGAGCAGAGAAGTTCCACATGATTACCAAGATATTGGAGAAGAGAGAATTCAACTATTAAATCTAAGCCAAAGCTTGCACGAGGATGTGCAATGACTAGGAAGGGGGGAATGTTAGTAGATGGACCCTACAAGCATCCTCCTAGTTGGCCACATCTTCACATGGCCATTATTTTTTTGTAATCCTATTATTTTTTTGAGAAAGCCTTGTAAAAAAGAGGAGCTATGATTAGCCATTATTGAGTTACATCATTGTAAAATTTGAGTTGTAATCTTTTTGTCCCGAGCTTTTAGCCTTGTAAGTTGGCCATCGGCCAAATGATCCCTAGGTATACTTTTCAAAATTTCAAGTTTGAACTCAACAATTGTATCATTATCTAAATTTTTCAAGAGCTCTAAAGCATATGACTAAGAGGGGCTACTCTCAAGCACTTTGTAATCCATTTTTCTCAAGCTCTGGTAATTAGATTTTGATTTTGACAAGTGCATTGTGTTCCTTGTCTCGTGCTCTTTAAGTAAGTGTAATCATTCTAAATTTTGTTGTGGTTTGCGACTGCCTATTTGTGAGCTAATTTGCTATTTTGAGTGCAAAATTGATAGTTTTTTATGTTTTGACCATAGGAGAGTGTTCCTAGACCATAGGGTGACCTTTCTATGGTTTTGTTGCAACTTTCAAGACCTTGATCATGATGGATCATGTAACATTTAATGGCCTAATAACTTGTGTGTAGTGAAAATTAGCATGAACTTAGTGGGCATTTCATTAGAATAGATTCCTAATGAGAATTACAAGAGTGCTTGGGTGGAGAGAGCAACAAAAGCATAACACCTAGTTAGATAGCATCAACAATACTTCAAAAGAGAGAGAAATTAAGCTATTGACAACAGTTGAGGACCGGATTTGCATGGAGCCGGTCCCCCTCCAAAAGGCTTTGTATTATGGTTTCTCCCATCAAGAGAGACATTGTACAATACAATTCTTTGTGTTCCTTCAAGACTAGCTAGTGCAATGAAGATGAAAGCTTCATGCACTTATCAAAACACTTAGCAAACACAACTTTAATTATCCCCGTTCTTAGACCCAAGACCTCACACACCTTCGAAGATGGTGAGAGCTAGCAGGGTATGAGAGTAGATTGAGAGGAAGAAGGAGTATCTTACGAGAAAGATGTACATCTCCTCACATAATCACTCATATTAGCATAGCTTTAGCTTAGTAATTAGCTTGGTAGAGGAGATGAGCATGCATTGAAGCTTGGCTCTTGGTTGGATTTGCATCCACATGCCAAGAGTGTGTTGATGTAGGCTTCTCTCTCACAAGCTTGGAGTAGGTGATGAGCTCTCCATTAAAGACACATGAGATTGTGTGAGTGTGCGTGTGATAATGCCTTGCAAAAATCAGCCCCCTCTCTCTCTCTCTCTTGGGCGAGCCCTCTTGCTAATTGCTCTTGCAGGCTCCCTATTGGACCTCCCCAAGTCAAGCCAATGGTTATTAAGCAGCATAAGTGATAGCCTTCTGACATGTGTCCCCCTTTCCCCTTTTGTGAGAGCTTTAGGTAATTTAATAATTAAGCTAAACTCTCATTGGACCCCTTTGCCTCCTGGCCAATAGGAATCAGGCAAGCCATTGGGCTCCTGAATGCTCATTGGACCCCTTGGGAGACTGTCCAATAGTCTTCTAGGAGACTTAATTCTCATTGGTTCTTTTATTAAGTGTTTTTAAATTAATTAAACTATATTTACTCTAGCCTAATTCTCATTGGTCCACCTCCAAGGCCATCCAATAGGAATTGGGCACACCTTGTGGGCATCTAGGCTAGGGAGCTGACATGTGTCCCTAATTCCCTTTGTGTAAAGGGAGCCTGTGTGTGTGTGTGTGTGTGTGTGTGAATTTCTCTCTCATCCCCTACTCCCAAGGCTTGCCCCCTCCCATGTAGGGATATGCAAAGACTTTTTGGTCACACACAAAGCATCCAATTTCCCTAGGGTTGACCTTTGGACACAACCTTTGAATTTTGGAACCTTAGCATTTTGGAAGCTTAATGGACTGAACCTTAGGGTCTTTTTAGCCATTGTTGCACATGGTCTCTTTTGCAGATGGGCCCCCCTTTGTATCCCTATTTTTCCTCCTTTGGATCCCTACTGTGGCCGGTCTACTAGCTTAACCAATATTCTAGCTTTTTCTCCCCTGGCACTTCCCCACATTAAATGATCAGTTTAATATGAGAAATCATTTAAGAGAATTAGATATTGATTATTATGACATTACCTCTCTCTTGATATCATAGCTGTCCTTGACTATGGTGTAGAGAAGATAAAGCATATTCATGAGTCCTTTTCTTAGCGGGTAGAGGACCCCTATGTTACCCTACGACATCATTCCACAATGTATGACTATTCCATTTGGCGCTTGAGAGCCTGAGGCTGCCGCAAGCATGTCTGCACATTAGTCCTATCAATCTTCCATAGTAGAGTGACAAGCTCTACTTGGTGTTTGGGAGACGTCGTCTCCGCAAACTTGATCTAAGCATGCATACTACTTCATTTTTGTGCACAATAAAGAAAAAGAGAGTCTTATAAGACAAAAAAAACTTTGTTCATTTTTAACATTTTGTACATTTTCTTACTCTTGGGAAGCATTGTAAGCATTGACAAGGTTTAGGTTCTCCTTTAATTGTATGCCTTGCATCCATCTAGCATCTTCAAAAGGATAATTCTTAAACTTAATAAGATATCGTCGGATAGTCTTACCGCCTCTTAGTACCTTGTCTTCATGTCGGAGAATGGACTCGGGCTGCAGCACCTCCTCTTGGTCCTCGATCTCCGGTGGGTCTTCAATAGTTGGTTCTTGAGGTGGCTCTCCTTTGTAAGGCTTTAATAGGCTCACATGGAAAGCATTGTGTATGAGCCAATGATTGGGCAACTTGAGTTGATAGGCCGTCTCATTGATTGGCCTAAGAATCTGGAAGGGACCATAGTACCTTTTTGCTAGTTTAGCATAGTACTTTTGGTGGCCCATAGGATTCTTGCCCGTCGTTTGCCTTAATCGAGCCTTGGGAAACTTTAACAAGACCCAATCGTTTTCTTTAAAGTCTTGGGCTCTTCTGTGCTTGTCAACAGCAGCCTTTTGCCTTTGCTGTAAGATAGAGATAGCATCCTTAATCTTTTGAAAAGATTCTTGTAGGTCTCGGCTATACTCATCTGCAGCGAAGATCTTCCCATGTACCTTAAGTAGCAAGGGACTTTTTGATCTTCCCTCAATTACCTCGAAAGGTGCTTTTCCCGTGGAAGTATGTACAGCGTTATTGTAAGCATACTCCACTAAGGGTAAGTACTTCTCCCATTGGGATCTTTGATCTACTTCCGTTACATAGGCTTTTAGTAGATCGACAATGGTTAGGTTAGCTATTTCACTTTGTCTATCCGTTTGTGGATGATAGGCCGAAGAGAAGTTTAGTCTTGTCCCTAAATTCTCAAAGAGACCCTTCAAGAAATTACTGGTCATTCTAGGATCTCTATTCAACACTATGGACATTGGCAAGCCATGGTACTTGAAAATTTGTGAAATGAAGAGGGTTGCCATTTGATGGGCTTTGATAGTCTTTTTGACAGGTATAAAATGAGCTTGTTTACTGAACCTGTCTACTATCGTCCATATTCCCGTATTCCCATGGATAGACTTAGGCAATCCAAAGATAAAATCCATGGATATGCTCTCCCATGGTGAATTAGGGATTGGCAAGGGTTGAAGCAATCCAAGTTGCTTCCCTCTATCAAATTTTGTCTTTTGGCATACCACACATTTAGAAACATACTCTTGTATGTTCACTTTCATGGTAGGACAATAGAAATATGTTTCAATTCCCTTTAAGGTAGACTGAATCCCCCTATGCCCCGCATAAGGTGGAGCATGAGATTCATACATTACTTTCTCACGTAGTGAGTTCGTAACACATAGTCTATTGCCATAGAGAAGATAACCATCTTGTAAAGTAAATGGTCCTCTTTCTTCCCTAATGCAAGGGCTGAAATCACATCTCCAAAATCGGGATCAATAACGTACTCATCTATCATTGAAGATAGATCATTGTAAGTTGCTATGGAAACCGCATTCACTCTCGGTCGTCTTGAGAGTGCATCAGCTACTTGATTATGATTGCCAGCAATGTGAGCAATATGAAAATGAAATTGCGAAAGGAAATTTGCCCACCTCATTTGTTTGTCGGAGAGCTTGGTCTGCGTCATGAAGTACTTAAGACTTTGGTGATCCGTTCGCAGAATAAAAGGAGTCCCCAATAAATAGTGCTTCCATGAGTCTAAGGCATGTAGAACTGCAAGGAGTTCCTTTTCGTATATGCCTAGAGCTTGCTCAACAGGGTCGAGCCTTCAACTCTCGTAGCCTATGGCATGCCCTTCTTGGAGCAAAACAGCTCCAAGGCAATCACCACAAGCATCACATTGGACCTCAAATGGTTTTGAGAGATCCGGTAGTGTAAGCACAGGTTGAGAGATAAGCTTTTCTTTAAGCTTTTCAAAAGCATTGTTCTCCTTAGCAGACCATGTGTACCTAACGCTTTTCTTTGTTAGGTCATGTAATGGTCCTGCAATTTGTGAGAACTTTTCTATGAAGCGTCTATAGTATGCGCACATACCAATAAAGCTTCTTAGTTCATGAAGATTCCTTGGTTTAGGCCATCCTTTTATTACCTCTAACTTTGATGGATCCATTTGGATGCCATCTTGAGAGATAATGTGACCTAAATATTGAATCTCTTGCAAGAAAAAATCACTTTTCTTTCGATTAACATAAAGTTTATTCTCTCTCAAAACTTGAAATATTACCTGGAGGCGTTGCTTGTGTTCGTCTAATGAATTAAAGTAGATGATAATATCATCAAAGAACACTCCAGTGAAGGTTCGATGCGGTTGAATGTGGCTGGTGCATTGGTCAAGCCAAAAGGCATGACAATGTATTCATAAAGACCAAATGTGGTGCGAAATGCGGTCTTTACAATGTCTTGATCAACTATCCTTATTTGATGATAGCCACTTTTTAGGTCAATCCTACTAAAGTAGGTCGATCCTTGTAGCTTATCAAATAGGTCTTCTACCCGTGGAACGGGGAACCTATTTTTGATAGTGATCCTATTTAGTGCTCTATAGTCGACACACATGCGATATGTGCCGTATTTCTTTTGCACTAATAGCACAGGTGAGAAAAATGGAGATGAGCTAGGCCTAACCGTGCCCTTCTCAACTAACTCATGCACTTGCCGCATAATCTCCTCTTGTTGAGCTTGAGAAACTCTATAAGGAGGTTTGTTAGGTGGTGAACTTCCTGGAAGAAGTTCAATTGCATGGTCATCATTACCTCATTTAGGAGGTAGCTCACAAGGGATGTCGTCAATAAAAACATCTTGAAACCCCTTGAGAAAATTGGATAACTCTAATTCCTTTTGGTTGCTTTTATTTTCTTTTGCTAAAGCATTAGGTTCATTTTGAAAATCTTTAACAAAAATCATGTACACTGAAATAGAGCTCTTTATTGACTTGTTGAAAGCTGGTGTATGTACAATGGGAATAGTGTTACCCATTTCCTTAGCATCTATATATATGTCTTTTTCCCTGAACTTAAAGGAGATTCTCCTTTCAGGAAATTTAACATCGGCATCCAGGCGGTCAAACCATGGTGCCCCTAGGATTACATCCTCATGCTTGAGAGGAGAGATAAAGAAGTCCTCTTTGTCCACATAGCCTTGGACATGAAGCCTCAATTTCCCGATTAAGGGTGTGACTGAAGCTTCTTGCCCCTTGAAGGCACTGTCTGCGGGTAGGACATCTCCCATCTCGTAGGATTGTATGCCTAGCTTGGTGGCCAACTCTATAGATATAAAATTGTGAGTAGAACCACGGTCAAAGAGAATAAAATCATCATGTTCTCTTACCTTCCCCCAAGCATGGCATAGAGGAGATCCTTTGTGATGAGTTTGGTGAGTCTCCTCCTCTTGGATTTCAACCAAGGAAGCTCTAGGAGGATCTTGGCGGTTGTTCTTTTGGGGACAAGCGCGGTATGCATGCCCTTGTTCGCCGCACTTGAAACACCGGTTATCCTTGCGATAACGCTCAAGCTCTTCAGGAGAGAGTTTGTTCTTACCTTTGTAAACTCCCTTCTCTTTAGCTTTGTTGGAGTTGCCCTTAGGAGACTTTTGGACATTGTCCTTCCCCTAAGGCTCATTGGAACCTTTGTTTTCCGGGGGCTTATTATTTCTTTTAGCCCCCGTTTGGAAATTGATTCGAGAGGCCACCATAGTATGGTGTATTACCGCCGATATGGTACGTGGCCTTTGGGAGTTGACATACTCCACCATTTCTTCGGTTTATCCCGCCCAAAATTATTGCTTTTGTTCTCCAAAATCCAACTTTTTAAAGACAGTGGCTTTGAGTTGTAGGTCCCAAAACTTGTCTACATATTTGTGGATGGATTCATTGGGAGAGAGCTTTAAGATTTGCCATTCGGTGAGTACTTTGTCTTTGGCATCGGTGGCCAAAAACTGCTTCATAATGGAATCTCTTAAAGCTTTCCATGTTCGTGGAGCTTCACCGTTGGCTCGTAGGCGAGACCACCATTGCCTGGCAGAATTTTGAAAGTGCATAGCTACATGGCGTAGCTTAGAGGACTCCGTGAAGCCCTCATCTCCAAACGCCGCATCGAATTGCTGGATAAAGGCCAAGACTTTGTCCGTAGCACCAAAGGTACCATCATAGGTAAGGAAAGAGATGCTCTTCCCTCCCTCTTTGAATTTCTTCAACTTGGACGACCTCTTCCATGCGGCATAGGATTTCCTATGGCCTCTTCTTTTAGATGGTTCAAAGGTTGCACCATCACTTTCTTCAGAAGGTGAAGAATTTGAAGAAGGTGGAGAAGAGGGTGACCTCTTTCTCGCCTTTTTCTTGTCTTGATCTTCGTTGTCTTCACCATCACTTTCATAAGAGGCAGAGGATGAAGAAGATGGAGAAGAGGGTGTCCTCTTTCTCGCCTTTTTCTTCTCTTGCTTTTTATCATCCCTCTTTGAATTATGATGTGGAGAAGAGTGCGATGGTCTTCTCCGCTTTGGTGGTGATGGAGAGCGTTTAGCCCGCCGTCTTCGTGGAGCCATCGCTGCCGAGGTGGCGGGAGACTCACTTCTTTCTCGTTCCTTCGGTGGAGGCTCTTGAGTTCTCCTTTGGGAAGGAGATGCATCATCAAGAAGTAAATTCTTGAGCCCTTCGTAGGGATTCTCTTCTTCTTCCCGAATTGGTAGTATCACAAGGAGGCTTCCTAGGTGTTCTCTCGTCATGGTGATGAGCTTGGAGAATCCCGTGAGCACAGAGCTGCCGTTGCACTTCGCTTTGGAGAGATGGATTGCCCATGGCTTGTTGAAGCCTAGAAACAAGATAGTTAACAAGCATTGAAGCATCATTAGTAGCTTGATCATGAGCAAAATCAAAGTTATCAACATTAATTTCACTCTCTTTACTATTGTCAGCCATTCTAACAACTTTTAGGTGCAAACTTTTTAGGTGTACTTTGGCACTTCAAGTCCTAGTTGCTACTCCTCTTTACCCCTTTAGGAAAAGCACTCAAGCTACTGTACCCATGGCTCGAGGACCATTAATTGCAAGAGAGGGTCTTTCGACACCAAAACAGCACCGGCTCCTGTCAAGCTTCTAATAGCTCAATAGTGGTTAAGCCGTAGGCAAGCCCCGTATGACTCCACTATTAAGACCATATCTCTCGATGGTGATGCCTCGTTAACTGCACAGAGGCAGGCGCACTGCAAGGCTGAAAAATCCCTATTCTACTTACTTACAGGCGATTAATAATACCAACCATTTATAGCTAGCTTGAGGACCTCCCTTCTTGAGCAAGAAAAGAGAAACCTTGTGCTCTGATACCAATGTAACATTTAATGGCCTAATAACTTGTGTGTAGCGGAAATTAGCATGAACTTAGTGGGCATTTCATTAGAATAGATTCCTAATGAGAATTACAAGAGTGCTTGGGTGGAGAGAGCAACAAAAGCATAACACCTAGTTAGATAGCATCACAATACTTCAAAAGAGAGAGAAATTAAGCTATTGACAACAGTTGAGGACCGGATTTGCATGGAGCCGGTCCCCCCTCCGAAAGGCTTTGTATTATGGTTTCTCCCATCAAGAGAGACATTCACACATTAAATGATTAGTTTAAAATGAGAAAATCATTTGGGTTGGTTAGATATTAGATTTTATGATAGGAACCATTTATGTTAGAAACAAATGCTAGTAATCGTGCTATTGGAGCAGTCATTTTGCACGAGGAAAGGCCAATTGTTTTTAAAAGCAAGAAACTTCATTCCGCATAACTAATGTGCTTACGAAAGAAAGAGAACTCTATGCAATAGTGTTTGCATTAAAAACATGGCAACATTATTTGTATGGGACTCAATTTGAGATTGTATTTGACTATGAAAGTATTAAATGGTTTACACAACAAACCGATCTAAAGGGTCGAAAGGCCCGGTGGGGTTGAGATTCTTCAGGAGCATGATACAAAGATCCGGTATCGTAAAGGGCGATACAATGTGGTACTCTTAGCTGTATGCTTGTGATAAACTCTCTTCTCTTTATAGAGCCTTGAAGTCAGTTTTTGGAATCTTTCAAAGGCAAATATGAGCATGATAAATCTTTCAAAGGCAAATATGAGCATGATAAAATATACTCCAAAGCGTACAGCCATGTGAAAATGAGGGATCCTCCTCACTCCAATGTTGACAATGTGTATTTTTCGTCCACACCTAGTTCTCCTCTTTCAAGTGATGAGCTGCAGAGATGAAATAATTTTTTCATAGATGGTACCTACTCCACAAGGGAAGAGTTTGTGTACCAACGGATGCAAACATTTAGCGCCAAATTCTTTATGAATGTCATGACAGTCCTAGTACAGGACACCCAAGCATAAAGAAAACTTATACACTCGTACAATGATAGTTTTGCTGGCAAGGTTTATACGGGTATATTCAAGATTATGTCTTGCATTGCCAAAAATGTTAAGTTAAGAAAGCAAAGCATCTGAAAGCAACTCAGGGGGTGCACTATTTAGTGCCCCCTACATAAAGTATGTTTGTGAGGTAATTAAAAACCCTTTTTGAATATGTTTGAATGAATAAAATGACCCTTTATTTTAGGAAATTTTCCCAAAATTGAATATAAACCCCCCTATGTAGCTTTGTTAAATTGCCTATTTTTTTGCATTTTAAACCCCCCCCCTACTGAACTCACGTGTTGACATGACTACATAGGCACCCCCCCGAGGAAAGCAGGATGACTCTTGTATCTATTGGAGATCCCCAATGGTAAATGGAAAAGTATCTTTATGGACTTTATTGTGGGTTTACCAACCACTGTACTAGGTCATGACTTGATATGGGTGGTAGTAGATCGGTTGACTAAACTTTGTAAATATGTTTCAACCAAATGCACAATTAAAACTCTAGAGTTAGCCAAGTTTTTTGTTGACAGGTTATATGAGTTTCCCATCAATATTGTGAGTGATCGTGATCCCAAGTTTTACAGTTGTTTATGGAGGGCTGTATTTAAATGATTGGGTACACAACTCAACATCAGTATTGGAGATCATCTAGAAATGGATGGTCAGACTGAACATCTTAATCAAGTGCTAGAGGATATGCTAAGAGCATACATTAGCAAAAAAGAAATCTGATTGGGAAGACTATCTCCCCATTTAGAGTTTTATTACAATAGTGCAAAGCATGTGACAATTGGTTTTAGTCATTTCATGCTCATGTATGGTTTTCAACCTAGATCACCAATTACATTGGGGTTGGCAACTGAGAAACTTTAGCACGTCAAGGATTTTCTCCAAGAACACATGGATATGTTGAAACTTGCTCGTCAAAATGTTCAACAAGAACAAGATAGATACAAAAACTATGATGATGAGAAGCGTCGACAACTAACCTTCATGGAAGGGAAAGAGGTATTTTTACCGGTGCCAGAAGGTTTATAAAGTCTGAAAACTGGGCCAATATCTAAATTATCTCCTAGATATTGTGGGCCTTTTAGGACACTCAAGCGAGTTGGAGATGTGGCTTACAAAGTCTCTTTACCTACACATTCTCATATTCATCCGGTCTTTCATGTAAATCATTTTTCGCATAGGGATGACAATGCCATTGACCAACATATTTTGGTTGATTTCATTGAACCTCCAACCTAGTCGCATGCACCTGAGCGCATTCTCGACTATCACGATTAATGGCAATGTTTCCTCATGCGATAAAAGGCTTCTAATGTCATAATAACACTGCCCTCACTACGTGCAGGTAATGTTTCCTCACGCGACAAAAGACTTTTAATGTCATAATAACTCTGCCCTCACTACGGTAAAACATAACTATGATATTTTAAACTGTAGTTGCTCACCCAACAACCTTTTTGATGCTCATCAAATGCTCTCTCTGATCGAGGGAATGAGCTCTTTGAGCAAGCATTTTGGCCCCATTGCGTGTGTGTGTGGGGGGGGGGGGGGGGGGGGGGGGGGGGGGGGGGGGGCAAAGGAATTGTTTAGTAGGGTGCCATAGAGAGTTATACTGGAGGGACATTTCCATGCAAGGACTATCAACTTTACCAGGAAGATCCACCATCTCTACATTTTTGCTAGGGCTATGAATCCCGCTAATTTTGATTTTCTGATCTCTCTCTCTCTCTCTCTCTCTCTCTCTCTCCGCCCCCCTTGTCAAGCTTTAATTGAAACGATTACAAATTACTTAAAGTTTGAATCCCCTCCAAAGCGTCACTTCCTTAGAAACATCGTAAAAAATAGGTCTAAACCCTCAAGCATGATTATTAAACACCGTCATTATGGAATGCTAAGAATGTAGCACGTGTCAGCTATGCAACTTAACAACGGCCTACATAAGATGATGTCTAGTTAATGCCCCTCTTAAAACAAAGGAAGAAATGGGGCTGTCATCATTAACTTTGCCAAGAGGTGTTAATCAACAAGATTCAACTGCTTCCAAGAGTTTGGGAAGGCCTCACGTAGGTCAAAAAATGTACGTAAAGAAGAAGAACGCTGCACTATAAGAAAGCACATCATTCAACCGCGCTAATCGGCCGAAAGATTAGGGTAAAGTACTAGTTTAAGACAAGGGGTGCACAAGAGGATTAGCCCAATGCAAGCCCATGACGAGATAAGGGGGCTTTATGTGCTCGTTCCCATTAACGTTATGCATGCTAAGCAAGCTTGCATAAATGGTGATTAACCTTTTGAGTAACCATATTGGGGAGAGCCACTTTATCCGCAAACGGGACACGTGTTGCAATCTGAGCCGTCCTGCCTTGACGTGCTGGCGGAGCCTGATTGGATACCTCCTCTTCCTCTCCTTCTGCTTCATTTGCGAACCATTTTCTTTGGACAGTCTCTCGTAAGAGAAGCTGGGGTGGCTGCCGCCTCGACCAGGCAGCTTGTACGCTCGAGCAAGCCGCAAATGAGGCCATATCAACTGCATGCTCGAACGCCTCGTCATGCTACAGCGTTGGTTGCATGCACAGAGAGACACAGAGAGAGAGAGAGAGAGAGAGAGAGAGAGACTCTTGGCTGCAGCAGATATTCCTTGTGCGCGCGGTAGTGTGTGGGTGACATAGGAAGGGAGAAGGTTCCTTGATTTCTACCTTATCTTAGCTTGTACTACCTTCCCATCACAAGGCATGCGTTTTCCGCATCCTCTCTCTCTCTCTCTCTCTCTCAGGCTTTAAGATCGGAACCTAATCGTGGACGTTGGGAAGCTTGATGACGGATGTAGACACACTTCAGTGATGCGCACGGTGCATGTGAGAGAGAGAGAGAGGGAGAGAGAGAGAGAGAGAGGTACCGCAAGTTTGTGCAGACGCAGTCTGTAGGGTCAGCTATGGCTAATGGGTAGGAAACGGACACAGAAGAGGACGCACGAGGTTGGTGAGGATGCTTTCCACATGAGTCTCACAAGAGTGTGCCCCACTTACGTGCATCATGGACCTTCCATGATCTATACAGGCTTACAGCGCATGAGATGCGAATAAAGCAATTTTCAAGTATCACCATGTCTCACTCCTTGCATATGGGCCATGGCCACTATGATGCAAGGGGTGAGACATGGTGATAGGTTGTGTTCAGACGTGGGCATCGACAACACTCTCCTCCTCCTACTACTTCCGCCCTACTTATTCACAAAGGCCGGCGGCAAGGATGAATAGCAATTAGAGCAACACCTGATTGGTTTGTACCTATGCCCACTAGATTGACGACGAATACACAACTTTTTCGTTGCTGATTGCAAGTGGAAGTCTGCTTCTTTCGAGGGGGGGTTGCCTGTTCTAAAGGTGGGCTCGAAATTGAGACGTCAAGAATCTTTAATGGTTGAGCGCCACACACTTTCCAGGTCCCTTTGTATTTGCTTGCCTCCACCGTCGAGGGGTTCACTATGTGTAAAACAACCATATAACGTGCGTTCAACACATGTTTGTAAAATCTCCTATTTGTGAGCTTTTTCAGGAATATAATGTACCCTTTTCTTTTAGAATCTGTAAGTTTTTCTCAAAATTGAAAATATAGTATTCTTTTGTATATATACTTTTGTAAGTTTTAAAATGTTTAAATACCCTTTCTGTTGAACTCACGTGATAGGTTACATTTTTCTTAAGTGACCTCCTCGAGCCTCCATTGCGTCTGAACCCATTTATAAATGTCAGAACCCATTTATAAATATCTTCATATAAGAATTACTATGAGTCATCTAAGTAGCCAAGGTGGTTTCTAGATTTTTGGCTTGCTAAAACACCTCTTAGGGCGGATTCACACAAGTACAAGGCAAGGATAAAACGTATGTGAGCTGCAGTGTCTCCTTGCCCTTGAATAGATTGAGCATTGAATTTTTTTTGGTGTCTTTCCACTAAACCAAGCCTTGCTCCAACCAGCTCTGTCGTTTTTGGCAGAGGTAGCTTGTGATAGTTTCATTTCAGAGAAGCAAACAAAAGACGTTGGCATAATCAAAAAGTTGCCTATGCGTGTGTGCAAATGCGCTCTTACTATCTCTTGGACAAGGATCATTGAATGGTTTGGGGGGAAATGGCATGCTCTTTTTCTAAAAGTGACGGTATAATTATCCTTTATGGAAAGGTGGGACAACACAATCATTAAAGAGAGGAAAATAGAGTTTGTGTGGACTTGACACATGCCCACCTTATTTTCAAGTCAACTAGGTTAGGTAGGCATGCACTCTCAAATAATAGAATAGGCCATCTAAAAACCAGGCCTCAGGGAAGACATATAAACAACCATTATTCAAGGTCTTTGTGTAGTTTAATGCAATGGATCCACTTTTGTGCTATTGCATGATGCAACAATGCTTGTGACTAGAGATTCAAGAGAGGAGTACCTTGAGGTCCAACTCTACGTGTGTGTCCTAGATGATAGAGATGGCCTCCAAGCAATGGAAACACTACAAGAGGTTGTGTGCTCTTGTGACGCTGTTAGCGACGGAAATACACTGGGTTTTTATAACCCCCGGCGTCGCTAAAACCGTCGCTACGAGCGTCGCTACGAGAGCGTCGCTATATGCATCGCTATAGGAGTCGCTATATGCGTCGCTATACGCGTCGCTATATAGCGACGCCTATAGCGACGCATATAGCGACGTTTACACAGAAGACTATAGCGACGCTCATAGCGACGCTACAGAGCCATAAATAGCGACGCCCGAGAGAATTTTTTCTTGGTGGCAGGGCATCACCCATCAACCATATTGTACTTGATTCACTTTTTAAAAAAAGTGCAAGGATAGATAATAGACCCAAAATAGTCACCCACAAGACGCATTGTTTGCAAAATTGACAATTGTACACATCATAGGCAAAATGAATTGATTGGCAAATGTAATAATGACAATTGTACAACATCATAGGCATAAAGAATTGATTGGCAAAAGGAACTACGGTGACAAATGTAATAATATACATGGTTCAAAAAGACGTATAAAATCCGTCTCATGATACATAAGCTATAAGAAACCCTAAACTAATGCTATCTAACTACGGCTAAACTGACGTCGTCTAGTCAGACGTCTCATTGCGTCCAAGCGGCGTATCTGTCGGATTCTGCAAAAAAAGACAATAAGACAGCTTTCAGTAAGTATAAACATATAACGACATTTATAAAACAATACAAAAAATAAAAAAGAGTAAACCCTAATACTAACCATGCCGCCGCGAGAACTGAGAATGTCCATCAGGGCGTTTAATCCCTTCCTGCCTGCGTACTCGCGCTCGTACGGTGTGGGATCACGTCCTGTCATCGACCACTATCAAAACATACAAAGATTTCATTATGTTAGAACTAAAAAACTCATAAACCCTAAACTATCGAACATAAAGAGCAATGTGAAAACACTTACAAAATCGGCCTCAAATGATGCCCATCCACCGCTCCCCAAGTGGTGCGAGCTCCCTGCCTCTACTCGCGCTCTGGCTGCATCCTTTTGTTGCTTCCACTTGTCGGGATTCTCGCGCGCTGCTTTCTTCGCATTCTTCCAATCTTCTTTGGCCAGCCAATCTGGCCTGTTCCACCCATTCTTGATTGCTTTTTGCACTTCGGAACGCTTGTGTTTGCAGTATTCGCGCATTCGAATCTTCATCAGGTCTTCATTGAAGCGCTGATCCCGTGTTGGAATGGGAAACTCATCATGAAGTATGCTGATGACTCTGTTTTTTAAATCACTTGGTACTTCACTCCATTTGTTTAGTATGTAGTGTCTAAACAGCTGAGAGCAAAGACCACGCATGCGCGAGATCACCTTCTTGCCGTCATCATCCATGATGATGCCGCCGCTGATGTCGACGGAGTAAGGCAAGCCCTCTGGCCGGTGACGCGTGAACCTGGGTGTCGCGACAGGGGTCTCTAGCGGCGTGTCGATGGGGGTACGGACGTCAGGTGTCTCCACCGGCGTCTGGGCCCCGAAGCGAGGAGTGCCGAGTGGGGTGGCTCCTGGCGGAGTAGGTAGAGGTGTGTAGCTTCTAGGAACAGTCAGCCGTGCAAAACCTGGCGTAGATGGCAATATTGTGGCTGGTGTGGGGGCGGGCAAAGAAGGGGAGGGTAAAGAGCCTCGTCGAACACGAGGCGGTGTGGAGGCATCGGTGGCGGAATCCCCACAACAACCGCCACCGCCACCACTAGAGCGCCGGTGTCTAGACGAGTGTGAAGCTCGTCTCGTCGACGCCGAAGCTTCGGAGCGCGCCGAATGCTCCGAAAGAGAGGGAGATGTGGATGGAGTA
This sequence comes from Adiantum capillus-veneris, assembly GCF_014529385.1. NCBI lineage: Eukaryota > Viridiplantae > Streptophyta > Polypodiopsida > Polypodiales > Pteridaceae > Adiantum > Adiantum capillus-veneris. The sequence continues at coordinate 41,172,813 of NC_140949.1, read as the reverse complement.
GGAACGCGCGATGATGCGCCAAAGCGATGACGCTCCACGTACCACTGTCTCTGCTGCGGTGACAAAGAAGAAAGAAACTCCTCATCATCCATACCTGCATTAAACACACGAATATTTAAACTTAATATTGAATGAATAGAGTAGACAATGACGCAAAGACCATTAAATACAATGACGTAATGACGCATATAAATACAATGACGCAATGAATTGAGTGATAGAAGAGGCAAGTCGAAAACTCAGAATTTTCAATCAAAAGATGTGAGCGCGAGTAGAAAAGAGCGTTATACACCATGGAAGGTACTTAGAGAGCCAGAGCTTTTACAACACGGAGCAAAATTGTTCAAATACAATATTTGTGGCTTTAAGAGATCTCTCTCTCATCCTCGCATAACTCAGCATAACTTCCTATATCTATATAGAGCTCTCCGTTTAAACACATATCCTCTGTTTCATTTTGTAGCTCCTCTGCATGCACCCAATATAGAGTAGTAGCATCTTGATGCTCGTCTGGCACCACCGCAGCGGCTTCTGATTGAGCATCTTCTCTGATCTCCTCCATTGATGTCGTTGTGATTGGCACATGGTAGCCTTCATACGTCCTTGCACTACGAGGGGCTACCTCTATGACGTACCACCAGTTTGATGTAGACTTTGTAGGATGAAATATTACCTGTCAGAGCCACATAACTTACATGAGAGCTTTCAAGCACATAACTTGTAAAAGGGGGATGTTAACTATTTACATACTTACTTGTTCACAATGCTCGGGTAGTACGAAAGTGTCTCTTAGGTCAGTCCATTTCTTAGTAGAATCCACCTCAAGAAAACCAGACTCTCCTCTACGCACAGTAGCGTTGCGACCCTCCATGATTATCTTGAACCATTGCACGTCGAACAAGTCGACAAAAAATCCTCTGTAATCGATCCTCAAAATCTCTTGCAGCGTGCCGAAGTAAGTGAGTTCCGCCACCACAGGATCTGCATCAGAGGAACGTCGTCGACTAGACTGTTCAAATTTTGCCATGATTCCACAATCTTGAGTAAAACGCTTTTTGTCGATTCGTTCCACCCTAAAATGTCGACCTTTACACCATGCTGCTGTGTATGACTTATACTACAATGAACAAAGATTATGAGTGGCCGTTCAAACGTTTATAAATAAAGTCACTTGCTAGTCGTACATTGCAAACTTACCTTGGTCGCGCAACCCCGAGAGTACTCCCACTCTTCTTCAGTCACTTCGTCACCGCATTGTTGTGCGCTTTTCAATTGGTTGTGCAACCATCTTAAGCTCATGAAGGTTGGTAGGCTCTCCAGAACCGCTGGATAGTGCATCGGTGGTCGTCTTCCCCGTCTCCACTCGATTCGTGCCCTTTGTCGCTCTTGCTTTGCATCCTCATATTGTGAAATCCACTTTTGCATCACTGGATTGTGAAGCATGCAAAATCGGTTGATTTTAGCCTCTAGATCTTCCGTCATCTTCTTCTCAACACCGAGATTGCACATGACAATCCCAGATATGCGCTCATCATCTATGGTTCGCCATAGCGTGTCCCGGGATTTATCAAATCCGTCTAGCCACTCTCCAATGTACACTAGGGACTCTGATACCAACCAACCTTTTGCCATGCTACCCTCCGGACGTGCCTTTTGACGCACATATCCTTTAAGCGTTTTCATGAAACGCTCTAAGAAGAACATCCATCTGGAATGAACTGTGCCAGCTATTTCCACCTCATCAACTATGTGAACAAGAAGATGCACCTGAATGGTTAGCATTGTAGTAGGAAAATGTTTCTCAAACATGCACACAAGCTCCGCAGCATTTAGTTTGGCGAATGGTATGGAGTCTACGTTGATCTCCTTTTGTGAGATCCATTGCACCAGCTTTGCAAGTTTGTAGATTGTGTTACGGATGTCGAGAGACAAACATCCCTCAATGGCAACCGGTAAAATAAACTGTAAAGTATGTGCAGCAATGATATTAAAGTCCACATTTTATGCAATGATATTAAAGTCCACTATGAACGTACCTCACACATTTTATGCCAATCGTGTGACTTCAAACCGGTAAGCTTTCCTTCTTTAGTAAAACACGTTCGGAGCGAGTGCATTATGCCAGTGGGGGTCCGCAAAGATCGAATGGTCTCTTTTACTTTGCGTTCTTGGGCTCCTGTGAAAATCCATGGTGCTTTAGGGAGTTTTATCGATCCATCAGACGCTGTTTGCGGCCAATATTGCTCCATACGATCCACATTTCTAAGGTCAACTCTGGCTCCCAAAGTATCTTTCTTGCCGGTCAAATGGTCCCATAGTAGATTACCCACATTCTTGAATATGTGCATTGGATCAAGCAAGTGATTGATCATGAGTCGGGGCTAGTATGGTAACTCGTACCATAGAGATAGTCTCTTCATCCCTGGAGGCAATCCGTCATCGCACATCTCCTTCTGCTCTAACCATGCTTGTGCAGACATCCTTGGTGGCTCTCTTCCCAAAAAGCCGTCGCGTAACACATGATTCTCTGGAAGATACGCTTGATGACCTTCGTAGATTTGCTTCTTTAGTGAGGGTTCCCTACGTGCATTCAGTCTAGGTCCACATGTGACACATGCTCTGTATCCGCTTGTTTGAAGCCCTGCATGTATACACATGATAATAGATCAACTATGGGAAAAAACAAGATTTACAGTGTCTGAGTGAGGAGTGTCAATAGATCACCTGAGCATTCTGTTAGCCCGGGATAGTCATGCATGGTCCACATTAGAATGCCTCTGATCAAAGCATTCCGTCGTCCTGTGTGTCGGCTCATATCCACCACCTCTATGCCAATCCACAATTGTTGTAGCTCTTCCAATAGTGGACGAAGATACACATCCATATTCCCCACTTTATATCGCCCTGGCACAATCAAGCTTAGCCATAGGTGCCCCTTCTTCGTAGTCAACCACGGGGGAATGTTGTAGTTGACGATGACAACGGGCCATACACTGTAAGATGTTGATCTTTGACCAAATGGATTTACACCATCCATAGCCAGGCCTAAGCGCAAATTTCGAGCTTCCCTGGCAAAATCCGACCATGTTCCATCTATATGTTTCCACGCTACGCAATCTGCAGGAATTCGTAGCACACCATCCGAAGATTTATTCTCCTCATGCCATGATGCTAGGGAGGCCATGGACTTACATTCGAAGAAATGCTTGATGCGAGGAAGCAGAGGGAAATGTCGCAAAAACTTTTGTGGAATTTTTGTCCCGTGGAGATCTACTCGATATCCTTCGGAATCACATTTCGGACACTTCTCCATGTCTATGTATTCCCCTCTGAAAAGAATGCAGTCATTAGGACAAGCGTGGATAGAATTGTAATCCATCCTCAAGTTTCGCAAAATCTTTCTTGCTTCATCTCGGGAATCTGGCATCACATTGTCAGCTGGTAGTATGTGCTCTTTCAGCAATCTACACAACATAAAAATATGATATAGTCGTGTAAAAATCTATCAGATCATTATACATTTAGAGTTCTATTAAAGTAAACTAATTGTAATAGATCACCTGAAAAGCGTTGTGACGCTAGTGTCACTCCATCCAAACTTTGCCTGCATGTTGAGAAGAACCAGGAGTGCTTTCAATCTAGACATACGTGCTCCATTATACAATGGCGTATCGGCTTCACTTTTCATATCATCATAGATAAGCCTTTCTGAATCCAAGATCGTCTCGATCATTTCATCAATCTCGGGCTCAAACATTGCCTCGTTGGGAATGTGCTCTGCATGATCATCCCCCGAGCTGTCAGAGGCTACATCTTGTGGCCTCACATATGCTGCTTGACCAAAGCGCCTGCGAACACGTCTATTGGGTTGCAAGACTGCTGCTTGTTGGCCAGCGTCAGAGTCCGACGAGTTATAATTGGCAACAACTCGATCTATAATAGATGGATCGAACTCGCCAAATTCGCGAACGTGCTGCAAAGAAACACGTCTTGTCCGTCGCACAGCATGCTTGCATTGATTACAAGGACATAAGACCCTCGTTGAGAGATAGGTGTTTCGGTTGGACGGTCCCACATCCTCGTCGCTACTCATAATGAGGATAAAAAACTTATAACCTGGACAACAAATTTAATATTCTATTGGCAGTCTTCGTCTTATCTCTCTCTCTCTCTCTCTCTCTCTCTCTCTCTCTCTCTCTCTACCTCACATTCTCTAGTCATGTCCAATCCCCGCACACCTCGGTCTAGAGGTGCACGGAGATCAGAACCACCGGGTTATAATCTCGTCTTTATTGGTCAATGCCTATATTTGTGGGTACAAGAAATCTACACACCCACGTCTACATGATACTGCATGTAGTGGACAAAACCCCTTTGTCTCTTCTCTAGCTGTAGCACTTCACAGCATCTTAACATCTTTTCACAGTAGATCTTTTCACTGTTCGTCTAACTCTAAACCCTAAACCGTAAGTAATTCTTGCGTGGACTCGATCTAACGTAAATAAGCGTAAATCTAAATAAACGTAAATCTAACTAAAAATAAAGCTAAATCTAATTTAACGTAAGTTTAATGACTAGAGGTTGTCTAGATGGTCATTGTCTCGGGGATGTAGTGACTCTTGCCGCTCTGAAGATCCACCTTCTTCCCTATCTTCTGAAGACATTTCACCAGTACTTTTGGATCGACGGAGCCCACCATGAGTGAAGGCAGCAATACCCTATATTCCATTGAGGGCTTTCTTCACCCGCTTCATGCAGGCATCGCAGTCTATGGAGACCTAAATCTAATCTAATATAACGTAAATCTAAATCTAACTTAAATAAACGTAAATCTAGTTAAAAATAAACCTAAATCTAATTTAATGTAAGTCTACATATAACCTAATCTTTAACGTCTTTTAAGATAGTTTTCTACGACGTTATAACTCTCTTCTTCTTGTGTGTGTGCGCGTGTGTGGATGTGTGTGCCAATAAAAAGAGATAAATGGTATAACCTTTCTATCACCCATGCCAAGTATGATAGATTGATTATGCCATTTCCCTCTTGAATAATAGGTCTTGAGTTCAACTCCTCGTCGGCTAGATCTTTAGGTCTTTTAATTTTAATTAGTTTCCTACGACGTTAAATTAGTTTCTCTCTCTTTCTCTCTCAATGTGTGTGCGTTTTTTTGGATCGTATGCATGTTTTCTCTCTCTTTTCCTCTCTTAATGTGTGCGTTTTTTGTTTATGCATGTTCTCTCTCTCTTTTCCTCTCTCAATGCGTGCGTTTTTTGTTTATGCATGCTCTCTCTCTCTCTTTCTCTCTCAATGTGTGTGTGCATTCTTTGTTTATGTATGTGTGTGTGCGTTTTTGTTTTTGTTTGTACTCTCTCTCTCTCTCTCTCTCAAAAACACTATGTGTGTGTGTGTATGTGTGTGTGTGAGAGAGAGAGAGAGGGAGAGAGAAAGAGGGGAAGGGAACATGAGAATGAGGAAAGGGAAGGAGCATACCTGGCTCTCCTTCCTCTCCTCGTGTGTGTGTGTGTGTGTGTGTGTGTGTGGAGAAGAAAGAGAGAGAGAGTGAGAGAGAGAGAGAGAGAGAGTGAGGGAGAGCGTTACCTGCTCCTTGCTTGAGGGCGCCGAAAAACTCAGATCTCAGATCTGAGTTTTTGGGCGCGCTCGGTTATTTTTTTACCCCCAGCCGGCGTCGCTATGAGCGTCGGAAATTTACAAAGAAATTTGCGACGCTCATAGCGACGCTTATAGCGACGCCGGGATTTTTTTTTTTGAGCGTCGCTGTGTGAGCGTCGCTAATATGAATAGCCTCTTGTAGTGAAAGAGCGACCATCCAGTTGATTAGCAAATTTGTACCAGAATGGATTCACGAGAAAGAAAGACATGTAGGTCGAGCTGAAGAAGACACCAGAGAAATCCACTCCCTACGAAAGAAGCTCAACAACATGAAGTTGGATTTTGATGACCACAAATACTTGCTAACCATGAATGTTGAGGACTTGGAACATACCAAAAAACATACCACCCAAACCAAGGAGCGAGAACAATGGTATCGATGATGACCCCGTGGCGTACACTTAGAGAAAATACCATATATGATATAATACGTGTGAACATGAGGTCATTTTTAAAATCCTATGTAATATTTTTGGGGGTATTAAGTTCTCCATTCTGTAAATTTGAAGTCTAATTTAAAAACCATTTCTATTAATAAATATAATTGATTATTATCTCTTTAAAAGAGATCCTAATATAAATAGTATACAATGCAACCATAAACATATATTGTATTTAATTATGTTAGTATATTGTCTAAGAATCTCTAGTATATTATTCAAATATATATTCTTAAAGGGAAGTAGCTTAATTTACGATCATTTAATCAATTTTATATATTTTTAACATCTAAACATACTACATGGTTACAAATACATACCTTAACAATTTTTTACACAATTTGTCTTTGTTATAATGTAAAAAGTAATTAAATGTATGTCTTTCAATGTATACAACAAAACTCTCTCATGCCGCATTGACATAAGCAACAATTAAGTTAAATTACCCAAAGGTCAGCTACAATGGGTCTATCAAGGCTTTGAAGATCAAACTATATCTCATCATCGACTCATTGATAAGCATATGAATGCTTAGAATTTGTGATTTATGACAAAGTTCCAATGATTCATTAGATCAAATTACAACATGGCTACTAATTTTTGTGTGAAAAATAACACGATAAAAAGTGAAGCAAAGCTTCATATAAACCTGTTGTAGCTAGTTATGTTCTCCTCTTGGAGAAGCATGGATATGTTGATAGCTAGTTTTCTATGTAAATCAAAACTCTTATATAATGGAGCTCAAGGAGTACATAGCAATGATCATTAATTTTTTTTGATGTGAGCAATATAGGAGATCCTTGTGTGCTCTCAATCTCTCTTTGCTGGCGAAACTTATGCCATATACTGCTACAAAGCCCCTAGGTTTCATGTCACCAATCTCAAATCATGATAATTCCTTTATCTTAGCCAATCTTCTTCAAATTTATAGTCATCTTTCTTGTAGCAAGATAAGAAATAATAATACCAATTTTAGCATAGAAAGAGCACATGTTGAGCATGGGTGTAGAGAAGCAAGCATGTACGTAATCCAAAAAGGGGAGCCTTATCTTTTGATGTGAAATGCCTTCCACCTCTACCTCGTCCTCCCCTACGTAAACCTGTGTGTAGGATTAGTCAATGTAAGAGAACAATAAAATCAACAATCCAATACCCCCATCTCCTCGACTTCCACCACCACCTTGTTAGCCACCAAATTCACCGTCTCATCCTCTACTGTACACCGACCATCCAATTCTATTGCATGATGCTCGATCGCTTTGGACCAGGAGACTATTTGTCTTCAAAATCTACATAGACAAACCTGCAAGCATGAGACAAAAATAACTACCAAGTTGTCACCCTCGCACTATTCATCAAGACTAGAGAGTTGTAATCATTCCTTGATTGCCCCCGATTCCCCATTAAAAAACTCAATCAATGAGTTGTGCATCTACACTTACAAGAGAAAGTTGTAAGAAATGCTTTATGCACTGCAGTCATCATCGTTCTTGCATGTGTTAATTGCTATAGAGTTGCTGTTTGCGTTTTAAAACACCCCTGTTGGCAGCACCGTTGATGGAATTTGCACCATAGAACTTTGTACATTTTGAGACATTCTATAGGGGGAATGGGGGAACACACCCGACAAAAAAACAGATTGCCTCTCTATAGCCAAGGGCATACAGAACACCCCAATCCACTAGAGTTCACCTTCAAAACTCTCGACACATGCTAGCAGGCCATTGCCTGCACACACATCAATGCACAATTGTGCATACCACAATTAGCCATACATTTCACTACTCACTTCAAGCCACACACCACTACCGTGCACAAAACCACACTCTCAATTCATTCCACACACCAAAAGGGGTGCCAGGGGCATACACATCTGCACCGTCATCGCACACACAAGCAAAAGAAGTAGAGGAAGGGGCAGGGAGGAAACGACGCGAGAGAAACACCATGGAAGCTTCACCACTGCTCAAAACACCATGCACATAAGGACCCTCCCATCGTTGAAGGAACTTCGTGTTGTGAGAAAGATCCAAAGGTTATCACACCTCAAGACCAAGATACCTTCCTCTAGGCCTTTATTCTTGACTTTGCTATTGAACTCCTCCCTCTTCTTGATGGAATAATAACAATCACCTTGTTGTGAAACACATAGTTAGCAACTGTCAGGGATGAAGAATGTATACTACCAAACCTCTCTCTATAGTTGACACGGTGGTCAGCAAAAACTAGAGACGAGGAATCTATTAAATCCAATCAACCTAAAGTGTGACGCAATGGTCAAAGAATTGAGGATTGAAGGATGTAAAATATATATCTCCTCCCTGTAGTGCAACACGGTGGTCAGCAGCAACCAAAGACAAAGAATCCATCAAATCCAATCTCCTTGCAGTGCGACGCGATGCTCAGCAACAACCAAGAACGATGGATTTAAAAAGTCTAAACCTCTCCTTGTAGTGCGGCACGGTGGTCAGCAACAACCAGAGAAGTCTATTAATCCAATGTCCTTGCAGTGCGACGTGATGGTCAACAGCAACCAAGAACGATGGATTTAAAAATCCTAAACCCCTCTTTGCAGTGCGACACGGTGGTCAACAACAACCAGAGACGAGGAATCTATTAAATCAAATCTCCTTGCAGTGCGACGCGATGGTCAGCAGCAACCAAGGATGATGGATTTGTCAACCCTAAACCCCTCCTTGCAGTGCGACACGGTGGTCAACAACAACCAGGGACGAGGAATCCATTAAATCCAATCTCCTTGCAGTGCAACGTGATGGTTAGCAACAACCAAAGATGATGGAACTAACAACCCTAAACCCCTCCCTGCAGTGCGACACGGTGGTCAGCAACAACCACAAACTAAGAATCTATTTTTTTAAATCCGATCTTCCAATAGTGCGATGCAATAGTCGGCAAAAACTAGGAAGAAAATATGTAACTTAGCTAACTCCTCCCTGCAGTGTGACATGATAGTCAGCAACAACCAGGGATGGAAAATCTAGCTGAACAACCTAAGCTACTCCCTGCAGTGCGACACAAAGGTCAACAACAGTCAAGGATGAAGTGTCTAAAGTCTAACCCTCCTTGCAGTGTGTCACGAGGATCAACACAGTCAAGGACGGGTGTATAAACCCTCGGGGGGTTCACTATGTGTAAAACTACCATATCACGTGCGTTCAAGACATGTTTGCAAAACCCCTTATTTGTGAATTTTGTTAAGAATATAATGTACCCTTTTCTTTTAAAACCTGTAAGTATTTTTCAAATTTGAAAAAATAATACCCTTCTGTATATATATTTTTGTAAGTTTCAAGAACTTTAAATACCCTTTTGTTAAACTCACGCGATACATTACATTTTTATTGGGTGACCTCCCCGGGTCTAAACTTGCAGACTAACGATAAGGTGTGAGCAAAGCTCCACAACAACAGTGTTAGCAAAGAAATTGCAAAAAAAAAAAAAAGTACAAAAAATTACCTGCTTTGTCTGTCTCGGTGCGGACCTGCTCTGCTCGCTCTATCCATGCTCTCTCTCTACTATCCTTTCTCTCTCTAGCAATTGTCTATAACTCTCTCTAACAATCGCTATCGCGGTAGTTCGTTCTGACTGCCATGGGAACAAACTGCCGCGGCACCTTTTTTTATAAGTCCAATAATATTTCGATCAAAATATATTTTGATCGAATAATAGTTCGATCGAAATATATTTTGATTGAATGATATTTGGATAAACGCGTATAATATGGATATACAACATATAACTACGTAATATACGTACAATTTTTAATATACGGGTGTATAAATGCAACTTAGCACATCACTATCACATGTATATGGTAACAAATCTCCCTTGGAGTGATGCGATAAACGAGGTCTGGCACATAGAGTAAAGAGAAGTGACATGCCCTGAGGACATGATCAGTCCACAAAGAGGAGTAAGACCAAAGATTTGGAGAAAGCTTTAAACTTCTCACAAGAAATGCCTTTGTGAAAAGATTTGCAAGGTTCTCCTGTGTTGGCACATAAGCCAAGCTGATCACTCTTGCTGAGAGTCTCTGCCTGACATAGTGGTAATGCTCAATGTGCTTTGTGCTAGTATGAAAAATTGGGTTCCTCGCAACTTCCAGTGCACTCTGATTGTCGATGTAGATAGTGTTGGCAGTGTCTTGTCTAACACCCAAATTAGCCATAAGGTGTCTAAGCCATACACACTCAACCTTAGCTATAAATACTTCCCTATACTGGAAGTGGCCACAATAAGTTTTTGCTACAAACAGAGGCGTGGAGTTCCTTGCAAAACACCCAAAAATAGCATACTATAAACCATAGAACAGACTAATCGACATACATGGAAACCACATAGACGGATAATCGCGAGATGAACGAACAAAGAGAGACAGAGTGCGAGAGAGAGGAAGAGAACATGCGCAGGTGCACCTCCGAGAGCGGAGTGATACGCTTGGCACAACGAGAGATAAGAGAGGAGAGATGAGAAGAGCAACGCAGACACTGGGTGCAATCTCCCCCAGTGCAAGAGTGACCATTTTCCTCTTGCACATATTTGTTTTATAGATTTCTTGAATGGTCAAATTGGTTACAAACTGGCCGGCCGGTCATAAATGGCCAAAGCTCATAAAAGAGCACTTGAATAATAAAATGTAAAATATAAATATTTCCATTCGCATAGGCCTAGCTTGGTCTAGTATTTTCCACCTGTCAGCTGCAATAAATAATAAAATATCAATTCTATAACATACCTCTCCGTTGGAAAACAACTGTCCTTAGTTGCGAAGAAATAAAATCTGCAAACAATACTTGTCAAAAACAATGATTAGAAATCTGTATCAAATAGTAAGAGAAAAATACATAAAACTAGACAATATTGCTTATGCCTACCCCCGTCATGCACATACTACCTATTCTAGTGTCCCATACCACTAGAATAAGCAGTATATGTCTATTGCGGGAGCGACTCACATACCCATGAAGTGCATGCAAACACTACCTAGATCAACATAATGTCAATCGAGGACACAGATGACACGATAGGCACACGGAGGAAATCTATTTAGCTTGTCAGGCTGAGACCATCCTACACATACAACACTCTGGAAGGCCAACTATACCACAATCAAGAACCTCACTGCTCTCAACTACACCACCTAGCCACATACACACATACGGAAGGTAACTCACCTAATCATGCCAGATTCGTACGAAACTTAAGGAACACCATCCCCTCACTAGGATACACATGTCCCTAAGCTTCTACACTCAAAACCCTCACTCTAAACCCATCTGCGGAAAACGCGTAGGATGACAGAGCAGAATTTTGAAAGTGCCCGAAACTGAAATTTATGAGTACCTATGCGTAGCTTATGTCGCCACGATTCTATAGACTACTAGCACGCAGAAAACAGACATCGTTTGATACACTTACGGCCACAAATAGCTCGTAGATGAGTTGGCGTGTGCGCTTCGTCTCGCATGGAATGCTTGGCGTTGTCGCGTAGCTCTCCTCGAGCCTACAACAATGGTGTAGTCGGATCTCCAATGTGTTGAGCGAGCCGGGCGTAGCTAGAGGATAAAGCTCACGCTCACTCTCTTTCTCTCTCACACACAGTAGACGGCAGCGCTAAAGTTTTGATTATGATTAAAGTCCCCCCTTTTATAAAATGACCTAGGTACCTTATATACTAAGGCTACCTTAGGTTTAACCAAAAAATGGGGTTGAAAGGGTCAAATGGCTTTGTATTTACAATTTGGAAGTGCCATTGTACCCCAGCTTCTGAAACTAGAATAACTACTCATTACAAATGACGTTTATAGCCATAATCCGTTGCATTTCATAACTCGCAAAAGATAAGACTTTGGTACGAAACTTGAGTTATGTTGTGTTGTTGACCCAGCGGTCAACACTCCCCCCTTCCGCGTTCATGTCGTCCCCGACATGACCTGATTGTCGATGGTGATGTGGTCTTTGCTGGCGTTTTGGTTTCATCTGTTGCACTGCTTGTGACTTTGTCGAATCACAACAAGAACTATGATCCATTAGAGCGGACATCTATCATCATAACCATTCATCTTTTGAGATCCTCTGATTACTTTTATGTCTGCTCTTCTTCATTGGGGACTTCTTTGTTCCTGTGCAATCATGTTGTTAGTGTTGTCTGCAGCTTTGTCATTGTAGGCCATTCTTCGACTCGCCATCGAGGAGAAGTATGCTATGATCTGAAATTGGTGCTCCAATTCATTTGTCAATTGATTTGAGTAGCATTTCCTTATTGTTGATGTAGAAGGAATATGTACAAGAGGATGGTGATAGGTGTCTTTAGATTAGGGTCTAAAACCTGGATGACCAAAGGGAAAAAAACCCGGTGGAAAAAAAAATGCCTTTGGTATACGCTCTTATTGGAGTTGAGCAGTTGAACGTGAAGTACATGTTCATGAAAGGTGAGTGCTTGGGTGAAACACGGAAAGAGTGCCTGATGCAAGTGCCAATTATGGGACACTCTATATGCATATGAGAAATTTGTCACCAAAAGCATGCAATGTGAAAGAAGGAGATGATGGGTGTTTCGAGGGATAAATGTAGCACATGTGACATCAAAAGATGTCTCGATAGCTTTCACCTTTCCAAGAAGGGTTGTCGATGTAGAAGTTTCTCCACTTGTATCTCACTGTGCTCAGTACGTGAGTGTCTTTTGGACCTTCTCCTTCACTTCACCAGACTTAAGTACTTAGACTTCGACTCTTTTGCTCACCTATACCAGCATGAGTGACACAACGTAAATATGCTCAACTCTTCCAGCTTGAGCAGTACCTAGAATAGCTAAGACGCTTAGACCACAGAGAATATTACTTGAAGCTTTGGGACTAACACCTCACTCATTTTGTGGCTTAGCTACTCGAATCTGACTTGTATGACTTGTCGGTTGTATGTTGACACTGCTTTGTGACAAGTTCTTCGACTGTTGTAGTGGCTGCTGAGACATACTTCGTGAAGTTTCATCGTTTTCCTGTACCTTCTTCTCTTTGTAGTGCTCTGGCCTCTCGTCAGTCTTTTCTTCATGTGGATTATGGTTTTTTTTAATTTTTTCTTAATAATAAACAAAGAAAATCTTAAAACAACTCAACAAAAGAAAATAATTCAAATAGAAATCTAAATGCTATGTACATCATACACATGTCCCTAGGGGCTCATATATGGATTTTGTCCCCATACTCCTCTGTATCACTACTATGAGGGCATATACTCTAAATTTCGTCAAAAAATTATCACAATAAAACGCAAAAATTCAATGCATCTCACAGAACATTGCCCTCTAATAGTCATAATGTTAGGTCCGCATTCAAAATGCCTCCCCCCTTCCTATTTGGAGTCATCCTTTATGACAGGGTATCACAAAGGGTATGTGTTGTGCCTGGGCAATTAAAAGTTGTGACTATGCAGGCCTTGTAATGTAGCCCTATTATGCATACACAGTCAATGCATGGAAAAGATTTATGTTGTGCAAGATGTGGGTATAAGCAATTTTCTTATTGGCATTTGTTGGCGAGGCTTCCTATTCTAAGCAATGTAATGGTCTTTGAAACTCTTGTATCGTTGCTTGAATGAAGAGACTTGCTCTCTTCTAACTGTACTGTAATCGTAGGAAGAATTGTAAGAATTCAAGCGGTGATGCACTGACATCAGTTTTGTTGTTCTTCTTTGGGACCCATTTCTTTGCGATTATTGTTTGTTTTGTTGCTGACGCTCGTTTGGGAACCCATACTTGCCCGTGCTTCGTTTGTGTTTGAAGAGACTTCTTTGGGATCCACCTTTTTGTTGTGTGAGTCGACAGTGGTCTTTGCTTCAGCCCTTGTACGCTTGGTTGGTGACAGGATTCAAGCTTTGAAAGTTGATACTGTGGTTGTTTTGGAATCCAAATTAATTCCTGACTTTTTTGTGCTTGAATCAACTTCTTTGGAGCCAAAACCTGAGTTGTGAAAGCTTGCGACTTTGTGATATTCTTATCCGTTTGTGCACGCTTTCCTTGTTTTTGTTTTGGTGTTGGATCTTGTGATTTGTCATTAGAGATCTTTGTCTTCTTGATCCATATCTGTTTTTGGTCGATCTGGCTTTTTGGTATCCAGATTTGTCGAGCTTTTTGGCTTTGACTTCTTGTCCTGTTCTTTTGACCTGTCATGGTTGTTACTGAAGGGGTTGGTGATAGTGATGGCCTGAGTTGATGATAGGGGATGTCGTAAGATTCATCACTATCGCTAGTATCCTCAGCAAGATTGACTTCTTGTACTTTCCCTTGATTTTTTGGCTAGTAGTGGAAAGTTACTGTCTGTTTGCTCGTGGGTGGTAGTTTCTTGGAGGACTTTTCTAGCCCATTGATTAGAGCATTGTTAGCTCGTTGCTCTGGTCGTATTCCTCCTAGCTGAGTCTTTGCATCCTTATTAGGAGCCATGTATGAGGATGCTTGTGGTGGCTGTGTCTTCACCGAGGACTTTGGAATCCACTTTTGATGCACTTTATTCGTGTAGAGATGACATTGATTCCCGGGTCGTTGATCTTCTTGAAGCTCGAAGTGTTCTACAGAGTCATAGAACTTGTCGTCTTCTTCATCTTTTGATTCTCCACATTTCTTTGTTTGCTCCTTATTTCGAGAGCTTGTTGATGTCTAGATCTCTTTGTTTTCTTGGATTACACTCACTGCAAAATAAGGAACGACATCATAGCCATTTTCATCACAAAACCTTGTTATAGGAGCATCCTCCAGGGCGCACACGTCCAGAGTAGCCAAGATGTGTTCCCATCCAAAAGGCTCTAACTCTTCTTCAGGAAATGGTTCTCAAATATAGTCCCTATCCTCTATAACCCGCTCTAGGATACATTCCTCACGTTTCAAGCTACCACATTGTGAAGCTCCACACATCCACAGTTCTTTAGGATTACCTAACCAAGCTGGAAGTTCTGATCCTGCTACTGTGGCGGAATCGAACTCCTCAACCGGTGTTCTCGTCACATCCCTATAGCTATGGTCCCTCAAGTTTATCTTTGTTATGGTTTCCATATATCTCAGGTATATATGGTCATAACCCCAATCTTGGACCATTTTCAATTGTCGCATGAATGGTCTTCCCAGAATGATGTCATAGTTGTTCTTCTTGCCAAAGTCAACAACAACAAAAGTGTGTTCATATTCAATGCCACAAGAAGTAACAAGTACTTTTTCTAGCAGTCCTAGGGGCTTTTCCTTGTGTCCGTCTGCAAGCTGCAGGGTCATTCGTGTGGATATCAAGGCAGTTTTTCCCCATTTTTTCCAAACCTCTTTGGTTGCAATGGTCACACCAGCTCCACTGTCAAGGATTTCCATGGTTTTTACACCATTGAATTCCACAGGAAGGGTGGTGTCTCCATCTTCTCCCTCATAATACTCGCCTACCTTGTTTAATGGCACTGGCCTAGTATTTAGTTGAGGAATTTCAAGCTCTTTGATGCCTTCCTTGATTTGAGTCATTGGGGTTTATACACCAAATTTCTCTTGACAATTACCCACATTAGCCCACATGTTTGGTCTTATTCTGAGCAACTCGGCTAACATTATTGTACAGGTGACTGGGGTAGATAGAATATGTACTAGCCCCTTTGAATCGATGGCCTTGTTGGGAGACAGTCTCTGTGATGGGACTGCAACCACATCTGACTTGGTCTCGTAATCTCCCATGTAGGACGGTAGTGTTCTTAGCGAATGGGGTTGACTATCCATAGATTGTACAGATCCTTTGTCGCCCCAATACGATTGCACGTCTAGATTCATTTGAGATCCAGTCTCAAATTCCTCTATTGGTGGTAGAAACACTCCTCGTTCGTCACCAGTCTTGTCTACTAGTCTTCTTAGGTCATCGGCTTCATTGGCCTCTCTGACTTGTTTCCACAATTCGTCAAGACCATCTACCTCTTTACAATCCGCAGGTATAGCTTGGTGATATCCCTCGGAAGAGTTATCCGTGGTATTCATTACTATCCTTGGTTCTAATGCTAGGTCTTTGAGGTTTGGTCTATGCTCATGACTAGAATTTGGCTCTTTTAGTTCCTGGTTTGGTGGGATTACTCGTGTAGGCATGACACGGATCACATCCTCAGGTTTTGCACCTGGTGGTTCTAGTAAAGCTTGGGCTGTTTGAATCATTTTCTTGCACATTTCAAACCTTTGCTTTTCTAGTTCCACATAGGGATATGTCATCCACCTGTGTTCTTGGGTTTGGTTGTTTTTGAGCCTCACATCATAGGCTTTCAAGAGGGCATCTAATGTCTCATTAACCTTCTCTGCCAACACAGATCCTCCTGAACTAGCACTTCTCGGTTTCTCATCCGTGGATGGTTCTTCTAGAGGTTTAACATTCTGTGTAAGAGAAGGTGCCTCCTTTTCCTCATGTTGTTTTATCTTCTCCTCAGCTTCGGTAAGCTTCTCAGCTAGGGATTTTTGCTCTCGTTCCCTGCGTGCTTTCATCCAAGTCTTTCTAGCTTTCCAACTATTTCGTTTGCTCTTGGTTTTCTGAGTAGGTGCGTCTGTCTTTGGTCCATCATCTGTCTTTGGACTTGTGTCACTTTTCGTGTTCTTTGTCTCTGGATTCTCATCAGCTTTCTTTTGAGCTTGTGCTCTTGTAACCACTTGAACTGGTACGACATTTTCAGTTTCTGAGCTACTAGGTAGCTGAACAATCCCTAATACATTTGTCGTGATTTTCCTAATTTGGTTTGGGGTTTTCGGGCAATCGGGGATCAAGTGAGTGATGCCACACTCAAGACAATAGGCATTCACTTCAGTGATCTCCGTGTGAGGACATTGTTTGACCAAGTGATTGTCACGACTTTTGTGACAATCTGTCTCTGGTTGAGGAGATTCTTTTAGCATTTCCTCTTGGCTATAAGCAAGCTTTGACCTAGATAAGCCGCTATTTGCAATGAATCCCAATGTCCTTTCGTCCATTTCATACCTTCTTTCTTTCGACTGAAACCCAGGAGGTGGAGGGTGTACCGGCCTCACCACTCCATGTGTTTCTCTCACATTTTGTTGCTCCGAAGGGTAGTACTCACTTTGGTTGCTATACCACATTGTAGCTGGTACTGGCGTTGGTTTATTTGATGCTTCCATCATTGGCATGTATCTCATGTCTACCGGCATTCTAGCACCTGGCAGCAGAGGTTGTTGTCCTAAGACAAGCTGTGGCCTTAAAACTCCTACTGGTCCTGGCGCATTCCCCGTAATGTATCTAGGTGGAGTAGGTGCTTCTGGAAGAGGTTGTACATACCTCTCCCTAGAATTTTTCATGCTATAATAGCACTCTTCCCCCGTATGGTTCGTCCATTTTCTCTCAATTTCACACCACTTCGGCTCTC
The DNA here is from genome assembly GCF_014529385.1 of Adiantum capillus-veneris. NCBI lineage: Eukaryota > Viridiplantae > Streptophyta > Polypodiopsida > Polypodiales > Pteridaceae > Adiantum > Adiantum capillus-veneris. Next base: position 41,155,308 of record NC_140949.1, on the reverse strand, counting down.
CCGAATCAGACTTTACAAGAGGAATCAACATCTTGACCAAGTCGTCGATAACCTTTTCTTGATCAATAGTCGTTGGCTTGGCAATGGACTCACTTATCTGTGAAACACTGTGCTGAGAGGATGTGTCATCTCCTTGACTCTTTAAGTCCTTTTCTTTGTATGCCTCACAATTATCCACTAGATAAAGAGCTTCTTTGATCAACTCGTTTGGCGTCATCCTCCTTATCATATGTAGATCCTTCTGAAGACCCGCATGTCTCATTCCTTGGATAAAGATCAACATCAGTCGTGCTTGCGTAGGTAATTCCGCTCTCGGACAGAGGTTAACATATCTCTTGAGCTGTAATGATGCCTTGCGTACTGATTCATCCTCTTTCTGTTTGAATCTATGGATTTGCGAGACCGTGTTGTGAGCAATGGCTTTTGGCGAGAATTCTTCAATAAACTCCTCAAACAGCTCATCTAGGGTCTCAAAATCCCATTTTCCACCGAGACGAACCATGTAGCTGCATCATCTTCTAGAGTCAATCCAAATCCCACAAACTGTGTCGCAAAATCTGAAACTTCCTTTGCTCTAATCACTCTTCTAAAAGCCGTTACGTGATCTCTTGGATCTTTATCTCCGGAGTATTTTATGTTTACCCATTTTTGGACTTGGGATGGTCTAACTCGTCAATTGTCTACAAGTCTAACCAGAGACTCTCCCAATCCTTCTCTCGTTATCGCTCTTGAAGGGAATCCTGGTGGCTCTCTTCTTGGAATTCCTATAGGAATTCTCGTGTTTGGTGGAGGCATTTGTGGTCCTTCATTGACCAAATATCCACCTCCTTCTAGTACAGTCTGTGGATTTGTGCTTTCTACAACTCTGTATTCTCGTCCATACTTGTCGACAACTATAGATCTCCATTGACAGTCGACTCCGTATGTGTAGACATATAAGAGCTTGTAATCCGTTATCTCTTCTAGGTATGGATCTGAGCACCTATAAAGATTGACCTCATTGTTTTCAATGTATCTATATAGTCCTTCACTCTCATGACCAATCATCCAAACTCTCTCAACAAGATGGATCTTTATCAATTGCAAGTTTGGAAGATCCATTGTGGGAGGATATTCCTCTATCGTCGGGATCTCCAAGCTTGTGTAAGCTGCGTTTGAATCTAGGGTAGACATGATTTCTGGGCTTAAGAGCTTTTGCTTGGTTCAAGTAGACTTAGTCCACTGTGTTCAAGTTCTTTGGTTAGGAAAAAGTCGAAACTATGTCCAAAACCGCAACCGTTTCGTCACAATTCTCGCAAATTGTCGCTTTTAGACAACCCTAACTTGCGGATGTATTTTGAGGCCTCAAACGACGTTTTTTTTCAAAGTTGAACGAAATGGTTGTCGTGGGCATACATTTAGTTCAAGTTTTGCTCTAACATCTGTAGAGTCACTCTCAGGCTACGTTTTGATATAAAAACTTTTCCGATCCGATACCGTTTGTGAAAGTTATGGCCAAAAGAGTGAAATGCAGTTTAGACTCGTCAAAATGAGTCCAAATTCAATTTTAAAAGAAGATTTGGGATCTCTGTGACACTGTGAACACTCCTGTATGGTCAAAAGTACAGTTGGACACTAAAACTGGCCTAGAGACATCCTACGGGTAGGATGTCTATATGCTCAGAATTTAACAAAATTTGGTCCAGAGACTCCCCTTAAGTCCAGCAACACAATGGTATGCTCAGAGGTTCATTTGGACCTAAAAATGGCCTTGAGACATCCTACGCGTAGGATGTCTTTTTTCTCAGAATGACTTGAAATTTTCACCCCAGCTTCTCCTTGATGTGCTGATCACAGGGGTGTGCTCATAGGTTGGTTTGGAGTCCTAAATCAAGTTGGAGACATCCTACGCGTAGGATGTCTAACTGCTCAGATTTTTTCCAAACTTGATCCCAAGATTCTCCTAGTGCTCAGCAACCCAATGGTATACTCAAAATCGAATTTGGATGCCAATAGGTCAAGATTTAGGCTGCAAGAGCTTCTAGTGCACTCCAAGAGTAGGATGTCTGACAATTCTTGTCTTTGCTTGGTAAATAGGCCAAACAAGGTCCATATGCACTTTTGAAAAAATTTCAGGAATCCTTGAGACACTTAGAACCTCCCTTTATGGCTACAGTAGAATTTTGACCACTTTATGACCCAGGAGACATCCTACGCATAGGATGTCTTTTTGCTCTGTTTCAGCTCAAACTTGCACTGTAGCTTCCCCTTGATGTGCTAAACTCATAGCTATTTTTACTTTTTGATTATGACATCTATAGGTTGGTCAAATGATCGAGAATCAGTTCCAAAAGCCTGATGTCTATTCTGATGAATTCCCAAGTCAAATCAACTCCAAATTGGACCAAATTTGCCTAGGAGGCTTATCTAAGGCTATACAACACCCTGCTATGTCCACAGTTTGATTTTGGCCTCTAAATCATGCCTTAGACATCCTACGCGTAGGATGTCTAACTGCTCAGAATTGCCCCAAACTTGAGCCACAGACTCTCCTTAAGGTGCTGATCCACTGTGGTATGCTCAGAGGTTGATTTGGAGTGCTAAATCATGGTGAAGACATCCTACGCGTAGGATGTCTAAGTGTTTAGAATTGCCCCAAACTTGAGCCACAACTTCCCCTTGATGTCAGCAACCCAATTCTATGCTTAGATTTTAATTTGGATGTCAAAAGACCCCAAAACTAGCTGTTCCAGCCTTTTGTCTGTCCAAAAACGCTAAAGTCTGCTTAAAACCCAATTTTCTCACTCAAATGAGCTGAAAACTCTCACATGCACTCAAAACATCATGTATAACATGCACATGAAGTCACCCTATGGTTTGGTCTCAAAAATTATGCCTTGGGCACAATTTGGGTAGGAAGTCTGGCAATTTTCGTCTTTTGGTCTTATCCTGTCAAGATATGGTCAAGTTCCCCTTTCTAGGTGAAAACAGGGTAAAACCTACCTTCTGAACACACTGGTCAACTCAGAATTTCAAAATTTCCATGAGATCACCCTGTAGACATCCTACGCGTAGGATGTCTTTTTTTTCTCAGAATGGACTTCTGTTTCTACCCAAGGTGCTTCTTGATGCATATAATAAGAATATGTGATCACAACAAATTTTGGATGTCAAAATTGCTCAGAATCACCACTTTTGGGAAAATATTTCTCTGAAAGAGTAACATCCCCTTAACTCTCAGTCTATATGTCCAAATGACATGAGCTTTGGTGTGTGTGTCCAACACAACATGCAGCATATGGGTATGATGTCAAAACTTGATTTTTGCTTCCAGAATCACTCTCTAGACATCCTACGCGTAGGACGTCTATTGATGAAATTTTTGGCAGAATTCATCTACAGGCATCCCCAAGTCTTGAGCACTACTTTTCAAGCATTCCTACCAGTTTTTATGCAAAATTGTGCTCAGAATCTTAAGTTTCTTGTTTTCGTGTTTTTGACACTCCGTCTTTGGTCTTTTGGGTGTCAAGAGTTGGTCAAAACTCTAGTTTCAATGTATACTTAGGATAAACCCCCCCCCCCTTCTGAACACACTGGTGCAGTCAGAATTTTCAAATTTGGTCTCCAGAACCCCCTTGAGACATCCTACGCGTAGGATGTCTATGTTTACAGAATTGCAGGTTTTCTTCACAGAACCCTTGCAAATGCTCTTTTATATGCACAACATCAATCAGTCATACAAAAATATCCACAAAATCTTGTTTAATGCATTTTTACCCTCAAAAGCACACTTTTCCATGATTTCAAATGCAATCAAGCACTTTAGCAAATAATTCAGTGCTAAATAGCTCTAGATCAGAATCGGATCAGTTACCTAAAGCTACTCCTACAAATCATATGGGGTTTTTCATCTATGAGTAGAAAAACGCTTCACTGCCACACACGGACTAGTAAACGCTTTTATCACCTCACAAATCACTCGACCACCAACAACTACTCTAATCCACAGATCCTAACTAAACCTGTCTAGTCGCAAACCCTCGGCAAGACACACGCTTCCTGGCTATCCACTTGATCGCGGAATATCCTCTTCCGGATCCACTTAAGAAAAACGCTTTCTTTAGCCGAAACTAAGCCGAAACTAAATCAAGCAACCATCACACGAGTGTTAGTAGGAAACCTACTTAGGTCCTTGTGCCCCCGGCAACGGCGCCAATGTTGCGGGAGCCACTCACACACCCATGAAGTGCATGCAAACACTACCTAGATCAACATAATGTCAATCGAGGACACAGATGACACAATAGGCACACGGAGGAAATCTCTTTAGCTTGTCAGGCTGAGACCATCCTACACATACAACACACTGGAAGGCCAACTATACCACAATCAAGAACCTCACTACTCTCAACTACACCACCTAGCCACATACACACATATGGAAGTTAACTCACCTAATCATGCCAGATTCGTACGAAACTTAAGGAACACCATCCCCTCACTAGGATACACCTGTCCCTAAGCTTCTACACTCAAAAGACTCACTCTAAACCCATCTGCGGAAAATGCGTAGGATGACAGAGCAGAATTTTGAAAGTGCCCGAAACTGAAATTTATGAGTACCTATGCGTAGCTTATGTCGCCACGATTCTACAGACTACTAGCATGTAGAAAACAGACATCGTTTGATACACTTACGGCCACAAATAGCTCGTAGATGCGTTGGCGTGTGCGCTTCTTCTCGCCTGGAATGCTTGCCGTTGTCGCGTAGCTCTCCTCGAGCCTACAGCAATGGTGCAGTCGGATCTCCAATGTGTTGAGCGAGCCGGGCGTAGCTAGAGGATAAAGCTTACGCTCACTCTCTTTCTCTCTCACACGCAGTAGAAGGCAACGCTAAAGTTTTGATTATGATTAAAGTCCCCCCTTTTACAAAATGACCTAGGTACCTTATATACTAAGGCTACCTTAGGTTTAACCAAAAAATGGGGTTGAAAGGGTCAAATAGCTTTGTATTTACAATTTGGAAGTGCCATTGCACCCCGGCTTCTGAAACTAGAATAACTACTCATTACAAATGACGTTTATAGCCATAATCCGTAGCATTTCATAACTCGTAAAAGATAAGACTTTGGTATGAAACTTGAGTTATGTTGTGTTGTTGACCTAGCGGTCAACAATGTCATACCTTGATAAATCAGGATATCATTAGTCACACTCATTATTGTATAAATCAATTCTCATCAATCTCAAGTTCACTTCTATAAATAGTGTCGCGACAGAAAACCATCATATACCAATTCCAAATCCAATTTCAAATCCAAATCCAAGTATCCTTCATTTTCTATACCCGGGTAACAAAATCATACCAGTTACAGTGGTGGCCAGCCACTGCAGCATGATTTCGTAATTGGTGTTGCCGAAATCGGCGAATCTACACCAATAAGACGTGCTGCCTAAATCGGCAAATCTACACTAATGCTGCCTAAATTGGCGAATCTGCATTTGATATTGTTAAAAAATCATGAACCTGTAATGTATCAACATGCTGCCTAAATCGGCGGATTTGCACCAAGATGAGTATCTACACACTGCCTAAATCGGCGAATCTTTGTGTCCGTGATCAATGGACTAAGCTAGGCATACATAAAAAATATAACATTTATCACATGTGTGAGACCAATTTGGGGCATGTTTGAGTAGGAGGATACTTACAAACTGTTGTTTACTATCCCATAGCACCTTAACTCATATAAGTAGCTGCATAGCTTAATGACAAATCATCTCAATGAAAATTCCTTATTGCAATACCATTGGAAACCATGACCTGGAGGTTATTTTGTATCTGAAAATGTACGTACTTGTGTGTGTGTGGCGAGCTATAATGGAAGGAAACTCAAGTTGAATCAGGGTGGTCTCATAGACAACATTTGTATACACGGTAAAGAGATGTGCATTTAGTAACATGCACCAAAGTATGTGTTAGATTGTACCAATATAGGGGGAAAAAAAATATGCCCTGGTGTGAGATGGAAATTAGTATACAACCAAAAAGTGCTAGAAGAGAGTAGCAGTGTCATGTAAGCTAGAAATCAATCTGAGTATATAAGAGATTCAAGACTAAATCGTGAGTTTAATTACACGTGGAGGAGTTGCCTTGCTGAAGACGATATATGACATGATGAGAGGATTGAAAATACTATAAATAAGGAAATAAGTTCACAATAGGAATCCACGCATTAAATATCTTATTAAATTGTAGACTATGTTGGAAAAATTGGTACTTAAAATACCTATAAAGCACAATGATAAGCTTAAGCTAGCCAAGATGAGTAAGTGTACTTGTTCTTTCTCTTTGAACCAGAGCAATAGGCACATCTAAGAGTGTTGCTCCAGTCTTGTGTGAGAGGGTTAGTATACACAATTAAAACCAAGTATTAAATGATAGATGAGTGTCAATATTTGATTTGTAAGAAGCAAGGGAGCTGACATATAATCTGGTGCAATATGGTGAGTGTACATCAATGCAAAAAGGGACAAAGTCCAAATTATGGTCTGTATAGTTCTTTGTGAATTATTAGACACCAAACAAGGTAGAAAAGAGTATGAAGGTTGTCATCAAAGTCATTGGGTTAATTTCAGTGAAGACAGATACTTGGATTCCCTTAAGATTTGTGGAAACATAGTGATGGCTAAATGATGTGATATAAGTAACAATGAAAATTCTCACAATGAGTCATCTAAATATGATGAAAATAAGAAGTTTAGCACCAAATTGTAGGTGCCATAAATGTTAATATATACAGAATAACATCAATTTATGAATAAGCAGTGTAAAGTTCACAAAGGTTAGCTTAACATTAACTAAAACTTACAAAAATTTGAGCAAAAGAAATCAAGTTGATACTTTTGAATTTTGGATTTGTCAGAAATAAAAGTATGAACATGTCTTAAAGGTATCAGTCATAAGGTTGTTGGGACGAAGAAAAGATTCATAAATATTTGGTTAGAGGCTCATGATTGAAAAGAAATGGTGAAAGGATTAATAATCTCTTACCAAAATTACCATATCAGCTATGTGAGGTAGCTAGAAAATTAATGTACTTTGTTAGAACCCGTTAATACTACTTAAGTAAAAGTTGCGATGGAGGTTAGCACTTGAATGATGTCACCGTCTTGTCAATGGCTACAAACTATGATTATTACAGAGTTTGTTGAAAATCCTAGAGAGAGAGAGAGAGAGAGAGAGAGAGAGAGAGAGAGAGAGAGAGAGAGAGAGAGAGAGAGAGAGAGAGAGAGAGAGAGAGAGAGAGAGAGAGAGAGAGAGAGAGAGAGAGAGCTTGGTTTGTTTACGAGGGTGTGTGTGTGTCATTCTAAGGATGCAGAGAATAGCTGACGTCATGGATGGTTGGTGACGTGTTGGCTTGACTGCTCAAGTCCAGCTTCCTCGCTCAGCTCCGAGTGTTCGATGCGTGGTGCTAGGGAGTATTGTTGGGCGTCAACTTATCAAAATTGTTTCGACTGTGAGTACATGAGCACCTGTTGCTGCATGTTGTTCAATAGATGCGTACTCTATCTATTGTACATATTGTTATTGTACCGCTTCTACTCGCACAATGACAAGGAGATAGAAAGCTGATATGGGGTGGTGAGGGAGATAGAAAGCCGATATGGGGTGGTGACGGTTTGTGGCCTGCTTGGGAGAAGCCGAGCTTCGTGCCAGGAGGTGGTATGTTTGTGCCCTCCACAACACCACTAAGATCATACTCTCCTTTTGCGTAAAAGCCTGGGATCTCTTACCACCGTGGAGGAGAGAATCTGATTATTTACACCCTTCCACAATACCCTTGATTACATGTTCTACCAGGTCAACATCAAGTTGACTTGCTGCAAAATAGTCCAAGAAAAATAGGTCAGTGGTATGCTTTGATACCACTGCTACAAACGGAGGCGTGGAGTTCCCTGCAAAACACCCAAAAATAGCATACTACAAACCATAGAACAGACTAATCGACATACCTGGCAACCACATAGGCGCATAATCTCGCGAGATACACGAACAAAGAGAGACAGAGTGCGAGAGAGAGGAAGAGAACATGTGAAGGTGCACCTCGAGAGCGGAGTGATATGCCTAGCACAGCGAGAGAGAAGAGAGGAGAGATGAGAAGAGTAATGCAGACACTGGGTGCAATCTCCCCCCGTGCAAGAGTGACCATTTCCCTCTTGCACGTATTTGTTTTATAGATTTCTTGAATGGTCAAATTGGTTGCAAACTGGCTGGCCGGTCATAAATGGCCAAAGCTCATAAAAGAGCACTTGAATAATAAAATGTACAATATATATATTTCCATTCGCATAGGCCTAGCTTGGTCTAGTCTTTTCCACCTGTCAGCTGTGATAAATAATAAAATATCAATTCTATAATAGTTTCTTCTTGCTCAACCATGATATACATGAGCTACCAAGCATGAAACAAAAACCACTTGGGCATACAATTTAAGAAGTGTGATGGTGGTATTGCCTTGTGTCAAAAAATTTACATAGAGATATTGCTATGTACGTTTGGACTTGAGGATTGAAAACCTATTGCCACTCCCATGGTAGCCTGTTTGAAATTGAGTCTTCATGATGCTAGCGATCTTGCAGATTTCACTCTTTACCAAACTACTATTGGATGCCTCATTTATGTATGCAAAACGAGGTCACATATTCAGTTTGCAGCCTCACAAGTTAGCATATTTATGCATAGCCAAGGTCTAAGCATTGGCAAGTTTTCAAAAGAATTTTTTGCTACTTGAGTGGCACTTTACTTCTTGTCTTGTTTCCAAACTTACATGCTTTTTTGGACTCAAATTGGGTTGGTTTTTTGGTAACATGATCCCCATGACATGGTTGCTCCGTCAAATACAAGAACATAGCCATATGTGGATCTGTGACTATCCACACAACGTGCATAAGCCACATCCATGTAGCCCACAATAGATGCATCACTATTCTCAAAGCACAAGCACTTGTTTGTCATACCTTTCAGATATCTTAAGATGTGCTTCACTGCTTCCTAGTGCTTTCAACATGGATTTTCTATTAATTTGCTAGCCACTCCCATTACAAAATCAATGTCTAGTCTCATGGCTACCTTGGCATACATAATGTTGCCAATTGCTAAAGAATACGGCATCTTGGCCATTTTTGCTTTCTCGGCATCAGATTTGACAGCATAATTATTGCTAAGTTTTTCACATGCCTGCATTGGGGTACTCAATGTAGCCTTTCCCCCCTGCATATTAAAACGTTGCAAGATCTTGTGGATTTACTTTTCTTGTGACAAATCTAGTATTCCATGTTTTCTATCCCTTTGGATACACATACCAAGAAAGTGACTTGCATCTCCCAAGTCCTTCACAGTAAATTTCATGCTAATTGACTTCTTCAAGATGACAATCTCACCACCAATGAGCATATCATCAACATAAAGTATCAAAATGATAAGTGAACCATCATCCAACTTTTTGGTATAGCTTGACTACTTAAATAACCTTGGGATTGCATGTACTTGTCAACCTTCATGTATCATTGCCTTCAGCCTTACTTTATTCCATACAATGCTTTATGAAATCTACACAACAAGTTTTCCATTGTAGGCTTCTCAGGTCTGACTTCAAAATCTTCTAGCTATTTCATGTAGACATCTTGCTCAAAAACCCCATGAAGGAAAGTTGTCTTCATGTCCATGTGAACAAGCTCCATGTCCTCAATGGCTATTAGTCCAAGTGCAAGATGCAATGTATCAATCTTGACTTCTAGAAAGAAAATCTCATCAAAATCTATGCCTTTAAATTGGTTGAAACCCTTAGCAATTAGTCTAGCCTCATACTTAGGCTCCGGATCTTCCACTGTGTATTTCTTATACACCCATTTTCAAGGCAAGGCTTGTTTGCTCTCTAGAAACTTTGTCAGTTCCCAAGTCTCATTTTTCATAATCAAGTTATACTCAGACTGCATTGCCTGCTCCCACTTCACGGTATTTTCCATGTCGATAGCTTCTGGTAGTAAGTAGGTTCTCCGCAATCAGTGACCATTAGATAGACTAATCCTGGTTGAAACCGCTCAGGAGCACAAGAGGCATGTGTAGATCTCATCACCGCCTAATGGCTAGACTTTTGCCTCTTAAGAGCATCACTAACCCTCTTTGGAGCACTGCTAGTGGTAGGTACATTGCTAAATAGTAGATTGAGTTGTTTACATAGTTGGAATTGATGCTACATCCTTGAATCTCACTTTATGATACTCAACTTATTTCACAGGTTGTCTATGCATCTTTGATTCATTAAAGATCACTTGTGAGCTATGAATAGCTCTTCAAGATTCTTAGTGTTAGAGACAATAACCCATCCCTCCAACTACACCATAACCAATAAAAATGCATTTGTGTGACCTGAGATCTACTTCTTTCTAAGATATTCAGGCACATGTGAGAATGCCTCACATCCAGATACATGTAATCTGTCATAATTAGGCTTCTTTTATGTCCACGTGTCCTACAAAATCTTGTAGTTCAATGGTGTACTAGGCAAGCTATTGATTATATGCATCATTGTCATAACAACATCTCCACAAGATTCTTGAGGTAAATTTTATAGATAGCATGGAACTGAACCTCTGTTGAATAGTTCTATTCATACCCTTAGAAACTCCATTCTAAGCATGTGTGTATGGTGTAGTCAACTATCTTATAATGCCTAATTTGCTGAAGTTCTTTAACTCACTGGAGATGTACTCTCCCCCATTGTCAATGCGCAAAGCCTTCAAATTTTTGCATGACTGGGCCTTGACCATATCTAGGAACATCTATAAGACACCAAAACTTCATCTTTCTTCTTCAAGAGGTAGAATCACACCTTTTGAGTAGAGTCATCTATGAAAGTCAAGAAACATAATGCCACCCTAGAAAGAGTTATGCAACATAGACCCACATAGATCACTATGAACCAAATCTAGAGGATTGCCTAACTTTCTATCCAATGGTGATGATGTAAGCCTAGTCTATGTCATGTATATGCAACGCTCACACAAACTAAAATTAGGGAAGGGGCAAAAAGAATGCGGCAAACCTTGACTTTTGACCATACATGGTGCCATTTCCGTAATGACCTGTTTTTCCTCTCAGCAACACCATTTTGCTAAGGTGTATAAGGCACTGTACATTGGTGTTTTATCCCATGACTAGCCAGAAATGCAATGAATTCATGAGACATATACTCCCCCCCTCGATCAGGACGGAGGGTGCCCATAGTACATTTCGAGACATTTTCAGCCATAGTTAGAAATTGCTTGAAGCACATAAAAACTTCGGACTTCGCTTTAAGCAGAGATACCCATGCATGCCTGGAGTAATCATCAATGAAAGTCACGAAGCAAAGGTAATTTCCCAAGGACGGAGTTTGCATGGGCCCACAAACATCACTCTGCACAAGCTGCAACCTGCATGTGGCCTGAACTGAACCATCCTTTGGAAACTTAGAACGCTGCATCTTACCCAAAATACAGCCTTCACAAACATGTTTGACAGGTGCTTCAAGAGGCGGCAAAGAAGCAACCATATTAGATTTCTGCAAACTGGCAAAATTTAGATGACCAAAACATGCATGCCAAAGTTTTGCATTTGAAATAGCCCTTGAATCTGCAACTGCATTTGCAAAATTTGGTCCACACTATACAACCCATGGAAAAAAAGGCAAGATGCAACGATTTCATCACCAAAACTGAGATCATGAGCTGTACATCTATCATCCACAAATTTGACTACAAGTCCAAGTCTAGCAAGTGCAGATACAGACAAAAGATTCTTCTTGATCCCATGCACATAAAGTGCATCAACAAGTGTGAAAGAACTGCCATTAGCAACAGTAATTAGCACAATCTTTCCAACTCCCTGAATTGGATAAGAGGCATTGTTGGCACAAGTGACAGAATTCCATGAGGGACAGACTTGAGAGAGGTGAACAATTCACGATTTGAGGTAATGTGTTTTGTAGCACCACTGTTGAAATACCACACATGCTAATCTGCAGCAACTAACAAGCATACATCATGGACAACAGGATTGTAAGTGCACTCTACGCAAAAAGCCCATTTTGCATCGACATCAGCATCACAGTCTCCTTTCACAGAAGACTCAACAATGGCTGCATTTGTAGTGGAACCATCATTTGCAGTGGAACCACCCTCTTTCTTCTTAGCCTCTTTGGCCTTCAACTTAGGACACTGCTTGATCAAGTGATCATTAGCTTTACAATAATGGCAACGCATCTTCTTTTTGCCCTTATCACTAGAATTTCCAAACGAAGTGCTGCTAGCAGAAGCATTAGGAATGGAAGTTTTGCCACTCGCAGCAGAACCATAAGAAGTGGCTGGATTGCTGTTACCACCCTTTCTTTGAGAATCAATAAAATCCTATTCAACTGCACGACGCTGTCTAGTCTTGTTTTTTATGGAAAGTGACTCTTGCAACAGCAATGTGCATAATGCATCAAACTTGACAACTTTTGGATTTCCTTGGGTCATAAGTCTCCAAGTACTAGCAAAAGTCTGGTAAGAATCTGGGAAGGCATCAAGAACAATCTGCACAAGGGAATTGTCTGAAATGACTTCACCTGCAGAAATAAGTTGCTCATTGATATCCTTGACACTAGCAAGGAAAGTGTCCATATCATCTTCCTCATGCATAATCTTTGACTCTAGCTCTTTACGTAGCAAAAAAATTTTAGCCTCATTGCGGCTTGCATAAGGACCAGCCAAAATATCCCAAGCCTGTTTTGCAGATTTTGTTGAACGGATGTGAGGAACAATGGTGCGCTTCACAGACAACACAATCAATGCATGAGCCTGCGCATCGTTTACATCCCAACGAGCTTGTTCTGCCATAGGCAAAACAACTCTAATAGCAGCAAGACCTGCAACATCCTCCACATCGCCTACATTCTCAGAACCAGGATGTACATCAATGCCCTGCACAATATTCTAGACGCCCTTTGACACAAGAACATGTTGCATCATATAATCCCACATAGGGTAATTGTCCCCATCCAACCTGTCCTCAACAACAAAAATCTTGAAGACATCTGTGTTGTTGTCAGCCACCATGGTACAATGCAGCACGTGATGTGAAAATTGCTCGAAAATAGTGAGGGCAAGCTTTTTGAAGTGGGGCCTCTAAACCCAAACCAATGGGCCTACCCTCACAAAATGTTCGTAAAGAGGTACACACACTACTTGGGGCACCACCTTCTTTTGGGAGGCGAGAAGGAAACCAATCAAAATAAAACTTGCACTCACCCACTCAAGAAACACACTTTGAAAACCCCCTTACTCTATATACCCTTTGGACACTTGAACACCATCAACGATTATGCAACGATTATGCAACCCAATGCCGTGCATCAAAATGAAATATGCAATTTGTGGAATAGCATTCACCTTCTCCCCATAAGAATACCCATAATACATCCAAACTCTTCCTCTCTCAAGCACTCATAAAAAAATCATGCGCACAAGACTTGCCTCTCAAACACACAAGAGAATCACTTACATCAAACTAACACACTTTGCATAGAGAGCTCATCTCCATCTATGCAATGCCGTGACACAAATAAAATCACCATGAGAGGTATCCACATGCATATGTAATGAAGCAAAAGAGAGTTGGAGTGAGAAATGTCTTTAGACCAATTGAATAAGTGTGGAGAAACAAACCAATGGTAAATTGAGAATAGAACACTTACTTGATTTCTCGCACACCTTTTAAGGGGAGGACAGATGCTGGCTAACCATCACGAATTGCGACACTTGAAAGTTTTGAAGATGATTTCATGATCATTAACATAACCATGAGAGAGATCATGATGTATTTACAAGTTATTGAGGTGCTACAAATGATTTATTGGGTTGATGGAGTAAGAGATTGTAGAATGGAAAGAGTGGAGAATAGAGTTGCACTTCCTCCAAAGAGGAGGGTTAGGAGGGAGGATGTGAAAGAGGGAGAGTTGGGGTTTTCTCTACTATTGATCAAGAAAACAACATGAAGTTGAAAATATAGGTGTGTGTCCTTGAGTCTCTCCAAGGGGGGCTATTTATAGTTTTGTAGGAGTGGGATTATGCTACACTTAATTAGAGTAAGTGATTAGACCTAATTAAGTGTCCTTTGACCACTCATTGAATATTGGACATAAAAGGGATTATTTATTCACCAAAAATATCATTTTAGACCGTGAAGGCTCCATAGGGGTGCATAATGTAGGTGGGCCCCACCATGAGGCCCTACGGGTGGCTCCTACGGGGTTTCTCAACTTGTCTGTCTTGGCATTTAGAAAGCATCTTTAGGTTGGTCCCATCACATGCAAGTGACCTTGAACACTCATTTATCTTCTAGAAGATGAGTGGGGGAAAAATAAGATATCACCCTCTTGATTTAGTTGATTTACAGTTTCCTTTTGCTGCGAATCTGACAGATTTATACTATTTTGACCATAACTTTTTACCTGTAGCTCGGAATGACATGCTTCAAAAGGCAAAATTGACCTTCTCAACATGTTTGATATGAATTTGGACTATTCTTCATGTCCATGCACCAAGGAATTCGGTTTGGAAGGTCCACACTAGGCTAGGGAACCTTTTGCTTCCAAGTCTTCTTGTATGGGCCCTTTGCTTGTATGCATCCAAGGGGAATCATGATTTTTCAAAAGGCTATGATGCTTAAAAAAATAGAGGAGGGCCCAATATTATTTGCTTGTGAAAAGAATATACAATTGGAGTCTTTTTGAAAGGAGAGAAACTATATGTATATTCTTAAGAGATATTGGGCCACCTATGTAGGGGGCATAGAAGACTTGTAGAGAGGGACCATAATCTTTGGTAAAGACAAGTGGAGAGTTGATTTCCATGGGAATTTATCTATATGGGGTGGAAGATGGATATATTATTTTTCTACTACTAATTCACAAGAGGTAAGAAAGTTTGGGGGTATATAGTTGGTTATTGTATGCTTATTCTATTTACAAAGCAAAAAAGAAAAGGGTGGTAATATAAATATATGACTAAGGTGACATTTTTGGGAAGAGTATAATGTATGTGTCGCCACAAAGGTTAAACGAAGAGGGGGAATTTACTCTAGATAACTTAATAGCGTAGAAAAATATATACACATATGAGGAAGAGGACGTTGAGTAGGCTGACAAATGTTGCAAAAAGATGGTTACCATTTTATGCCACTCATATTAGCCCTCCCCCAAGCCTAGAGATATTCATATCTTTAGGAGGACGGTGTTGCTTCTTTATCTTCTTTTTTTTTTGTCATTTTTCCTTTTCCACTTTTTTTTTTTCAATATGAGGAGTGTCATGCACTCTTTTACTCCATTAGACCTGCTTTTCATTACCTCAATCCCATAAATCGGAGATGGGAGGGTTGCCTTGGGTATGTTCAGATTCCAAAGCTGGTTCTTCTTTGCACATCAAAGCTTTAAAAATAGGTGGAGCATTTGCCGAAGGGAGCCATGTCAATTTGGAGCTTAGACGATGTAGGCAGATGACTGCCTATCAACGGATTGATACGTTGAAAGTAGGGCTTTAATCTCCATCCATTGACTCTGGTCTTGTGGAGTTTTCCTGATAAATCTGCTAATCTGTAACTACCATTCCCAAACTTTGTTTTTATCATGAAAGGTCCCTCCCATCTTTGCAAAAACTTTTTGTCAAGTCGGTTATCATAGCGAAGAACCAACATATCTTCCTTCAATACTTTCCCCTTGAGCTTCTTGTTGATTTTATCCCTTTGGCTTGTCGCTTTGGTGATGTAGTGATCAATGGACTCTTCTCTATCTAGCTCAAGTCGTTGGAGATCTAAGATCCTTTCATGTAGAACCTCTTTTGGTTTTTTTTCCACTCTTACAAGAACGCGCAAGCTTGAGAGCTCTACCTCAATGGGGAGAAGTGCCTCCTGTCCATAAACTAGATGAAAAGGGTGAATTGGGTAGATACCTTGAAAGATGTCCTATACGCCCAAAGAGCAGCCGTCAAATGGCGATCCCAATCATTAGGCCGGTCCACAACCTGCTTAGAAATGATCTTACATATCATTCCATTCACTTTTTCCACCAATCCATTGCATTGAGGATAGTAGGGTGTGGAATGCAGGTGTTTCACTTTTAACCTCCTCAAGAGATCATTCAGAAGGTCAGCCCTAAAACCCGGGCCTCGATCTGATAAGATTTCTAGGGGTGTTCCAAACCTACTACAAATATGATCAAAAATAAACTTTGATACCTCTTCAGCTGTGATTCGGGTTGTGCTTGTTGCTTCCGCCCATCGTGTCATGTAGTCAACACCCATGATGATGAAAACCTTCCCTGTAGAAGTACGAGGTAGGGGACCTATTGCATCCACACCCCACTTTTCAAAAGGGCCATAAGATATTATTGGGACTCGAGGCTCATATGTTAGTCGTCTATCCCCAGCAATTTGGCATGGCTTACATGCCTTACACCAATATTGGACATCACGATGTAAGCTCGGCCAAATAAACCCTGCTTGTAAAATCTTCCTACTTGTAATATCTTGAGAAAAGTGACCACCACAGACATCATCATGACATGAAAGAAGAATTTTCTCTATCTCTTGCACACCTGGTACTCTCCTCAAGACCAAATCTTTCCCTTTGTGATATAAATCATCCCTGATCAACTGGTAAGGTGTGGCCTTCTTAACTAGTCTATGTCTTTGCACCTTGTCTAAGTGTTTGGGACACTCACCTGCTTGTAGAAAGAAGATAATGTCTTTTAGCTCCTCTTGACCTTGATATTTGGGTTCATATAGTTTCACACCTCCTACCGCCATTTGAAGCTTTTCATTTGCGAGTAAGTCTGCTTCCTTGTTATGAGTTCTCACAATGTGTTGTACCTGTGTTGCTTTAAAACCCTTCATCAAAGCTCTTACACTACTAAGCCACTCAAACAATGTACGATTCTTGCACCTCCAAGTCCCTTAGATTTGCCTGACCACTAGCAAAGAATCACCTTTTATAATAAGTCTTTGTATGCCTAATTCTTTGCATTCTTCTAACCCAAGGGTTAGAGTAGCATACTCAGCCTCATTGTTAGAGTGAACACTGGGTAGAGTGATACCTTTTCTAACCATTACCTCCTTTTGTGGGTTCAAAATGATGATTCCCCCTGCTGCTTTGTCTTGTTGGCGTTGATAAGCTCCGTCAAAGTATAAAGTATGGGCATTATCAATCCCCTTCACTTTGAACTGTTTTGAGCCTTCCTCTCTTTGTAGTCGTGATCCTTCCCTTTCTCTCACTTTGTAGGTGAGAATGTCTGCAAGTCCTGCTCTTGTGCTATCTTCTACAAGGAAAGTGTATTCAAATTCTTGGAGTTCAAGCACCCACTTTGCTATTCTAGATGAGAGGCTCATGTGTTGTACTACATATGGTAGATTGTGCTCTAAGGTGAGAAAAACAAATGGCACAGGGAGAAGATACGATCGAAACTTCCTTACCGCAAACAAGATTGCAAAGACCACTTTCTCCATTTCAGTGTATCCCTTCTCGGCCGGAGTCATCACCTTGCTTGCAAAATAGATCGGCCTCATGTATGATGTTTTAGGATCTTTTTGCATCAAAACAACACCAATTGCTTCGAAACCTACACTTGGAGTGACATAGTAGGTCTCCTTTGGATCTGGTGGCATTAGGATTGGGAGAGAGCTAAGAATTCCCTTCACTTCCTCAAAACATTTTGCATGTTCCCTCCCCCATTCAAATGTAGATTGGCTTGCCAACCTATGCAAAGGGGCGATGGCTTCTGCTAGGAGATGGATGAAGCGAGACATGTACCTCACTTTGTGGTTGAAGGTCATTAGCTCCTTAGTTGTTGTTGGTGGAGATAATGACAAAAGGGCCTCTACTTTAGAGGGATCCACTTGAATTCCTTGTGAAGAAACCACATGGCCTAGCAAAACCACCTGAGATTCACCGATATGACACTTCTCTGGGTTGAGTTGTCCCCCAAATTGATGGAGCCTCTTAAGCCCCTCTTCAACCTTTTGGCAATGAAGTGATCTACAACTATAAATACAGAAATCATCCATAAAGACTCTTATAGATTTTCCAAAGAATGGCTGAAATACAAATATTGTGAATCTCATGAAGGTGCTAGGAGCATTGGTGAGCCCAAAAGGCATTACTCTGAATGCAAAACATCCCCAAGGTGTGATGAAGGTGGTTTTTGGTTGGTCCTCTTCTGCTATTCTAATTTGAAAATATCCTGAAAACCCATCACACAGAGTGTAGCATTCGTGACCTGCTACTTCATTCAAAATTTCATCTTGGAAAGGGAGAGGGAAGTGGTCCCTCTTTGTCGCAGCGTTGAGGGGTTTGTAATCCACGCAGACCCTCCACTTACCATTCTTCTTGGGAGTGACTACAATAGGTGATACCCATTCGGAGATGGATACTGGATAGATGAAGCCAGCCTTCAAGAGTCGATTCACTTCTTGTAGGAGAGCCTTTTGTTGCACAGATCCTAGTCGCCTTAACTTTTGAGCCACGGGTTTGGTCTCTGGTTTCAATTGAATTCGATGCTCTATTACATCTACACCTCTTATTTGTGAGTAGTTAGTGATAAACAAATTGGGATACCTCCTTAACATATTGATGTAGGACCTCTTCTTCTCACAAGTAAGATCTTTTGTAAGCATCTTCTCAAATCCTTCTTCAAGGTGGTGGCATCTTTCATCTCCTCGTGTGTGATTGTCTGTTGGCTTTTCTTCTACAGGAACATCTTGAGTGTTGGCGTTGAATACAATTCCCATTACCTCCAAAGAAGACTCCTCTTCACTGGTTGATGCATTGGTTGATGCTTCCTCATCACTTGAGTAAGGACTCTCCTCCTCGCTCTCTTCATTTGCCGTGGTTTCATAGTTGATATCTAGTTGCTTTCCTTCTCGCCAATCATACACCACCGGTTGACCCTTCTTAAGAATCAAACGACCACTTCCCCATTTTTGATCTGCATTCACAGCAATGAGCCAAGGCCTCCCTAGGATGATGGGATAGCCCTCCCCCTTAGCTGGCATGACATACATATCCACTCGTGCATCTATGTTACATACAGAGACTTTTACATTTTCAATGATCCCCAAACACTTCACACTTGAGTTGTTGGCTAGCCTAGCTTGACAATTAGAGGACTTTGTAATTTCAAGCCCTAACCTGTTCATTGATTTTTCCGTGATCACACACATTTGAGCTCCACCATCAACATATACATTAGACACCTTTTTACCCCTTATGTAAGCATCCACAATGGGTTCCACATCTTTTTGTAGCTTTGAGGCCACAACCTTAATGGAAAGATTTGCTTTCTTTTTTGGAATTCTTGTACTTACCAACTTTGGCCATTGCCTCACTAAAATTGGAGAAATTGAGCAGGCGTGTGTTGGAATAGCTGGCGACTAAGCCCGGGAGGATGCAACCTGCTCTGATACCAATTGTTGGAATTAGGGTTGCAGAGAAATGCACACAGCTTGGAGAAGACAAAGGAAGCTCAAGGCACACAATAGAGTGTGTGTTACTTAGTGTGCAATGGAAAGATAGATAGCCCTAGAGTGATGGGCGTATATACAATGATCAGGGGAAAAAACCACCTAAAGAGGGAAAAAATGCCCCAGCGGTCCTAGTGTGTTCACACACATCACTACCACATGTATATATGGTAACAATGGAAGATATCTTTTTTTTTATAGAGATAGGCGAGTTTCCAAAACATCTTCAGAGGGTTCAAAGACATCCCTTGGTGAGGAAACCTTTGAACTACCAATTGATTGGTGAACATCTCTACCAAAGAGGGAAAGATCTAGTGCTTAAGAGAGTGCCTAGAGTGAAAGAAATAAAGAGCATCCTTGTGGCTTGTCATGATGTTGTGTGTGGTGGGCATTTGGCTCAAGAAATTATGAGCCGAAAGATATTACAAGCAGGTTTTGTATGGCCTAGTCTAAATTGAGATGTTCAACATTGATGTAAATCTTACACATCATGTCAACAAGCAGGTGATCGCAAGCTCTCTTATAAACCAAGAGTCCCGATTGTCTCTTATGGACCATTTGAGAAATGGGGCATTGATGCCATAGTTCCATTACCTCATACAACCACGGGGAAGTGCTACATTCTAACAGCCACCGACTACATGACTAGATGCACAGAGGTAGCTAGAGTATCTTGAATAATTGCAGCAAAAGTGAGTAAGTTTGTGCTTGACTACATTTGTAGCAGGTTTGGGACACCTCTTGAAATATTTTCCGATAAAGGCCTAGGTGTTAGGACAGATGTGCTTGATAATCTATTGAATACATTGAACATTAGGCATATCCATTCTACAACCTACTACCCATAGTGTAATTGTCTTGTTGAAAAAAAGAATGGTGTTCAATGCAAGCTCATTGCCAAGCATGTAAAGGATGGCCCCAGGATTGGGACAAGCACCTCATAGCAACATTGTGGGCTTATAGGAAGTCTTTTAAAGTGTCTTCTTAGTTCATCCCTTTTCATTTGGTATATGGATATGAGGCACTTTGCCCATCGAATTGTAGTTAGGGACCTTAAGGGTGTTGTCTAGGAGTATTGAATTACCAAAGGAGAGGTTGGAGCAAAGGATACTAGATCTTCAACAACTTGAGCTTGACAGAGATGCAGCCGTAGATTATATGTTTTTTCGTCTTTAATTTTTGTTGACCACTGCATCACACTATATATGCTTTAAAGTCTTTCATTGTTGTTGTTATTATGGTGCATGAAATGTTTCGATCTTTCATTACTGGAGGTTATTATTGTCCATGAAATGTTTTTCTTTAGAATTATTTACAATCATATATGTCAAATTTTTATCTATTCTAGATTTATCTTACTTATATTTGCTTCATGTATATTGAGGCTTTAGTCATGGTAGAGACAAAGTTAACGCGTCAGCATTGCAAAATCATTAGTGATGCTCTGATTTTGTCTCTCTATGGAGCTTCAGACAATCATTTGTGACGAGAATTTGATCCAATACAGGAAAAGTTTGATGATTTTGTGATTGAACTTATGGAACAGTGTTGGCTGAAGCTATGTAGTGCATTCTCAATTTCATTTGACCCAAATCTGTGCACTAATGGAGTGAGGCATAACACAATAAAGCAATTATTGGGTCAGGGTCACTAGAAGTTTTGAAAGTATGGTTCATCCAGAAATCAAAACCAAACATGGAATCAAAGATCGAATGCACCTTGTAGCACAACTACATTTAGAATTGAATAGAAAAGATAAGATTGAAGGCTCTTCAAAACGTCCTAGGACAGAAGAGGATGTACCTCCTCCATTAGGTGATCAACCCTTAGGTGTACACCTGGATGATACGATATGTCCTCCTGTCCTACACTTACTTGGGGAGCATTCCATCTTTCACTTGCAAGCACCCCAATTAGGTGAGGGACGTTTTGCAAATGTGAAAAAAGTATCGGTGGCTCATCCTCTCTTCAAAGATCCTGTCTATGCGGCAAAGATCTACAAGACCAAATAGGAAGCAAGCTGACAGACAGATCATACTAGAGGAGTCAATTGCTACAACTGTTTAGCATTGTGGCATGATATTGCCTCGTGCTCTTGCTCTTGTTCGGTATAGCAGAAGACCTATGTTGATCTTCAAGCTTTGGAATGGAGGTCATCTTGAGTAGTGGATTCAGGCATGTCATCATGATGGAAGAAAGTCTGCAATTAGAGAGTTCCAACACACATTTGAAACTGTACAACAGTTCACAGACAACATTTTTTCAATCTGTAATGCTCTTCTATAGACGATTAAATTCATGCATAGTCACGAACTCATTCACAATGATCTACACACTAGAAATATTCTACTTCATTTTGGCGAGAAAGGAGTGTATGATGGCATTGCAGACTGGGGGCAAAGCACACCATCAAGCACGTCTGCAACATTTTCCAAGCTGCCAAATCTCACCCCTCAATGTAGAGTTCAATTTGAACGAGATTATCCACGGACTGCCCCTGAAAATATCAGCACCAATCCTCCTCCATTCACCAAGGCATCTGATATATATAGTCTCTCACATATTCTTAGACGCTTGATTGCATGTATTCCAGAGCTCGCTGAGGTTCTCAAGCGCAAATTTTTGCAAAATGTAAATAAACATCTTGCTAGTGGAAAATCCCCCAAACCCTTAGATAGACCTAAGATATGGGATTTAAGCCTTTGTTTGAATGGAGGCCATAATGTTGGCTATCATATTGTAACCAAATCTGGCTTGAGGCCTGTTGATGATTAAACAAAATCAACTTTTTTGACATTAATGGTGTGCAATGTGTGGTGATATGTAAAGTGTTTCATTAATGGTGTTCAATTACGTCTTTAAAGTTCTTCAAGTTGAGGTTTTGAAGTGTTTCAAGTTGGATTGCTCAATTCTCTAAAACAGCTCTCTTTTCCAATTTTTAAGACCTATTTCACTAAAGTTTATTATATTGCATTTTGGTTATGGAAGATATTTCTCCCAACCAGAATGCACAGCAGCCTAATGATCCTTTGACTAATCATACATTGGCTCAGCAAATTTACAAAGAGGAAGAGATTCAGGTGGCTCAAGGAGATCTTAGCGCTTTGGCTGCAACCCAACAAAACGAATCATAACTTCAAGGGGATCCACTGAATTACAGGCAATGCAGACAGCTATGCCCAAATCACTTCATACGCAACACATTATTTCGAGTCAGTGGAAATGATAAACCTTCCGTTCCCTTGAAGGTTTTATATTTGCAACACACTGTCCTTGCAAGAAATATCCTTGCAAGATTTATCCACGTGTACAGATTGCCACCAAACAATAATCAAGTGGCAATTTACTTTGTACAAAAATGCTATTGCTACTATGTATTGTGGCTCAAAGTTGATTGGAACAATCATCCCACTACAAGAGGTGTTGGCAAAGGATAGCCAACCAAGAAGATTCATGCACGAGAAGATAATCAAGAAGATCCTCCTCACAAGAGAGGATATGCATAATTGCCCAAAGAAACCGCAATCATTGAGCAGCTTGCAACCCAAGGCGTGGATTTGTCAAGTCAAGGAGAGACCCCAAGCATGCTACGCGCTCGTATAGCAGTTCTAGAAAGAAAGTTGGCATGGTACGAGGCAAAGTATGGGCTGTTAACGAAGAAGAGATGGGCAATGCGGGTGCAAGTGACTCATTTGGCCAATCAGAATTTCGTGTATCTGACCTTTTAGGAGATGCAAAGACTTTAGTTGAAGCTTCCTGGCCTTGGTGTTCACCTCGAACACTCTGCCTAAGTTTCTCCATGCAATGGCGGGGGTTTCAACATCCTGTAGATAGCCCATCATGCCATCTGTGATGCTCATAGAAAGACAATACATCACTTTTCTCTGGCCTTGTTGCCAGTCCCTCAAAGCTTTCCTTTGTTCTGCTGTAGCATTTGCCTCGGGAATCTCTGGTTCCTTTTCATTGTCTCCTTCTACATAGTCCCAATAACCTTTTCCTTTTAGGAAATTTGTTATTCTGAACTTCCATGCAGGGTAGTTATTTTTCTCAAGCTTCTCAGTAACAATCTGATTGAAACCGTCAGACATCTTGAAGCACTAAGACAAAATAGTTGCAATCTACAAAAACATGCATATCTGCTGAACCTGCTATCGTGGTACCTGTAATGCTTTCTACACTCAATGAGTGTCCACAATCAAGCGTACATACAACCACTGTACTTGTACAGTAAATCTCTGTATACTGCACTTTGGAGACCTGTTCAGAAACTTGTGCATCTAGTCGTGGATTGCGAACGAAGGGATTGTGATGCTCTTGCTCTCTTAGCCTCTCTTGCCTGCACCAGGCTTTGATACCATGTAAAGAATGAGGATGCAAGAGAGCGACACAAGACAAGCACAAAGCACACAGAGATGGAAAGCTTCTTCTTCTTCTTCACAGAAAAGAGAGTACAAAATGACTAAGTGCTAAATATGAAAAGTAGCACATATATACATGCAGTCACTAAGAGTGAACTCGCTAGAAGCGTACTAGGCTGGCACTATAAGTGTAGTCTAGCTGTAGAATCATTGGCAGAGATCCTCCGCGTCGGTCACCTAACACGCCAGTGAGTAAATGCCGTAAGCGGCCAAGACCCGTAGTGGATGCCAGCTCAAGGTGTAGAGGTCGACATCTCAACATGAAGTCCCTGGGCAGACTAGTGGCATCAAAAATATATTTCTAAAGCGGATTTCTAGGCCAAAAGAAGCTGAAGGATAGTCCAATTAGGATGCCAAGAAATGGTGCCCAAAGTGTTGAGCCAAGGCTCTAGAATGTGGAGTTCAAGATGCTGTGAAAGTTTGTCGACACGGCTCGTCAAATGGAGCCTCGATGTGCAAGATATTGCAGTTTGAAGTTGGAAGGTTTAGCAGATCCCGGACGGATAGGGTAGCTGGGGACAAATTTCTAGGGTAGATATCAATGTATAGGCGTGTAGTGCTTGAATTATGGAGCATACCCATCTTTTTGGATTGCAAATCAGAGCTATGGATTGTAGGCTATGGCTATTTGAAGTTTTGTCGGGGGTCGGGTTTGTGCCCACTTTCCCTCATGGGGAGTCATGCCATCTGGAGTTTTTAGGTCTAGACAAGGTTCAAGAAGGTAGTGGGTGATGCATGGAGCTAGCTGCAATAGATGGCTCAGAAAACGGGTGCACGAGCGCGAGATTACGGCCTGGTAAAGCCTGGGAACATTTCGTGATGGGGAGTATGGAGTTGATTTTCTTGGTATTCCATGGCCTTAGTTTGTGGACTCGGAGGAGTTGAAAGGGGGTGAGGTTTGCATGATTTGAAGCTGACACGGTGGAGATTTGACATGGCTTGGTAGCTTGGGATTCCGACCATCGGATAGGCTATGGGAGCCGGAGGAAGGAGGCCCAAAAATGATTTTTTTAATATGTTTTGTGGGGGGGTTTTGGTAAGAAAAGCTTGGAAAATTGAGGACCTTGGAGGGTATTACCCATGGCATGCCATGTGGTCTCCAGAAGTCCCATATGCGCAAGGTGGGATGAGTCACACGAGATATAAGGGCAAGAAGGGATACCCCTTGTATGTGTCGCATGGGAGAGATGCTGCCTTGGAGCTCTTGGCGATGGCGCTTGTCCTGCAGGCATTGTGAGGTGGCACATGGGGTGCAGTCAGACGGTACATGATGGATTTTGACCAATGGTGGTGTCTGTGGTGGTCCGACGGGTTGGTGCAGTTGATAATGTGGCAAGGTCGGTGGCCGTTCCCGCGTCCCCTTTTGGAAGCAAGGCAAGCCTCACCACTAGCAATATCGCTAGTTGTAAGGGGTAGTTCCACACACAGAGAGAGAGAGAGAGAGAGAGAGAGAGAGAGAGAGAGAGAGAGAGAGAGAGAGAGAGAGAGAGAGAGAGAGAGAGAGAGAGAGAGAGAGAGAGAGAGAGAGAGAGAGAGAGAGAGAGAGAGAGAGAGAGAGAGAGAGAGAGAGAGAGAGAGAGAGAGAGAGACAAGGGGTGGGGTCTGTTGAGTGAGATATTACCGAGTTAGATATTTTCAAAGTCTGATTATTTGTTGACTCTAATTATTGTTGAGTCTGATATTTGGTCAGTCAGATTATTCCTGAGTCTGAATATTGTTGGGTCTGAAGTTGAAATGCTAACTTTGAATATTACTAGCTATGAATATTGTTGACTCTAAATATTACTAAGTTGGATTTCTTCCGAGTCAGATTCCTATTGAGTCAGATTTCTGTTGAGTCTGATTATGGAGTAACTGTCTATTCTCTGTTTGAGAGTATGTGTGAGAGAAAGGTTCATGTGTTGATTCAAACCCCAACACATTTGGCGATCGTGTTGTGTTTACAGATTTGTTAGGCTGAAATCTTTGTGATTGCATTGGCGCAAGCCTAGAAATGATGAATTTGGAGTAATCACGGGACTGTCCCTGAACTGTAGCATTCACTATAATGGAGGATTAAGAGTGGGTCTAGTGATTGTGTGTCAAAATTTAGGGCAATGAGCAGCATGAGAGACTTAATTGAAGAGCAGATGCTGGATGATGTGGTTTCTTAGAAGCAAAGATAGAATCAAAACCTGCAGTTTGTTAAAGTCAAAGCTGCAGTATGCTGAATTGAACCTACAATTTGTTGAATCTGAACATGCAATTTGTTGAATTTGAACCTGCGTATTCATCTTGATGCCACTGAGTCCAAAGTTGAAGTTGATGAATTAGAATTTGTTTGTGCCACTGAAATAAAAATAAATCAGATTCAGAACCTATAATTTGAAGCAAGAATCTGCCTAGACTCTGAAGTGGAATGCTAAATGGAAGTGGAAGTGCTTGATGTGGTATTTTTGAAGGCTAGAACCTCAAAATTGATCCGAATTTGAATCTTTAAGGAGTTCAAAGTGTTTCAAGTAATATTTATTTCAAAATTTTCACAAATTTTATCTAAATTTCTTATTTTGAAAGCTGTATAACATGATGAAGCAATTATATGTCAAGATGGGAGTGGATCTAGGTATTGTATCCTATGCTCTCCACTTCACAATTACATGTAGTCTCAGTTTGGTGTGGTGCACTGAATATGAGGGCTAACTTGTTATGTGATTTCTAATTTTTGAAATGAGTACAAAGAAGAAGAAGAAAAAGTGTGATGTTGGTCTAAAAGATGACCATGTTCAGGATGTTTGTCCGTTGGTTTCTGAAGTCTGTCCAAAAAGAGATGTTTGCAAGTATTTTTGTATGGTGGATTTGTGCACGAAGGTCTTGAAAGTTTTCAAGCCTTGTCATAAAGCATCATCAAGGGGGAAGTTTCATGTAGCCAAAGAGAAGCTAGATGATTTGGAATGTCTACTTGAAGATGCATTGGAGTATCTTTTTGAACACAAGGGTAGAAGAATGAAATCTTGTTCTACCAAGAAGAGAATCAGATGTTTGCAAAAGGCATGTTTGCATTTGATGGGGAAACATGAAGAGGAGTTTGGGTTTGATGAGAGTAGTGATGATGACGAAGAGGAGTGGAGTTATCTAGTGGGACTGTTCATGATTAAGGGAGAGGGAGTGCACATGGGTGTGACCAAAGAATTCACCAAAATCCCATAGAAACCCCTACACCAAAATCAAGCAACTACCCAAAAGAGAGAATTCTTCAATTTTACAACCTCAAAAATCTGAATTTTCAGCAAGCCTAAACAAGTCAACCTGAAATTCAGGAAGGAGGATTGGAATACCTTAATGTTCAAAAATCCATTCTTTTTGGAATTTTCTTTATTTGGCAATGCAAGGTCAAAATAGTAAGCCAAATGAAGTCATGCTTGCTTATTTCTCTTAAATAAAAGATCATGCATATTTTTCTGAATGCAAACAAGAGCAAGCTGAGATGCAAGGCGTTGCTTCAAATTTGTTTGAAGTGTTTATGGAGTTCCTTGCAACTGAAAATGATCTTGAAAGTGCTCAGATTGAGGAGGAGTTTATTGATTTATTTATTTTGCAGCCAAACTAAGATTTTTATGATTTTTTTGAGGGGGAAATTGAGCAAACGAAGGTATGTGTGTAAAATTTGTGTGAAGATGATGCTAATACTCTGTTTTATAGCTATGAATCAATTCAGATTGAACCAAAGGAAGATCAGATTGATTGTTTCTTGATTTGCAAAATCAAGAAAGTGGGTTTCTGAAGCCTAAATCAGATTTTGAAGCAAAGTATCAGTGTCCTAAGATGTTGCAGATGCTGAAGAAGCATTGCTTGATAGTTGCAAAGAGGTTTTTCTATCTTGAACCAATTCTAGGTCATTATCAAGTGAAATCGGATTTGTTGGAAGTATTATTTGCTTCAAATTGGTGGCTAAAAATGATTATGGAGATGCATACCAGTTGTATGAGCTTATTATCAAACTCAAAAGTTGTCGATATTCAAAAATTTTGAGTTTTTCAAGATCAGATTTCTATGTCTGAAGTGCATATTGCTGATTTTCTCAATGCAAAAGTTGCAAATCAAATTTTGCAGATGTAAGATGTTGCATTTGATGACTCAGTGATCCATATTTCAGATTTTTTAAATCAGATTTTGCAGATTGATGATCTGGCAAAGAAGGGTTTTTCCCTGATTTTGCAAAAGTCAAGTGAAAATCAAAGGGATATGATATTTTGAATGTTTTTCATGACAAAATTACAGAGATTGCTGAGTGGAATGATTGTTTCATATGGAAGCAAATGTTTTGTCTCAGATTTACCTAAATTGCTTGATTTTAAAGAACAAATATTTATGGATCATGTGGATCATCTTTTAGTTGGATGTTGGGAGAATTATGTCTTTATGCACATGTTGTTGAAGGCTGAATATGCAGATTTTCAAATTCAAGGAGGTTTGAAGATACAAGAGGATATTTAGGGTTTGGTGTGACTGGATTCCAAAAACCTAATTTTTAAAGTTAGATTCTCATGTTTAGAGGTTGTAGAGGCTGTTTGGGGAATTTTTGGGCAATGTTTAGTTTATCTCTATGATGTATTTTGTGTACCTTGGTTTAAGTACCAGGCACAACACTTTGCTTTATATGAAGATCATAGCATTGATTTTTCCATAGTACTATATGGTGTATTTGTATATCTTGGATTAGGTTCCAGGCACTATACTTTATGCTATATAGTACTAGGGGTTTTTGGAAAAATAGGATAAGGCATTTGAATTTGATCAAGGGATGTGTGGATCGGAGTCAGATTTCTATAAAATCCACCATCGGGACGTGCCATGTGTTGACTGAGATATTTCTGAGTTGGATATTTGCTAAGTCTGGTCATTTGTTACTTTTGATTATTGCTGAGTCTGACATTTGGTCAATCAGATTATTGCCGAGTCTGAATATTGTTGGGTTTGAAGTTGGAATGTGTCATAATAATCAATATCTAATTCTCCTAAATGATTTTCTCATATTAAACTGATCATTTAATGTGGGGAAGTGCCAGGGGAGAAAAAGCTAGAATATTGACTAAGCTAGCAGACCGGCCATAGTAGGGATCCAAAGGGGAGGCCATTTGCAAAAGATCCATGTACAACAATGGGCTAAAAAGACCCTAAGGTTCAGCCCATTAAGACTTCCAAAATGCTAAGGTTCCAAAATTCAAAGGTTGTGTCCAAAGGTCAACCCTAGGGAAACTTGGATGCTTTGTGTGTGCCCTAAAAGTCTTTGCACATCCCTACATGGGAGGGGGCAAGCCCTAAAGGTAGAGGATGAGAGAGAAAGCTACACACACACACACAGCCTCCCTTTACACAAAGGGAATGAGGGACACATGTCAGTTCCCTAGGCCATATGCCCACAAGGTGTGCCCAATTTCTATTGGATGACCCTTGAAGTGGACCAATGAGAATTAAGCTAGAGTAAATTTAGTTTAATTAATTTAAAAACATTTAATAAAAGAAACCAATGAGAATTAAGTCTCCTAGAAGACTATTGGGCAGTCTCCCAAGGGGACCAATGAGCATTCAGGAGCCCCATGGCTTGCCTGATTCCTATTGGCCAGGAGGCAAAGGGGTCCAATGAGAGTTTAGTTTAATTATTTAATTACCTAAAGCTCTCACAAAAGGGGAAAGGGGGACACATGTCAGAAGGCTATCACTTATGCTGCTTAATTGTAATTGGCTTGACTTGGGGAGGGCCGATGAGGCTTCAACAAGAGCAATTAGCAAGAGGGCTCGCCCAAGAGAGAGAGGGGGCTGATTTTTGCAAGGCATTATCACACACACACTCACACAAGCTCATGTGTGAAGAAAGAGAAGACTATATCTTCCCAAGCTTTAATGGAGAACTCATCACCTACTCCAAGCTTGTGAGATAGAAGCCTACATCAACACTCTCTTGGCATGTGGATGCAAATCCAACCAAGAGACAAGCTTCAATGCATGCTCATCTCCTCTACCAAGCTAATTACTAAGCTAAGCTATGCTACATATGAGTGATTATGTGAGGAGATGTACATCTTTCTCTTAAGATACTCCTTCTTCCTCTCAATCTACTCTCATACCCTGCTAGCTCTCACCATCTTCGAAGGTGTGTGAGGTCTTGGGTCTGAGAACGGGGATAATTCAAGTTGTGTTTGTTTAGTGTTTTGCTTAGTGCATGAAGTTTCCATCTTCATTGCACTAGCTAGTCTTGAAGGAACACAAAGAATTGTATTGTACAATGTCTCTCTTGATGGGAGAAACCATAATACAAAGCCTTTGGGAGGGGGGACCGGCTCCATGCAAATCCGGTCCTCAACTGTTGTCAATAGCTTAATTTCTCTCTCTTTTGAAATCATTGTCGATGCTATCTAACTAGGTGTTATGCTTTTTGTTGCTCTCTCCACCCAAGCACTCTTGTAATTCTCATTAGGAATCTATTCTAATGAAATGCCCACTATGTTCATGCTAATTTTCCGCTACACATAAGTTATTAGGCCATTAAATGTTACATTGGTATCAGAGCTCAAGGTTTCTCTTTTCTTGCTCAAGAAGGGAGGTCCTCAAGCTAGCTACAAATGGTTGGTATTATTAATTGCCTGTGAGTAAGTAGAATAGGGATTTTTCAGCCTTGCAGTGCGCCTGCCTTTGTGCAGTTAACGGGGCATCATCGTCGAGAGCTATGGTCTTAATAGTGGAGTCCTACGGGGCTTGCCTACGGCTTAACCATTATTGAGCTATTAGAAGCTTGACAGGAGCCGGTGCTATTTTGGTGTCGAAAGACCCTCTCTTCTATTCCTTGCAATTAATGGTATTCGAGCCGCGGGTACAGTAGCTTGAGTGCTTTTTTCTAAAGGGGTAAAGAGGAGTAGCAACTAGGGCTTGAAGTGCCAAAGTACACCTAAAAAGTTTACACCTAAAAGTTGTTAGAGTGGCTGACAATAGTAAAGAGAGTGAAATTAATGTTGATAACTTTGATTTTGCTCATGAGCAAGCTACTAATGATGCTTCAATGCTTGTTAACTATCTTGTTACTAGGCTTCAACAAGCCATGGGCAATCCATCTCTCCAAAGTGAAGTGCAACGGCAGCTTCATGCTCACGGGATTCTCCAAGCTCATCAGCATGACGAGAGAACACCTAGGAAGCCTCCTTGTGAGACTACCAAAAGAGGTCTCTCTCCGATTCGGGAAGAAGAAGAGAATCCATATGAAGGGCTCAAGAATTTACTTCTTGAAGATGCATCTCCTTCTCAAAGGAGAACTCAAGAGCCTCCACCGAAGGAACGAGAAAGAAGCGAGTCTCCCGCCACCTTGGCAGAGATGGCTCCACGAAGACGGCGGGCTAAACGCTCTCCATCACCACCAAAGCGGAGAAGACCATTGTATTCTTCTCCTCACCACAATTCGAAGAGGGATGATAAAAATCAAGAGAATAAAAAGGCGAGAAAGAGGACACCCTCTTCTCCATCTTCTTCATCCTCTTCCTCTTATAAAAGCTATGGTGAAGACGACAAAGATCAGGACAAGAAAAAGGCAAGAAAGAGGTCACTCTCTTCTCCACCTTCTTCAAATTCTTCACCTTCTGAAGAAAGTGATGGTGCAACTTTTGAACCATCAAAAAGAAGAGGCCATAGGAAATCCTATGCCGCATGGAAGAGGTCGTCCAAGCTAAAGAAATTCAAAGAGGGAGGGAAGAGCATCTCTTTCCTTACCTATGATGGTACCTTTGGTGCCACGGACAAAGTCTTGGCCTTTATCCAACAATTCGATGCGGCGTTTGGAGATGAGGGCTTCACGGAATCCTCTAAGCTACGCCATGTAGCTATGAACTTTCAAAAGTCCGCCAGACAATGGTGGTCTAGCCTACGAGCCAACGGTGAAGCTCCACGAACATGGAAAGCTTTAAGAGCTTCCATTATGAAGTAGTTTTTGGCCACCGATGCCAAAGACAAAGTACTCACCGAATGGCGAAGCTTAAAGCTCTCTCCCAATGAATCCATCCACAAATATGTAGACAAGTTTTGGGACCTACAACTCAAAGCCACTGTCTTCAAAAAGTTGGATTTTGGAGAGAAAAAGCAACAATTTTGTGCGGGCTTAACCGAAGAAATGGCGGAGTATGTCAACTCACAAAGACCACGTACCATATCGGCGGTAATACACCACACTATGGTGGCCTCTCGAATCAATTTCCAAACGGGGGCAAAAAGAAATAATAAGCCCCCGGAAAACAAGGGTTCCAATGAGCCTAAGGGGAAGGACAATGTCCAAAAGTCTCCTAAGGGCAACTCCAACAAAGCTAAAGAGAAGGGAGTTTACAAAGGTAAGAATAAACTCTCTCCTGAAGAGCTTGAGCGTTATCGTAAGGATAACCGATGTTTCAAGTGCGGTGAACAAGGGCATGCGTACCGCGCTTGTCCCCAAAAGAACAACCGCCAAGATCCTCCTAGAGCTTCCTTGGTTGAAATCCAAGAGGAGGAAATTCACCAAACTCATCACAAAGGATATCCTCTATGCCATGCTTGGGGAAAGGTAAGAGAACATGATGCTTTTATTCTCTTTGACCCTGGTTCTACTCACAATTTTATATCTATGGAGTTAGCCACCAAGCTAGGCATACAATCCTACGAGATGGGAGATGTCCTACCCGCAGACAGTGCCTTCAAGGGGCAAGAAGCTTCATTCACTCCCTTAATTGGGAAATTGATGCTTCATGTCCAAGGCTATGTGGACAAAGAGGACTTCTTTATCTCTCCTCTCAAGCATAAGGATGTAATC
The DNA here is from genome assembly GCF_014529385.1 of Adiantum capillus-veneris. NCBI lineage: Eukaryota > Viridiplantae > Streptophyta > Polypodiopsida > Polypodiales > Pteridaceae > Adiantum > Adiantum capillus-veneris. The sequence goes on along the minus strand of NC_140949.1, from coordinate 41,122,518 downwards.
CTAGGGGCACCATGGTTTGACCGCTTGGCTGCCGATGTTAAATTTCCTGAAAGGAGAATCTCCTTTAAGTTCAGGGAAAAAGACATGTATATAAATGCTAAGGAAATGGGTAGCACCATCCCCATTGTACATACACCAGCTTTCAACAAGTCAATAAAGAGCTCTATTTCCGTGTACATGATTTTTGTTAAAGATTCTCAAAATGAACCTAATGCTTTAACAAAAGAAAATAAAAGCACCCAAAAGGAATTAGAGTTATCCAATTTTCTCAAGGGGTTTCAAGATGCTTTTATTGACGACATCCCTTGTGAGCTACCTCCTAAACGAGGTAATGATGACCATGCAATTGAAATTCTTCCAGGAAGTTCACCGCCTAATAAACCTCCTTATAGAGTTTCTCAAGCTCAACAAGAGGAGATTATGCGGCAAGTGCATGAGTTAGTTGAGAAGGGTATGGTTAGGCCAAGCTCATCTCCATTTTGCTCACCTGTGCTATTAGTGCAAAAGGAAGACGGCACATATTGTATGTGTGTCGACTATAGAGCACTAAATAGGATCACTATCAAGAATAGGTTTCCCGTTCCACGGGTAGAAGACCTATTTGATAAGCTACAAGGATCGACCTACTTCAGTAGGATTGACCTAAAAAGTGGCTATCATCAAATAAGGATAGTTGATCAAGACATTGTAAAGACCGCATTTCGTACTACATTTGGTCTTTACGAATACATTGTCATGCCTTTTGGCTTGACCAAGCACCAGCCACATTCAACCGCTTGATGGAGAAGCTGTTCAGGCCTCATCGAACCTTCACTAGAGTGTTCTTTGATGATATTATCATCTACTCTAATTCATTGGAGGAAGACAAGCAACACCTCCAGGTAATATTTCAAGTTTAAAGAGAGAATAAACTTTATGTTAATCGAAAGAAAAGTGAATTTTTCTTGCAAGAGATTTAGTATTTAGGTCACATTATCTCTCAAGATGGCATCCAAATGGATCCATCCAAGTTAGAGGTAATAAAAGGATGGCCTAAACCAAGGAATCTTCATGAACTAAGAAGCTTCATAGGTGTGTGTACATACTATAGACGCTTCATAGACTCTACTATGGAAGACTGATAGGACTAATGTGTAGACATGCTTGCGGAAGCCTCAGGCTCTCAAGCGCCAAATGGGCTAGTCATCCATTGTGGAATGATGTCGTAGGGTAACATAGGGATCCTCTACCCGCTAAGAAAAGGACTCATGAATATGCTTTATCTTCTCTACACCATAGTCGAGGACGACTATGATTTCAAGAGAGAGGTAATGTCATAATAATCAATATCTAATTCGCCTAAATGATTTTCTCATATTAAACTGATCATTTAATGTGGGGAAGTGCCAGGGGAGAAAGCTAGAATATTGACTAAGCTAGCAGACCGGCCACAATAGGGATCCAAAGGAAGGAAAATAGGGATCCAAAGGGGAGGCCATTTGCAAAAGATCCATGTACAACAATGGGCTAAAAAGACCCTAAGGTTCAGCCCATTAAGACTTCCAAAATGCTAAGGTTCCAAAATTCAAAGGTTGTGTCCAAAGGTCAACCCTAGGGAAACTTGGATGCTTTGTGTGTGCCCTAAAAGTCTTTGCACATCCCTACATGGGAGGGGGCAAGCCCTAAAGGTAGAGGATGAGAGAGAAAGCTACACACACACACACAGCCTCCCTTTACACAAAGGGAATGAGGGACACATGTCAGTTCCCTAGGCCATATGCCCACAAGGTGTGCCCAATTTCTATTGGATGACCCTTGAAGTGGACCAATGAGAATTAAGCTAGAGTAAATTTAGTTTAATTAATTTAAAAACATTTAATAAAAGAAACCAATGAGAATTAAGTCTCCTAGAAGACTATTGGGCAGTCTCCCAAGGGGACCAATGAGCATTCAGGAGCCCCATGGCTTGCCTGATTCCTATTGGCCAGGAGGCAAAGGGGTCCAATGAGAGTTTAGTTTAATTATTTAATTACCTAAAGCTCTCACAAAAGGGGAAAGGGGGACACATGTCAGAAGGCTATCACTTATGCTGCTTAATTGTAATTGGCTTGACTTGGGGAGGGCCGATGAGGCTTCAGCAAGAGCAATTAGCAAGAGGGCTCACCCAAGAGAGAGAGGGGGCTGATTTTTGCAAGGCATTATCACACACACACTCACACAAGCTCATGTGTGAAGAAAGAGAAGACTATATCTTCCCAAGCTTTAATGGAGAACTCATCACCTACTCCAAGCTTGTGAGATAGAAGCCTACATCAACACTCTCTTGGCATGTGGATGCAAATCCAACCAAGAGACAAGCTTCAATGCATGCTCATCTCCTCTACCAAGCTAATTACTAAGCTAATCTATGCTACATATGAGTGATTATGTGAGGAGATGTACATCTTTCTCTTAAGATACTCCTTCTTCCTCTCAATCTACTCTCATACCCTGCTAGCTCTCACCATCTTCTGAGTCTGAGAACGGGGATAATTCAAGTTGTGTTTGTTTAGTGTTTTGCTTAGTGCATGAAGTTTCCATCTTCATTGCACTAGCTAGTCTTGAAGGAACACGAAGAATTTTATTGTACAATGTCTCTCTTGATGGGAGAAACCATAATACAAAGCCTTTTGGAGGGGGGACCGGCTCCATGCAAATCCGGTCCTCAACTGTTGTCAATAGCTTAATTTCTCTCTCTTTTGAAAGTATTGTCGATGCTATCTAACTAGGTGTTATGCTTTTTGTTGCTATCTCCACCCAAGCACTCTTGTAATTCTCATTAGGAATCTATTCTAATGAAATGCCCACTATGTTCATGCTAATTTTCCGCTACAAATAAGTTATTAGGCCATTAAATGTTACAGAATGCTAACTCTAAATATTACTGACTTTGAATATTGCTAACTCTGAATATTACTAAGACGGATTCTTGCTGAGTCAGATTTTTGTTGAGTCCGATTATGGAGTTGCTGTCTATTCTCTGTTTGAGAGTATGTGTGAGAGAGAGGTCCATGTGTTGATTCAAACCCCAACAGGATCTTGAGGTTAAGGGGATGGGTCCCATGGGAAGTGAGTCCGGTAAATAAAGAGAGGATATCCAGGTAAAGCAAGCAGGCAAAGCAAATGGGCCCAAGCTGGGCCAAATGTTCAAAGAGGAGATCAAAGAAGCAGTGTAAGGCTAAGCCTTCCAAGGGTGGAAATAAAGGGGAAAAAATAAAGGAAGACATTAAAAAATGAAAAGAATGCTAAGGGGCACTAGCGACGTCACTAGTGCACCCCCCTCTCCAAGTGCAAAAAGAAGAAAGTAAGTGAGAAGGTGAAGTCAAAGGCGGCTACCCCCTCCAAAACTGGCAAAAAAGGATGCCAGATGGTCCAATCAAAGGCCAATTGCCCAAATTGAAAGGGGCACCCCTATATAAACCATTTTTTTTTTCATGCTTTTTGCCACAATAGGCTTCTTGCCAAGGCCTTGAGCGAGTGAGCTTGCAGAGAGCCAAGATAGAGGGTGTGTGTGAGTTCTTGGGTGAGCTTTTTTGTGCAAAGGAGTGTGCCTGCAAAGCCCCAAGTGTGCGTTTTCTTGCCCGGCGACCATGCGGGTGCACTATTTGATGGAAATGAGCTGTACAGAGTGTTTGAGCAGTGGTGAAGCTTATATGGTTTTTCTCTCGCATTATTTCCCTTGCCCTTCCTTCTCTACTTCTTTTGCTTGTGTGTGCGGTGCCAATGCGGATGTGTGAGCCCCTGGGCCCCTTCTTGTCTACGGAATGGAAGTGAGGATGTGGTTTAGTGTGTGGCTGCGGTGTGTGGCTCGAAATGATCAATGAAATGCGTGGTTAGATGAGTGTGTGCATGTTTATGTGTCGATGTGTGTGCATGTTTATGTGTCAATGTGTGTGCGGGCGATGGCCTGGAAATGTGTGTTGTGAGTTTTGAAGGTGAACTCTAGTGGATTGGGGTGCTGTGTATGCCCTGATCTATAGAGAGGCTTTTGTTCCGGATGTGTTCCCCCGATCCCCCTCTCCATCTTCTAGTGCCCCCATTGAGGAGATGTCTGATGCTCCTAGTTGATGTCAAAGTGGTGATTTTGGTGATTTTGCACGTGCTAATAGAGATGGAATGGTCCGAATTTCCCATTTTCAAAGATGCAAAAACAAGACTTCAAGATTACGGGTTGTTCGTGTTGGAGAGCGGTTTATCAAGAGAAGAAGGTGCGGTACATGTGTTCCCGCTCCTGGTTTGTGGTAAAGCAAGGCTATGGTTTGATGTCCTTCCTGATGAAGAAAAGGCAGATTGTGAAGCCCTAGAAGAGGCTTTTTAAGGCAAATATGTAGCGGATGCATAGCTGGATGAGGTGAAGAGAAAGCTGGATAGTTTGAAGCAGAGTGTGGAAGCGGATTTCCAAGAGTTCATATTGGAGTTCGAAGTCCTTTGGGGAAAGCTGATCAAAGTAATTGATGTAGAGAATGTTTTTTTTCTAAATTTGAGTAAATTCATGCATTGCCTACATGAAGAATTGTGCGATAAAGTTGAGATAGATGGCATGGTGTCATATGAGGAAGCAACAACTCTAGAGAAAGGGAGGACCAAAAAAATTCTGCAAAACTGCGAGGCTAGACGGGGTTTTTCAAGTGCGGTGATGCCAAAGCAGTGTGATGTGGTGGTAGTCAAGCCACATATGGTGCAAAGAGAAGTGCATATGTAAGAAGAACCAAGGGTTCTTTGGCTACAGAGAGATAGGATGGTTCCTATGGGAAGGATTCTAGCTAGAGTCTCTCCAATTGTGGAGGATGTGCAGGTGGTTTTAGAGTGGACAAAGGATGTGTTGCCAAGTTCAAGTGCAGCCATAGAAGCTCCATTGATGTGTCATAAAGGACAAAGAGTGTGTTTTGCAGACAAGGTCGTAGAATTGAAGCTAGAGGTTCTCCAGCTCAAGACAAAGGAAGCTATTGGGCCAAGTGACAGTAGCTCTATGGACGCAGACACGAGTTGGGAGACCAAGTCGTCTCAATCCAGGTATGATGAGTTTGATTTCTTGCATATGAGTGAAGAAGTAGTGAATATATGCAAGGAGCAACATAAAGTTCAAGCCAAAATGCATTATGAAGACCAAGTGGAGCAGTTCATGCCTATAGGTGAAGACCAGGTGAAGGTGATGTGCGGTGCCATGCTAATGGCCATATTGATGAAAATGATAGTGGAATGTACTTTGGTGGTGCAGCAGGTGCAAAGTTTTTACAGGAGGGATAGAGCACTCGTGGCTATGGAGGAAGATGAGGATGCTGCAATAAAGGATGAGTTTCTCTCTTCCTTGGTGGAGCATGATGTAGCAGAAGAGCAGGTGGTTGAAGCCAACAAGTAGGTGGTGCTAATCAACCTTGAAGGGCCAATAGACGAAGAAGAGCTCGAGACGATGCTAGAATTGAGTGCATGGCTGGTGAGAAGAGCAATGTGGAGCCAAAAATAAAGGTGCTTCCTTTGCAGAAAGTGCACTCTATGACAGGTGATGCGGTTTTTGAGGTGGTGTCCAAGCTTTCTAAGCAGACCTATGCATGGTGGTGGAAATGATTGCTGATAAAAGCAGCTGTGTAGTGGATCGTTGAGTAGGTACATGATCTGCTGGAAGAGGATCTCACTTTAGATGGTTGGGAAGGTGGGTCAGGTATGTCCTTGACTGATGAGAGTGTTGATGTGTTTGGAGGTGCTTTGTTACGAGTGGACAATATGCCATTGGGTGCATGGAGTGGTAGAAGTATGCTACTAGCAATTTGGGTGTGTGGTTGGCTATGTGCCTTGGTGTGGCACTATGCAAGGGTGCTACATGTGGATGGAGATTATCAATGGTAGGTGTTTGACCGAGGTGGTGACTATGTGGTAAAGCAAGGGGTTGGGCAACCCGCTTGAACCAAGGAGGTGGGTAGCCTGTGTCAATTTTTGTACATATGGTAGTGGTTTTTTGGTGTACAAAGAGTTTGTTTTGATGTTGCAATTTTTTAGTTCAATAAGCCTATGTGTGGTTGAGCATAAATGTTCAACTAGGGGGTGGGAAATGATGGTGCAACCAAAGTTGGTCTATGCAAGAAAGTGGGCAATGCCAGGCTAAGGATGCAGCCAGGTGCAATGTAGAAGGCTAGAGGAGGTATGAAGTCCCTGGGCAGATGCCTAAAGCGGATTTTTAAGCCAAAAAAGCTCAAGGATGGTCCAGTTAGGATGACAAGCAATGGTGCCCAAAATGCTGAGTTAAAGCTCTAGGATGTGGAGTTCGAGATGTTGTGCAAGTTGGTCAAAACGGCTCATCGAAAGAGCCCTGGTGTGCAAGATATTGCAATTTGAAGCTAGAAGGTTTAGCAGATTCCCGATGGATAAGGCAACTGGGAATATATGGCTAGGTAGATGTCAATGTATAGACACATAGTGCTTGAATTATGGAGCATACCAGTCTTTTCAGATTGCAAATCGGAGCTATGGATTGTAGGGCCATTTGAAGTTTTGTCCGGGGCCGGATTGGTGCCCACTTGGCCGCATGGGGAGTCATGCCATCTTGCATTTTTAGATCTTGACAAGGTTCAAGAAGGTAGTGGGTGATGCATGGAGCTAGCCAAAATAGATGGCTCAAAAAATGGGTGCACGAGCGCTTGGTTACAGCCTTGTAAAGCCTGGGAACATTTGGTGATGGGGAGTATGCAGATGATTTTTTTGGTATTCCATGGCCTTAGTTTGTGGGCTCGGAGGAGTTGAAAGGGGGTGAGGTTTTCACGATTTGGAGCCGACATAGTGGAGATCTGACACGCCATGGCGTCTTGGGATTCCGACCATCAAACAGGCTATGGGAGCCGGGGGAGGGAGGCCCAAAAAAGGTTTTGTTTATATCCTTTGTGGGGGTTTTTTTGGAAAGAAAATCTTGGAAAATTGAGGACCTTGTAGGGTATTACCCATGGTATGCCACATGGTCTTCAGTAGTCCCATATGCGCAAGGTGCGATGAGTCACGTGGGGTATAAGGGCAAGATGGGATGCCCCTTGCAGGTGTCGCATGGGAGAGATTCTCCCTTGGAGCTCTTGACGATGGTGCTTGTCTTGCAGGCGCTATGCGGTGGCCCATGGGGCGCAGGCAAGTGGTGCACTATGGATTTTGACCAGTAGCGGTGTCTGTGGTGGTCCAATGTGTTGGTGCAATTGAGGACGTGGCAAGGTCGTGGCCGTTCCCGCATCCCCTTTTAGCGCCCCCCCTTTTGGAAGCAAGGCAAGCCTCACCACTAGTGATATGTTAGTGGTAAGGGGCAGTTGCACACACACACACACACACACACACACACACACACACACACACACACACACACACACACACACACACACACACACACACACACACACACACACACACACACACACACACAGAGAGAGAGAGAGAGAGAGAGAGAGAGAGAGAGAGAGAGAGAGAGAGAGAGAGAGAGAGAGAGAGAGAACCAAGGGGCGGGGTCTTGAGGTTAAGGGGTTGAGTCCCAGTCCCATGGGAGGTAAGTCCTGTGAAGAAAGAGAGGACAGCCAGTTAAAGCAAGCGGGCAAAGCAAATGGGCCCAAGCTGGGCCAAATGGTCAAGGAGGAGATCAAAGAAGCAATGTAAGCCTAGGCCTTCCAAGGGTGGAACTAAAGGGGAAAGAAAAGGAAAATATACAAAAAATGAAAAAATGCTAAGGGGCACTAGCAACGTCACTAGTGCAACCCCCCCCCCCCCCCCCCCCCCCCCCCCCCCTTCTCCGCCCCCCAAGTGCAAAAAGAAGAGAGCAAGTGAGCAGATGAAGCCAAAGGTGGCTACCCCTCCAAAATTGCCAAAAAAGGATGCCAAATGGGCCAATCAAAGGCCAATTCCCCAAATTGAAAGGATCACCCTTATATAAACCATTTTTTATGCTTTTTTCCACAGTAGGCTTCTTGCCAAAGCCTTGAGCTCGTGAGCTTGCAGAGAGCCAAGATAGAGGGTGTGTGTGAGTTCTTGGGTGAGATTTTTTGTGCAGAGGAGTGTGCCTTAAAAGCCCCAAGTGTGCGTTTTCTTGCTTGGTGACCATGTGGGTGCGTCGTTTGATGTAAATGAGCTGTACAGACTGCTTGAGCAGTGGTGAAGCCTATGGTGTTTCTCTCGCATCATTTCCCCTGCCTCTCCTTCTCTGCTTCTTCTTCTTGTGTGTGCGGTGCCGGTGTGGATGTGTGTGCCCCCTTGGACCCCTTCTTGTGTGCAAAATGGAAGTGAGAATGTGGTTTAGTTTGTGGCACCGATGTGTAGCTTAAAACGAGCGGTGAAATGCGTGGTTAGTTGAGCGCATGTGTGTTTATGCATCGGTGTGTGCGGGCGATGGCCTGTCAGCATGTGTCATGATTTTCAAAGGTGAACTCTTGTGGATTGGGGTAATGTGTATGCCTTGGGCTTTAGAGAGGCCTTTGTTTTTGTGCCGGGTGTGTTCTCCCATCCCCCCCCTCCAACATCCCCATATGCTCAAATGTCATTTTTGACACTCGAGAAAAATTGTGCCTAAGATAAATAGCCTATTTTTGGCAGGTCGGTTTCGACCTTCAAAGCACTCTATGGCTTCCTTAGGACATGCTCTATCTATATCTATGGTCAAGAATCAATTTAGATGTGTGTATTGTGCATAGGGAATGAAAATAGATTGTAGATGGGCATGCCTAAAAACACAACTTCATCGCGAGAAACTTATGTAGAAAGGGAGAGCTTTTACTTGCGAGCGTGTTGATATGCTCGGATTTACAATGCAACACTACACGAGGGAGAGACGAGCAATTAAAAGTAACACATAACTCACAGTACTCAATGGCAGCGTATGCTCACTTTCATTATCCAAAACTTAGATTCAAAATTACAAAATTTGGCTTTTATACCTTAGCCAAGGTTTAAACAATGGATTCCTAGCTATTTGGGCTCAATAACAAGTCACAAATTTGGAAGCCATCGGTCCCTTTACACTCTTTAACATTATAGATGATACAATGGCTTTGGACTTTTATGGGATTTCCCATTAATACAAAAATTTGTGATACAATCAATGGGGTTAAAATAAGAAGGATGCCCTTTTGTTACCTGAGCAGCTAACATTCCCCCCTCATTGAGTGTGTCGTTTGTGACATAGCTACTTAGGGTGCTAAGTGGTGGTCAGGATTTTTGGCTTCAGTCCTCTTTGTACAATGTCTAAGACCTTGATGATACTTGAGGAAAATCTCTTCAGTGGACATGAATTGCACGGTAACCTTGTTCCTATATTCCACTGCTGAATAGCTGACAAACCTTGCTCGGCGATTAGTGATGACTGGGCCAAAAGTCTTTGATCTATGAGTGAAAAGGCCCGTATAAAATACCTCATCAAAGGTCTGCATGTAGTAGGATGGTAAGAACATCACTCGAGCGTAAAACCTATGGAGAACTTCCTCCAAAGGTTGGCATGATAAATCATAGCACAATCCTTTGTTACCTTTGTGGAATGAAATCCATGCTACATATATTTGCTTTGCATGGCGAAAAGTCTGTAGACATTTAAGAAGCATCTTGGAGATCTTCACCTGCATGATGCAAGCCAAATCTGGCATTCCTTTAAGAATTTAAATAGTCCATGAAAGAATATCCACCATATACTCTTCGGTGGTGGTGGAAACTTGGGATAATTTAGCTAGATTGGTCACTTTTGTTGAATTATGAGGTGTTGTTGCCAACTGCAAACTCTTGGTATCGGAAACTGCACAAGATCTTGCTTTATCTTTGGAGGTGCATTTGCATACAAGATGAGATATTTGGGGTTTTTAGTCTAACCATATCTCCCGTCACTTTGATTGTAGCATTGCAGGGTTGGCCTCAATGTCCTTGAGCAATCTTTCTTTGATTTGTAGCACTTCAAACTTGATGAGTGGGAAGGGGAGAGTTTGTTGATGCCATGCTTCATTGGTATTAGTCAGTGTAAGGAGATTGACATTGATTGAGTGCAAGATGTGATCTTTCCATTGCATTGCTTCTTTCCATATATTCTCTATCTCTTCTTCCACTTGCTTCTTTAGTGCAGCTTCTTTAGGCTTTTTGGTTGAGCTGAGAATCTAGCTTCCTTGAGGAATCTCTAGCTCTAGGAGACTACCTTCTTGAGTGGCCTCTGCTTCAAAATTGATGAATTTCAAGGCATATGTGTGTTTGTTCTTCCCCCAAAATGGATGCATGTGTCTTGGCTACCTTTTGTGTTTTGCTGAATTATTTTTTGAGTTGTGCAATTTCTTCTTGATACCCTTCTTCCGTTGCATAAAGCTAATGGAGAGCTCTTGTCGTTGCATCTGCTCTAGATTTATTTGCATCTCCATGTCTCTAATCTTTAGTTCTAGGGACTTGTAGGACTCGCCCGTGCCTTGTAGTGTGGCCACAGTAGGGTTATCTTTGAGCTGATTTTAGTAGTGTGCTCTACTCTTAGCAGTAAGATTTTGATTGTGCTATTTGAGTATTGGCAATAATTAACTAGACATGTAGCCTTTGCATTTTGGAGGTTGATTCTTGTAAAGTGGTGGTTTCCTCTTGAAACTATTGATCTTACTGTTGATTCTTTGTGTTTAGAGTTTCCAAGTTCGCTTTGGACTTTACAGCTAGTTCTTCTAGTTTCTTTTTTTTAGTTCCATGGATTCTTTGTATGCTTCATTGAAAGTGTTTGCAATGTCGAGCCTTTCATTTGAGTACTCCAATCACTGATTCAAGTTGTGAAGCTATTGATGGCAATCATAGATCTCTTATTTTATTTGATTCATAACTTCATGCACATATTGGGCATACTCATCAATGTCTTCTAAACTTTCTAGTTTTTTGGATTTTCTTGCTTCATGCTGATCCAATTGTGTGTCATGAGCCTATGTTGGGAGTGCTTTATCTGGCTAATCACCTTGCTCCTCTTCAGGCTTCTTGAGTGGTTATGTTCGTGCTTCTACATTTTCAACATTTGGAGCACTTTAATCTTGTCGGGGTTTCTTTAGTGGAGGAGTAGAGTGTGGAGCTTCTTCAGTGTGTACTAGTTCCTGTTCTGGTAGTTCCTCTCTGGGAGGTGCTTGCTCTTTTTCTTATGTCGTTTCTTGTCCAGGGGAGGTAACCTAATAAACATATAACCTATCACGTGAGTTCAACAGAAGGGTATTTAAAGTTCTTGAAACTTATACAAAAATATATATAGAAGGGCATTATTTTTTCACATTTGAGAAAAACTTACAAATTTTAAAAGAAAATGGTATATTATATTCCCAAAAAAATTCACAGATAAGGGTTTTTACAAACATGTCTTGAACGCACGTGATATGGTAGCTTTACACATAGTGAACCCCCCAAGTTTCTTATTCTCTTTCACACCCTTATTGTCCATAAAGATGTTCCAAACCCGCCATAAGATCATCATGCAAGTTGTACATGGGATTGTTTTATTGAACTTTGAATTTCTTGGGTGATGGTTTCTATTTATCTTCAAAGTCACCCTCAAGCCCACTTTCAAGCTCAAATGCAATAGCTTCTCTCTTAACCCTTGCCACTTTCTATACAGGCTCCTCTATTGGTATTGTAGGTCTTGGACTCTTCTTGGAATCTGGGTCTGCCGCTTGAGCTTTTCCTTTTTGTTTGGTTTTTCTTTCTAGAGGAGTTCCCTCCTCCTCATCCTCTTCGTTGTCGATGTCCATTGCTTTTGATGCCATCCAAGTTGTCGTGGTTGCCTCCTCTCCTAAAACATTGACAAGTCTTTTCCACAACCATGTGGCTACTGGTGGTGCTCTTCTTCTTCATCTCTTTTTCCTGTTAGCCAAAAATTTTGTTCTATTACTAGTGGTAGATGCTCTACCTGGCCTGTAGCACTTGTCGTGGTTGCCTCCTCTCCTGAAACATTGACAAGTCTTGTCCACAACCATGTGGCTATTGGTGGTGCAATTTTTTGTACTTATTCTTCTTCATCTCTTTTGCCTGCTAGCCATAAATATTGTTTGGTGATGGTGTTAGATGCTCTGCCTAACCTATAGCATGATAGTCTATTCTTGTAAGCACTTCAAAAGCTCCCAAAAAGGTGACATTCTCTGGCTTCTTTACATGTGTCAGGGTGGTATGGATGTTGTGGGCATGGTCTACTGTGGTGACTCCCTCTTTCTTGGATGCTTGTGTAAATGTAGATGCCATTGTATGGTTTGGAACTGTGTATCTGGGTGGCCGCTTTACAATGACGTGGAAGTGTTCGTGGTAGAGTTAAAGATCCTGCTCTACTATCCTTCTACTTGAGATCCAAAAAAGAAGTGGATCTGCTAGTAAATATTCTTGTAGTGGGCAGGTGGCGGGAGTCTCATCGGCTTTACCCCCTTTGGAAATCTTAGAGCATCTTCTACTTGATCTTTGTATTGTTAACCTTGATCGGGGTTTCATTGATGTTTGAGAGGGTTGTTCGACCTTATTCAGTGATACTGTGTAGCAATTCATAGGCCCTTTTGTAATCCACTCCACATGGTTCCAGTTCAAGATAGTCTTTTAGGACAATTTTTTTCCCATACCGGACGAAGTACTGCATCCCCCTTTGCCAAATCCTGAGCTTCCTTGGGCAGCATTTGCACTTCTACCCAAGATTGAATTTTGCATGTACACTGTGTCATGTTGAATTTCTCATTGCTCCTTGGCCAACCATGTGACATTGGCCTCTTTCAGAGATTGTTCTTCGAGATGATATGGGGAAAGTTTTGCAAGTTTTTCTTTCATGAGAGAGAACCTAACATAAAATCATCAGATTTGGTAGTCAGACCAATTCCAACATTTCCCAACAAGTAGAAAAGCTACCAAAGCAAAAAAAGAGGCATGAAATCACAATTTTTGGTAAACTCTACCTTATGCGTGCCTAAGATGCAGGTGTATGTGTATGCATGCAAATTGGTACCAAAGTATATACATAGGATGTATATGTGTTGTAGGTGACATGGATGAAAATGGCTTTCTGACACCTGTGGTGAGAGTTATGAGAAACTTTGGGTCCGCTTTTCTTGCTTTTAGAGCTTGTGATGATTGATGGGGTTGTGCTTTGCCAAACTTGATGAAAATTGTCACGGTTCTTGAGATGAGCCATATAAACATTCTATGTTGAAACTTGATGATTCATACCCCTTTGGTTGCAGTTCTATCCTAGGTGCACCTAAGATATGATTGACTAGTTTTGGGCCATTTTGGGCTCTTGTCAGCTTGATTGGACTCATAGAGTGAAGATTTGGTGTTTGGTTAAATTTTGGACTCATTTGACAAGATAAAAGTCACTTATGTCTACTTTTAGTGTCTTTTGGGCGATAAAGTGATCATGGGCTAATGTATGCATGGAAAAAGTGTACTACGGTGATGTAGGCTATGTGCCAGGTATGGGGATTATGCTCATGTGAAAAAATCTACAAAATGTGCTTTAAACATGGCAGATAATCTTCGGCACGCCTAAGAAAGAATTGCATTTTATTGCCATTTATTGCCATTTATGCCTCTAACTTGCCCTATCTAGGCTTCTACTATGTTAGTTATGATGGGTGATGGCCTTGGTTGTGTATTCTGCACTTGGTGTTGTCTTTGATGAAGTTGATGGTCCTCTTTTGAGCCAAGCTTGACTTCGAGTCACTACTAGTAATTGTGTGCCCACTGAAGGTTAGTAAGGGTCAAGTTTAATGTATAGAGTTCTCCCTTGAGTTTGAGGTCAAAAGGATCAATATTTTGCATTGAGGTGCAAAATGTCACTTTCTGGTGAAGATATGGTCATTCTACTCTATCCCAAGGATTTCGACTCTAATGCACCCACACTTCTCTGAAATTCCCCCACATGATGGCATCAACACATGTGTCAAGTTTGGTCTAGAACTCGGCTCTTCCATCTTCGGCGTGCCGAAGATGCTAGGGCAGCTTTTCTAGCATTTTTGCACTTTGGAGCTTACCAATGTGTTCTCCCAGTAGTGATGATCCTATGGCTCAAGTTTAGTGCAATTTGGATGTCTGGTGTGGCCGGTGTATTTGTCTTTATCCCCAAAAGTTCCCAGATTTTCTTGTGTTGTCGTGCCCCCTATAGCCCTTGTGGTAGACAAAGTGATAATCAAAATGCTTCGTGGTATAGTTAGGACCTTACCCCTCATACCTGGACTGAATAAGAGCTGACAGACAATGCATAGAAGCACATAGAAGGTCACCGAATTTCACTAGCTATAGCTCTCTCAAAGGACTAGAATGGAAATGAGAGGAAAAGTGGCCTATAGGACTATACATACTTGGAATTTTCCGACACCCTCCATACTATACCTACTCATTGAGTCTAGTAGGCTTCACAATGTACTCTCGGATCAAAAAAGTTTGAAAGTCGACATCTAAGGGCCTTTTTGGTGTCGTAATTTGTCCTTGATGGTTAGTGAATCGAAGTGTCCGCTAAGCATCTAAATCGGAATTTCCCCAAAAAATATGGCCTTTACATTTAGCTTTGAGATTTGGTGTTTGAAGTTGGAATCCAGTTCTGACATTCTTGTTTATTTATTTATTTATTTGGACTTTTATTAGCAAAAATTGAAGGAAAATAACCAAACTACTCAGAAAAATTCCATTCCACACTCAAAAATACTTAAACACTTCTCAGGTTATTATTTGGTCATATTTTTGTTAATTGCTCCATTTTAATCATGATTTTGGCCTAAAAACACACAATACAAGTAAAATTGTATTATGTTTTGCTTTTTGATATGTATGTAAAATATATACACACATCTAGGGGTTATCATATTGCGTTCCGCCATTCTCCTCATTATCATGGCATTTCATCTAATTTTGTTAAGAAAAATTCACACGTTAACACAAAATTACTTCAAAACATTGCTCTTTTTCTCTTCTAGATTCATACGCTTGGGTCCACATTGAGAATGTCTCCCCCCTCCTTACTGAAGTCCTTTAGGACGATAGAGTACCATCCAGGTTGTGCAATTCATGGGCTATAAAGTCATGCCTATGCATGGCCATGATTGGCTCTATCATGCTATTGATGTCAATGCATGTAAACACACTATGCAGTGCAAGAGATGGGCCTTGAGTGTTGCACTCAAGGGTTTTTGATGGTGAGGTATCCTGTGTTGGAACTCTCTTGAAGAGTAAATCTTGTAGAAAATGAGCTCGTCCTTTGATTGTGCGATATGCACTGTCTTTCGCATGATGAGTGAAATCCGTAGTTACCATTGGTGTACTTTTTGGTACCCATTTGTACCTGATTGTTGTTGACTTTGACTTGACAACCGTTTTACAACATTCCCTAGTCGTGATTTCCGGTTTGTGCTTAGGTGTCCAAACCCACTTTGTCGTCTATATTTTTGTTTGTTTTCAATGATGATGTGGGTAGGGTTGTTTCACAGTAGGCTTGTTGTCAGTGTATAGCAGTCTCTTAGGCACCCAAATTTGTTGAGTTCAATTGATGAGCTGACTTTTTGGTATCCAAATTTTACTGGTTCCTTGCATGTTATGATTGTCAACGGAAAGCTTTGGCAAAGCAACAGTTGTAATTGGATCCGATGACTCTTCCTTTTTGACTAAAAATCACCAAGAGCCTCTTTTCATTCTTCCTTTCTGTATGCAAATGGTACCTAAGTTATCCTCCTTTAAGTGTAAGCTCCAAAATTTTGGCATCTCAATCTTGGATTGCTTTATATGTCTACATCCATGGAACTCCCAAGATTAAGTCTTCATTCATGTGTTGATCTGCTATACATATAAAAGTATACGGGCAGAAGAATCCATGAACCATTATATTCAAGTTGATCTTTCCTAAAGTTGGAGTGATTTTTTTCTTGCATCTTTTGATAGTGGATTTACAATAAAGTGGTTGAGTAGTTGCTTTGTGATAAGTAGAATAAATGACCGCATTGACTCTTGCACATGTATCTACTAAGGCCTTGACCATGTAAGTAGAATAACTGACCGCATTGACTCTTGCACATGTATCTGCTAAGGCCTTGACCATGTAATTCTCTTTCAGACTAATTGTGATCTACATATCAAGGCCATCCAGCCATTTTTCATCTATTTTGACTTCATCATATGCTATCTAGGAGTTGAATCTGAAGGGTATTGAGTGCTAGAGCTTGAAGAATAGGTTACCTTGCCGCTTTTCGCTTCATAACTTGAATGTGCACTTCCTTCTAGGCTTCCTCAATCGCTTTCTGTCGTTTAATCTCTCTTTCTTTTGCTGCATGCATTATTTGCAAATGATCATTGGTCAAGGGTAGATGGTATTTACGGAGTCATCATCCACTAATCCAATTTTCCATGATTTCTCCATCTACGGTAGCTAGTTTGACAACCCCACTTGGTGAAACATCTTCAATGACAAAAAGGACCATGTCATTTTTTCTTGAGCTTGGATATATGCTGTTTCAAGGAGTACACTAGAACCAAGTCTCCTGGTTTGAAAACTTTAGTTAGCAAATGTGAGTCAAAAAACTGTTTTTGGGTTTGTTTTTGTGCATATATATGTGCAATGGCAACTAATTGTTGCTCATCAAGTCATTAGAGGTCCTCGAGTTGTATTGAAAACTCATTCCCTTTTCATTCTAGCTTGCATGCAACTTTGAGAGTGGATAAGAGGAACTCCATTGGCATTATTGAATCCAGTCTGTGGACAAAGTTAAAAGGAGTCGTGTTCAATGCTGTTTTGAATGAAACTCCATACCTCCACAAGGCCGGATGCAGATGCATCTCCCAGTCCGTTCTATTTGAACTAACAATTTTAGTTAATACAAAGCTCAAAATTTCGTTTGTATGTTTTGCTTGACCATTAGCTTGAGGATGATAGAGTGCAGACTTGTTATGGATTAACATGAACATGTTTAATAAGTGTTCTATCACCTCATTGAGGAAATGTGATCCGCAATCTATCACAACCTCAATAGGAAGTCACATCTAGTGAATATGTATGTGTACAAGAACACAACAGTAGTTCTAGCATCATTCTTCCTAGTGGCATGTGCCTCGACCCATTTGGTTAAGTAATCAATGGCCACAATAATACATTATGCCTGAGTTTATATGCAGGTGGTTGTATCAAGCCCCCAAAATCTATACCTCATATAGAAATTGCAGGTGCTCCCATCATAGGTCGCAGTGGAATACTATCAATTTGTATCGGCATCTTTTCTTGTTGACACAAATTGCATCGTCGAACAAATTCTAGCATTGAGAAAACAAGGTTGGCCACTAGATGTCTGCCATCAATATAGATTTATGAGAGAAGTGACCTCCCGCTAGACCTGTCTGTGCTTGCTCTAGGATAGGAAGATACTCCTCTTTATTGGTGCATAGACAAAGCTATTGGTCTTTCCCTCGTCAATAGAGCTGATTCACAATCATTGCATAGTTGCCTACTTCAATCTCTATTGCCCTTCGTCTCCGTTTACTCTTACCTTTTGGGAACATTCTTTTAGTCAGATATTCTACCAGTTATCTACTCCACTATGTGTTACTGAAATCTGAAATAACGTGTCATGGGCTATGGGGGTTCTTTCCTTACATTGAGAGCAATCATTCACATAATTATGAATGTCTCTCTTCATGTTAGACCAAAAAACTCCCAACCAAGTCAATTGTTGTAAGGTTTGGTCTCGTGCAAAATGCAAACCTACAACAGTGATATGAGATTCAAGTAGGTGTCTTTCTTCTCAGGATTCTTCCCCTGTTGTAATAGAAATGGCCTATGAGCTTTGAGAATAGCAGAATAAAGGGAATTAAAGTGAGCATTTTTGTGAGACTACTTTGAGAATATTGAGGGTGAACACAATTAGTGGTATCAACATAACCATACATTTAAGTGACTGCATGAACAATCATTTTGCAAGAGAGAGAGAGAGAGTTAAAGAACTTGACAACAGTTGAGGACCTAATTTATGTGGAGCCGGTCCCCCCTCCAATAGGATTTTGTATTATAGATTCTCCCATCAAGAGAGACTTGGTACAATTCCATTTTTTTTTCCTTGTGACCTAGGTGATGGCTTTTGACTGGATTTGCATTCCATAGCCAAGAGTGTGGTGTAGGCTCTCAACTTCTCAACATGCTTGGAGAAGGAGATGGATCTCTGGCACTTTGCACTTCCCACAATGAGAGAGTGTGTGTAGGAGAGTATAACATACAAGCAAGCCCCTAGATTCCTTGGTCGACCCTCTCTTCTAGCTCATTGATGAAGCTCATTGGCTCTCTCAAGCCTAGCCAATCACAAGCCTGGGTCCATTCAAGCAGTAGGGGTAGTCTTTGAGTAGGTTTCCTCCTTTCCCCTTTGAGAGAGAGGAATTAGTCAATGACTAAATAATTAATTTAATTAGCTAAAATCTTATTGGACCCCTTTAAAGGCCCCTTTTGAGGGCAACATGTGTCCTTGTTGCTTCTTTAGACTAGGCTTGCCTTGTGTGAGGGTGTGTGTGTTCTCTCTCATGCTACTACAATGAGGGCTTGCCCCTTGAGTAGGGATTGTGGTTGACTTTGGGAATACCTTAAGACCCTCAAGAACATTAGTCATGGATCACCTTAGCACCTTATTCATTAAGTACCTCAAGCACCTTAGTCAGCAACAAGCACGACAAGCACCTCAATCTTGGGTCGGCTTCCCACCTCAAGCATAGCCCTAGCTTGCCTACAGTCTAAGGACTTATAACACTAACCTTTGGAGGTCCTTAATGAAGCTAACCCTTAGGTCTTTAAGCTCCATTATCTAGCCTTTCTCTTTGGCATACCATCTCTCATTTGGACCCCTTTAACCTTGGCCCCGTGTTGAGATAGATCCATAAGCACACGTCTATATTCTAATAATTGTTCTTGTTTATTCTCCCACACTAAATGATCGGTTTAATATGAGAAAATCATTTGGGTTGGTTAGATATTAGATTTTATGACATTACCTCTCTCTTGAAATCATAGTCATCCGCGACTATGAGTAGAAGAGATAAAGCCTTAGTCATTAGTCAATGTTTCTTAGCATGTAGAAGACCCTTTTTACACTACAACATCATTCCAAGATGGATGACTAGTCCATTTGGGGCTTGGGAGACTTAACTACCACAAGCATGTCTGCTCTTTAGTCCATATCATAGTTCCAAAGTAGAGTGACAATTTTACTTGGTTTTTGAGAGACCTCGTCAACACAAACATGATTCTAGCATGAAAACTACTTAAATTTGTGCACACGAAAAAGAGAGTTAGTCTTATAAGACAAAAGTATTGATCATTTGAAAGAAACATTTACATTTCCTTACTCTAATGTAGCATTGTAAGCATTGACAAGGTACATACTATCCTTAAGTTGTATTCCTTGCATCCATCTAGCATCTTCAAAAGGATAATTTTTGGACTTAATAAGATACCATCAAATAATCTTACCATGTTGTAGTACCTTGTCCTCATGCCAAAGGATAGCTTTGGGTTGTAGCACCTCTTCTTGATATTTGATTTTTGGGGGGTATTCAATAATTGGTTCACTTGGTGACTCTCCTTTGTAGGGCTTAAGTAGCCTCACACGAAAAGCATTGTGTATGAGCCAATGGTTGGGCAATTTGAGTTGATAAGCCATCTCATTGATTGCCTTCAGAATTTAAAAAGAACCATAGTATCTTTTTGCTAGTTTAGCATAATACTTTTGATGGCCCGTAGGATTTTTGCCCGTCGTTTGCCTTAATTGAGCCTTGGGAAACTTGAGTAATACCCAATCATTTTCTTTGAATGTTAAGGCCCTTCTATGCTTGTCAGCGGCAGCTTTTGCCTTTGTTGAGAGATGGATATAGCCTCCTTAATCTTTTGATAATATTTTGGTAGGTCACGGATATACTCATCGGCAACAAAGATGTCCCATGTACTTTAAGTAGCAAGGGACTTTTAGGTCTTCCCTCTATGATTTCAAAAGGTGCCTTTTCTGTAGTAGTATGGACAATATTATTGTACTCATACTCTACAAGGGGTAACTACTTTCTCCATTGTGAGCATTGATCTACTTCTATAACATAAGTCTTTAGTAGATCAAGAATAATGAGATAGGCTATCTCACTTTGGCCATCCGTTTGTGGGTGATAGGCTGAACAGAAATTCAATCTTGTACCTAGATTTTCAAAGAGACCTTTCCAAAAATTACTGGTCATTCTAGGATCTCTATTTGACACGATGGATGTTGGAAATCCATGGTGTTTGAAAATTTGAGATATGAAGAGAGTTTCCATTTGGTGTGCCTTAATAGTCTTTTTGACATGAATAAAGTGTTTTTGCTTGCTAAACCTGCCAACTATTGTCTGTTGGAATTAGGGTTGCAGAGAAATGCACACAGCTTGGAGAAGACGAAGGAAGCTCAAGGCACACAATAGAGAGTGTATACTTAGTGTGAAATGGAAAGATAGATAGCCCTAGAGTGATGGGTGTATATACAATGCACAGGGGGAAAAACCTCCTAAAGAGGGAAAAAATGCCCCGGTGGTCCTAGTGTGTTCGCACACATCACTACCCCCCGGTGTATATACAATGCACGGGGGGAAAAACCTCCTAAAGAGGGAAAAAATGCCCCGGTGGTCCTAGTGTGTTCACACACATCACTACCACATGTATATGGTAACAAATCCCCCCTCGAGTGATATGGTGAACGAGACCTGGCACATGAGTAAAGGGAAGTGCCATGCCCTAAGGACATGATCAGTCCACAAAGGGAAGTAAGCCCAAAGCTTTGCATAAAGCTTCAAGCTTCTCACGAGACAATGCCTTTGTGAAAAGATTTGCAAGGTTGTCTTGCGTTGGCACATAAGCCAAGCTGATCTCTCCTGCTGAGAGCCTCTCCCTGACATAGTGGTAATGCACCTCAATGTGCTTTGTGCGAACATGAAAAACTGGGTTCCTCGCAACTGCTAATGCGCTCTTACTGTCAGTGTAGATAGTGTTGGCAGTGTCCTGTCCAACACCCAAATCAGCCATAAGGCGTCTGAGCCATACACACTCAATTGTAGCTATGAAGACTGCCCTGTACTCAGCCTCACAACTGGAAGTGGCCAGAGTAGATTGCTTCTTGCTCAACCATGATATACATGAACTGCCAAGCATGAAACAAAAACCACTTGTGGACACTCGCGTGTCAAAACAACCAGCCCAATCTAAGTCCAAAAAAGCATGTAAGTTTGGCGGCAATGATCCCCCCTTGGGATAAAACAAGCCAAGGTGTAAAGTGCCACTAAGGTAGCGGAAAATCCTCTTGACAACCTGCCAATGCTTAGACCCTGGGCTATGCATGAATCTGCTGACATGTGAGACTACAAACTGAATATCTGGCCTCGTGTTGCATACAGAAATGAGGTAGCCAATAACAGTTTGGTAAAGAGTGACATCAGTAGGATCGCCATCATCATGTAGACTCAACTTCAAACCCGTTTCCATGGGAGTGGCAATAGGTTTGCAATCCTCAAGTCCAAACTTACATAGCAATGTCTCTATGTTACTTTTTTTCCACAAGGAATTACCACCATCACACTGCTTAAACTGTATACCCAAGTAATGATGCAACAGCCCCAAATCTTTCATCTTGAAAGTAGCATTCAAATCAGCCTTAAATTCAGCAATATGTCACTCATTTGGTCCAGTGATCAGCAAATCATCGACATAAAGAACCACAATGAGAAGTACATCACCCTCACGCTTTACATACAATGTGCTTTCTGTTGGACTGTTATACAAAAGCATCGTTTAACCAAATGAGTGTCAGATTGAATTGCTTCAACCCATACAAAGCCTTCTTACATTTGCACACTTTGTCCTCTTGTCCTTTTATGACAAAACCACGAGGCTGCGTTACCTAAACTTCCTCAAATATGTCACCATTCAAGAAAGCAGTAACAATGTCTGATTGATGTACATCCCAACCAAAATGAGCTGCCAATGCAGATAGAAAACGCACAGTAGTCTTACGACAAGTGGGAGAAAAAGTCTCTTCATAATCAATGCCTTTTTTCTGTGCATAACCCTTTGCAACAAGTCGAGCCTTATGGCGATCGATCTCACCATCCGGCTTGCATTTCAACTTGTAAAACCACTTCGTACCAATGGACTTTTTTCCATGAGGCAAATCACATAAAGTCCATGTGTCATTTTCTATAAGTGCATCATATTCTGATTGCATGGCAGCCATCCAATTTTCTGAATTCTGCTCTTCATCAAAAGACAGAGGCTCCTCAACATCATGTAAGCTAGACACAGCCAAAGCATAACAATCTGATGCATAAGATTCATGGCGAGAGCCTGAACGAGTACGACTAGACAAAGGTGCATCCAATTTATTGTCACGCAAAGTGTGCATCAGCCATTTTGGCATACCTCTAGCCTGCTCATTTTCAGCCCTTTCCTCATCTAGTACATCATGTACATCTGCATCAGTAATAGGTTGATCTGTAACATTTTCAGAAACCCCCGTAGGTTGTACATTTGACTCATTGGAAATTACATTCGTATTTCCACCACTGAAAAGAGGCAACAAGTGTCATAAATGTCCTATGAGCTTACATTACTGTCTCTAGTACATGACATCAAGGGCTGAACAGAATCTTCCACAAACACTACATCCCGTGAAACCAGAATACGCTTTGTTTGTGGATGATATAACCTGTAACCTTTGCTTTCAGTACTATAACCAACAAAAATACATTTGACAGCCTTATCATCCAATTTTCTGCGCTGTGTTTGTAGCACCAAAGCATATTCCAAACAACCAAAAACACACATTGCTCAATAGAAGGCTTTCTATCATGCCATGCTTCATATGGAGTAATAGACTGCAAAGCTTTCATAGGACACCTGTTAAGTACATAAGTGGCACACATGATGGCCTCAAGCCAAAAAGAATGCGGAAAAGCTTGACTTTTGACCATACATCGTGCCATTTCCGTAAGTGACCTGTTTTTCCTCTTAGAAACACCATTTTGCTGAGGTGTATAAGGCACTGTACATTGGTGTTTTATCCCACAACTAGCCAGAAATGCATTAAATTCATGAGATATATACTCCCCCCCTCGATCGGAACGGAGGGTGCCCATAGTACATTTCGAGACATTTTCAGCCATAGCCAGAAATTGTTTGAAGCACATAAAAACTTCGGAGTTCGCTTTAAGCGGAAATACTCATGCATGCCTGGAGTAATCATCAATGAATGTCACAAAGTACAGGTAATTGCCCAAGGACGGAGTTTGCATGGGCCCACAAACATCACTATGCATAAGCTGCAACCTGCATGTGGCCCGAACTGAACCATCCTTTGGAAACTTAGAATGCTGCATCCTACCCAAAATACAGCCTTCACAAACATGTTTGACAGGTGCTTCAAGAGGCGGCAAAGAAGCAACCATATCAGATTTCTGCAAACGCAGCAAACTGGCAAAATTCAAATGACCAAAACGTGCATGCCAAAGTTTTGCATCTGAAATAGCCCTTGAATCTGCAACAACATTTGCAAAATTTTGTCCACACTTTTCATACAAAGTGAGCTTATACAGCCACAACACAAAAGGCCAGATGCAACAATTTCATCACCAAAACTGAGATCATGAACTGTACATCTGTCATCCACAATTTTGACTACAAGTCCAAGTCTAGCAAGTGCGGATACAGACAAGAGTTTTGATCCCAGGTACATAAAGTGCATCAACAAGTGTGAAGGAACTGCCATTTGCAACAGTAAGCACAATCTTTCCAAATCCCTGAACTGGATAAGAGGCATTGTTAGCACAAGTGACTGAATTCTCATGAGGGACAGACTCGAGAGAGGTGAACAATTGACGATGTGAGGTAATGTGCTTTGTAGCACCATTGTCGAAATACCACACATGTGAATCTGCAACAACTGACAAACATGCATCATGGACAACAAGATTGTAAGTGCACTCTGTGGTAAAAGCCCATTCTGCATCAACATCAACATTACAGTCTCCTTTCACAGAAGACTCAACAATGGCTGCATTTGTAATGGAACCATCATTTGCAGTGGAACCACTCTCTTTCTTCTTAGCCTCTTTGGCCTTCAACTTAGGACACGACTTGATCAAGTGATCATTAGCTTTACAATAATGGCAACGCATCTTCTTTTTGCCCTTATCACCAGAATTTCCAGACAAATTGCTGTCAGCAGAAGCATTAGGAACATAATTTTTTCCACTCGCAGCAGAACCATAAGAAGTGACTGCATTACTGTTACCACCCTTTCTTTGAGAAGCAATAAAAGCCTGTTCAACTGCACGCTGCCTAGTCCTGTTTTTTGTAGAAAGTGACTCTTGCAACAACAATGTGCATAATGCATCAAACTTGACAACTTCATGATTTCCTTGGGTCATCAATCTCCAAGTACTAGCAAAAGTCTGGTAGGAATATGATAAGGCATCAAGATCAACAGTCTGCACAAGGGAACTGTCTGAAATGACTCACCTGCAAAAATAAGTTTCTCATTGATATCCTTGACACTAGCAAGGAAAGTGTCTATATCATCTTCCTCATGCATAATCTTTGACTCTAGCTCTTTATGCAGCAAAGCCATTAGAAAATTTCGGAGGTCATTTGGAGGGCCTTGTAAGAAATTGTATTTCTCTCTCTAGAAACTTTTTTTAAAATGCACTTGCACCTTGTGAGTACGTCCAAAAGGACAACCAGACACTTTAAAAAGTAGATTTATATTCCCAATCGTCCTTGAAAACGGTCACTTTTTTATTTAATGCGAGCGTCTTTTTCAGGAGGCAGGTGCGGCGCATTCAATGCAGCTTACGTCATCACTGAAAGTTGAAAAGTCACAAACTGTAAAATAGTGATAGATTTTGAGGATTTTGACACCACCAATGCATCCGGAACGCCAAAATACCTTAAAAACGAATGTCTACTTGTCTCATTCCGACATCCGGAGAGGCAAAAAATGTCAAAAAACCCCCAAAAATGGGCTTTTTACTTAAGGCGCGCGAGGAGGCATTCTAAAATTTTAGAATGCCCCTCTGCGCGCCGTTAGTACAAAGCTCCTTTTAGTGATTTTTGGATACTTATCTTTCCAAAAAGCCCCTTTTTAGAGGTTTTTGGACATTTTCCTCTCAAAAACCTCCCTAAAAAGAGGAAAAAAGGGCCTTTTTACTAACGGCGCGCGAGGAGGCATTCCAAAATTTTGGAATGCCCCCTCGTGCGCCGTTAGTACAAAGCTCCTTTTAGTGATTTTTGGACACTTATCTTTTCAAAAAGCCCCTTTTTAGAGGTTTTTGGACATTTTCCTCTCAAAAAGCTCCCTAAAAAGAGGAAAAAAGGGCCTTTTTACTAACGGCGTGCGAGGAGGCATTCCAAAATTTTGGAATGCCCCCTCGCGCGCCGTTAGTACAAAGCTCCTTTTAGTGATTTTTGGACACTTATCTTTCCAAAAAGCCCCTTTTTAGAGGTTTTTGGACATTTTCCTCTCAAAAAGCTCCCTAAAAAGAGGGAAAAAGGGCCTTTTTACTAACGGCGCGCGAGGAGGCATTCCAAAATTTTGGAATGCCCCCTCGAGCGCCGTTAGTAAAATGTTCTTTTAGGGGTGTTTGACATTTTTGGCCTCTTTGGATGTCTAAGTGAGGCAATTGGACATTCATTTCTAGGAGATATGTGCGTTCCGGACGCATTGGCAATATCAAAAGTTTCAAAATCTTCCACCACTTGATAGTTTTGTGACTTTTTGAGTTCTAGTGATGACATATCCCGTATCAAATGCACCGCATCTACCTTCTGAAAAAGGTGCTCGCATTAAATAAAAGAGAGTGCTCGTCTTTAAGGACCACTAGATTATTAAATGAGGAGAGGGACACCTTTTATATTTTTGTTAATATCAATCTATTTTTCTACGTAACGTAGGCTCTTCTCTCATTGGAGGAGCTTATTTTCCTCTCTCTACCAAAAGGCCCTCCAAAAGACCTCCGAAATCTCCTAATGAATTTTAGCCTCATTGCGACTTGCATAAAAACCAGCCAAAATATCCCAAGCCTGTTTTGCAGATTTTGCTGAACGAATGTGAGGAACAATGGTGCGCTTCATAGACAACACAATCAATGCAAGAGCTTGCGCATCCTTAATATTCCAACGAGCTTGTTCTGTCGTAGGCAAAACAACTCTAACAACAGAGCAAGACCTGCAACATCCTCAACATCGCCTATATCCTCAGAACCAGGACGTACATCAATGCCCTGCACAATGTTCCAAACGCCCTTTGACACAAGAATATGTTGCATCATATAAGCCCACATAGGGTAGTTGTCCCCATCCAACCTATCCTCAGTAGCAAACATCTTGAACACATCTGTGTTGTTGTTGTCAGCCATGGTAAATGCTGCACCTGATGTGAAAACTGCCCAAAAATAGGAGAAACGGAGTGGGAACAACACGTGCTCTATAGCACAAACTGTAGAAGACTATAAGGCACCTGTTATGCAGAAAACAACACTGACAAAAATTTTGCACAAAATGACAAAATAGCCTGTGCAGTACTGCTTGTAATGGAAACAGAGGCCGAAATGAGCCCAAATCAAATATTTTTCAACTTACGAATGCTCGCCAAAGCTCACTGAAATTGGAGAAAGTGAGTAGACCTGTACTGGAGCAGTTGGCGACTAAGCCCGGGAGGACGCAACCTGCTCTGATACCAATTGTTGGAATTAGGGTTGCAGAGAAACGCACATAGCTTGGAGAAGACGAAGGAAGCTCAAGGCACACAATAGAGAGTGTATACTTAGTGTGCAATGGAAGATAGATAGCCCTAGAGTGATGGGCATATATACAATGCACGGGGGAAAAAACCTCCTAAAGAGGGGAAAAATGCCCCGGCGGTCCTAGTGTGTTCACACACATCACTACCACATGTATATGGTAACATTGTCCATATTTCCATATTCCCATGGATAGACTTGGGTAATCCATGAATATACTCTTCCATGGTGAGTTAGATATTGGCAATGGCTGGAGTAATCTAGGTTGCTTCCCTCTATCATATTTGGTCTTTTGACATACCACACATTTTGAAACATACTCTTGTATGTCCACTTTCATGGTAGGCCAATAGAAGTACGTCTCTACTTCTCGAAGAGTGGGTTGAATACCTTTATGCCCCACATAGGGAGGAGCATGGTATTCATACATGAATTTCTCATGAAGGGGGTGGGTAACACATAGCCTATTGCGATGGAGAAGATAACCATCCTGCAAGGTGAATGGTTCTTCTTTCTTTCCAAATGCAAGGGTTGACATTATGTCTTTAAAGTCAGAGTCAATAGCATACTCACATGTCATAGAAGATAGATCATTGTGAGTTGCTATAGACACCAAATTAACTCTTGGTCATCGTGAAAGTGTATCGGCTACTTGATTATGATTACCAGCAATGTGAGCAATATGAAAATAAAATTGCGAAAGAAAATTTTCCCACCTCATTTGTTTGTCGGAAAGCTTGGTTTGTGTCATGAAGTACTTGAGACTTTGGTGCTCTGTTCGCAAAATAAATGGAGTCCCAATAGATAGTGCTTCCATGTGTCTAGGGCATGTAGAACAACTAAAAGCTCTTTTCAATATATGCCCAAGACTCATTCATCGGCATTGAGCCTTCGGCTCTCATATGCTATGGAATGCCCTTCTTGAAGCAAAACTGCTCCAAGGCAATCATCACAAATATCACACTGGACCTCAAATGGCTTTGAGAGATCCAAAAGCATAAGGATAGGTTGGGATGTAAGCTTCTCTTTGAGATTTTTAAAAGCATTTTTCTCCTTAGTAGTCCATGATTACTTAATTCTCTTATTTGTTAAGTCATGCAATGGTCCCTCTATTTGAGAGAATTTGGCTATGAAGCGTCTATAGTATGTATACACACCAATAAAGCTTCTTAGTTTATGTAGATTCCTTGGATTAGAGGCCATGCTTTTATGATCTAAAACTTTGATGGATCCATATGGATACCATCTTGAGAGATAATATGACCTAAGTATTGAATCTCTTGAAGAAAAAATTCACTCTTCTTTTGATTTTGATAAAAGCTTATTCTCCCTCAAAGCTTGAAAAATCACAAGGAGATGCTGCTTGTGTTCCTCCAAGGACTTGGAGAGATGATGATATCATCAAAGAACACTCTCATGAATTTGCACTAGGGTCTAAATAGTTTCTCTATTAAATTATTGAATGTGGCCGGTGTATTATTCAAGACAAAAGGCATGACTAGATATTCATAAAGACCAAACATTGTACGAAACGCGGTCTTTAAGATATCTTCATTCATTATCCTTATTTGATGATAGCCACTTTTATAGTCAATCCTATTGAAGTAGGTCAAACCTTGTAGATTATCAAATAGATCTTCTACACAAGATATGGAAAATCTATATTTGATAGTGATAGCACTCAATAGTCCACACACATGCGGTATGTACCATCTTTCTTTTGCACTAAAAAGACTGGAGAAAAAAATGGAAAGGAGCTAGGCCTCACCATCCCTTTGTCTACCAACTCTTGTACTTGCTTCATGATCTTCTCTTGTTGAGCTTGGGAAACTTGATAAGAAGGCTTGTTAGGCGGTGAACTTCTTGGTAGGAGCTCAATTCGATGGTCAACATCCCCTCATTTTGGAGGTAAGTCCATAGGGATATCATCGATGAACACATCTTGGAATCCATTTAGAAAATTAGAAAATTCTAATTCTTCTTGATTCTTACATTTACATTTGATGAAATGTTAGGACCTTTTAGGGGCACTTTGACAAAAATCATGTACACAGAAACTGAGCTTTTCATTGACTTGTCAAAAGTAGGAGAATTTACAAGTGGTATGGTACGACCAGAATCACTAGCATCTATATACATGCTCTTTTTCTTGTAGGTGAAGTAGATTCTCCTTAAGGAACTTCATGTTGGTAGCCATGCGATTGAACCATGGTGCCCCTAGGATAACATCCTCATGTTGGAGAGGAGAGATAAAAAAGTCTTCTTTGTCAACGTATGAAGCCTCACATTCCCAATCAAGGGAATAATGGAGGCTTATTGTCCCTTGAAAGCCCCATTAGTAGTTACAATATCTCTCATCTCAAAAGCTTGAATGCCCAACTTAGTGGCCAACTACATTGATATGAATTTTTGAGTAGAGCCAAGATCAAACAAGATGAAAGAATCATGCTCCCTTACCTTTTCCCAAGCATAGGAGAGATGTGATCCTTTTTAATGAGCATCCTCTTTTGAAACTTTGATCGTGGAAGCTCTAGGAGTCTCATTGCAGGCATTTCTCTTGGGGCAAGAATGATAGCCATGTCCTTTCTCCACACACTTAGAACATTTGTGGTCCTTACGAAAATCTTCAAGATCTTCAGGAGAGAGTTTATTTTTACCTTTGTAAACTCTCTTCTCCTTGGACTGACTATTGTTGTTGTTGGAATTTCCTTGGGAAGAATTTTGATCGTTCTTTTCCCCCTTTGCATCACTTTTGTCTTTGCTTTCCATAGTCTTGGCATTCCTTCTAGCCCCTTGTTGGAAATTGATGCGCGAACCAACCATAGTGTGGTGGATCACTTCGATGATAGAACTAGGCCACTGAGAGTTGACATACTCGGCCATTTCTTCAGGTAATCCCTCACATAATTGTTGCTTTTTCTTGGAAAAGTCTATCTTTTGAAAGACTGTAGCCTTGAGATGTAAATCCCAGAACTTGTCCATATATATGTGGATAGACTTGTTGGAGAGAAGCTTCAAACTCCGCCATTTGGTAAACACCACTTTGTCCTTTGCATTGCTTGCAAGGAAATCTTCATGATGGAAACTCGTAGAGTTTTCCATGTCTTTGGAGCTTTGACATTGCCACAAAGGCTAGCCTACCATTGACGAGCAGATTTCTAGAAGTGCATAGCTACATGGGGTAGCTTGGAGGACTCCGTGAAGCCCTCGTCTCCAAAGGCCGCATCAAATTGATGGATGAAGGCAAATAATTTTTTGGTAGCACCAAAGGTGCCATCATAGGTGAGAAAAGAGATACTCTTTCCTCCTACTTTGAACTTCTTGAGCTTTTGGGACCTTCACCATCATGCAGGGTAAGATTTGTGATGTCCTCTCCTCTTGTATTCTTTAGAAGAATATCCACTGCTTTTGTCAAAAGAGGATGAAGGTGAAAAGAGGGTGACCTCTTTCTTGCCTTTTTCTACCTTTGTTTCCTCTCTTCCCTTTTAGAGTGACGAGGAGAAGGACTATGGGTTGACCGTGTCCTCTTGGGAGGATTTGGCGATCGTCTAAACCGCCGTCTTTGTGGACCCACATCTTTAGAGGAACTTGAAAATTCTCTTCTTTCTCGTTCTTTGGATTCCTCTTCTCTTATGAGAGAGATTCTTCTTTTGGGAGTCTCATCAAGAGGCCTTCTAAGCTCTCTCTCCTCTTGGAGAGGAAGGGAAATCTCATAAGCACAAAGTTGTTAGGTAACTTCGGCTTGCAAAGCAGGGTTGCCCATAGCTTGTTGCAACCTAGTAACAAGATAATTAACTAGCATGGGTGCATCATCATTAGCACCTACATGTGGAAAATGAAACATAAAGGAAAATTTGGACTCACAAATGGGGCCTTATAAGGAGTTTTACTTCCTCTCTCATGTCCAAAACGGGCGTGCGGTAAATTTTTTGCAAATCAACTCTAAACTTGGCAGAGATTTGACAGTCAAAATCTACTCTTCAAGCTCTTTCTATTGATATATAGCACGCCATGAGATTCCTCATATTTTGAAAGATTCTACTTTTTATTCTCTTTTGAAAGATGAGAAATCTCATGGCGTGCTATACATCAATAGAAAGAGCTTGAAGAGTAGATTCTAATTGCCAAATCTCCGCCAATTTTAGAGTTGATTTGCAAAAGTATCACCGCACGCCCGTTTTGGACATGAGAGAGGAAGTCAAACTCCTTATAAGGCCCCTTTGTGAGTCCAAATTTTCCCTAATAGTTATCAATGTTCATTCTACTATCTTTGTTATTGTCAGCCATGCTAATTAAACTTTTGTATAAAATTACTTTGTGATTTGGTACCCTAAAAAACCTTAGTGGCTACTCTTCTTTACCTTTGAAAATTAGTTCTCAAGTAGCCTCATCCGTGTTTTAGATAGTAGTGATTGCAAAGAGTAGTAGAGAGGCTCTAATGTTTCTCAACAGATTATGGTTCATGTTGAGATTGCTCGTAGCTCAATAATGGTTAAGCCAAAGGCAAGCCCCAAGAGACTCCATTATTAAGGCTAAGTCCTTCTCAACCAAGATAATAGATCCCTGTCCCACTTACCCTATTGCAATGAACATGTCCAACCTTTCATGGACAGCTTAAGGACCTCTCTTCAAAAGAGCAAGAAAGAGAAACCAATAGAAACAATACTTTTACAAGAGAGAGTTAGAGAACTTGACAATAGTTGAGGAACGGATTTATGTGGAGCCGGACCCCCCTCCAATAGGCTTTTGTATAATAGATTCTCCCATCAAGAGAGACTTGGTACAATACAATCTTTGTGCTCCTTGTGACCTAGGTGATGCAATGAAGATGGAAAGATTCATGCATCACGAGTATAGCATAATCTTTGTAAAAGCATTAACCATCACTGGCCTCAGTCCCAAGGCCTTAAACACCTTAAAATATGGAGAGAGCTAGCAGGGAATGAGGGTAGGGAAGAGGAAGAAGAAGCATTCATAGGAGAAAGAAATAGCTCCTCCACTTATCATCACTCTTCTTGCTTAGCATCCATAATAGCATAGTAATGAAGATGGAGAAGATGGAAAGCTTAAGCATTGAAGCATGGCTCTTGATTGGATTTTCATTCCATAGATAAGAGTGTTGGTGTAGGCTCTCAACTTCTCAACAAGCTCGGAGAAGGAAATGGAGCTCTGGCACTTTGCACTTCACACAATGAGAATGTGTGTCTGTGTGTGGGAGAGTATACCCTACAAGCAAGCCCCTAGCTTCCTTGGTTGACCCCCTCCTCTAACTCATTCTTGAAGCTCATTGGCTCTCTCAAGCCTAGCCAATCACAAGCCTGAGTCCATTCAAGCAGTAGGGGTAGTCTTTTGTTAGCAGTAAGCTAACTCGGATACCATTTTTCAGAGCTCTCCTATAAAAACACTTATTATTTTTTATAATCAAGAATATTGTAACTCCTATTTTGCAGATAAACTTTGTAATAGATGAGCCGTGGCTACAAGCTTCCAGATTGTATCAACCTGTCATTACGTATCTTTAGTTAGAGCTCCCAGATTACTAGTTTTGACCACCAAAGACCTTGGCTAAGGTACAAAAACCAATTTCTGTAAGTTATCATTAAGTTTTGGATAATAAAATACACAGCGTGAGATAAGGACGCTCACTTCTCTCCTTCTTTTGCTTCCTACTCCCTCCTGATTGTCACATTGCGGTTGTGTTTGTTGCATTACAACCACAGGTAAGAGCTCTACGCATTGACGTAAACGCTTCACGATATTTTGTAGCTTTTGGCATCGTTGACCCGCGGCCTTATTTCATCATAAGTATGAATTTACACTTCAAAATAAAAAACTAAGCATAGGCGGGTGTTGGGGCATCATTGCTAAGCATTTATGTGCATTCTGGGTCGAAAACGACTAGATCAAGAATCCACTACTGTTAACAATCGCGATTTTGGCACTTGACCTAAAGTGGGATTTGAAACCATAAGACTGTGTGCTTAGGTCTTATAAACATGTCCGAGAAGTTTCATTACGTTTGGATGTCATTTGATGTTGTAACGGGTGTGATTTGTTTGCCGTTGAATGCTTGGTTTTTGGTGATATCAGTCACTTGAGTGTAGCTTGAGTTCGATGCAAGGTGTTTGTTGTTTTCTGAAAGATTGACAACCTCTTGTAGCCTCTATGCACTAGTCGAGTCAGCTTTGTCCCATGGATTGACAATTTAATGGTGGTTCTCGCTAAATCTGCAATAAGATAGGAGTGAGGTTAGACACCCGTCCCACATTTGGCACCGCTACCGGGGATCGAAGAGACCTAAACTAACGAAAAACACGAGCGTCTTGTGAAGTTATCCTGTAACTTCCTCTATGATCTCCTAGAGTAAAAATTTTCTTTTAGAAACCGCATAGCTTAAGATTGTCGTCTTTTGCTGTGTAGAGGTAGGTTGGAGGTAAGTTGTACTTGATGAGTGCCTTTAGGATTGTAGGATTATAGAACTAGATTAGGATTTTGAGAATGATTGATAGACAAAACAAGTCTTAACATCAAAGCTCAAAAAACCATAAAAAACAAGAAAATGAGTGTTTGCGAACACTTTCCACAACCCCATTGCATGAGAACCTAGGAGTAGGGTAAGTAGCATTTGAGGTGGATTTCATAAGATTGCTCTCTCCAAAAGAATCATTGTGAATTGTTGCAGAATTTCATGTCTATGCCTAAAAATGGCACAAAAAGACTCCAAACCACTCAATCCGACTGGAGAGTATGCTTAAAAGTTGTATGAACTAGTGGGTAAGCTCAAGGGCACATCGAGGTAAAAATTTCAAGAGTTTGCAAAAACTCAAATTATCTACTTTTCTTGCCAAATTAAGTTTTGACTTGATTCTTAGGCTTAAAATAACTCATGAAAAGACTGTCCATGAAAAAAGTGCAAAAAATGGTTCATTTTAAGCATGAAGTACATAATCACGATTATTTACTTTCAACTCAAATTTAACTAAGGTTGATACCAGTGACTCATTGCATGTGTACAAACAACTTTTGTAAAGGCACATAGGATTTGGATCACCAAACTGGCAAAAAACTGGGTAAAAACTAAAGTTTGTGATGATTTTTGAGAACTTGATTGTCCAAACTCAATGAAATTTGATTCATAGGCTCATAATGATGTGATAGACATGTGTACATGCTCAGTTGACCAAAAAGATGCAAAAATTTATCAGTTGTAAATAATTGCGATTATTTACATCTACCCCATTTTTTAGCTTTTTTGACCAAGTTAGCATACCACTAGTTTAACCATGTTGTAATAAGCCCACAAACCAAATTTGGTAAGATTTGGATCATTGGATTGAAAATTGTGATTAAATTTGCAAAGTCAGTTTGTGGACAAAAAATTGATGACCATTTGACAAAAAATAGTCCAAACTTAATGGAACTTGTTCAAGGACCTTAACAGGTTGTATACTTGGCAAACTAAGCCCAAAAATGCAAAAAGCTAACAAAAGTAAATAATCAGTGATAATTTACTACTCCTACAAAGAGATACCATTTTTGACTTTTGAACTTGTAGAGTGTTAGACCAGAATAATACAAAGCCACCGGGCAATTTTGGGTTCAATCGAATCCAAATTGATACATGTTCACTCAGTTTCCAGGTTGCAGATTAATCCTTTGATCATTGCCAAAGTTGAGTCTGAAAATTGCAGTGATACACATAGACCAATTACAATAGTTAGCAATAACTATACAGTCTTCGTGATAGAATAGCTAACTTGATCAAAATTGATACAAGAATCAGGTTGCAGCCAAGGAATCAACAGTTTGACAGAAGTTGCAATCAAGTGAAGCGAAAGAAATTGACAACAAGTCAATTCAAAGGTAAGTACTCTATCCAGGGCTTCACAAGTCTTTATGAACGTTAAATCTGGTCGTGTACTAGGAAATAAAGGCATACTTGGAGAAACCTCCAGTAGAGTATCCATCGAGGAAAGCGTGAATCAAGGCAATTCCTTGCACACTATCCTTGAAGAAGTCTCAGACACTTTTTCAGATTCAACATCTGAAATGTCTTCCTATTCGACTCACTCAAAAACCGGAACGACAATGCGCTACAAGCATATACTCTCATTTTATAAGATGAATCGCCATGGAGCTCATGCTTACTTGGATCCTAACGAAGAGTATGCTATTTGCATTGATGACCATGGTATTGAGTTTGAAGAGGAGATCAGGACAAACAACAAGGGAAATGTACATTGATAGAAACAAAACTCAATATTCACAAGTCAAAGACCCTGACATGAGAGACAAATGGGGGTTAGAAGTAAACACCATAATTCCAGATATGGCCGCAAAAGAAGGACCACCAACTTTAGAATTTGAGGGATATGATCTAGCTGATTTGAAGCCTGTGAAACGGCTTAGTACGGATAATACTAGGATCGGAGTCTATTGTTGGAAGGATAGAAATGTCAAAGATCTTCTGTGGACTTTGCATGCCAAATCAGGACAACTAACGCCCATGAAGATCATCTATATCTTCAAGATCAAAGATAAGGGGTCAGCAAACCTACCAACCTACCTGTTTAGGGATTGTTATAACAAAACTTTGTTATGATGACTCCTGAGGAGGTGGAACAAACCAAATACCAAGGGTATTCAATAAGAGATTGGATATTGGGCCAAGGACTAGAAACTATTCCAAGAGATGAACACCGTGAGAGATCTTCTGAGAGTAATGTTAAGAAACCAGAAACCACCTCATCACGTAGAAAATTGGTGACACTAAGGCCAGTCTAGGGCTACATGAGTCACTATTTCCAACAGACTAGTTTGAAGGACTCAGAACAGGACCAACTAACAGGAGACCGGGAGTTGAAACAAATAGACGTGGCAAACCAGCTGATCTCAAAAATGGTTCAAAAAATACAGTGGATCAAGGGATCCATATGACCACTTAGCAAGCTTTAAGAAAGTGCTAAGAGCAAAACACATGTCCGATTTCTATACTCAATTCGAGGGGTTTCGAATGACATTAGAAGGGAAAGCATTGACATGGTTCCAAAACATTCCACCAAGGTCAATCATGGACTTGAACACATTAGCTCAATGATTTGTAGTTGCTTGTTCCAAAACGGGGATCAAACACAATACAATGACTCGAATCTACAGCTTCAAATAGAAACAAGGTGAGTCTATTAGGGATTGTGCAGCTCGAATGACACAATACATTGTCGAATGCCCAGGGCTAGAGATACCTACAAAAGAATGACTAGTATCATTGTTTCTAGAGGGACTGCTAAACAAAGAATTTCATGCTATATTGTATAGCAAGAAGCATACAACCCTAGAAGAGTGTGTGTCAGATGCTATAGACTTAGGAGACAATTGTGATATTTTCAACGAAGAAGATGTCCCTAAGGATAACCAAAGTGCGAAAACAACATCCACTAAACCAACACAAGTGGGAATGTCTGCTGCAACACCACTTTCAACCATCGAATACATGCAAAAAAGGATGAATGATATGATGAATAACATGCAAAAAGCACCTATGAGAGGACCAGGACAAGGGATACCTCAACAAGGACAACTAGTTAGACCACAAAAATGGTGTGCAATCGAGGGTAAATGGAACAACCATGAGACCAATGAGTGCTACTACCAAAGTATGATGGCAATGCTCAATATGTGCCCATGAGGCCACACGGACAACCCATGTACATATATCAACCTAACATGGCACCAGCTCAAAGACCACCGATGGGTATGGAAAGACCTCAACCCGTGCTGGGTCAAAAACCTCCGTATCCAGGACATAATGTACTGACTTTAAAGTACATGCATTCAAAAGGAGTCATAGATGAACAAGCACTAGTGTCTGTTACACCCTATGCTGAGCCTAGTTCATCTACAATAATGGTAGAAGGAGATTGGTATAAATCACATCCACCACCAATGGAAGAACCTGTGACATATGCTCCATCAGAGCTTGCACCAATGTACTATGTAGCTAATCAAGGTGTTAGACCTCCTATGGTAAGACCTATGATTAAGCCAAGAATGGAAAACTGTCATAACTGTGGTGCAGATGATCATTGGAAAAATGAATGCCCAGAGCCTGACAAGAACCTCAAGCCAATTGATGCTTATTGCATACAATGTTGCAAAAAGGGAGGACACTTCTCGAAAGATTTTCTTAAAAATCCTTTAAAAAAGGGTAAAACAGTAGTAAACGTAGTCCAAGTGATAACTAGTAGCTCATGTAAGAGTGAATTGATTGTTCCAATCAAGGTAATCACTAGAGCCCAGGCTAAGAAAAACAAACATAACTCCTTTGATGATTTGAAGAATACAAAAATTGCCTCTCGAAAGACAAAAAGAAGCAGAAGCAAAAGGTATGAGATGAGAAAACAGAAACAACGGGCTGAAATTGAGCAGAAAGCAAAACAACTATTCCAGGAAAAGGTGAAAGAAACTAGAAGTGAAGTCAAAGAAACAACCGTGAAATCTGAAGGATCAATTTTGGTTGATAAACTTTTTGAGCCTATTAATATAGCCTTCGAAGCCTACCAAGTAGGACTTAAAGCATGCCAAAACATGGAAAACAAATGGAAAAATTACCCTTCTCCAGACATGGAAGCAGCTAATCTTGAAGCTCATTAAAATTTGATAAGAATCATGCAAGAAATGCTGGAAAAACAAAAACCCAAGCTCGAAAGTATGGAGAAACTTGAGGAGCTTGTGGTAAGAGACACTAAAGAAGAATCCAAAGTGGTGGTAGAATCCCACATTGAACCAAAAGAGCCAGAACTTACAGTGTCGGACAATGAAGATGCCTTAGACGGAATTCCATTCGTAGAGGAAGACTGGACAGGACACTTATGGGAAAAAGTTAGAGAGATCAATGATGGGAGCCTAACTCTAAAGTCAGTTTCTATAGAGGACGGTTGGTTAGACAATCTACCTCTTGAAATGGACATGGATGGGGATTGCAGATATGAAGCTTCACGGATGTCTAAACCATTGACCTTGAAAACATTACCCTCTTACTTGGGAGATAACGAAGATGAATCCATAGTGTGTAAGACCACTCAAGTCAAATGAGCTAAATAGACCCTAGAAGTAGATAACATTCATTCAATCATGTCTACACCCATCCAATGCACTCTTACTTTGGGAGAACTATTAAAAATCAGACCATATTTGTGGAATGATCTATAGAAAACCTTCAAGAAGGTGGGGATAATGGGGCTCATCGCAAAAAAATTGGGAAAATTGAAGCATGAAATGGATAATAAAGAGATTCAATTTGTTCCAATGAACAAAGTTGGAGAATACTACGAAGGGGAAGAAGGAAACACCACCCTTCCAGTGAAATATAATGACATAGAAACCATGGCAATACTGTGATAGTGGAGCAGGCATAGCAATAGCCATGAAAGTAGTATGGTAATCCTGGGGACAACCAGCCATTAGACAAACTCAAATAAAATTGCAATTGGCTGATGGACACATTGAAAGACCCTTAGGACTACTTGAAAAAGTGATAGTTAATTCCTGTAGGATTGAATATCAACACACTTTTTCCATAGTAGACTTTGGAAAAAAACTCAATACAGCTCATCCAAGATTGGAAAAACAATTATCTGTACTTGAAGCAAGTGGGATCGATAACAAGGGTTAATCTAAAAGATCACACATATAGAGATGTCATGAAAACACCCATGCAAGAGTTCAATTTAGTCTCTTCTGCTGAAACTAAGCTTCCATCTTGGTTAAACAGAGACACTCCTATTTGGATGTGTGGAGCTTCAAAAAACGGGAGTTTAAAACAAGAAGAATGTATCTTAGAAAGGGATTTCACCAATGAAGCCTATGTACCTGAACCCTTTCCAGAGCATTTGTTTGAGCCATTTGAGTGGACTCAAATTTTAGCGACAATGGATGTATGTGTGAATACGTCAATGCCTACTCAATTTTGCAATGAGGACGGCTATCATATAATTCCCATCCAAATGATTTTAACCCTCTACATTGAAGATAAAATTGAGGAACCCAAGGACTTAATGAAAGCTCAACAAGTCTTTTCGGACCTCTACTACGATGCAACAGATGAGTTAGAAGAACACTCAGCTACCTCACAAGATTTGGGGTCAGAAAAAGAACACATGAGAGTTAAGCTACTTATGAAAGGAGAGGAGGAAAAGTTTTTTGACTTTCCTAACCAAAAACCGAGAAGACGGAAATGGTATAGCCAAAAAAGAGACACCAGAAACGTGAAAGCTAGACCTATGCCATCAGTCTCTAGTAGAACATAGTTCGTGATGTAGATAGATGCACATGATTGTGTCAAGGATAAAATCACTGGCAGATATCTTTCAAGAAAAAATCCAAAAATGTCAAAAACATCGAGAAAAACAAAAAAGGATACTCAAGCACAACCAAAGAAACATGACAAGGAGTCAACCATGACACGAGTTAAGCGGAAAAAGAAGTTTCAAGAGTTGAAAAAAGCTCTAAATGAGATATATACAACCAAAATGGAAACCATAGAAGAGGATGGTAATGATATAATGAGTGGTCCAACCAAAGAAACATGACAAGGAGTCAACCATGACACGAGTTAAGCAGAAAAAGAAGTATCAAGAGTTGAAAAAAGCTCTAAATGAGATATATACAACCAAAATGAAAACCATAGAAGAGGATGGTAATGATATAATGAGTGGTCCATCCCTCTACAAAAAATATACTCTCCAAGATCAAAAAATCATAGTTGAACAACCTGTTAGAGAACTAAGAAAACAGGGCGAGTCCTACGAAGGGCTTGAAAACACGAAAAAGGTAGATTAGGTTGAACTAGGAGAAGAGCTTAGGCATGCCTACATTGCAAATGACCTAACATAAGAAGAAGAAGAGATTTTGTTAAGCTTGCTGAAAGAGTACGGAGATATCTTTGCTTGGTCTTACAAGGATCTCAAGGGTGTTGATCCAAAAATCTATCAACATACTATACCCATGAGAGATGATGCAAAACCAAGTAGACAAAGGCCATACACATACAATGAAACATTTTCCAAAAAGATAAAAGAAGAGATTGAAAAACTAGAGGAAGCCAAATTCCTTTATGAAATTGAACACACAGATTGGGTGTCTCCAATTGTGGTAGTACCCAAGAAAAATGGAAAATTACGAGTGTGTGTCAACCTCAAGAAAGTGAATGCAGATACCATTAGAGAAAACTTTTCTCTTTCAATCACTGAGCATGTTTTAGAACGAGTTGCAAGAAAATAAGCTTACAACTTCTTAAATGGATTTTTGGGATACAATCAACTTTTGGTTGACCCAAAAGATCAGCATAAAAGTGCTTTTGCAACAGAATGGGGTATTTTTGCCTATCGGGTTATGCTCTTTGGGTTAACCAATGCTCCTGCCACCTTCCAAAGATTGATGAGCCATTCTTTTAAAGGATATCTTAGGAAATTCTTGGAAGTTTATATGGATGATCTATGCGTATATTCATCAATCCGGGCTGGTCATTTTGAACACCTCAAAAAGGTATTCAAAAAATATAGACTTTATAGGATTTGCTTAAATCCTGAGAGAAGTGCACATTCATGGGTAGACAAGGAAAAATTCTTGGACATATAGTGTCTAAAAATGGCATAGCTACTAATATGGATAAAATTCATGTTATTGCTGATTTGCCTAGAGCAACAACAGTCAAGGGAGTTCAAGCCTTCATGGAACATTGTGGATATTACAGATAGTTCATTTACATGTACGCTATAATTGCAAAACCCATGTACAACTTGATTACACACTTTGAATGGACTGAGGCGTGTGAAGCATCCTTCATGAAGCTTAAGCAAGCTCTCACTTCAACTCCAATATTAAAAGTATCAGATTGGAATAAGATATTCCACATACATGTAGATGCTTCCAATTTTGCCATCGGGTGTATACTAGCTCTCAACCAGGAGACGAGAAAATTGATTTTCCTATTTCTTATGCTAGCCCCGATAGTTGAACACTACAAAAAATAATTATACCACCACCAAAAGGGAAGGATTAGGAATGATCTATGCCATAAGAAAGTATATATATTACCTATTAGCCAACAAATTTGTGTTCTTTGTGGACCACCAAGCCTTATTGTATTTGGTCAACAAGCCATGCAGCACAGAAAGTGAGATGGTTCATTATTCTTCTGGAATTTGATTTCACTGTAGTTATAAAAAACAACACCACTCATCAAAGTGTAGATCATTCGTCTAGAAGGGAACCACCTAAAGGAGTAGACGATGATCTACCAAATGCATATCTGTTCTCCGTAGAAATGATCCCTCGATGGTCGGAAAATATGGTATCATTGATGACCGTAGCTCAAGTGGATTTGCAATTACCACTTCCATTGAGCAATCGGCTATGTATCAATTACTAGCTGATAGGCTATACAAAAGAAACCAGGATGGAATAATGCTCTTATGCATTAATCTTGAAGAGAAAACCAATACCTAAATCAAGTACATATTACCATAGTAGGACTTCACTTTGTGAAAGATCAAACTATGCAAAGAATCTTGAGTCTTGGAGTATTTTGGCCAACTATGAGGAGTGATGTTCGCACTTATGTAAAGGATTGTCCTCAATGTCAAAAAAAGACACCCATACCTCATGTAACATTGTTCCAAATGTTGCATGTTTCTAAGTGGAGTAACTATCTCGTTACTTACTTATCAAGCCGAACATTTCCTGAGGATATGAGTAAACGCCGTCAAAGAGAAATTGAAACTAAAGCAAGAGACTATGCTCTTATTGGAAACCAATTGTATCATAGAGGTAAGGATCAACATTTGCGTTTTTGTGAAAATGAAGACGAATATATTCTGAGTATAGAACAAGCACATGCTGGACTAGTTGGAGGTCACTTTTCTAGTGAGACCACCGCTAGAGCAATCTTAATGGTAGGCATATGGTGGCCAACACTTTTTGCAGATGCCAAAGAATATGTTCGAAGGTGTGATGCTTGTCAACGAGAAAAAATGCCAACACTTATAGATAGCATGCCCTTAAAACCATTGATGGGAGCTAGAGCTTTTGCAAAATGGGGT
This sequence comes from Adiantum capillus-veneris, assembly GCF_014529385.1. Lineage (NCBI taxonomy): Eukaryota > Viridiplantae > Streptophyta > Polypodiopsida > Polypodiales > Pteridaceae > Adiantum > Adiantum capillus-veneris. The sequence goes on along the minus strand of NC_140949.1, from coordinate 41,080,666 downwards.
ACAGAATTTTTTGGGCCAATACAGCCACCTGCTTATATAACCCAAGCTCAATATATTATTTTAGATGTGGATCATTTGACTAAGTGGGCCAAGGCTAAAGCAACTCAAAATAATGATGCATGAACCACTACTGCATTCTTATATGAGTATGCGTTCACAAGATATGGATTGCCAATGGAAACTGTCAGTGATAGGGGAACTCATCTCCTCAATGAGGTAATCAAGTATCTGCTTACTGAATTTATGGTCATCCATAACAAATTAGCTCCCTATCACCTATAAGCAAACTGACAAGCTGAGCATACGCATAAGATTCTTAGCTCGGTATTGACTAAAGTGGTTAGTTCAGGAAGGATAGACTGGGAATTGAATCTCCTTGCAGCTCTATGGGCTTATCGAGTTTCATTCAAAACAACTTTAAATGCTACACCCTTTAACCTTGTTTATGGTCTTGATGCCATATTGCCAATAGAATTTCTATTGCCAACACTAACGGTAGCTAAGGATCTTGAATTGACTGGACATGAATTGTCAGAAAGACTTGAAGATTTAGAAAAGCTAGATGAGAAAAGGTTAACAGCTGTAGCTCACATCTATGCACAAAAGAAGAAACAAAAACAGTTTTTTGATTCCTATCTAGTTACAAAAATCTTTAAAAAAGGGTGCTTAATTCTAGTCTATTCCCTTAAGCAACACATTCCCAATTTTAAGAAAAAGGGAAATGGATCGTTTATCATTGAAGACATGTCTCCAAGTGGAGCAGTTAAGTTGTCCACCCTAGATGGTGAACCAATGGCTAATTGGATTAGTGGATGTCCTTTAAAGAAGTACAGTTTTCCACTAACCAATGAATTGCTAGAAAGAATACATGTAGCCAAGCACAGAAAGATAAAACAACAGCAGGTTATTGATGGAGCCCAAGAAGAAGCTCGGCTTCGGATACTCAAAAGAAAAGCTGCTCTCAAGAATCAACAAATACGTATTCCCATCAACATACTGGAAATAGATGACCGACAATGGGAATTATAGAAAGATGTAGTGTCAACAGATGATGAATGGTTAGATGGAATGGACCTTCGCATCGAAGTACAACTCAACAGTCACAACACAAATGCATTGGTCAACACAGGAGCTCAAGTAAATGCACTCAATTATTCTCACACGTACAAGAAAGCAACAAGTCAGTCTTTGACAACAGGATAACGACTATCAAAGGATGCAACAAGAACCCAACACCAACATTGGGAGTAGTTAACTTGATTGTGATAGTGCATAGATGTTCATGCCCTCATCAGTTTGTATGCTTACCAGATGAACACATGAATGAGACAATGATACTTGGAATCTCATGGATGCAGACGTACAAGGTAGTACCAGATTGGGATACAAATCAGCTCAAGCTATCACCTAAAGGCGGACAACTCATTGTTCCAATTGCACCAAGCAAGGAGGAATGGAAAGGAAATTACCAGAAAAGCAAACCACGAAGTAATCAATCTTCTCCATCCTATCGACAAGCAAATGCTACAAGTAGCATGGAAGGAGTCAGAAAAAATTTGGGTACCCAAAGCACAGCTTAAGGACAAACCAATTCAAATCTGGGTGCCCAAAACATCATCCACAATACCAAAGACGGTTCCAAAGGTCAAAACACAGAGACGAGCATCTACGAACAAGGAACCTAACACAATGGGTTTGGAAGAAAAAAGAGCATTTCTCTTCTTCGCAAACAAGAAAACCAATCAAGCAATGGAGAGTTGAGTCTCAACAACCTCAACCACACCATTCTGACCATGACAAACCAAGATATTAATGGCGGGTAAAAGCTCGACAACAGTCAAAACTGATACCAAAAGCTTAGAAAATCAGCGTGCTAAAGCATCCTGATGGAACAATCAAGAAAATAGCACACAAGCTACAAGATTTTCTCTTTGGAAAGACAACATCAGAAAGCCTCGACATTAGAAACCTTTGAGTTAATTACTCAAGACCCAACTCTTGCACAGCATAGTGGTTTGAATTGCTTGACCTTCAAATCATGCTAGAGCTAACCAAGGCTATGCATAGACATGATTGTTCAACCCATGCACACAGTCGTCCCGGAGTACGCTATCTAGGAGGAGTGAAAGGGCACTAAGTAATTAAGGGCAATGTTTAAAGAAAGAGAAAAACGTTTGATGTTCACGTGTGATTTTTTGAAAAATTACCTAATAATGAACTTATAATTCATCAACAGGGAAAATTTAACTGTTGATATCTCCTCGACGAGTGTAAATTATATACTATCAGAAAATCATCAAAAATATCCCTTTTTGGTATTTTTTATCATTTTTCTTGATATTGAGACTTAAAAATGGAGAAATCCAACAAAAAACAATAAAGTTGTGTTTTTCAATGGATTTTCTTAATTACTGGATTTTTACTTTGCTTTTTTAGCGCATTTTGTTATTCTCTTTGATTTTTCTAATAAACATGTCAAAAATTAATAATAAATAGCAAAGGAGCTTAGATGGAAAAACTGAAGACACGGTGGTGATTAGGAAGACAAGGCAGACAAGCACAAAAATTTTCAATCAAATCGGCAGATGGAAGCGGAAAGCCTAAATTAGGCAGCCATACCTACTTTTGTAGAATTCTTGCAGAATGAGCTACAGAAATCCGATTGGGAAAATTTTTGAGTCTAATATAGATTTCATGGCCTACTAGCACTAATAGGGAAATTTGGGGAAAAAATGGTTCGGGAAGTTAAGGTATAGATATCCAAGGTATGCTAAAATCACCTCATTTCCACTTGTTGCCTTTGGAGAGAGAGCCTTTTGACCCTCTTCGAGCGTATTTTTCGGAGTCCACAGTCACCTGTTTTCAGCACCGTTTCACACGAGACATGAGGGGTAAGTTCCATACTTATCAATAATCCATTTTGTATGGCCGATAGCTAAACCCCTGGAAAAAACCCTAGAATCCGAGCAGTGCACGAAGACCTACGATCAAAAATCGACCATAGCGGTCTATCAGCTCAACCAAATGCGCCAACATAATAGAACACTTCTATAACAACAGTTGACCATTCGGCAAGGGTCGAGGGGGTCCGAAGTAGAAAAGCTAGGTTTTTTACAGATGCCAGATTTGGATTTTGACTCCACAGAAAACTTGCATACGAGGTCTATACACAATGTATATGATTGGATTTAAAAATCAATCAAGCCAAGCCCTCGAAAAGCAGAAAACAGCTCAAAGGCTACAAAGCGTCCAATTTGACATACGAGGTCAAACTGACTCCAAATGGACCAAAATTGGATGAGTTGCTTCACAACTATGTTGTGGACAAGTCCATAGCCTCAAAAGTGACTAACCAAGTCTACAGGCCATGTAGTCACAAAAATCAGAGATTTCAGAGTCGACAAAGCACAAAGTGATGCCGACAAGACCAAAGTTTACCAAATTCAATTTAGGACTTGTTTTAGGTGTATAGAATGTGTTTAGGTCAAAATTTTCAAGTTTTGCAAGAAACAATTGTTGGAAGTAGGGTTGCAGAGAAACACACACAGCTTGGAGAAGATGAAGAAGCTCAAGGCACACAATAGAGAGTGTGTTACTTAGTGTGTAATGGAAAGATAGATAGCCCTAGAGTGATGGGCGTATATACAATGCACGGGGGAAAAAACCTTCCAAAGAGGGAGAAAATGCCCCGGCAGTCCTAGTGTGTTCACACACATCACTACCACATGTATATGGTAACAAATCCCCCCTGGAGTGATGCGATGAATGAGAGCTGGCACATGAGTAAAGGGAAGTTCCATGCCCTAAGGACATGATCAGTCCACAAAGGGGAGTATGCCTAAAGCTTTGCGAAAAGCTTCGATCTTCTCACGAGACAATGCCTTTATGAAAAGATCTGCAAGGTTGTCTTGTGTTGGCACATAAGCCAAGCTGATCTCTCCTACTGAGAGCCTCTCCTTGACATAGTGGTAATGCACCTCAATGTGCTTTGTGCGAGCATGAAAAAATGGGTTCCTTGCAACTGCCAATGCGCTCTGACTATCAATGTAGATAGTGTTGGCAGTGTCCTGTCCAACACCCAAATCAGCCATAAGGCATCTGAGCCATACACACTCTCAACTGTAGCTGTGAAGACTGTTCTGTACTCAGCCTCACAACTCAAAGTGGCCACAGTAGGTTGCTTCTTGCTCAACCATGATATACATGAATTGCCAAGCATGAAACAAAAACCACTTGTGGACACTCATGTGTCAAAACAACCATCCCAATCTGAGTCCGCAAAAGCATGTAAGTCTAGCGGCAATGATCCCCCCTTGGGATAAAACAAGCCAAGATGTAAAGTGCCACTAAGGTAGCGGAAAATCCTCTTGATAGCGTGCTAATGCTTAGACCCTGGGATATGCATAAATTTGCTGACCTGTGAGACTACAAATTGAATATATGGCCTCGTGTTGCATGCATAAATGAGGCAGCCAACAATAGTTTGGTAAAGAGTGACATCAACAGAATCACCAGCATCATGTAGACTCAACTTCAAACCTTTTTCCATGGGAGTGGCAATAGGTTTGCAATCCTCAAGTAAAAACTTACATAGCAATGTCTTTATGTAACTTTTCTGACACAAGGCAATACCACAATCACACTGCTGAAACTGTATACCCAAGTAATGATGCAACAACCGGAGATCTTTCATCTTCAAAGTAGCATTCAAATCAGTCTTAAATTCAGCAATATGGCTTTCATTTGGTCCAGTGATCAACAAATCATCAACATAAAGAGACACAATGAGAAGTACATCACCCTCACGCTTTACATACAATGTGCTTTCTGTTGGACTGTTACGAAAGCATTGTTTGACCAAATGAGTGTCAGCTTTCTCATACCAAGCACGAGGAGATTGCTTCAACCCATAGAAAGACTTCTTACATCTGCACACTTTGTCTTCTTGTCCTATCTTGACAAAACCTCGAGGTTGCGTTAGATAAACTTCCTCAAATATGTCACCATTCAACAAAGCAGTAACAGTGTCTGATTGATGTACATCCCAACCAAAATGAGTTGCCAATGCGCATAGAAAACGCACAGTATTCATACAACAAGCAGAAGCAAAAGTCTCTTCATAATCTATGCCTTTTTGTTGTGCATAACCCTTTGCAACAAGTCGAGCCTTATGGCGATCGATCTCACCATGGAGCTTGCGTTTCAACTTGTAAACCCACGTCGTTTTGCAAAAAATTGAAAAAATTACTCAGCAATAAATTATCACGATTATTTACTTTTGTTGCAATTTTTTGTTTGGACTTCATAATTTTGCTCTTTACATGTTTCTATGCATCTATGCATGTTCAAAAATTAAATTGAAGCAAATTGAACTCAAATTTGTCAGCACTTCAGACTGAAGGACATTTCAGAGAAGAATATGCCAATTTTGCTAATTTTGACACTCTATTCACTTAATAGGAGCTATGCAAGTTGCATAGAAGGGAAAAAAGAAGCTCTCGCAAAAGGAGAAGCTGCAAGAGCTACCACCATATCAAGTGGACCCCAGTTCAGTCAAAACTGCCAAAGCTACCCATCTGTCAAGAGAACAGTTAGAGAAGAATAACACCACAATGTTCACAGGTAGATTTAGAAGAAAAGATGGACATTAGGTATAACTACAATTGCTACCGAAAGAAGTCTATGAGGTAGCAACAAAACCCAAGACCAAAAAGCCAACCAAAGGCTGGGCTCTGCGATTTTTACGAGCCATGTGGAGTGGATTTCCAAAAAGCTTACCAGCTCTTGTCCACGATCAAAGAAGATGGAACTGCCCAAATCTCTGACCAGCAACGGAACAAAGTTGAAGTGGTGATTACAAAAGAGATAGTGGCAGAAGCTCTCAAACTGTGAACAGAAGGAATGACAATGAGGGCAAGAGATAGAAAGACAGCAGAAACCTTCACCAAGGCAATCGCCGCTACGACATTTTTTGACCTCATTAAAAAATGTGGAGGAACCTGCAAGATTGTACCACCAACACTTCCTTGCCAAGAGACCGCCAAGGTATACAACACCCAATCATGCGGTTGCCACAACATTTACACAAGTTCTCAAGTCAACAACCAGGAAACCAATTGACCATGCACAATAGGTGTTGTCCACATTGAAGGAGACAAAGAAAGAAGGAAAAATAACATATCTGGGAGCACCAGAGGTTCTAACCGAAATTGCCTACTATGCTATCAGCATGGCCAACAACTTGCTGCCTGCCCCCCGGGGGATTCACCATGGAAAACTTATCGCACCACGTAAGTGCAGAGGAGGGTTTTTTTTTTACAAGCTACATAAGCGTATAAGTTAGGGGTAGGCCCCTAATAATTTCTCTCCCAAGCTTAAAAATAAGGGAGAGGGGTATCGTATCTATGGGGGGGGGGGGTAACTCGGGTTGATTACTTGTGACTATTGGTCACTGGTTTGCACTAGAAATCGGATGAGTTTTGAAGAAGTTTTTTATCAAGTCACACATCAAATTTTGCATCAAACCGGTTATAGATAAGGGCTGATTTGGAGTAGGTCAAGGGTTGCTTTACACTAGCTTTGGATGGGTCAGAATTGGACGAGTACCCTGAATCAGGTTGATCGGGTACATAATTTGAAAGTCAAAATCGGACACATTGCAGGGTACTTCTAGTTATCAATAAAAGTGGTTCCTTAGTATGTTGCCAGTCACTATGCTACACACTCTTTTACTAGTTTTACTCAAATTATGTGAGACCTAAATTCTATATGTAAGATAGGGGTATAATAGTTTTCTTCATTGATTGTCATATAAGCATAGAAAGGGGGGTCATATTTTCTAATATGAGTCATATATAGGGGTTTTATCAAAGTTTTCCGCTCGCAAGTGGCGTCCTATTTTTTATATAGAGTGAATCCCCCGGGGCCTGCCCCAACACTTGGATCATGTCAGCACAACCTTCCCCTCAAGCCACAAGATCTACCAAGAGATCATATAAGTCTGATGAAGAGTCGACTGAGAGCTCGACAGAATGACATAGTAGTGAAATGTCTGATAATGAGGAAAAAAGATCTCGAAGGGAAGAAATGAAAAGAAAAGCCGTGGCAGTACATCAGGAGGAGCCGCAACAGAAACATGCCAGTTTTGAAAGAGAAAAGCACTCCTACGAATGCATCTACCAAGCTCAAGGCAAGGACCCTGGAAAGTGGGTACCCATTGAACAAAGCACCATGCCAGATAGAAGATCCCACAGAGTTATTGGAAAACATTTATCAGGAAGCAGAAGCTTTGAAGCTGAAAGAATCCCAAGAAGCAGAATGGAAAGCTAAAGAGGTGGCAGAGCAGCAAAAGTAAGCAAATGAAGCAACTACACAAGGAGAAGCACAGCATGAACGAGGTGATATGTCTCCCCGAACTTCTTCACCTACTTTAGAATAGCATGATCACCCCATGACAACCCCACCATCATCACCAGTAGATAAAGACACAAAAGAGACAAAGCCTGAATAAAGAGAAGCAGCTGAATCTTTGCAACACGTGTCTACTACACAAAAGAAACACAAAGAGCAAGAACCAGATCCAGAAAGGGCAGCAAGTCCTACACTAGAGGACACCACAAAGTTTGAACAAACAAAAGAACAGGATTCTGAGGAAACAACTTCTACCTCTACATAGCAAGAAAAGGCCAAGGCATCCACGAAGCCTCAGGATGACAAGGCGGAAGAAGACCAACCACCACAGCCTCAAGGGCAAGAACAACCAACCACCACAACGCACGCGAGAGAGACACAAGAGATGGCCAAGACATCTAGGCAACTAGCAAGAAATGAAGAATGGAAATCAAATGATGAGGTAATCCTGCAAGTCAAAGAATATGCAAAGCAACTGCACAACATGGCGGAAAGACTATGATTAGCAACACTTAGCCACAACACAAACGCTAAAGAACTAGAGATGGTGATTGACTCTCTCCAAGAGGAGTTAGACGACAGATTAATTGTCATCATTGATCTACAAAAGCAAGTGCAAGAATTGAAAGCTGAAGTTGAACAACATCAGCTAGCAAGAGATAAACAACAGAAGGAAATGGAGGAGCTTGGTGACCTACTTACAAAAATGTCAGATGCTTGCAAAGCCAAAGATGAACAGCTGATAGAAGTTACCAATGAACTTCTAACTACAACCCTATTGTCAAAAGATTCACGTACAACTATATTCAGGTACATAAGAGAATAAATGATCATGCAACTTTCTTACGGAAATATGAGAAAATCCCGTAGTAGCCTCGATCAAAGGAACATACGAAGTCTACAAAGCATCAAAGAAAAGGAACAAAGACCTCGAGCTGGAGCTTAAACTGGAGTAGTCTTAGCGTAGAGACTTGGCTTTAATGTGCGTGCAACAAGAAGAAGAGATGCTAAAAGAAATAGACGAGCTTAAAAGAGTTAAGCAGCTGCTAAGAGATGGATGGCCAAAAACTCAAGAAGAGGTGGAAACTTTAGAACAGCCACATAGATATCCCCTTAGTTTCTTTTGCTGAGATGGAGACACAACCAACAGAAGGGCTAGGCGACAAGAATGAGTTCCAGGTACAAATAACAGAAATGGATACAGTGCCAATGGTCCAATTGTCAAAAGCTGAGGAAGATGCACTGAAAGAAAAGATTACAGAAGAAGTGGATGAGTAGTGGAAAGCAGCGATGGATTGGGAGTTGAGAGTTCTTCACTCCGTCAACGTTACACAACTCACTTCCAATCAAATCAATGTGCAATGGCATCAACAATCCCTGCCATATCCTTTGATAAAGGTGAAGTTGCTCCAAGTCAAAGAGAGGCTTTACAAAGATAGGCAAGAAGAAGGCGCAGATGAAGACCACCCAAAGTGGAGGTTGAGCTAGTTGAACAAGAATCCAAGGTATGTGATTCTGTTCACAAGAGCATCTGCGGCACTACAAAAAGATCCTACTTTTTGTCATGTACCAAGAGTAAGGACTTTGCAAGCACAAGAGGCAATAACGAAGAAGCAGCCAACATGGCTTAACTACCCAGGATTGCATGCTCCCACCAATAGAAGAATACATGGTAAAAACCGTAATGAACACCATGTCTTTCTTCAAGTCTACCGGATCTATTATGTGCAATGCTATATAAAATCTGCCGAATGTTGCTTACCTGCATCAAAGTTTTTCAAAAGCCAGAGCAAGCAGGCGCCCTGTGGATGTCATTTCTCGAGGGTAATAAAGGTTTATGCTACAATATCAATGTCCAACCTTCCGAAGAAGTCCTCTATGGATTCTATGCCAAATGTATGTTCTTAACTTCTCACAATATACTGGCGTTTAAAGAAGCATTCTACACAAGGTTCTTCACTTGGAGAATGAAGATATTTGGGCCAGTGATGAGTAACCTGACTTCGAGATTTGTGGGCTACTCAGTAGTGGAGCTTAAAAACAGAGTAACTATGTAGTTTTTGCAGGTGCCAAATAAAGAGAGAAAGATCAGATACAAAAAGGCCCTAAATGCGCTTAAAGACCGCCTCACCAGCCGTCAACCTAAAGATTACTTCAACCCATAAAGCTGTGTCAAGGGACGACACATGCGAGGAGGGGGAAATTTTAGCAGCAAGCTAACTAGGATACCATTTTCCGGAGCTCTCATGTAAACACTTATTATTTTTGATAAATTGAGAATATTGTAACTCCTATTTTGCGGATAAACTTTGTAATAGACGAACCGGGGATACAAGCTTCTAGATTGTATCAACCTATCATTACCTATCTTTAGTTAGAGCTCCCAGATTATTAGTTTTGACCACCAAAGACCTTGTCTAAGGTATAAAAGCCAATTTTTGTAAGTTATTATTAAGTTTTGGATAATGAAATACACAGCATGAGCTAACGGCGCTCACTTCTCTCCTTCTTGTGCTTCCTACTTCCTCCTCGATTGTCACATTGCAGTTGCGTTTATTGCATTGCAACCGTAGGTAAGAGCTCTATGCATTGACGTTAACACTTCACGATATTTCGTAGATTTTGGCGTTGCCAACCCATGGCCTAATTTCATCATAAGTATGAATTTACACTTCAAAATAAAAAACTAAGCATAGGCGGGGTATTGGGGCATCATTGCTAAGCATTTAGGTTTCATTCTCGATAAAGAACAACTAGGTCAAAAATCCACTGTTGTTAATCGCGATTTTGGCACTTGACCTAAAGTGGGATTGAGACCATAAGCATGTGTGCTTAGGTCTTATAAACATATCCTAACGGTTTCGTTACGTTTCGATGTCATTTGATGCTATAATGAGTGTGATTTGTTTGCCGATGAGCGATTGGTTTTTGGTGATTTCAGTCACTTGAGTGTAGCTTGAGTTAGATGCGAGTTGTTTGTTGTTTTCCGAGAGAGCGACAACCTCTTGTATCCTCTATGCACTAGTCGATTCAGCTTCGTCCCATGGATTGACAATTTAATCATGGTTCTTGCTAAATCTGCCAATAAGATAGGAGTGAGGTTAGACACCCATCCCACATCTTTGGACAAGTTTCCTCCTTTCCCCTTTGAGAGAGAGAGGACTTGATAAATTCCTAAACAATTAATTTATTTAGCTAAAATCTCATTGGACCCATCTAGAGGCCAACCAATAGGCTTTAGGCACCTTATGAGGTCAACATGGAGAGGAAATTGACATGTGTCCTTGTTGCTTCTTTAGACTAGGCTTGCCTTGTGTGAGGGTGTGTGTGTTCTCTCCCATGCTCATACAATGAGGGCTCACCCCTTGATTAGGGATTGTGGTTGACTTTGGGAACACCTTAAGCCCCTCAAGAACCTTAGTCATGGAGCACCTTAGCACCTCAGGCACCCTAGTCATCAAGCCCGACAAGCACCTCAAGCTTGGGCCGGGTTCCCACCTCAAGCACAACCCTAGCTTGCCTACGGTCTAAGGACTTTTAACACTAACCCTTAGAGGTCTTTAATGAAGCTAACCCTTAGTTATTTAAGCTCCATTAGCTAGCTTTGCTCTTTGACATACCATCTCTCATTTGGACCCCTTTAACCTTGATCTCGTGTTGAGATAGATCCATAAGTACATGTCTATATTCTAACCCTTGTTCTCGTTTATTCTCCAATATTAAATGATCATTTTTATATGAGAAAATCATTTAGGTTGGTTATATAATAGATTTTATGACACCTGCGGTGAGTTTTTGTAGATGATGTGCTCTTTGGTGTGTGGTGTCCTTTTTTACTACCACTGTGAAGTCAAACTCGAGTAAGATGATAAACCATCTCACAATCCTTTCTATGTTGTACGGTTTGTTCATCAAATAGAATAAGGCTTGATGGTCTATGAAAAAGAAAAACTTGTTAGCTAACAAGTAGTGTTGGCATTTTTTGACTAAATAAACCATACCAAGACCTTCTCTTTTAGTGTTTGTGTAGTTCTTTTCTACTAGGTTTAGTTGTTGACTAGCATAGCAGATAGAAAAATCCATGGTTCCCTCTCCTGGCTGAGCTAAGATGCAACCAATAGCAAACTTGAAGCAGTCACACGCACATGAAACACTTTGGTCCAGTCTATAGCTTTGAGTATCGGTGATGTGGTCAAATATTGCTTAAGCTTCTAGAATGATTTCTCACATTCGTTGGTCCATTCAAAATGAGTGATAAGGCTATAAATGGGTTTAGTTATTACTGCATACATGTAGATAGATCTATAATAATAATCGCAATGTCCCATAAATATTTGAACTTCTTTGACTGACGTTGGTCTAGCCATTTAAGAAACCATTTCCACCTTCTCCATTTCTGTGGCTATACCATTTTTTGACAGAATATGTCCAAGAATTTTGCCTGGTCTAGCACTTTCGCATCAGCCAAATTCTGTGTAGCACCAAGTGTTTTCTCTCCAACGGTCAAAGAAGAGTCATCAACTACATCAACCAAAAAGTCCAAGCCACAAAGCCTAAAGCATTTGGTGGAAGCAAGTGGGCCTACACTCTCTCTAGGCCTAGGGAGTTCAAGTGAAGTATGACCACCCAAGTGTCACCATCGCATGCAAAATGGAAAGCCGATCAAGGTAGACTCTTCTCGCCCAGTCTATTTGGAGCCTAGTAAGGAGGATTATGTGGAGTTCAACAAGAGGTAGGGACCTATGGTGAAGGTGTCACCTTTTCAACACTTAAGGTATGAAAATCTAGTTTTCAAAGCCTTGCCCTACACCCAACATGGATAATAACAATAGGCGAGAATTATTTCCTTTTTGTTTCTTTCAACACATGCATATAAATGTGTACATTGATAGGAAGATATTCTACCAACAAAAGATTGTTTTCCTATTTGGAACATAGATGCTTGGCAAAATACTTAGATCCCCACGTCCCATCATCGTGCCGATTCTTGATTACTACCACTCTTTTGATGTAAGCATCTTTATTCTATTCTAGCTTTGTGCTCTTGTTAGCTCCAAATCCAGTTTTCCACCTTGTATAAACCTTTTTAAATCACTAATTCATTTCAACATAAGAATAAAATAAAAATTAAAAAAACGTATGTAATTGTCCTACTCATTTATTTACTACCATGGCAAGTGTCTCTTTTCCCACGCTCAGTGGTAAGAAGGGAGAAGACATCAACACCAATTTTGTGAATAACTCTGACATTGCTTGTGTGGTTTCCAACAAGGATGGCGATGCCTCACAATTACAAATGTTTCCTATACTAATGAAAGTAGAGGCCAAGTTTTGGTACAATGCTTTGCCCCAACCTACCGAGGATGCATGGGACTTAATACGTGATGCCTTCGTGAAGAGGTTTGGTGGAGGCACAACCTCAAAAAAGTTATGGCAGATGCCGACAGTTAAAGCAGGCAGGTTTTCTAGAGTATGTCACTTATGAATCCAAGTTTGTGGATTTGTGGGATCGATTTGTTGTTCCACTAGAGGAAGGTAAAGGAGCGCCTAATTTCCTAAAGAAGGATCATTTCATTGCTGGCATATGGTCACCTCTTAAATAGAAGGTGAAGGAGAGATTCCTTGCAACATATGAGTTGGCATTGGAAGTAGCCAGCCTTAAAGACAAGAAGCCGTGGATGCAAGAAAGAGTAAACAAGTGAGATCAAGCTCAGTCCGACTAGCCCCAATAACTGCAACTATCGCTCAAAGAACCCAGTCACAAGAGGCATAGAAGAGAAACAAGACCTACTGAGCCGCATTGCTACTCACCTAGAGAATTTATCTGTGCATTTGGTGAAGCAAGGGCATGCACACAACCACAATCAAGAGCAAGTGAGAGGACAACAAAGGCAAAACCAACAATACCATTGCTACAACTGTGGAGAGGATGGCCATGGCATGTATTATTGTCCACATGTGAGTTGGCATTGGAAGTAGCCAGCCTTAAAGACAAGAATCCATGGATGCAAGAAAGAGTAAACAAGTGAGATCAAGCTCACTCCGACTAGCCCCAATAACTGTAACTGTCGCTCAAAGAACCCAGTCACAAGAGGCATAGAAGAGAAACAAGACCTACTGAGCCGCATTGCTACTCACCTAGAGAATTTATCTGTGCATTTGGTGAAGCAAGGGCATGCACAAAACCACAATCAAAAGCAAGTGAGAGGAAAACAAAGGCAAAACCAACAATACCATTGCTACAACTGTGGAGAGGATGGCCAAGGCATGTATTATTGTCCACAACCAAGGAGGAAAATTTTTAACAGAGGACAAAGACAAAACCAACTCTCACCACCAAGAGAAAGACAACCACCATCAAGGCCACCACAACAAGCACCACCTGTGAAAACATTACAACGGCCTGTTTAACCATATTCAACTCTCACCACCAAGAGAAAGACAACCACCATCAAGGCCACCGCAACAAGCACCACCTGTGAAAACATTACAATAGCCTGTTTAACCATAGTCACCACCACAAACTCTCCTTCCATCCTTACCCCCACCACCACTAGCTGGAAATTAGGTAGTGAGTCTCATCAGTCTTGAAGGTAAGGCAAAGATGAAAGTAGAGAAACACATCAAAGAAGTGGAAAAGGTAAGACCAAGGTCGAAGAGGTAGACACCATGGGATTTAATCACTCTAGACATGAGGAAGCTTCACAAAGGGAATACAAGATGAAGACAAAAAGGGAGTCATTCAAGAAGAAGTTTAAGCCACGACACAAAATTAACATTTTTGATTTCACAATTGGTGAGTCTATAGAATCTTGTGATAGAGTGATGTTTTTATGCAGTGCTTGAGCATCCCTCTAGGGGGGGGGGGGGGGGGGGGGGCTACCCAACTATCTTAGGAAGACCATGGATCATGGCCATGAGAGAAAAGAAATATTCGGACACAGAAATTCTCAAGATACAAGGCACAAAGGGCATGGACATTTTATACAACACGAAGACTGATAAGCAACAAGGGATGGACCTAGAGACTACTGCATATGAGCTCTTTAACAATTCTACTACATCATTGTAGGAGTCTACCACAATGAATGGTAGTGACAACTCTCTTGAAAGCATGGGTCTCATTCTCACTGATCACAACAAGGTGGATCCACTAGATATACACTTACAAGAAGAAAGCATGAAGTCTATGGCACTACACCAATCAGAGGAAGCAATTGCATACCAAACTCAAATGGTTGTTACCAAGGAGTGGGATTTTGAGGTCCACCCTAAGAAGATTCTGAAGCAAGTGGATGTAGTGGTAACTTATTGGCGATCTAGGTTTAGCAGCCTAGATATAGAGTTTGTGTTTGATCATACTATGTTAGATGCATTTAAGAAAAGCCTTAAATAACTCTTAGCACAAGGGGTGGTCATAAGAGTCACAGAGATGAATCCCAATGTAAGAAAGATGGCAGTATGGTCCTGCATGCATATAGTTGAGATGAAGTGTTTTTCAACTAGTGGATTGCAACCTATCTTTTGTATATGCTATGCACTTTGGTACAACATGTATCAAGCTTGTCTTTGAACTACAAGGTTGATGGATTATTACCAATGTCAGGAAAGGCAATGGACCTTTTTGAAAGCACCCAAAAGAATAGTGACTCTTTTGCTCGCTTTAGTAATAGCGGTAAGCTAGGTTCTGAAGAAAACTAGGACTTGCCACATCAACAAGGAAGTCATAGATGGAGGACTATTAGTACAATATTGGGGATCATGATTCTAAGTGTTTTCTTGGAAGAAGCTAAAGTGCTCAATTACCCTTTCACTTATGGTGGCTACAAATCCTATCCTTTTTGGCATGAAGCAAGAAGTCTTATGTTAGGACATTGTAGGTGACTATCTTATTCTTTACCGAGGATCCTGGAGGATATTGACACAAAATTTTGGAAGCTGCAGGATTCCTATTTACTCAAAGGCAATTTGTCTTGTTTATCATTGATGCTCTAGCCATGGAGCCTTGTTAGGAAGTATTGATTTTCTTGAAAAAGGTGAATGTCCCAAAGATCTCACTATGGCCAAATGCAATGTCTAGTTCAAAAGGAAACTAGATATCGGCTCCTCTACTACTCAATCAATTCAATTATAGAACTAGAGACATAAATTCCTCTAGCTTCAGAGGGAGGGCTAATGAGAGACGCTTTTCAAATTTTTGTCCACCTCTCTCTTTGTATGCACTTGATGGGAAGGCTTCAAGGCTTCGCAAAGGAGAAGGGACCTGATTCATGAAATCACAAAAAAAATATGTATATATTTTATATACAGTTATGGTTTTGACACATTTGTATCTTAAAAGTAAGGAGAGGTAGGAAGAAACCCTATGAAAACAAAAAAAAACTCACCGGTGATGTTGATTCTACCTGACCGTCACTACAAGTGAAGAATACGAGTCAATAATGAAAGGGATTAGAATCTTATGTATTATGGAGTTGAAATAAACAAAATATTATCAAAATGCAAGCATAGTTCACTTGTGTACACAAGGCTTGCACATGGAGTCAAGAGGGGACCACCTCGAAGACTTTTGAGAAGGAAAAGACAAACACATATGTTTGTGGGATTTCTTTTTCATGATGAAGGCGATTAGGAGTAAATTGGTCAATAAGCAGGGTACATGGAGCTTTCTCATTGGGGGAATGCCCTTACTTGAGGTTACTTTGTAATAACCCCTCTTGCTCATAATCTCTCCCCTAATAACTCTCTTAGCCTATAAAAGGAGGCCTCCTCTTTTGTAAACGCACAAACAATTAAGATTTGGCACAGACACACAATCAATCTCTAGCACTCAGACGTTCACATGTACATCCTTGTGTATGCAACTCTACACAAGAATAATTCTACTATGGCATAGTATTGGCTATGGCTGTTTGTTTTAGTGTGTGTCGTGTATATGTTTCTTAATGGCCAAGAGGTTTGAGTTTTCATGCACACATGAGTTTGTGAGTTGTTGATTATTTGAAATTCCCCTTGTGAAAGTTTGTATGGTTTCTATGAAGCCTATGCTAATAAATCTCTAATGATATCTACCTCTCCCTCTCTCTCCTTCTCTCACATGTTCCTTGTGTTATGTGTCAATCCTCCTACCATCCGTCCTAGTCGCATTCCAAGCTAGGTGGTGCCCCTATTGTGTACTCCTATGATGAGGCCATCATGCATAGTCCTGGTGTAGAGGCCACCGGGTCTGTTTTGCACCTCCACTTCTCAGTAGTCAATTACACAGGAGTTAACTATAACTTTTCTAGTAAGCCAATCGGTTTCTTAATGTGTCCATCTTTCAGTTGCAGTTTCAATATCTTGTTTGCCTAATTTGCTAGTTTTCTCAAGGCTTCCTAGACAACTTTAGTTCCTATGGCAATGCCAACTCCACTGTCTAAAACAACCATGGTTGTTACATCATTGTACTTTACTGGAAGGGGCGTGTTTCCCTCGTTCCCTTCACAGTAGTCTCCTACAATGTTCATGGGCTAGTCCATGTCCCCTTGTTTTGCAAATTTTCTAAGTTCATTTGAGATGCTCCCTTTTATCCCATCTTTTCCATGGTAGTTTGAAGTTCTCCCCATAGGTGTGGTCTTTACTTCAGTAGCTCAGCCAATGTGATTGTGCACTGGATTGGAGTTGACATAATGAATTGCAAATTAGCCACATCCAGTGTTTGTTTTGGCCTATTTACTTTTGTCATTTTGCAGACGATTGATTTCTCTCACTAAAACAAATCGCACAAAAATCTACACGGATATCGATGATTTAAATCTTGTTTTAAAAGTAAAATGTGCTAGAATAAGCATCAATAATTGTGTCATCGGTATATCCACTGGTATATTAACCATCAGAATACGCAATGAAATATATGCCAAAATGCGTGTCCTAATAAGCATCGATATTAATTTTTTCTATACCGACGTTTATTTCGAGGCTTATAGCAACGTGTATATTGAGACCTATACCGATGACAAAATCTGCAAATTTTTTTTGGGCAAAGAGGTCTAGAAACTGATGCTGCATGTAGTGCAACAACAGAAAATGGTCTCCTCTGCCCAAAGGAAGAGTGCACAAGCAACCGCACTCCACCTACAGCTTGGCACTAAAGAGCGAGTGTATACAGATTAGAAAATTTGTAACAAGAATAAAACCACAAAATCAAAAGCTTAATCATGAAAAGTTCCCAAAGGCATAACCATAACGTTGACTCCCAAACCATAGGCATGACGGCATGAAGATTTCATAGCCATAAGTATTTAACATGATTCAAAAACCGCAAAACCATAAACATAACCCATTTGCCATACCATAACCATAACCAGAACTTTCTTGCCATACCATAAGCATAACATCATTGTAAAATCATAAACATAACCATAACCGTAAGAAGATTTCCATACGATCATTGCAAAGCTATAACCATAACTTGATTGCCAAACCCTAACCATACCATGATTGACATACCATAATTGCAAAACCATAACCATAACTTGATTGCAAAACCATACTTATAACATATGTGCCATACCATAGTTGCAAAACCATAACCATAACCTGATTGTTACACCACAATCATAATCACAAACGAAATGTAAAACCATAAACATAAGCATGAAACTGTACATGTATACAATAAATGAGTACAATTGTATTAAGAAGACCACAAATACAAAAAAAAAACATATATGGAGGATGTCACCTTCATGGTAATTCCTTCGGATGGCCTCTCCCTCCTCCTGCAGAAGCTGGGTCAAAAGGGCCACAAGTCCATGCTTGTATCCATATTTCTCCTCTTGACGTGTCGAAGGGCGCTTTGGCAACTTCTTGCACAATTATGGTTTGATCATGAGATAAATTTTCAAATAACATATACCTTTTTGACAATTTAAAGCATATGTATAATACTTACAAACTCATATCAAAGTGTGTCGTAGCCTCCACTACCAAGATGTGATGCTCCAGCAGACTCCAGACGTGCTCTGGCTGCATCTCTCTTCTGTTGAAATCTCTCAAGATTGTCTTGTGTCTCTCGTGCAATCCCCACCCACTCCTGTGCATCCAACCATGCCGGCTTTGGACTACCGTCCTTGTACCTGTCTCTCACCTTTGACCGGCAATGTGACATTGTTGACCTCACCATGCCCAAAATCCAATCATTTGAGATAGGATCGTATGCCTCTATTGGCTTTTACTATCTGTAAATGGCATCGACGATGTAACTCTTTCTTTCATTATCTTGATTATCCCAAATCTCCATCACAAAGTGGCCAAATTGCATTGTATAGAGCTGTCAAATCCTCTGTCGCATGGCCTTTTCAAACCTACCCACACAATGGCCCCATCCTTGATCTTATACACCTTGCTAGGATCATGCTCGTGTGATCTACAAGGCGTATGTGGTGTGCCAGTCAGTGAACTATCTACTGTGAAGAGAGTGGTGGACGCTCTCTCGATGGTATGGATGCATCAGTAGAACTGCTATGACAGCAACCAATGCCTCCAAAACGATGCCTACCTTGTCTCGAAGATGAACCACCCGTCCATGTAGGGGGCACACTAGTATTAGGCATAGGGGCAGACATAGTAGGTCTAAGGAACCAACTGCCCAAAGGTTATGTGCGTAACTAATCTCCTCTGGTGTGAACTATGTCAAAAAGGAGCTCATCTGCTCAGGTGACATGCCATTCACACACACACGCACTATGTTACACACACATACAATAAAGTGCACAAATCTACAAGGAAACTTGAAAAGAAGCTCACCTTGTTGATGGGGAGTAGCCCACGAGTGAAAATCTCACCTCCGACAAGTCGTGAGGTAGCAGAATTACAGCAAGGGAGGAGGAGGAGGGCAAGAGAGGAAGAGAAGAAAGGAGGAAAATGCGCATGGAAAGACCTACCGCTCTGTTTTTTGCAACTTTCGCAGGTACAGGTGCCGATATGTGCACCGGTATGGACACCAGTATATGCACCAGTACAGCTGCTAGTATGCGCGCCGATATGAGCATCGGAAATTTAAATGTTAAAATTTTTAAAATCTTGATCTCCCTCCATATTTACCTACACATATACCGACGCCTGCTATTCATGCCAGTAATTTGACATCAAAATTTAAGCGATCTCTTGTAGTGTTTTTTTTCTCACCTAGGTATGAACGTAGAGTCCACATCATTCCATCTTTTTGTAGGAGCAGAAAGCAAAAGAGTACAGAGTCTCGAGTGGAGATTACGAGGATGGGAGGGAGAGAGAGAGAGAGAGAGAGAGAGAGAGAGAGAGAGAGAGAGAGAGAGAGAGAGAGAGAGAGAGAGAGAGAGAGAGAGAGAGAGAGAGAGAGAGGATAAGGATAAGAAAGCACAAATGCCACAAAATGAAAAAGAGGATTTCATTAGATCTTCTAAGCCCTTTAAATAGGCATTACACGTTGTTCACACAATGTGACTGCCCAAGTTGGGATGACCCCAACAATCACCCCCTTCAGCCACACTTCGCATAGTATTTATCATAACGCCCCCTAGAACTAAACTCACACTCTCATGACACACAAAGTTTTAGGTTTACTTTCAACCACAAGTTTTTGGTATACTTGTAGATTGTGAGTTCTAGGTTTTCTCACAACTTGGTGCTACTTTCAAGCTACAATCATGTACGCTTTTTGGGTTTACGCCCAAACCCTAGAGTTTTTGGTTTACTCTAGCTAACCTGTGGTTTAGGTTTACCCATTAAAATCATGAGTAGTGATGTACAAGGAATAAGGCTTTGCATATTGTGTGAGGAAAGGTCTTACCGCCGGTGTTATTGTATTCGTTGAGGCAGTGTCTACTCCCTTACATATCTTGGCTAGAAAGATAAACATGGGGGTGAAAATTGTGGGGGGGGGGGGGGGGGGGGGGGGGGGGGTGGGTGGTTGTGCCCAATCATCGTTTTGCAATGAATCATCGACAAAAAAGGTTTTTAGAGACTCAGCTCTACATCATGTAGGACAACGTCATGAAGGCAAGATGAAATTCTTCACTCTTGTGTCCAATTGATTTTACACTAGCTGCTTGCAATTTAATCAAAAACTTGTGTGAACATGCTCTTAATTATGCTAAATGCCAAAATGATAAAATTTTACCAAGTAATAATAATCATTTATTGTGAAACGTCAGGACTAATATGCACAACCGCAAGTCTTTCCTACATTTCCCTCCTTTCTTCGTTTCTTCTCTTGCCATCCTCCTCCTCACTTGCTGCAGATATGCTGCCTCACGACTTGCCGGAGGTGAGATTCTCACTCGTGGTTTACTCCCCATCAACAAGGTGAGATTTGTTTCAAGTTTTCTTGTAGATTTGTGCACTTTTGTCATGAAAACTAATATCTAATTCTCCCAAATGACTTTTCATGTTAAACTGATCATTTAATATGGGGAGGTATCAGGGGAGTAAAAACTAGAATATTGGTAAGGTTGCTAGACTGGTCTCAGTAGGGATCCAAAGGAGGAAAAATAGTAATCCAAAGGGAGACAGTCTTCAAAAGAGCAATGTGCATCAATGGAGCTTAAAAGACCTAAGGTTCATCTCCATTAAGACTTTCATAGGCTAAGGTTCCAAACTTTAGTTAAAAAGTCCAATGGCCAAAAGTGGGGAATTATGGATGGTTATGGGAAGATTAAAAAGTCTTCCTAATCCGTGGGATGGAGGGGGGGAGACCTAAAGGTAGGGGAAGAGAGAGAAAACACACACACACACACTCCCAAGCTCTCCCTTTACACAAAGGGAATAATGGACACATGGCAGGCTCCTAGCCCAAATGCCCCCAATCTCCCCTCAAATCCTATTGGATGGCCATAGAGGTGGACAAATGAGAATTAGGCTAGAGTAAAATTAGTCTAATCAATTTAAAAAATGCTTGATAAAAGAACCAATAGAAATTAAACTCCTTAGAAGACTATTGGACAATCTACCAAGGGGTCCAATGAGCATCCAATGGCCCAATGGTTTGCTTGATTCCTATTTTCCAGAAGACTAAAAGGTCCAATGAGAGTTTAAATAAATTATTTTAATTAACTAAAGCTCTCACAAAAGGGGAAAGGGGGACACTTGTTACAAGACTATCAACTATGCTTCTAAATTGCTATTGGCTAAGCTCTACACGAGCCAATGAGAAGCCAACAAGAGCAAATGGTAAAAGGGGTCGACCAAGAAGAGGGAGAGTTGGCATTTTTAATCTAACTAATTTGCTACACACACACACACACACACAACTCATGTGTTGAGAAAGAACTCCATCTCCTTCTCCAATCATTAAGAAGTAGAGGCCTACACCAACAACTCTTGGCCATGGAATGCAAATCCAACCAAGAGCCAAGCATCAATGGCATGCTCATCTCCTCTTCCATGCTAATTACTAAGCTAATCTATGCTATGAGATTATGTGAGGAGAATACTTCTTTCTTGTAAGATATATCTTCTTCCTCTTCATCTTTCCTCATTCTCTGCTAGCTCTCACCATCTTTGAAGGTGTGTGAGGTCTTGGGACTGAGGCTAGGTCCACAATGTGTGTTTTTCAAGCATAATTTTGGGCATGAAGCTTCCATCTTCATTGAACCAACAAGTTTTGTCAAGGATCATAGAGATTGTATTGTACAAAAGTTTCCTTTGATGGGAGAAGCTATAATACAAAGCCTTTTTGAAGGGGGGACCGTTGGCTCCATGTAAATCTTGTCATCAACTGTTGTCAATTGTTCTATTTCTCTCTCTTTACAAGTATTGCCGATGCCAAACTAGCTAGGTGTAATTGTTATTTTGATTTCTCCAACTAAGTACTTTCTCAATGCTCATTAGGAACTTGTTCTTAATGAAATGCTCACTATGTTATCATTTTCCGCTACACACAAGTTACTAGTGCATTAAATGTTACATTGGTATGAGAGCTATTGGTTTCTCTTTTCTTGCTCAAGAAGAGAGGTCCTCAATCTTGCTACAAATGGTTGGTGTTATTAATGCAAAAGAGTAAGTGGAATAGGGATTTTTCATCCTTGAAGCAGTCCTTCTTTATGTAGTTAATGGGGATACCGTCAAGAGATATGGTCTTAATAACGGAGTCATACAGCGCTTTCCTATGCATTATTAACCATTCTTAAGCTATTAGAAGCTTGATAGGAACCGATGTTTTCTCGGCTCTGTGGAACCCTCTCTTCTACTCCTTGTAATTAATAATATTCAAACCACGAGTATAGATGCTTGAGTGCTTACCTTTGAAGGTAAAGAGGAGTAGCAACTGGGGCTTGAGGTGCCAAAGTACAAGTAAAGATTTACATCTAAAACTTGCTAGTATGACAAACAAGGGTAAAGAGATTGAAATGAATGTTGATAGCTTTGATTTTGCTGATGATAGAGCAACTAATGATGCCCTTATGCTTGTAAACGATCTTGTTTCTAGGCTTCAGCAAGCTCTGGGCAATCCATCCCTCCAAGGTGATGTGCTACAACAATTGTGCACTCATGGTATTCTCCAAACTCCCCACCAAGAAGAGAGAGTGTCTAGAGCAGATCCTGGTGAGACTTCCAAAAGAGGACTCTCTTTGATAAGGGAAGAAGAGGAGGATCCGTACGAAGGGCTCAAAGCTTACTACCGTGTCCCGAGGACTCTGCAACACATGAGCTCCAAAAATGACGTGATCCTTGCCCACAACAACCACCAGTGCCATCAGAATATCATAAAAGTCTGATATGCCGACTACGTTGGCTCGAGACCCATGCATCACTCTGCTCCGAGTGCGATTGAGAGTGAGGTTTCAGTCATAAAGGAGGTGATTTGTCTCTACTCATAGATGTTGCTCATCCCTCCACTAGATCTAGTTGATCGAGTGAAAGAGACGCTAAGAAGCGCTCCATGTCTGCCTTGCTCGAGCGAGCACTACTGCTTCCATGATCACTCATATTGATGGAGTCCAAGAACCTGCGAATATAGAAACATGCATATACAAAATAAATTATACATACCGCTCTCTCTCTCTCTCTCTCTCTTGATAGATAAAGATCTGTCTCAAGTAATCGAGAGGCATTCTAATGTGGACCATGCATGACTATTCCGGACTAACAGTATGCTCAAGTGATTAATCCTCAAACTCAAACTCAAACACTATAAATCTTGGTTTTTCTCAAGCTTATATATTGTCATGTGAATACATGCAAGGATTCAAACAAGAAGATACAGAGCATGTGTCACATGTGGACCTAGACTTAATGCACATTGGGGGCCCTCACTGAAGAAGCAAATCTACGAAGGTCATCAAGTGAGTTACATGATGGTTTTTTGGGAAGAGAGCCACCTAGGATGTCTGCTCAAGCATGGTTAGAGAAGAAAGAGAGCCACCGAAGATGTCTGCAAGTACGGAGGGTAGCATGGTAAAAGGTTGGCTAGTATTAGAGTCCCTAGTTTACATTGGAGAGTGGCTAGACTTGAGAAATTTAAATTGTGTTTAATCATCATCGCTACCACTCCAAGCCAAAGGAGTCCTCAAAGAGAAGATAGATCTTTCTCTTCTAAAAAAGAAGCAAGAAGCATGCATCGCTACTCACTAAGGTTTAATTTGAGGTCGGCTTGAACTCGTCGTCCACAGGAATCCATCCCCCTTTATGAGTCCTCTCTCTCTCTCTCTGTCTCTCTCTCTCTCTCTCTCTCTCTCTCTCTCTCTTCCTACACAGGAATCCCTCCCCCTATTATCTATAGTATAGATTATAGCTTGTCCATATTTTCTTCTCCGTTCAATATTAAGATTAAATGTTCATGTGTTTAATGCAGGTATGGATGATGATGAGTTTCTTTCTTCTTTGTCACCCCAGTAGCAGAGGAGGTGGTACAAGAAGCGTCATCGCTCTGGAGCACCATCACGTTGTTCCACTCCTTTAGCGTCTCCCTTTGTTTCAGAGCATTCAACACGCTCCAAGACTTCAGTGTTGACGAGACGATCTTGAAACTCTTCTAGGCACCGGCGCTCTAGTGGTGGCGGCGGCTACTGGTGTGGGGATGCCGCCGTTGATGCCTCAAGGCTTCTTACCTTTCCCTTCTTTGCCTGCCGCCACCCCAGCCATGGCATCACCATCTACGCCAGGATTTGCGTACTATCGGTCGTTCTTGGCTACACACCACTTAGCTACCCTAGTCGACACTCCTTGCTTCGGGGCCTAGATTCTAGTGGAGACACCTGGCGTTCGTACCCCCATCAAGACACCACTAGAGACACCACTCAAGACCCCTATCAAGACACCCACATTCATCATCACAGGCGACAGGACTTACCGTACTCGGTCGAGATCAGCGGCGGCATCATCTTGGATGACGAAGGCAAGAAGGTGATCTCGTGCATGCGCGGTCTTTGCTCTCAGGTGTTTTGACACTACATACTAAACACATGCAATGAAGTGCCAAATGAATTAAAAAACAGAGTCATCATCATGCTACATGACGAGTTTCTCTTGTCAAATCGGGATGAGTGCTTCAATGAAGATCTAATAAAGGTTCAAATGCAAGAATATTGCAAGCACAAGCGTTTTGAAGTAGAAAAATCAATAAAACATGGGTGGAACATACCAGATTGGCTGGCCAAACAAGATTGGAAGAATACAAAGTGAGCAACGCGCGAGAATCCTGACAAGTGGAAGCAACAAAAGGAGGCAAACAAAGGGCGAGTAGAGGGAGGGAACTTGCACCACTTGGGGAGCAGCGGGTGGGTATGATTTGAGGCCGATTTTGTAAGTATTTTTTCATTGCCCTTTAGGTTTGGTAGTTACATCTATTTGTGCTTTTAAATTCTAACGTAATGTATTCTTTGTATGTTTTGAAGAGTGGTTGATGACAGGACATGACCCCGAACCGTACGAGCACGAGTACGTGGGCAGAAAGGGCTTAAACACCCTGATGACATTCTTTGTTCTCACGGAGGCATGGTTAGTATTTCACTTTACTCTTTTACATTTGTTGTATTTCAATGATAAGCTAAGAAAATAGATTGTTTTGTAATTACATGTTTATACTTACAGAAAGTCTTATTGTTTATTTTGCAGAATCCGACAGATACGACGCTTGGACATGATGATTAGACAACGTCAGTCTAGCCGTAGCTAGATAGCACTAGTTTTCTTTTGTCATAGCATGTATAATGGGATGACGTGTGTACGTGTTTTTGTAACTATTGAAAAATGATGTATTTTCTCAATAATGACAATTGTGTTGTAACTATTACATTTGCAAAGCTTAAAAACCAAGCGATTTTGCTTATGATGTGTATCATTTTGTCATTGATTTACTTTCATCAATTCACTTTCATCCAATTACTTTTGTCAGTTTTGTATCTTTATTATGCAAACAATACTATGCATGATGGAGTTAATGGTTATATTTTCTTGTGGGTAGTCGACTACTTGGGTCAATACCTTGCACTTTCTTTCAAAGTTGAATCTGTGCTTATCTTTGATTCATTTAGGTATACTTTATTTTGGAAACATTCAATATGTTTGATGGGTGGCAAGGCATTCAATGTTCTGCCACCCAAAAACTTTATTCTCTGGTGTCGCTATAAGCGTCTCTATATAAGGTTCTGAACGTCGCTACCAATGTCACTAGAGAAGGACTACTAGCGTTGCTATAGACATCGCTATATAGCAACGTATATAGTGATGCTTATACATACACCTATAGCGGCGTTCTCGTAGCAACGGTTTTAGTGACACCGAGAGTAAAAAAACCCAATGTATTTCCGTCGCTAAAAGCATCACAAGTGCACATAACCTCTATGGATAAGCTCTACAAGAGCCAATGGAAAGCTAGCAAGAGCAAATGGGAAGAGGGGTTGACCAAGAAGAGAGAGAGTTAGCACTTTTAGGCGAACTAATTTGCTACACACACACACACACACACAACTCATGTGTTGAGCAAGAACTCCATCTCCTTCTCCAAGAATTGAGAAGTAGAGGCCTACACCAACAACTCTTTGCTATGGAATGTAAATCCAACCAAGAGCCAAGCTTCAATGGCATGCTCATCTCCTCTACCATTCTAATTACTAAGCTAAGCTATGCTATAAGAGTGATTATGAGGACAATACTTCTTTCTCGTAAGACACATCTTCTTCCTCTTCATCTTTCCTTAGTCCCTGGTAGCTCTCACCATCTTTGAAGTTGTGTGAGGTCTTGGGACTGAGGCTACGTCCACTATGTGTGTTTTTCAAGCATAATTTGGGGCATGAAGCTTCCATCTTCATTGCATCAACGAGTTTTGTCAAGAACACAGAGAGTGTATTGTACAAAAGTTTCCTTTGATGGGAGAATCTTTAATACAAATCCTTTTGGAGGGGGTACTATCTCCATGTAAATCCGGTCCTCAATTGTTGTCAATTGTTTTATTTCTCTCTCTTTTCAAGTATTGTCGATGCCAAACTAGCTAGATGTAATTTTTATGTTTCTTTCTCCAACCAAGTTCTCTATCAATGCTCAATAGGAACTTGTTGTTAATGAAATGCTCACTACTTTATCATTTTCCACTACACACAAGCTACTAGTGCATTAAATGTTACATTGGTATCAAAGCTATTGATTTCTCTTTTCTTGCTTAAGAAGAGAGGTCCTCAAGCTTGCTACAGATTGTTGATGTTATTAATTGCAAAAGAGTAAGTAGAATATGCATTTTTCATCCTTGCAGCACGCCTGCTTAAAGTAGTTAACGGGGATACCGTCAAGAGCTATGGTCTTAATAATGGAGTCCTACAGGGCTTGCCTACGGCTTAACCATTCTTGAGCTATTAGAAGCTTGACAAGAACCGTTGTTGTCTCGGATCTGTGAAACCCTCTCTTCTATTCCTTGCAATTAATAATATTCAAGCCACGGGTATAGATGCTTGAGTGCTTATCTTTGAAGGTAAAGACAAGTAGAAACTAGGACAAAGTAAGAAGGAGGTCACCCTCTTCTAAAATACAAGTAGAAATTTGAAGTGCCAAAGTACAAGTAAAAATTTTCTAGTATGGCTGACAAGGGTAAAGAGATTGAAATGAATGTTGATAGCTTTGATTTTTCTAATGATAGAGCAACTAATGATGCCCATATGCTTGTAAACTATCTTGTTTCTAGGCTTCAAGAAGCCCTAGGCAATCCATCCCTCCTAGGTGAAGTGCTACAGCAATTGCACACCCATGGTATTCTCCAAACTCCCCACCAAGAAGACAGAGTACCTAGGAAAGCTCCTAGCGAGACTTCCAAAAGAGGACTCCCTTTGCTAAGGGAAGAAGAGGAGGATCCGTACAAAGGGCTCAATACTTACCACTCAATGAGGCATCTCCCTCTCAAAAGAGAGCCCAAGTTTCAATGGTAGAGCCCCCACCAAAAAAACGAGAAAGAAGCGAGTCTCTTGCCACCTCGGTGGAGATGGCTCCATGAAGACGGTGAGAAAAATGCTCTCCAACACCAGCTAAATGGAGAAGACCATCGCATACTCCTCCTCACCATAATTCAAAGAGGGAAGAGAGGAAACAAAAGAAGAAAAAGATGAGAAAGAGGTGACCCTCTCCTGCATCTTCCTCATCCTCTTCCTCTTCCAAAGAAAGTAGTGGTGCAGAACAAGAGGAAAAAGGGAAGGAAAAAGCAAGAAAGAGGTCATCGTCTTCTCCATCCTCCTCATCCTCTTTCCCTTCTGAAGAAAGTGATGGTGCATCTTTGGAACCACCCAAGAGAAGAGGCCATAGGAAATCCTATGCTACCTAGAAAAGGTCGTCCAAGCTCAAAAAGTTCAAGGAGGGAGGAAAGAACATCTCTTTCCTTACCTACAATTCAACACCTTTGGTGCTACGGACAAAGTCTTGGCCTTTATCCAACAATTCAATGTGGTGTCTAGACATGAGGGCTTCACAGAGTCCTCTAAGCTACACCATGTAGCTATGCACTTTCAAAAGTTTGCCAGGAAAAGGTGGTCTAGCCTATGAGCAAACAGTGAATCTCCACAAACATGAAAAGCTTTAAGAGCTTCCATCATGAAGAAGTTTTTGGCTAGCAATGCCAAAGACAAAGTACTCACCGAATGGCAAAGCTTGAAGCTCTCTCCCTATGAATCTATTCACAAATATGTAGACAAGTTTTGGGATTTACATCTCAAAGCCACTGTCTACAAAAAGATGGACTTTGGCAAGAAAAAACAACAATTTTGTGCGGGTTTATCTGAGGATATGGTGGAGTATGTTAACTCCCAAAGGCCTCGCACCATATCTGCGGTCATACACCATACCATGGTGTCTTCAAGAATCAATTTCCAATAAGGGGCTAAGAGAAATCTTAAGCCCATGGAAAACGAGGACCGTACTAAGCCTAGGGGGAAGGAAAATGTCCAAAAGTCTCCCAAAGGCAATTTCAACAACAGCGAAGCCAAGGAGAAGGGAGTTTATAAAGGAAAATATATACTTTCTCCTAAATATCTAGAACGTTATTGAAAAGATAACCGTTGTTACAAGTGCAGGGAGCAAGGGCATGCCTATCGTGTTTCCCGCCACAAGAATACACGTAATGAGCCTCCTAGAGCTTCCATAGTCAAAGTTCAAGAAGAGGATCCTCATCACAAAGGATCTTCTCTATTTCATGCTTGGGGAAAGGTAAGAGAACATGATGCTTTCATTGTCTTTGACCCTGGTTCTACTCACAACTTCATACCCACAAAGTTGGCCACCAAGCTAGGCATCCAAGCCTATGAGATGGGAGACGTCCTACCTGGTGATGATGCTTTCAAGGGACAAGAAGTCTCAGTCACTCCCTTAATTGGGAAATCGAGGCTCCATGTCCAAAGCTATGTGGACAAGGAGGATTTCTTCATCTCTCCTCTCAAGCATGAGGATGTAATCCTAGGAGCACCATGGTTTGATCGCATGGCTGCCAATGTTAAATTCCTAGAAAGGCAAATCTACTTTAGGTACAAGGAAAAGATATGTACATAGATGCTAAGGAGTCGGGTAGCAACATACCCATTGTACATAAGAAAGCTTTTAATAAGTCAATAAAGAGCTCTATTTTTAAGTACATGATTTTTGTTAAAGACTCAAAATGAACCTAATGTTTTAGAAAAAGAAGATATAGTGAATCAACAGGAATTAGAGCTCTCTAATTTCCAAAAATGGATTCCAAGATGTTTTTATTGACGATATCCCTTGTGAGATACCTCCCAAACGAGGGGATGATGACCGTGCAATTTAGCTTCTTCCAGGAAGCTCACCGCCTGATAAACCACCTTATCAAGTTTCTCAAGCTCAACAAGAGGAGATTATGCGGCAAGTGCTTGAGTTTGTTCAAAAAGGCATGGTTAGGCCTAGCTTATCTCCACTTTGTTTTCCAGTTTTATTAGTGCAAAAGAAAGATGGCACATATCGTATGTGTGTCGACTATAGAGCACTAAATAGGATCACTAACAAGAATAGATTTCTCGTTCCACAGGTAGAAGAACTATTTGATAATCTACAGGGGTCGACCTACTTCAGTAGGATGGACCTAAAAAGTGGCTGTCATCAAATAAGGATAGTTGATCAAGACATTGTAAAGACCACATTTCACACTACGTTTGGTCTTACGACATGACTTTTGGCTTGACCAATGCACAAACCACATTCAACCGTCTGATGGAGAATCTATTCAAGCCTCACCGAAGCTTTACAGGAGTGTTCTTTGATGATATAATGGCATCTACTCTAATTCATTAGACGAACACAAGCAACACCTGTAGGTAATATTTCAAGTTTTACGAGAGAATAAGATTTATATAAATCAAAAGAAAAGTGAATTTTTCTTACAAGAGATTTAGTATTTAGGTCACATTATCTCTCAAAATGGCATCCAAATGAATCCATCAAAGCTAGAGGTAATAAAAGGATGGCCTAGTACAAGGAATCTGCAAGAACTAAGAAGCTTTATAGGTATATGTGCATACTAAGACGCTTCATAGAAAAATTCTCACAAATTGCGGGACCATTACATGACCTAACAAAGAGAAATGTTAGGTATACATGGTCCACCAAGGAGAACAATGCTTTCCAAAAGCTTAAAGAGAAGATTATCTCTCAACTTGTGCTTATACTGCCGGATCTCTCAAAGCCATTTGAGGTCCAATGCAACGCCTGTGGTGATTGCCTTGGAGATGTTTTGCTCCAAGAAGGGCACGCCATAGCCTATAAAAGTCAAAGGCTCGACCTTGTTGAGCAAGCTATAGGTATATATGAGAAGAAACGTTTTAGCAGTTCTACATGCTCTAGACTCGTGGAAGCACTATTTATTGGGGACTCCTTTCATTCTGCAAATGAATCACCAAAGCCTTAAGTGCTTCATGATGCAGACCAAGCTCTCCGACAAAAAAATGAGGTAGGCAAATTTCCTTTCTCAATTCCACTTTCATATTGATCACATTGCTAGCATAATCAAGTAGCTGATGCACTCTCAAGACGATCAAGAGTGAATGCGGTATCCATAGCAACTCACAATCATCTATCTTCTATGATAGATGTGTATGCAATCGATCCCAATTTTAAAGATGTGATTTCAGACCTTGCACTAGGGAAGAAGGAAGAACCATTTATCTTACAAGATGGTTATCTTCTCTATGACAACAGGCTATGTGTTACTAACTCACCACGTAAGAATGTAATGTATGAATCTCATGCTCCTCCTTATGCAGGGCATAGAGGGATTAAATATACCCTAAAAGGGATAGAAACATACTTCTATTGGCCTGCCATGAAAGCAAACATACAAGAGTATTTTTCGAAATGTGTGGTATCCCAAAAGATGAAGTTTGATAGAGGGAAGCAATCTAGATTGCTTCAACTTTGCCAATCCCTAATTCACCATGGGAGTGTATCCATGGGAATACAGGAATATGGACGATAGTGGAAAGATTTAGCAAACAAGAACATTTTATATGTGTCAAAAAGGTTGTCAAGGCCCATCAAATGGAAATTCTCTTTATATCACAAATCTTCAAGTACCACGGCTTTCCAATGTTCATATTGTCGAATAGAAATCTTAGAATGACCAATAATTTTTGGAAGGGTCTCTTTGAGAAATTAGGTACAAGGCTAAACTTTTCTTCGGCCTATCACCATCTGCAAACGGATGGCCAAAGTGAAAAAGCTAACCTAACAATTCTTGATCTACTAAAAGCTTATGTCACAGAAGTAGATCAAAAGTCCCAATGAAAGAAGTACTTGAGATGAAGGAGGGAAGTTCAAAAAGTACCTTGCTACTCAAGGTACATGGGAAGATCTTCGTTGCAGATGAATATTGTCAAGACTTGCAAGAATCTTTCCAAAAGATTAAGGATGCTATATCCATCTCTTAGGAAAGGCAAAAGGCGGTTTGCTAATAAGCACATAGGAGCTCTAGCATTTAAAAAAAATGATTGGGTCTTGCTTAAGTTTCCCAAGGCTCAATTAAGGCACACAACGGGAAAGAATCCTATGGGACACCAAAAGTACTATCCTAAGTTAGCAAAAAGGTACTATGGTCCCTTTCAAATTCTTAGTCCGATCAATGAGATGGCCTATCAACTCAATTTTCCCAACCATTGATTCAACCATTGACTCATACACAATGCTTTTCACATGAGCCTACTAAAGCCTTACAAAGGAGAGCCACCTCAAGAAGCAACCATTGAAGAACCGTCGAAGGTTGAGGACCAAGAAGAGGTGTTGTAGCCCGAGTCCATTCTCCAACATGAAGACAAGGTATTGAGAGGCAGTAAGACTATCCGACGATATCTTATCAAGTTTAAAAATTATCCTTTTAACATGCTAGATGGATGCAAGGCATACAATTAAAGGATAACCTAAACCTTGTCAATCCTTACAATGATTCCCTAGAGTAAGAAAATGTAAATATGTATAAATGAAACAAAAAAATTGTCTTATAAGACTCTCTTTTTCTTTATTGTGCACAAATGTTAATAAGTATGCATGCTTAGGATCATGTTTGCATGTGGAGATGACGTCTCCCGAACAACAAGTAGACTTTGTGACTCTACTATGGAAGATTGATACGGACTAATGAGCAGACATGCTTTTGGAAGCTAAGTCTCTCAAGCACCAAATGGCCTAGTCATCCATTCTAGAACGGTGTCGTAGGGTAAAATAGGGATCCTCTACCCGCTAGCAAATGGACTAATGACTAGGCTTTATCTTCTCTATCTCATAGTCAAGGACGACTATGATTTGAAGAGAGAGGTAATGTCATTAATATTAATATCTAATTCTCCCAAGTGATTTACTCATGCTAAACTATTCATTTAGTGTGGGGAGGTACTGAGGGAGTAAACGCTAGAATCTCATTGTTCCAATTGCACCAAGCAAGGAGGAATGGAAAGGAAGTTACCAACAGATCAAACCACAAAGTAATCAATCTTCTCCATCCTATAGACAAGCAAATGCTACAAGTAGCATGCAAGGAGTCGGGAAAATTTGGGTACTGAAAGCACACCTTAAGGACAAACCGATTCAAATATGGGTGGCCAAAACATCATCGACAATACTAAAGACGGTGTGAGCGGGATGAAAACACACACAGCGCCTCTATAATGACCCGACACACACTCTTGGGAAGATACACACACACACTATGGGGCACCACTCGGCTTACACAACACACCTGGCCGAGACAGGGAACACACCTCTAGAGTGAGAGGAGAGAGACTATCCACTTGCCCACTCCACACAAACACACACACACACACACACACACCCAAAAAAAATCAGCTCAAAAGAGGAGAATTTCTGATTTTTAGATACAAATGAGCTTGGGCCAACACCAATGGGGCAAATAGCTCACACAATCTGGGTAAAAGATACCAGATACAATCACAAACTGGAGCAGAAACTTCGCTCATAGGAGAAACTTACACAGAAAAACAGCAGAAAAAGAGTGAGAAATTTGGTAAAATGGACAGCGCCATCGCGTCCGGAACGGCCCAAAACCCCAGTCTACAATGTCAGTGCTCAAATCCGACCTCGGATGAGCAGTTTACGGCCAAAACAGGCTCCAAAAACCCCAAAAACACACCTGCGGCTGTTCCTCCTCTCTTCTCCACGTTTTTTCTGGTCTTCTCTCTGTTTTTTCAGTTCCCACACTTAGATTTTTTAGTTGGGCACCCTTGGCCTTTTAGATGACCTCAAACGGACCCCGAACAGGCCAAAAACTGACCTCGTAGTGCATAGTTGTCACCTTTTTGCATCATCCGCACACCTGGCACTCAGCTTTTTTCCAATAATGCATCTCGCCACCACGTGAAGTGGCCCCAAAAAGTGGTCCTAATGATGACATTTCTGTGTAACTCTCACAAGAAAACACCCACGTTGTGTCCGTCCTCATCGGCGTGCAAATATTGACCTCGTTTGCCCTCCTGACGCCACTAAATGCCATCTGACTCACCTGCTGACCTCATGTCGTCGGCCCGCGGATAGCTTCCTCGAGAAGTTTTACGCGCTACCAACTCCTCCTTATTGTAGAAAAATCACAGTGGTACTGGTAATAGTGAAAATCGATGCACTCTGTACACCCTGTCCTACCTGTACACATGTGGGCCCCACATAACCACCTGGCTAAGGAAAATGGGCAATCCTTTATTTGATGCACCATGCATGTATATGTACATATGCGCAATCCCTTGCTCAAAAAAACTCCTGACATAATTTGCCCATCCCGTAGCCTGCTAGATCATTCATGATCAGTAGCAGCAAAGAGAGATATGAGACTCGCCGCATCACAGGTCTCCTCATCCCTCACTAACACTGCTTGATCCAAAGACAGCTCATCTTGCTCCACCATCATCAATCTAGCATGATACAATTTAAGACGCAACCCATTTACCCTTGACTTATGTAGAACACCATCTAGGTTAGCCAGTTGATATGTGCCATTTGGAAAACACTCCACTACCTTGAAAGGGCCTTCCCACTTAATTTGAAACTTCTTTTGGAAGGTGTTGTCCAGCTTACTGTTGTAGCGCAAAACCAAGTCATGTTTCTTGATACCCTTACTTTTAACCTTTTCATTTATCTTTGCCAAAGCCTTATCCTGCATCTGCCCATAATGCTCCAATGCGCTCATCCTATCCAACTAGACCTCTTGTAACTGCAAGAGCCTCTCTTTGAATGCATCACTAGGCGACCCAAGAAACTTCTCTAACAACTTGACCGCAGGCAACTCTACCTCCATAGGCAATAGTGCTTCCTTTCCATACACCAAATGAAATGGAGTAAACCCTGTACCTGTCTTCACCGAAGTACGGTAAGCCCATAATGCACTAGGCAATTCCAAATCCCAATTCTTTCCTTGGTGCTCTGTCACTTTAGAAAGAATTTGTACCAACTCACCATTGAATCTTTCATTTAAGCCATTACACTGCGGGTAATAAGGAGTGGTATGCTGGTGCCTAATCTTCATCTTTGTGCATAAGAAGTCTAGTAGTTTAGCCCTAAATCCTGGCCCCTTATCTGAAAGTAGCTCTAATGGAACCCCAAACTTGCAACATATTTCATCATACACAAATTTTTCCACATCCTTTGCAGTGATCTGTTTTACTACTATAGCCTCTGCCCATCTAGAGAGATAGTCCATTGCCGTCAAGATATAGCTTTTGCCCCTGCTTGTGATAGCTAACGGGCCTATTGCATCAATCCCCCACTTTTCAAACACATCAAACGCCATAATGGTTTTTCGTAGCTCTGGCTTCAATACTCTCTTCCCAAACGCTTGACACCTATTGCAAGACCTACACCAATGGTGAACATCCTTGTGCAAACTAGGCCATACATACCCCTCTTGCAAAATCTTATGCAAGGTGATCTTTAGAGCAAAATGGCCACCACATGCGCCTTCATGATTCTCTTCCAACACTCTGTAAAGCTCCTCCCGCCAAGGTACACGTCTCAACACGAGATCAGCCCCTTTCATGTATAAGACATCACCAATCAATTTGTACCTGTATGCTCTACGCACAAAGCCATACTTCTTAGACTTCTGAATCTCCTTTGGAATGATTCCTGTTAGCAAAAACTCCTCTTCTTGAGCCAAACTTTCCCGGCCATGATAAAGAGGTAAAGTGGTCCTCAACACAAATAGCTCCCCAATCATGCCTTGAGCTGCTTCATGTGACTCTCCATTTAGAGCACGTTCAATGTGTCTGATGATCCATGCTTCGAACTTTTTTAACAGGCCTTTAATTCTGAAGCACATTTCCTTCAATGAGGTGTTCTTGCTCTTCCACACACCCAACACTTGCTTCACCACTAACAAGGCATCACCTTTTATGCTCAACCTTTGAACCCCATGCTTCAAACAAATGTGTAATCCGGCTTCCAATGTAGCATATTCAGCCTCATTGTTACTATGCGCATCCAATTTGAACCCTCTCTTGCATACTAGCTTCCCCTCTGGATCATAAAGTGCTATACCCCCTGAAGCTGCATCGTGGCTCTTTCTATATGAACCATCAAAGAACAACACATGTGCATTGCTGATCTGTGGCACTTCTTCAACTACCTTTCTCACCACCTCTTCCTTAACAATAAGGGGATTCTCCTTGTAGGTCAACAAATCAGCTAGGGTAGCCCTTGTACTATCTTCCACTAGAAAAGAGAACTCAAACTCTTGCAGCTCAATTACCCATTTCTTCACCACATTTGACATGTTAGTACCATTAATTAACTGTGGCAAAAATGCATAACTCGTCAAGAAAACAAAAGGCCGTGGTAGCAAGTAATGACGAAATCGTCGACAAGCAAATATTACACTGGCCATCACTAGCTCTACTTCCGATAACTTTCTCTCCGCTACCAACTTCACTCGGCTTGCACAATACACTGGCCTCATATAATGGCTACCCTTCCCCTTTTGCAATAGCATGGATCCAATGGCATCATCCCCTACTGATGGATTTACATAAAAAACTTTCTCCCAATCAGGAGCCTGCATGGCTGACAACCCCCCTAACACCTCTTTCACCTCTTGAAACACTTCTTCACACTTGTCATCCCATTGCAATGGATCATGATTTACCACTTGCTGTAATGGATAAAGAAGCTGCGAAGACAATGGAATAAACCGTGCCATGTACTTCACTTTGTGTATAAAGGTTGCCAATTGCTTCGTACTCATAGGTGATGGAAGAAGAATAATAGACTTCACCTTATCTGGATCAGCCTCAATGCCATTTTCTGACACCATATGGCCCAATAACTTCACCCTTGGCTGTGCTAGATGACATTTCTTTGGATTTAGTTGTCCTCCACATTCATCATATCGAGCGAATACCATCTGCAGCTTCTCATGGTGATCAGCCCTGCTGCTATAGACACAAAAGTCATCCATAAAAGCTTTAACACAACTACCAATGAATGGTTCCAACACCCAATTTGCTCTCTCTTGATAAAAGGAAGGTCCATTTGACAACCCAAATGGCAATACAGTGTAGCAATAGCAGCCCCATGGCGTAATAAAAGTTGTCTTTGTGCGGTCTTTAAGAGCAATCTTCAATTGAAAATAGCCTGAAAAACCATCACACACACTGTACCTCTCATAACCTGCCACTGAATCCAAGATCTGATCAATGAATGGAAGAGGATATGGGTTCTTCTTAGTGGCTGCGTTTAAGGGTTTAAAATCTACACAAATTCTCCACTTCCCATCCTTCTTTGGACTGACTACAACTGGACTCACCCATTCTGTGGTCTCCACAGGGACTATGAACCTTGCCTTCAACAACTTGTCCACCTCTTCTCGCAAGGCTTCCATTTGCTCTTGACCCATCCTTCTTAGCCTTTGCCGCACTGGCTTAGCACCTTCTTTTAGCTCTATATGCATCTCTTCACCCTTGAACCCTCTGATCTCTTCATATGAAGTAATGAACAAATCGGGAAAACTAGCCAGCATATGCAAAAATATATCCTTCTCCATAGCTGAGAGGTCTCCACTAATCATTTGCGTCATTAATTTCTGCTTCTTTGACAACTCAACCTTGGTTTGCATCAGCCCTTCAATCACTTCATAAGGCCCTTCACTTTCATCTTCAACTTCATTTGCAAATGCGACTAAACCACACTCCTGGATTTCTTTATCCATCAAAATAAATGCAACATCAGCATCCTCATCACTGCTGGTAGTGCTATCACTGTCCTCATCTGTCACCGTGGAAGAGTCTTCATCACTAGATTCATCCTCATCTTCATAAAGCTCCTCTAATCGTTTCCTTGTGTCCATATTATAAAGCTTCTTGGTACATGTCTTTCCATAGAGGCTAATCGTACCATGTCGCCAATCTTGAACAGCTCCCACTGCACGTAACCATGGTCTGCCCAGTATAATAGGATATGCTCCCAACCCTGCTGGCATCACATGAAAATCAACCACTGCCTTTGCATCATATGCCTCCACTTCTAAGCTCTTTACAACACCCAAGCATTTTACTTTTTGATGGTTTGCCAATCTGATCCGAAAACCTGACACCCCAGCCACTGTGAGACCCATCTTCTCAACGCATGAGTGTGTTATGACGCATATTTGGGCTCCGCCATCCACATAACCTTGTCCCAAATTTTTCCTTTTATGCCACACATCTACTATTGGACAAATGTCTGGTAGCTCGTCCATTGCCAACACCTTCACTGAACCTCTCTCTGGCTCTTTCTCCATTGGGTTAACCATCCTCTTCCACTGTCGCTTTAGCTTAGGCACCATCTCTATAAGCTGCCCAAAAGTAACATCTGCCTTCTTGCTTGTCAGATCCTCCTTCAAGTCATAGCTTAATTGCCCATCCCCTAGTGGAAAATCTAAAACATGAAACTTTCAACGAGCTCTCCTTTTCCTCTTGGCCTTGACATCCTCGCCTTCATGGCTCTTTCCTTTCTTCTTACTAGGACCTGGGGCACTTCTTCCTTCCTTATCCTCTGTGGTCCTCTTTCCAATAGGCATCACTAATGTATCCTCTAGCTTTGATGCCTTCTCCAAAGTGACTACACTTAGCACTTTTGTCTTTCCCTTTTCCTCCTGGGTCAGTCCACTGGTTCCTTCGTCTCCCTTAATTTCGATGCCATAATCATTTGATCTAGTTAGCACCTGTCTTGGCAATGGATACATGTCTCCCCCCATCCTTGGTGGTTTATCACATTGCGGGCTGATGTAACCCAACTCTCCACAATTATAACATGTGGGCGTCTGCCTCCAAAACCTACCATTGCTTTGTCCAACACCATTCCTAGGCCTTTCTTCACCTCCTGGCTGATTTGCAAACCTCCCTCGACCTCGATTATTTCCCACTTGACCTAGCATGTTTAGGCTGAGATTCTTCATCAAATCTACCATTTGCCTCATGTCTTGCCTTAGCCCATCATCTTGCACTGCTGTAGTGACCACTGCTGGCATAACCTGAGTAGTAACAGGAACTACTGGTTCATGATGAACCCCTGACATGCGCCCTTGTAAAAACTCTATAGGCTGAAATTCAGACCTCATTGTCAAAGACTCCACCCCTAACTGGCTCATTTTCCTTAGCTTCCACTCTTTGTTCCTTGCTACCTCTAGTGCATCCTCATATGTCCTAGGCTTCTTTAGCTCCACTCTCTAACGTATATTCTCCCAAAGACCAACCAAGAACCTGTCCTTCTTCATCATGTCAGGCCGGGGTACCTGTGGTGCTAAAGCCTTGCACATTCGCTCCCATGCCAATGAAAACTTACGTATGTACGCATCTACTGGCTCACCTTCCTTTTGCACCAAAGCCTGTACTTCTTGCCACACTTTGTCAGGATCTTCTATCTTCACAAACTCCACTTCCAACCCATGTCGTAGATTGTCCTAGCTCAACCTTACAGGTGGATCAGCCACACGCAACTCCTCTTCAAATGCTTTAGACCAAACTCGTGCATCACTCTTCAAAAAAATTTGGAGAAGGCGTAACATTTGCGTAGGGTCATGAATCTGGTTGCTAATGCAGGCAACCTCCATCTTTTCCAAAAATTCTTCCACATCTTCATCACTTCTTCCATGAAACTCGGGATAAGAGAAAGCCATGGCTACCCAATTATGATGCTTTGAGAACCCCTTTGAACACACGTGCAAGAACCCAAAACTTTTGACTACCCAATCCCCAGAAACTTCAATGGAGCTCAACTTTAGATAAGGACAAACACATGCACATCAAATGAGTTTTCATAGTTGATCATCAGAATTACAACAGGCAAAGGACATTCCAAGATCTCTCGTAATCTTCTTGGCCCAAACATAAAGACTATGCGCTGCTGGAAAAAGATCTTCCTGGACACATGAACATTAATCTGAATTCTTTGAGTTAAATGAAAAGGAGTGACCTGAGGGCCATTTTGATCATCCATTAAATCCAACCATGAAGCTCCCAAGAAGGCACACCTGACTCAACCTCTGATTTTGCCAAAATTTTAGCAGCATAACAGCATAAATGGCTCAAAATACCAAAAAACCAGCCATCATAACTTGGGAAAATTTCGACAGAGTTTCCCCAGAAGTAGAGCAGTAGGAACCCAAAATATAGACTGTTTATGTATGCATAAACTGTCAACAATAGAACCCGAGCATCAAGTAGGACTCACTAGTACATAGCCTATGGCGAGGTCACAAAAAGGGTGCTCCAGCTACCTGTATCAGTGTGAATCACCTGTACTTGTACCTGTCCCTGTAACCTGTAACCTGTAATCTGTAACCTGTAACCTGTTATATGTAATCTGCAACCTGTAATCCTGAATCTCGAAGCTTGAAGCTCGAAGCAGAAGGTACTCAAAGAAGATCCTCCGTGGGGGCACCAAAAGAATGTGAGCGGGATGAAAACACACACAGCGCCTCTATAATGACCCGACACACACTCTTGGGAAGATACACACACACACTATGGGGCACCACTCGGCTTACACAACACACCTGGCCGAGACAGGGAACACACCTCTAGAGTGAGAGGAGAGAGACTATCCACTTTCCCACTCCACACAAACACACACACACACACACCCAAAAAAAATCAGCTCAAAAGAGGAGAATTTCTGATGTTTAGATACAAATGAGCTTGGGCCAACACCAACGGGGCAAATAGCTCACACAATCTGGGTAAAAGATACCAGATAAAATCACAAACTGGAGCAGAAACTTCGCTCATAGGAGAAACTTACACAGAAAAATAGCAGAAAAAGAGTGAGGAATTTGGTAAAATGGACAGCGCCATCGCGTCCGGAACGGCCCAAAACCCCAGTCTACAATGTCAAAGTGCTCAAATCCGACCTCGGATGAGCAGTTTACGGCCAAAACAGGCTCCAAAAACCCCAAAAACACACCTGCGGCTGTTCCTCCTCTCTTCTCCACGTTTTTTCTGGTCTTCTCTCTGTTTTTCAGTTCCCACACTTAGCTTTTTTAGTTGGGCACCCTTGGCCTTTTAGATGACCTCAAACGGACCCCGAACAGGCCAAAAACTGACCTCGCAGTGCATAGTTATCACCTTTTTGCATCATCCGCACACCTGGCACTCAGCTTTTTTCCAATAATGCATCTCGCCACCACGTGAAGTGGCCCCAAAAAGTGGTCCTAATGATGACCTTTCTGCGTAACTCTCACAAGAAAACACCCACGTTGTGTCCGTCCTCATCGGCGTGCAAATATTGACCTCGTTCGCCCTCCTGACGCCACTAGATGCCATCTGACGCACCTGCTGACCTCATGTCGTCGGCCCGCGGATAGCTTCCTCGAGAAGTTTTACGCGCTACCAACTCCTCCTTATTGTAGAAAAATCACAGTGGTACTGGTAATAGTGAAAATCGATGCACTATGTACACCCTGTCCTACCTGTACACATGTGGGCCCCACATAACCACCTTGCTAAGGAAAATGGGCAATCCTTTATTTGATGCACCATGCATGTATATGTACATATGCGCAATCCCTTGCTCCAAAAAACTCCTGACAACGGTTCCAAAGATCAAATCACAGAGACGAGAATCTCCAAGTAAGGAACCTAACATGAAATGGATTTGGAAGAAAAAAGAGCACTTATATTCCTCGCAAACTGCAAAACCGATCAAGTAATGGAGAGTTAAGTCTCAGAAACCTCAACCACACCATTCTACACCAAGCAAACCTAAGTATCAATGGCGAGTAAAAGCTCAACAACAGCCATTAGTGATACCAAAATCTCAGCATGCTAAAGAATCCTGATGGCACAATCAAGCAAATAGCACACAAGCTACAAGATTTTCTCTTTGGAAGACAACATCAGAAAGCCTAGACATCAGAAACCCTTGAGTTAATTACTCAAGCCCCAACTCTTGCACAACATAATGGTTTGAACTGCATTGATCTTCAAAGTATGGTAGATCCAACCAAGGCTATGCATAGACACGATTTTTTAACCCATGCACACAGTCATCTTGGAGTACACCATCTAGAAGGGGTAGAAGGGCACTAAGTAACTAAGGGCAATGTTTGAAGAGGGAGGAAAATTTTGATGTTAACGTGTGTTTTTTCAAAAATTACCTAATAATGCCCCTCATAAATTATCAATAGGGGAATTTAACTGATAATATCTCCCCAATGACTGTAAATAGTGTATATACTATCAAAAAATCATCAAAAAATAGTCATTTTTTGTTATTTTTCATCATTTTTCTTGATTTTGAGACTTAAATATAGAGAAATCCATCAAAAAACAGTAAAGTTGTGCTTTTCAATGGATTTTCTTAATTATTGGATTTTATTTTTTCTTTTTCTAGTGCATTTTGTTATTTTCTTTGATTTTTCAATAAACAGGTCAAAAATTAATAATAAATAGCAAAGGAGCTCAGATGGAAAAATTGAAGATACGATGGTGATAAAAAAGACAAGGCAGACAAGCACAAAAAATTTCAATGAAATTGGAAGATGGAAGCCTAAATTAGGGGGCCATACCTACTTTTGCAGAATTCTTGCAGAATGAGCTACAAGAATGCGATTGGGAAAATTTTTGTGTCTAACATAGATTTCACGGCCTAGTAGGACTAACGGGGAAATCAGGGGAAAAATGGTTCGGGAAGTCCGGGTATAGATATCCAAGGTAGGCTAAAACCACCTCATTTCCACTTGTTGCCTTTGGAGAGAGAGCTTTCGACCCTCTTCG
Source organism: Adiantum capillus-veneris (assembly GCF_014529385.1). Classification (NCBI taxonomy): domain Eukaryota; kingdom Viridiplantae; phylum Streptophyta; class Polypodiopsida; order Polypodiales; family Pteridaceae; genus Adiantum; species Adiantum capillus-veneris. The sequence continues at coordinate 41,038,076 of NC_140949.1, read as the reverse complement.
CGCGTATTTTCCGAAGTCCACAGTCACCTGTTTTTAGCGCCATCTCACACAAAACATGAGGGATAAGTTCTTTACTCATCAATGATCCATTTTGTACGGCCGGTAGCTAGTCTAAACCCCTAGAAAAAACCCTAGAATCTGAGCAGTGCACGAAGATCTACGACCAAAAATCGACCATAGCGGCCTGTTAGCTCAACCAAATTGGATGAGATTTAAATTGTAGCATGCCCCAACAGAATAGAACACTTCTATAATAAAAGTTGACCATTTCGGCAAGGATCGAGGGGGTCCCATGTAAAAAATCTAGGTTTTTGGTAGATGCCAGAATTGGATTCTGACTCCACAAACAGCTTGTATATGAGGTCTATACACAATGTATATGATTGGTTTCATAAAATCAATCAAGAAAAGCCCTCAAAAAGAAGAAAATGGCTTGAAGTCTACAAAGCGTCAAATTCGACATACAAGGTAAAACTGACTCCAAATGGGCCAAAATTGGATGAGTTGCTTCATGACTATGTTGTGGACAAGTCCATAGCCTCAAAAGTGACTAACCAACTCTACAGGCCATGTAGTCACAAAAATTAGAGATTTAAGAGTCGACAAAGCACAAAGTGATGCCGGCAAGACCAAACTTTACCAAATTTAATTTAGGACTTGTTTTAGGTGTATAGAATGTGTTTAGGTGAAAATTTCCAAGTTTTGCAAGAAAATGTTGACTACTGTAAATAATTGCGATTGTTTACTTTTGCACTATTTTGGCTTGAAAATTGTATCATCACCTCACCTATCACTTGTACACACCTATTACATGCCAGATTTCAAGTATGAGCCAAAATAATCGATTATAACTTGGAAAATTGCCAAAAAATGCAAAGAAGTCCTTGTAAGCCAAATCCTGAGTTATGAGCCACATTTTTTGATCCAAATCACCTCATATCACATACCCGTGTCTACACCATGCCTAGAACCAAGTTGTACCAAAAAATGTTCATTTTGATGAAAAAGTTAATAATCATGATTATTTACTTTTCGGCCAAGATGGGGGAAATTTGCAACTTTGCCATCATGGGACCAAAGTACATGATGTCCTAAGCCCACTAACCAAGTTTGAACAAATTTGGAGCTCAAAATCTCACAATTCCTGTACATCTACTGTTTTAGAGACCTAAACCCTAAATCCGACAGCATTTTCATCATGTGTACCCAAATGAGCCCATATTTCACTTAGAGTATGTATTTGGTATATACTTCAAGCCTATAATGCCAAATTTGCAAAAAGTTGAAAAAATTACTCAGCTCTAAATAATCTCGATTATTTACTTTTGTTGCAAATTTTTGTTTTGACTTCATAATTTTGATCTTTACATGTTTTTAGCATCTATGCATGTTGAAAATTGATTTGAAGAAAATTGGACTTAATTTGTCAGCATTTTAGACTGAAGGAGATTTCAAAGAAAAATCTGCCAAATTTGCTAACTTTGACACTCTATTCACTTAACGGGAGCCATGCAAGCCACAGAGAAAGCCAAAAAGAAGCTCTCTCAAAAGGAGAAACTGCAAGAGCTATCACCATATCAACTGGAGCCCAGTTCAATTAAAACTGCCAAAGCTACCTATCTATCAAGAGAATAGTTGGCACACAGTGCTCACAGGCATTCAAGAGCGAAGAAGGAGATCAGGAAGAATTGCCACTTCTACCAAAAGAAGTTTATGATGTCGCCGCAAAGCCCGAGACCAAAGAATCTAACCAAAGGCTGGGACTCAGAGATTTTCAGGAACAAGAGCCATGTGAAGTGGACTTCCAAAAAGCTTATGAGCTCTTGTCCACGATCAAAGAAGATGGAACCACCCAAATCTCTGACCAGCAGGGGAACAAAGTCAAAGTGGTGATAACAAAAGAGATAGTGGCAGAATCTCTAAGACTGCCAACAAAAAGAATGACAATGAGGGCAAGAGATAGAAAGACGGCAGGAACTTTCACCAAGGAAACTGCCATTGCCACATGTTGAGATGTCGAGCTCTACATCTTGAGCTGGCATCCACTACGGGTCTTGGCCGCTTACGACATTTAATCACTGGCGCGTTAGGTGACCGACACGGAGGATCTCTACTAGTGATTCTACAGTTGGACTACACTTATAGTGCCAGTCTACTACGCTTCTAGCGAGTTCACACTTAGTGACCGCATGTACATATGTGCTACTTTTTAGTTTTAGCACTTAGTCATTTTGTACTCTCTTTTCTGTACGAAGAAGAAGAAGCTTTCCATCTCTGTGTGCTTTGTGCTTGTCTTGTGTAGCTCTCTTGCATCCTCATTCTTTACATGGTATCAGAGCCTGGTGCAGGCAAGAGAGGGTAAGAGAGCAAGAGCATCCCAATCCCTTCGTTGGCAATCCACGAGCAGATGTACAAGTTTTTCGTACAAGTTTCTGAACAGGTCTCCAAAGTGCAGTACACAGAGATTTATTGTACAAGTACAGTGGCTATATGTACGCTTAATTGTGGACACTCATTGAGTGTAGAAAGCGTTACAGGTACCACGATAGCAGGTTCAGCACATTTGCAGGTTTTTGCAGATTGCAGCTATTTTGTCTTAGTGCTTCAAGATGTCTGACGGTTTCAGTCAGATTGTCACTGAGAATCTTGAGAAAAATAACTACCCTGCATGGAAGTTCAGAATAACTAATTTGCTAAAAGGCAAAGTTTATTGGGACTATGTAGAAGGAGACAATGAAAAGGAACCAGAGATTCCCGAGGCAAATGCTACAGTAGAACAAAGGAAAGCTTTGAGGGACTGGCAACAAGGCCAGAGCAAAGTGATGTATTGGCTTTCTATGAGCATCACAGATGGCATGATGGTCTATCTACAGGATGCTGAAACCCCCGCCATTGCATGAAAAAACTTAGGCAGAGTGTTCGAGGTGAACACCAATGCCAGGAAGCTTCAACTAAAGTCGGAGCTAAATCAGGTTAAGAGGAACAACCTCTCAATCAATGATTATGCCTTGAAGATCAAGAGTTTCATTGAGGCTCTTGGATCTATTAAAGTATCAGTGGAAGACGATGACATTGTCCGTGCATGCTTGGATGGTCTAGGAGATGAGTATGTACATTTCAGGTCTTCCATGAATACAAGAGACGACATTCCCGTGTTCCAAGATTTGATTTCTATGCTTATTCTTGAGGAGAAGAACCTTGACACATCTTCTTCTCATGGCAGAAATAATTCTGAACAGGCCTTCTATTCTAACTCCAATAGAGGTAGAGGTAGAGGTCATGGTCGGGGCCCAAGGGGTTGCAAGGGCCAATTTCAAGAAGGTCAATCAAATCAAAACAATACAGGTGGCAGGGGAAACCAGTCTCAAGGCAGGGGGAGTCAAAGAGGTCCTGGTGCAGGATCAAGCAAGCAGCAACATACTGTAGATAGCAGAGAATTTTGGAATTGTGGTGAAAGAGGTCACATGTCACGTGACTGTCCAAAGGGAAAAGCAAGTGGAAAGAGAGAACAGGGCAACTATGCATCTACTAGCAGAGATGCAAATGACAGCAAAAACGAGCGCATGTTTTTTATGTAGCATGTAATGAATACAATGACTGCAGAGAATTCCACCCAAGATGATGTTTGGTATGTGGATTCAGGTGCCTCTAATCACATGACGTCTCGTGGAGAGTGGTTTAGAGATATGCGCAAACCAGATGTGTCAGGCTATGTGCAGACAGGAGATGACACAGCTCACCCCATTGCTCATGTAGGGGACATACCTCTAAATACGAAGAGTGGGAAATCAAAGTACTTAGCAGATGTACTTCATGTCCCAGACATTACAAAGAATCTTGTTTCTGTTGGACAAATGGTTGAGCAGGGTTTGCAGGTTCGCTTCAATCCAAATGGTTTTTATGTAGAAGATTTCCAGAATGGCTGTAAGCTGATCACAGAGGGAAAATGTGTGGGCAGAATGTTTACGCTGAATGTAGACATGCCTGAGGTAAAAGCTGCATTATTTTCACAGGGCACAGGTGTTGTGGCTGATGTTGACATTTGGCACAAACGCATTGGCCATGTCAATGAGCAGAGATTGCACAGCATGCAATCAAAACAGATTGTAAAAGGTTTGCCCAAATTCAAGGTCAATGGTATGCATAAAGTGTGTGCAGCATGCCAGTTTGGAAAACAGTCAAAGGGCTCATTTCCACATGAGCGCAATGTATGTAAAAATCCACTTGAGGTGGTACACACAGATGTTTGGGGTCCAACCGATACTGCAAGTATACATGGTTTCAGGTATTATGTCTCTTTCATTGATGACCGTACAAGGAAATTATGGGTCTACTTCATGCGTAACAAAAGTGAAGTGTTTGGTCACTTTCAGGACTTCAAAGTCATGATTGAGAAGGAGACAGATATGCAAATCAAGACATTGAGGTCAGATGGAGGGGGAGAGTACTTCTCCAATTATTTTTTAGATTTTCTGTGAATGCATGGTATACGCAGGCAGTTTACATGCAGATATACTCCACAGCAGAATGGGGTCGCAGAAAGGAAAAACAGACACATTGCAGAGGTTGCACGTGCATTGATGAATGAGAAGAACATGCCTTATCATTTCTGGGCTGAAGCTATAAATACAGTTGTGTACATTGTGAACAGGACACCTACAGCTGCGGTGCATGATGTAACGCCTGAGGAAAAATTTACAGGTACAAAGCCTGATTTGGCACACTTGAAAGTGTTTGGCTGCATAGCTTACGTGCATGTACCAGATGAGTTGCGTAGGAAATTGGATCCTAAAGTAGAGAAATGTATTCTTGTGGGATATTCCCTTGAACAAAAGGGGTACAGGTGCTACAATCCTACTACACGAGAATTACGAGTGAGCAGAGATGTAGTCTTTGATGAGATGAGCAGCTGGTACAGTTATGCACATGGAACTATTGGGGCTGATGTAAAAGATGATATGGTTGTACAAAATGTGAGGCCACAGTCACAGGTTTTGAGTGGACCACAAGAGTCGTCTTCTCGTGGCTCTGTTGAGAAGCCATGGAATGGTAGACTACGTACGCAGGTTACTCCACCAGCAGGTATAGGGAATGTATCACGAAAAGGAAAGGAAAAGGTTGATGAACCGCCCTTTATGGCTGATGCATCATCAGGGTTTTCACATGTAGACATGGATTCAGATGGTTCTGAAAAAAGTCTTGATGAGGAATTTGGAATTCCGGCTGTCAAGACACCTGGTGTAAGGAAAATACAAGAAGATGCTAGAGGGCAAAGGAGTGACCCAGGACCGCGCAGATCTAACAAAGTCAGAAATCCAGTTAAAAAATTGACTTATGATGGGTATCTAGCGCATCACGAAGCCTACATGGATAAGGTGATACAGGATGTGGAGCCCACATGTTTTGAGGATGCAGTTGGAAATGTGCATTGGGATGACGCAATGAATGAAGAGATGGCTGCATTGGAAGCAAACGACACATGGGAGTTGGTGCCATTGCCAAGTGGCAAGAAAGATATTGGCTGTAAATGGGTGTATAAAACCAAGCATAAGGCTGATGGTAACATTGAGCATCACAAGGCAAGGCTGGTCGCAAAGGGTTATGCACAGACGTATGGCATAGACTATGACGAGACCTTTGCTCCAGTGGCAAAGATGACGACTGTGAGAGCTGTCATAGCAGTGGCTGCATCTAGAGGATGGATTATGCATCAAATGGATGTAAAGAATGCCTTCTTGAATGGTGAGTTGCAAGAGGAAGTGTATATGGATCAGCCACCTGGTTATGTCGATCCAGGTTACCCAGATTATGTATGCAGACTTCTCAAAGCTTTGTATGGTTTGAAGCAGGGCTCTAGAGCATGGTATGATAGGATTGCCAAGTATCTTGTCAGTATTGGGTTTAGGAGAGCTCATGCTGATCATTCACTCTTTGTACGTTAGAGTGATGTGGGGATTGTGGTCATTACCATATATGTAGATGACCTTATTATTGTGGGTGACAATACTATGCAGATTGACCATGTGAAGGGTCTTCTCAAACAGGAGTTTGAAATGAAAGATTTGGGCGAGTTGCGCTACTTTCTTGGCATTGAGGTGATCAGGACTCCAGAGGGTGTATGGCTGTCACAGAGACAGTATGCTTTGGACATGTTGTCAAAGTATGGTATGGCTGGTTGTAAGCCAGTCTCTATTCCCTTGGATGTGAATACAAAGCTGAGTGCAGAGAAGGGTGATGTTGTTGAGGATGTCAATATGTACAGGAATATTGTGGGTAGTCTAATCTACTTGACTATCACGAGGCCAGACTTGAGCTACACAACAGGCTTGGAGAGTCAGTTCATGCAGCTTCCGAGGAAGCCACATTTGGATGGAGTATGACGCACACTTCGGTATGTGCAAGGGACTCTTGACTACGCATTGTTCTATGCAGCAGATGGGCCATTAGCATTGTATGGGTATACAGATGCAGATTGGGTAGGTAGCATTGTTGATAGGAGATCTACGAGTGGCTTCATGTTGTCCTTTGGGAGTACTGCTGTTACTTGGAGCAGCAAAAAGCAGCCTACGGTTGCTTTATCGAGCACAGAGGCCGAGTACTGAGGTGCAGCAGTTGCGGCGTGCGAGGTAGCTTGGCTACGCACATTACTTGAGGACTTGGGAGTGCAGGTGGACCAGCAAACTGTCATCCATTGTGACAACCTCAGTAGCATGCAGTTGGCTAGGAACCCAGTGTTCCATGCCAGGACCAAGCACATAGAGGTCCATTACCACTACGTTCGAGAGCGAGTGTTGGCGGGCGACATCGACTTGGTCTACGTCAGCATAGAGGAGCAGATAGCGGATATCTTTACCAAGGCCCTCGGAGCTGAGAAGCTTCGACGTTTCCGGACTATGCTTGGACTCTGTGACATGCAGAGATCGAGGGGCAGTGTTGAGATCTCGAGCTCTACACCTTGAGCTAGCATCCACTACGGGTCTTGGCCGCTTACGACATTTACTCACTGGTGCGTTAGGTGACCGACACGGAGGATCTCTGCCAGTGATTCTACAGCTGGACTACACTTATAGTGCCAGCCTACTATGCTTCTAGCGAGTTCACACTTAGTAACCACATGTACATATGTGCTACTTTTCAGTTTTAGCACTTAGCCATTTTGTACTCTCTTTTCTGTACGAAGAAGAAGAAGCTTTCCATCTCTGTGTGCTTTGTGCTTGTCTTGTGTAGCTCTCTTGCATCCTCATTCTTTACACCACATTTGCCAACCTCATTCGAAAACAGGTGGAAGAGCCGGCAAGATTGTACCACCAGCACTTCCACTTCCTCACCAAGAGACCACTAAGGTATACAACACCCAATCATATGGTTGCCACAACCTTTATAGAAGTTCTCAAATCAAAAACTAGGCAGTCAATCGACCATGCACAGTACGTGTTGTCCACATTGAAGGGAACAAAGAAAGTAGAAAAAATAACATATCTGGGAGCACCAGAGGTTTTGACCAGAATTGCCTACCATGCTATCAGCATGGCTGACAACCTGCAGCCTGCCCCATATTAGAACACTTGTATAGTGTCACCACAACCTTCCCCTCGAGCCACAAGATCTACCAAGAGAATATACAAGTCTGATGAAGAGTCTGTTTAGAGCTCGCCAGAAACCATAGTAGTGAAAGCTTTGATAATGAAGAAAAAAGAGTCCGAAGGGAAGAGATAAAAAGAAAAGTCGTGGCAGCACATCAGGAGGAGCCACAACAAAAATAAGCCAGGTTTGAAAGAGAAAAGCAATCCTATGAACGCAGCCGCCAAAGTGGGTACCCATTGAACTGAAAGGACCAAGAACAAAGCATCATACCAGGAAACCGACAGAAGATCCCACCAAATTACTGGAAAAAATGTATCAAGAAGCAGAAGCTTTGAAGCTGAAAGAAGCCCAAGAAGCGGATCAGAAAGCTAAAGAGGCGGCAAAGTGGCAAAAGCAAGCAGAGAAGCACAACATGATCAAGGTGATATGTGTCCTCGACCTTCTTCACCTGATTCTGAACAGCATGATCAACCTAGGACAATCCCACCACCTTCACCAGCAAATAAAGCCCCAGAACCTAAGCTTACAAAAGAGACAGAGTTTGAACAAAGAGAAGCAGTTGAATCTGCACAACAGGCATCTACTACACAAGAGCAACACAAAGAGCAAGAACCAGAGCCGGAAAAGGCAGCGAGTCCTGCACCAGAGGAAACCACAAATTTTGAGCAAACAAGAGAACAAGAGTCCAAAGAAACCCCTTCTACCTCTACACAGCAGGAAAAGACTGAGGCATCCATGAAGCCTTAAGATGACACAACAGAAGAAGACCATCCAACAGTCTCAAGGGCAAGAACATCCAGCCACCATGACTCTGTCAAAAGAGATTGCAGAAACATCAAGGTAGCTAGCACGACATGAAGATTTGCCATCAAACGATGAAGTAATCCTACAAGTCTACTTCTCTCCTTCTCACGCTTCCTACTCTCTCTTCGGTTGTCACATTGCAGTCGTGTTTGCTGCATTGCAACCGCAGGTAAGAGCTCTACGCATTGACATAAATACATCACAGTATTTCGTAGCTTTTGGCATCGCCAACCCACGATCTAATTTCATCATAAGAAGGAATTTACACTTCAAAATTAAAAACTAAGCATAGGCGGGGTATTGGGGCATCATTGCTAAGCATTTAGGTACATTCTGGGTCGAAAATGATTAGGTCAAAAATCCATTGTTGTTAATAATCACAATTTTGGCACTTGACCTAAAGTGGGATTTGATACCATAAGCATGTGTGCTTAGGTCTTATAAACATGTCCTAGAAGTTTCATTACGTTTGGATGTCATTTGATGCTGTAACGGATGTGATTTGTTTGCCGATGAGCGTTTGGCTTTTGGTGATTTCAGTCACTTGAGTGTAGCTTGAGTTAGATGTGAGTTGTTTGTTGTTTTTCGAGAGATTGACAACCTCTTGTAGCCTCTATGCATTATTTGAGTCAGCTTCGTCCCATGGATTGACAATTTAATCGTGGTTCTCGCTAAATCTGCAAATAAGATAGGATAGTGAGCTTAGACACTCGTCCCACGAAGGAATTTTTAGTATTCTCTGATTCATCAGAGGCGTTATGTTTCTTTTTCTTAAACTCGACTCTAGTGATCACCTTGATTGGAACAATAGGCTCACTCTCTAAAGAGCTACTAGGTATCACTTGGACTATATTCACCACTACTTTTCCCTTGTTTAACGGATTTTTTGGATAGTCTTTAGGGAAGTGTCCACCCTTTTTGCAACATTGTGTTAAAAAAGCTTCAATTGGTTTAATGTTCTTGTCTTGTTCTAGGCATTCATTTTTCCAACGATCATCTGCATCATAATTATGGAAGTTTCCAGTCCTTGGCTTAATCATAGGTCTTACCACAGGATGTCTAACATATTGATTAGCCACATAGTACATTGATGTAAGCTCTGGTGTAGCATAAGTCACAGGTTCTTCCATTGAAATTGGATGTGAATTAGACCACTTCCCTTCTACCATTAATGTAGATGGGCTAGGCTAAACATAAGATGTAACAAGCACTAATGCTTGTTCATCTATGACTCCTTCTGAATGCGTGTACTTTACAAGAACTGCATTATGTCCAAGATATGGAGGTTGTTGAACCAATAGTGGTTGTGATCTCTCCATACCCATCAGTGGTCTTTATGCTGGGGCCATATTAGGTTGATATTTGTACATGGACTATCCTTGTGGCCTCATAGGCACATATTGAACATTTTCATCATACTTTGGTCAGTAATAGCACTCATTGGTCTCATGGTTGATCCACTTATCCTCAATATCACACCATTTTTGAGGCCTAATTGGTTGTCCTTGTTGAGGTATCCCTTGCCTTGGTCCTCTCACAAAAGCTTTTTACATATTATTCATCCTTTTGAGCATGTCTTCTATGGCTATAAGTGGTGCTGCAACAGCTGTTCCCACTTGTGTTGGTTTTGAGAATGTTGTTTTCTCACTCTGAGTATCCTTAGGGATATCTTCTTCATTAAAAATATCGCAATTGTCTCCCAAGTCAATAGCATCTGATACACACTCTTTTAGAGTCATATGTTTCTTGCTATACAGTATAGCATGAAGTTCTTTGTTTAACAATCCCTCTAGAAACAATGACACTAATGGCCATTTTTTGGCTATTCAAAATTGCCATAGTGAGCTACCTCACCCTATCAAATCACTCTTTTACTGTACATAGGTGTGTATGAGCTAGGAGACTTTTTCCATATCTCCTTAAAAATCCTCAATTAGCTAGTCATTGTGCTAGTTGAACCAAATAAATAAATAAATATATATTATGGACCTTTCGTGTATAAGTACTTCATTGTATATAGGGCCTAAATATAAGAATTCTTTATTATAATTATTTTTTATATTTATTTAAATATTTCTACCTACGTGTACGTTATTTGCCTATGTATGTTATGTACATTGACTCACCATTATCAAAATTATTCTTACCTTTTGCATACTCTTTATTCCATATAGAGATATTTTCATGCAAGCTTCTTATTTTTGGTGTGAATCCACTCCAAGAAACCTCAAAAAAATACCTTCACCATGAGTCATTTTCGTTCACTAAATTCCTATTTTCTACAGGTATTTTTTCTTATCTCTTGTAAATAAATATACATCAATAAAAACAAATGAGAGCCCTCCTCATTTGATTTCCTATATTTTTATATATTTATTTTATATATATAACTCGCACTATTCTAGATTCCATAAATTGTTTATATATACTAGCATGTTTTTTTCATCATATCCATATATTATATTTATGCATAATCCACAACCATGCATATTTTCAAATCCCTAATAATCTATTAGGCCATGCTCTCATGCAAGGAGGGGCTCACCTTTGGAGCCTTATACAAATTCAACAAAAAGGGGACCACTAAATACTTTTTTGTGAAGAAAACTAGGCATTTTGGTGGGATTTTTTATATTCATCTCCACTCCAAGTATGAAGAAATGTTTAGAAGAAAAAATATGGAACAAAAGCTGAATAATCATCTAAAAAATTGTAATAATTATTAAAGCTACCACCAGTGAGATATGATTTTTTGTGTGGACCCCAGTCTCCCCACTTTTCTCACAAAGTAACCCGTAGTCTTCTCTCACCTCCTTCCCTACTTCCACACACACACACACACATCCATTCCTCTCCATACCTCACTCAAACCTGAAACTTTCATTGCTTCTTTTATGTTCTTCACCATTCATATCTCTCCCTTACTCCATAGCTCAAAATTATCATCTCTACACACATATAGCTCAATTTCTCTCTCTAGAATCAAACTCATATTACCATAACCTCTTCATCCTTTCACAAAAAGAGAAAAAATAAGCAAATAACCAAGCTCAAGCTCTACAAAAGGAGGAGTTTGATCATGAAAAATTCAACTTTTCCATGGCCATAAAACTACACCAATAGAGTTCTACAACCGCTCATTCTTATGAGGAGATAGGTGGAAAATTTCCTTTCTATCTTGTGGTTTCCATCAAATTGTGTATATTCTAATCTTTCTCTTACTTTTTATCATTGTATAAATCATAAAACACACCTTGAGTGCATATTCCATGTAATTGTATTCCATCCTACTAACTACAAACTTCTAACACTAACCACTAACATACTTGCACAAAATAGCCATTGACCTAACCATAAAAGACACCTCACCTCAAGCCTACATGTGCATAGTAACTCTCTCTCTCTCTCTCTCTCTCTCTCTCCTTCTCCTTCCTTTCTCGCTCTCTCTCTCCTTCCTTCAAACTCTACTTTCACCTTATTTACCATCAACATTGCTCTCTTTTGAGCCCACATCCATGACTCAAGTAGACAAAAAAGGCCCGCAATGTTTTAATATTAAAAAAAATCATAATTTTGACTTGTTAGCTTGTAAATTAGGATTATTAATAATCTTAATGAGAGGTCTCCAACCTATAAATAGGCCCCTCTCCTTCTTGTAAATCACCCACTTTATGAGCTTCACTTTTGGTGTGAGAGAAGCTTTCAAGCTACACATTGCAAGTGAGAGAGCCTGAGTTCAAAATCTCAAAACCACTATTGTATATGTTCCTCCATCATCAATAAATTGAGGTTCGGTGCATTGAAGGCGTGATTCGACGTTCAAATCTTCGTCCTTCCACTTGTACAATACAGTTTGGTGAATTCAAGGTGACTTGTGTATTTCAAGTTTCTATCATTTGATCTTGTTTGAGAAAGTGTGTTAGTGTGTTTTCATTGCCAATTTTGTGTCCATTGTAAGAGGGTATTGTGGTGAGAGGTCTCCCACACCCTAATACAATGTGTGTGTATTGGCAATGTTTAGAATTCTCTAAGCATTGAGTTAGTTTTGCATAATCTCTACAATAGAATCATAAAGAACCATCTCCATTTACAAGTCACAAACAAGGTATTACACAAGTTTCATTCCTCTGTCTCTCTTCCCTTTGCTCTAGCTCTTTCGGCTCCATTTGGTGTGTCTTGGTGAGATATTGCTTGTGTGTGTTTTGTGACACATCTTCTTGGTTGTGATAAAATATCTCTTGCGTCTTAGTTCGCATACCATAACTAGGTGGTGCCCCTTCACTCATTTGGCTGTGGATGTGTTGTTGTCATTTCTTTCTTGTGGTTGTTCCAACCCCAATTGAGCAAGAGAGGAGCCTTGAGGGGTGTTTAGAGATCGCCTCTTTTGTTGCCCGCCTCCGACCACCTCAATTTTGGTGTCCCCACGGAGGACGGCTTGTGTATGTTGTTGTGAGTACTCATCCTTTAGAGTAATCAAGTAGCATGCATGAATCACAAATATTTGTATGACCCGTTTGTTCCTATTGCAAGGAAAAAGATGCATATAGTTGTAAGCACAAAACTATAATTTTAATGAGTAATTCATAGAATTTTGGGTCCTCTTAGGTTAGTTGAGATAAGCGCTTCAGAAAATCCTTTTATTTTGCCTTTCATTAAGTACGAACTTAGTTTGGATGTCTATATTTCTGTTTTGTTTGGAGGTCATGCATACACCATGGATAATGGCCCAAGAATAGAGGTTTTCCCCTTTCATTTCACTCCACACATTAGAATAAATGTTGCAACAATTAGTAGAAAGATCCATTTTTAACAACGTATGGTGTTCATGTTTGGTGCCCAAAGAGTAGGAGAAATTCTTGCATCACCAAACCCTATCATCCTGCCTCTTGTTGACTATCATAGATCATTTGATGTGTATATTTTTATTTTATTGTAGAATAGCTTGCAATTTAGAAAACATTATTGTGTAAATATTTTTAAGAAAGAAAAGAATGTGTTGTCACTTTGAAATTGATTCAATGGAGGCCCAACGCCACATGTTGAGATATCCTCTCTGTTTTGGAGATCCTGGCGAGGATGCGGAGCTATTTTTAGAAAATTTCAAAATGGCTTGCCGTGTGATTGGAGACGAGGAATACTTAGAAATGTTTGAGGTGATTTTGAGAAGGGATGCTAGGACTTGGTTTGACTCTCTATCTTAGGAGGTTAAAGGAAATTATAACGAAGTCGTTGATCATTTCAAGAGATACTTCTTTGACCCCGAAAACACTCAAAGGCTATGGCAAGACATTGTTTCTCACAAGCAAAAAGACCTTGATGACTACTACATGTATAAACAAGAGTTTCTACGTCTTTGGGCTGTATGAGTGAGAAATGTTGCTAACCCTGGTGATGGTACATAGTTCCTAAAGAAGGAGAGGTTCATAGCCGATCTCTCTTTCCCACAATCAAGATAAAAGTTGAGGAGGGTGCACTTGCTACCTTTGATGCAGCTAAAACTAGGGATGTTGAGAAAGTATAGAAAGCTCAAGTGCCTAAGGGGAGAGGTTCCAATGGAGGATCCTAGACCCAAGGGAAAATTACAAGCATCAACATATAGAGATATTCTTGAGGTAATAACTGAGGTGATTTAAAAGTTAAATGAATCCTTAAGCAGCTTGTCAATTCATCTTGCACAAGCTGTAGGTCCCAAGGGACAAACAAAGAAGGCAGAGGAGCGAGAGCCACGACCTAGGAGACTTTTGCAATGTTGGAATTGCAGAGAGTCTAGACATGGGATTTATAATTTTCCTTGGCCCCGTGGGTAGCCAATAAGATCTAACTTGAATAATCCAGTGATGAATTCAGGTGAAGGAACTAGTCAACAACCACGGCTTCTACAAAGGCCAAATGGAGCAAGACCACCTCCACAAGGAATAGAAGGAGTTCCACCTTTTCCAGATCCAAATGTGCATGTGGTAGGGGTGACAAATTCAAATGAGGTTGACATGAAACCAAATGGCATTAAGCGTGGCCATGGAAAAGTTAAGGAGAAAGAAGGAGCCACGTCACAAAGTGATCATGGATGACAAAAGAAGGCGAAGGAGACTAAGGAAGCCAAAAGAGGACTCGACGTCATATCAACCTCCAAGAATTACCTCTTGGAAATGGTATGGAACCATACAACCTATTGAAAGACATGAGAGGTAAGGGTCCTGATATCTCATCGCCTCATTTTCTTGCATTATGCCTACAAGCTAGGAGAGATTTAAGAAGGCAGTTAGCACTAGGAGAAAGATAAAAGAGAGTTTGCCAATTGTAAAAATTGCACAAGATAAAATGAATGAGGATATTACACCTATGCTAGATTGTTACATCAAAGGAAGGTTGGCTAGGAAAGATCTAGTGGATGGGGGTGCACAAATCTGCATCATGGGAGAAGGACTTATGAAAAGACTAGGCATGCACATCCATGAGAGACCTAAAATCAAAAGTCAAGCTGGTAAACAATAGCAAGGCTAGGTGTGTAGACATTTATAAAAATGTTTTTGTGGAGGCCTTTGGCATCAACAAGGCAATGGACTTTTATGTTATTTCAACCAAGGAAAGTGGATATCCATTTATCCTATGAAGACCATGGCTAATGAAAATGCAAGCTTTGCAGGATTGGGAGAATGGAAAATTAATTTGCAAGAATGACAATAATAAGAAGTTTGTATTTGACATGAAGGAGTAACTTCAAAAGGAGCTCCATGAAGAATGATCGCAAACAGAGACGGAGGAAGACTGGACTGATAGTACTTCAAAAGAAGAAGGTAGCGGTAGCACTATGGAAGAGGAGTCTTCCATCAAAGTCATGGGGGTAAGGTTTAAGCCAAGCAACCAAGAGACCTCTTTCCCAGGCTTGGAGGAGGTAGTTCCTCAAGATAGAAAAGATGTGCAAGACGAAGGGATGCTAGAAGGTATGCTATCAACAACACTTACAAAGGATGAAAGAAAGGAGTTCAAAGGTGTGCTAAGGAATCTTCGTAGGCATTTTGTTGAAGACTACACTGACGTGTCTTCAACACAAGATCAAGCTAAAGCCAGAGGCCACACCTAAGGCTCAAAAGCTACGAAGGCTAAGAGTCATCAATGAGCAAGCTTTACTCAAGGAGGTAAGAAAGCTTCTAACATCAGGTTTCATTTATCCAATGGAGAATTCAGAGTGGGTCTCTCCCATTGTTGTCACTCCCAAGAAGAACGGCAAGTTGAGGGTATATGTGGATTACCGTCCACTAAATGAGGCAGCAAAAAGAGATCGCTTTTCCCTCCCATTTTAGGATGAGATACTAATTGAAGTATCTGGTCATGAAAAGTACATTGTGTGTGATAGCTACTCAGGTTAGTTTCAAATAGGTATCGCATTGGAGGATCAATTGAAAACAACCTTCATCACTCCTTGGGGTTGTTATGCTTTTAGAGTCATGCCATTTGGCTTGACAAATGCTCCTGCAGCTTTCCAACGCTTCATGAACATGGTGTTTCAAGCATTTTTTGGGAAAGTCCATTACGGTTTTTATTGACGACTTTTGCATTTATAGTTCAAAAAAATTACACCTACAGAGAGTAGAAGGTTTGAAGAAATTGTACGACATGGGAGGTCACTCAACCCTGACAAGTGCCACATAGGTGAGGATGAAGTGATTTGGCTTAGTCACAAAGTTTCTTACAAAGGCATCAAAGTGGATCTTTCAAAGGCAAAGGCTCTTATTGAGCTAACATCACCCAAGAATCTTAAGAAGTCTCATTAATTCAAAAGATGAAGTATATGTCACACTTCATTCACTTAGTCTCAGAGTTACTTCACCCTTTGCAAAAGCTGACGCAACAAGTAGAATTTGCATGGTCTGATGAGCTTGAAGAGTACTTTTGTAACATTAAAGACGTTTTGTCAGAGCTACCAGCACTCATGTCTCCTTCTGAGGAGTACACATTCTTTGTTAGCTCTAGTGTTGGGAAGGAAACAATTAGTGCAATTTTACTACAACAAGATCCCCATAGTACCAAGATGCGACCCATCTACTTTGCTAGTAGTCCCATGAATTCTTTAGAGATAGGCTACACGAAGGCGGAACTCATGATGCTCTCTCTCATGTTTACAGTGAGGAAGTTTGGATCCTACTTGCTACCAAAACCTTTTGTAATTCTCACTGCAAAAAATTTGTTCCCTTGGGTGTCATCTCAAATGATCCTTAATACTAGGATCTCAAAGTGGATTATGGAGTTGCAAGAGTTCCAATACTCTTTCAAGGTATAATATAGTGTGCGTGCACAATTGGTAGGGATTCTCACTTATAGGGTACATGAAAAGGAGATTAAGGTGGCTAAAGTAAAGACCCTACCATTGCCACCACCAAAAAGTATCCCTAATGCTTTTACCTTGTTTTATGATGAAGGACGAGCCACAGGAAAAGCAAGGGGAGCGCTAGTGTTTCTCAACCCAAGTGGAGAGGTGGTCATGAAAGAGAATTTCAATCTACCAGGTTAAACTAGCAACAATGAAGCAGAGTATGACATACTACTTCATGGTTTGAAGATGTGCATTAGTCAAGGTATACAACATCTCATGGTAAAGGGGGATGCACTTCTCATTGTGAAGCAAATCTTAAGCATTTGGGCATGCAAGAATGAAAGCCTAAGGACAAAGGCTCATGCCATCCGTAGGTTATTTAATCAATTTGAAGAAGTGCAATTGTATCATATTCCTAGGAAACAGAGTGAAGATGCCGATTTACTTGCACAACAAGCAGTTACATGTGTTGAGAAAGAACTGCAAGTCATCATGGTGGAAGCAGCTGTCAAGCATCCAAGATACCAGGATTAGAGTAATTGGCTCCCATTATTGGCTACATTTTGGAGAGTGAGTTTCCACAAGACTTCACAAAAGCTCACAAGAGGAGACTCATGAAGAAGGAAAGTTTCTCTCTCTTCCTAGAAGGCTCCCTCTATCAAAGAGGGAAGGATCAAGTGTGCAGGAGAGTACCAACTATCAAGGAAATTCCAACCATTCTAAAAGTTTGCATGAAGAGGCATATGGTGGTCTTTTTGCCCAAGAGTTAACCGTGAAGAAGAGTTTGCTTATGGGGTATGTTTGGCCAAGCCTGCATGTGGATGTCCGACATTGGTGTAAAAGTTGTCACAACTATGAGGTAAATGGAAATAAAATATCGGTACATGGTCCAAGGCAAATCGTGCTTGCAAATGGACCCTTTTGAAAAGTGGGGAATTGATGCTAAGGGTCCTTTTCCTAGGACTAAAAATGGTAAACTCTACATTCTAGTGGCTGTAGACTATATGACTAGGTGGCTGGAAGCATAAAGTGTGGCAAAGATAAATAAGAGGACAGTGAGAAAATTTGTCTACACTCACATTTGTTGTACTAGATTTGGCACACCTTTGGAGATTGTTTGGAGAAGGTTTAGAAAGGACTTGCTCACAGAAGTTTGTGAAAAACTTCACATTCTACATTGTCATAGCACACCCTACTACCCACAATCAAATGGTTTGGTGGAGAAGGCTAATGGTGTCATTGCAGGCATCATTAGAGAGATGGTGCAAAACAAGAAAAAGTTGTGGAATGACTTCTTAGATGGTGCCTTGCGGACGTATTGAACCACATATAGGGAAGCCACAAAGTTCATGCTATTTCACTTGGTTTATGGCCAAGAGGCTTTGCAGCCTATCGAGCTCAACATCTTAACGATACGGCTTCATGGCAAAGGTGCACAAGATGATCAAGAGGTATGGATGGAGAAACTTCTTACAATAGTGGAGCTTGAGTGGAAAAGAGAAGCAGATTACGAGTGCTAAAAGAGGAAAGCTATACAAGAAAAAGAAAAGCTCGACAAGAAACAGAAGGAAAAAGGCATCTATGAAGGAGATCTTGTGCTAAGGTATGACAATAGGCTTGATAATCGTTTTGATGCCAAGTTTGAAACTAGATGGCAGGGACCATACATAGTCAAGAAGGCTTTCAATTCAAGTTACTATCAGCTTATGTACTTGAATGGTAAAGAACACTCTAGGAAGGTAAACGGGTATCGTTTGAAGCCCTATTAGAGTCGCCTTCTACCAAAGGATCTACCAAAGATTTGTCAAAAGGCAGCTTTCTCATGTAAGTTTTGTTGCATGAATCATAAGTGTAACTTGAGCCAAAATGCCAAGGGGCCAAACAATGATCTTGTCAAGGACTGAGAAGCACACTCTTTGGAAAAGTTGCTTTATGATGATACATGAATATACCATCATCCTGGGGGAGGACTAATGATAACCATTTTTTGGCTATTCAAAAATTCCATAGTGAGCTACCTCACCCTATCAAATCACTCAAACAATGTGGTTATCCTCACCCTTTCACTGTACATAGACGTGAGTGAGTTAGGGGACTTTTCTCATATCTCCTTTTAAAAACCCTCAAATAGCTAGTCACTGGGCTAGTTGAACCAAAAAAATAAATAGAAATATATTATGGCCCTTTTGTGTATAAGTATTTCATTGTATATAGGGCCTAAGTATAGGGATTTTTTATTGTAATTATTTTTTGTATTTACTTAAATATTTCTACCCAGGTGTGCGTATTTGCCTATGTATGCTATTTACATTGTCTCATCATTATCACAGTTTTTCTTACCATTTTTGCATACTTTTCATTCCATATAGAAATATTTTCATGCAAGCTTCTCTTATTTTGGTGTGAATCCACTCCAAGAAAAAACCTCAAAAAAAAACCTTCCACCATCAATCATTTCCTTTCACTAAACTCCTATTTTCTACAGGTATTTTTCCTTACCTCTTGTAGATAAATATACATCAATAAAAACAAACGAGGACCCTCTTCATTTGATTCCCTATATTTTCATATATTTATTTATTTTATATATAACTCACACTATTCTAGATTAGTAGATTCCATAAATTGTTTATATATACTAACTTATTTTTTTTCATCATATCCATATATTATATTTATGCATAATCCACCACCATGCATATTTTCAAACCCCTAATAATCTATTAGGTCATGCTCTCATGCAAGGAGGGGCTCACCTTTGGAGCCTTATGCAAATTCAACAAAAGGGGGGTTACTGAAGACCTCTTTTGTGAAGAAAACTTTGCATAAGCCTCACCTTTGGAGCCTTATGCAAATTCAACAAAAGGGGGGCCACTGAAGACTCTTTTGTGAAGAAAACTAGGCATTTTGGTGGGATTTTTTATATCCATATCCACCCCGAATTTGAAGCATTGGTTAAAAGAAAAAATGTGAACCAAAAGTTGAATAATCATCTCAAACATTTTAATAATCTTTTGAGCTACCACGGGTAAGATAGGATTTTTTGTGTGGACCCCCGTTTGCCCACTTTTCTCACAAAGTAACCCATAGTCTTCTCTCACCTCCTTTCCTACTTCCACACACACACACACACACACACACGCTCATTCCTCTTCATACCTCACTCAAACCTGCAACTTTCATGGCTTCTTCATCTTTCTCACCATTCTCATCTCTCTCTTACTCCATAGCTCAACATTATCATCTCTACACACATATAGCTCAATTACTCTCTCTAGAATCAAACTCAAATTACCATAACCTCTTCATCCTTTGACAAAAACATAAAAAATAAGCAAATAACCAAGCTCAATCTTTACAAAGGGAGGAGTTTGATCATGGAAAATTCATCTTTTCCATGGTTACAAGAACTATGAAAAATTCCCTTTCCATCTTGTGGTTTGTTAGCTTGTACATTAGGATTTTAACTAATCTTAATGAGAGGTCTCCAACCTATAATTAGGCCCCACTCCTTCTTGTAAATCACCCCCCAATATCTCACATAGCACCCCAACACTCCATGTGTGAGGAGAGACTTAGACGTAGCAACCACTTTGTGAGCTTCACTCTTGGTGTGAGAGAAGCTTTCAAGCTACACATTGCAAGTGAGGGAGCATGAGTTCAAAATCTCAAAACCACTATTGTATATATTCCTCCATCTTCAATAAATTGAGGTTCAGTGCATCAAAGGTGTGATTTGACGTTCAAATCTTCGTCCTTCCACTTGTGTAATTTAGTTTGGTGAATTCAAAGTGACTTGTGTATTTTAAGTTTCTATCATTTGATCTTGTTTGAGAGAGTGTGTTAGTGTGTTTTCATTGCCAATTTTGTGTCCATTGTAAGAGGGTATTGTGGTGAAAGGTCTCCCACACCCTAATACAATATGTGTGTGTTGGCAATGTTTAGCATTCACTAAGCATTGAGTTGGTTTTGTATAAACTCTACGATAGAATCATAATAAACCGTTTCCATTTGCAAGTCACAAGCAAGGTATTATGCAAGTTTCATTCCTCTCTGTGTTCCCTTTGTTGTAGCTCTCTCTGCTCCATTTGGTGTGTCTTGGTGAGATATTGCTTGTGTGTGTTTTGTGGTGCATCTTCTTGGTTGTGACAAAATCTCTCTTGCATCCTAGTTGGCATACCATAACTAGGTGGTGCCCCTTCACAAGTTTGACTGTGGATTTGTTGTTGTTTCTTCTTGCTTGTGGTTGGCCCAACCCCAATTGAGCAGCTCAAGAGCCTTGAGGAGTGTTTAGAGATCACTTCTCTTGTTGCCCGCCCCGCCTCAATTTTAGTGCCCCCATGGAGGACGGCTTGTGTATGTTGTTGTGAATACTCATCCTTTAGAGTAATCAAGTAGCGTGCATGAATCACAAAAATTTGTATGACCCGTTTGTTTGTATTGTAAGGCAAAATGTGCATATAATTGTAAGCATAAAATAACAATTTCAACGAGTAATTCATAGAATTTTGGGCCCTCTTAGGTTAGATGAAATAAACGCTTCAATAAATCCTTTTATTTTGCCTCTTATCAAGTACAACCTTAGTTTGGATGTCTATATTTTTGTTTTGTTTTAAGCATCAGGTCATACATAGACCATGGATAATGGCCCAAGAATAGAGGTTTCCCCTTTCATTTCTCTCCAAACGTTAGAATAAACGTTGCAACAATTAGTAGAAAGATCCATTTTCAACAATGTATGTTGTTCATGTTTGGTGCCCAAAGAGTAGGAGAAATTCTTGCATTACCAAACCCTGTCATCCCGCCTCTTGTTGATTACCATAGATCATTTGATGTGCATATTTTTATTTTGTTGTAGGATAATTGCAATTTAGAAAACATTATTGTGTAAATATTTTTCAGAAAGAAAAAAACGTGTTGTCACTTTGAAATTGATTCAATGGAGGCCCAACGCCAAATATTAGGATATCCTCTCTTTTTTTAAGAGCCTAGTGAGAATGCCAAGCTATTTTTAGCAAATTTCAAAATGGCTTGCCGAGTGATTGGAGATGAGGAACATTTAGAAATGTTTGAGGTGATTTTGAGAAGGGATGCTAGGACTTGGTTTGACTCTTTATCTTAGGAGGCTAAGGGAAAATATAATGAAGGTGTTGATCATTTCAAGAGATACTTCTTTGACCCCCAAAACACTCAAAAGCTATGGCAAGACATTGTTTCTCACAAGAAAAAAGACTTAGATGACTACTACATGTATAAACAAGAGTTTCTCTGTCCTTGGGGTGTATGGGTGAGAAATGTTGCTAACCTCGGTGATGGTGCACAGTTACTAAAGAAGGAGAGGCTCATAGCCGGTCTCTTTCCCACACTCAAGATAAAATTTGAGGCGGGTGCACTTGCTACCTTTGATGCAACTGAAAAAAGGGCTGTTGAGAAAGTAAAGAAAGGTCAAGTGCCTATGGGGAGAGGTTCCAATAGAGGGTCCTACAACCAATGGAAAATTGCAAGCATCAACATCGAGAGATATTCTTGAGGTAACAGCTGAGGTGATTGAAAAGTTGAATGAATCCTTAAGCCTACTTGTCAATTCATCTTGCACAAGCTGTAGGTCCCAAGGGACAAACAAAGAAAGCAGAGGAGCAAGAGCCACAACCTAGGAGACTTTTTCAATGTTGGAATTACGTAGAGTCTGGACATGGGATGTATAATTGTCCTTGGCCCCATGGGTAGCTAGCGAGATCTTACTTGAATTATCCAGTCATGAATGCAGGTGAAGGAGCTAGTCAACAACCACGGCTTCTACAAAGGCCAAATGTAGCAAGACCACCTCCATAAGGAATAGAAGGAATTCCACCTTTGCCAGATGTTCATGTGGTAGAGGTGACAAATTCAAATGAGGTTGACAAGGAAGCAAATGGCATTAAGCATGGCAGTGGAAACGGTAAGGAAAAAGGAGTCAGGTCACAAAGTGATCATGGATGAGAAAAGAAGGCGAAGGAGACCAAGGAAGCCAAGGGGACTTGACATCGTATCAACCTTGAAGACTTCCCACTTGGACATGGTATGGCTCCATACAACCTATTGAAATACATGGGAGGTAAGGGTTTCGATATCTCATGGCCTCAATTTCTTGCATTATGCCCGCCAGTTAGAAGGGATTTAACGAAGGCAATTAGCACTAGGAGAAAGATAAAAGAGAGTTTGCCAGTTGTAAAAATTTCACAAGATGAAATGAATGAGGATATAACACCTGGCTCAAAAGATACGAAGGCTAGGAGTCATCAAGGAGCAGACTTTACTCAAGGAGGTAAGAAACCTTCTAGTAGAAAGTTTCATTTATACAGTGGAGAATTCAGAGTGGGTCTCTCCCAAGAAGAATGGAAAATGGAGGGTGTGTGTGGATTACCGTCCACTAAATGAGGCAACAAAAAGAGATCACTTTTTTCTCCCATTTAAGGCTGATATACTAAATGAAGTAGCTAGTCACAAAAAGTACATTGTGTGCGATGGCTACTCATGTTACTTTCAAATAGGTATCGCATTGGAGGATCAATTGGAAACAACCTTCATCACTACTTGGGGTTGTTATGCTTTCAGAGTCATGCCATTTGGCCTGAAAATTTTTCTTGCAACTCTCCAACGCTTCATGAACATGGTGTTTCAAGCATTTTTTGGAAAGTCCACTAGGGTTTTTATTGATGACTTTTGCATTTATAATTCAAAATCATTGCATCTATAGAGAGTAGAAGAAGGTTTGAAGAAATTGTACGACATGGGAGGTCAACTCAACCCTGACAAGTGCCACATAGGTGAGGATGAATTGATCTTGCTTGGTCACAAAGTTTCTTACAAAGGCATCGAAGCGGATCCTTCAAAGGCAAAGGCTCTTATTGAGCTACCATCACGCAAGAGTCTTAAGGAGGTCATCTCATTCATTCAAAAGGTGAAGTATATGTCACACTTCATTCACTTAGCCTCAGAGTTACTTCACCCACTACAAGAGGTCACTTAAATTCGAGTGCCACATTACCGGCATCACTAGCGGGCGTCGGGATATGTGTAAGTATGTATGGAGGGAGCTAATGTTTTTAAAAATTTTGATTTCAAATTTCCGACGCATGTTTCGGTGCCTATTCTGACGTCAACATGCATGCACTTTCCGACGCCGTCTCCGGTGCGCTTTTCGACACCTATATCGATTTTTGTACCAACGGTACCTGCAAAAAAAGAAACCGCGGGATTTCTCTGCGCATTTCACTTCTTCTTGCACCTTTCCTTACTCACCTCTAACAGATTTGGTGCGAAACAAGCATTCGGAAGTGCTAATCTTGCTTGTGGGTTAGCCCATAACACTAAGGTGAGATTGTTTTCATGTTTACTTGTAGATTTAGGGTTTAAGGTTTACTTTGTGTTTGTGTGCATGTTTTTGCAGGTTCCATGACATTTACAACATCTTTTATTGATCAAATAGGACAAATGTGAGTGCTCGAACCTCTAAATGCATATTAAATTTATTTAAATCAATTTTTATATTAATAAAAGAAAATTTCATGCTTAAAACTTTGAATGCTTTAAACTTAAAGGAAATTATGGTTTGTGATGTGAAATTTTATTTTGAAGTATGAAAAAAATTTGGGCCGACCCTACGCTTGGGACTAGTGTGGTCTGTATATCGAGCGGCCCCACACCTCAGTCTAGTGTGCCCCCTATACGTAGGACTCCTATGCCCCCTACACCGACAGGTGGTTCATCCTTGAGACAAGGTAGGGGTCATTCTGGAGGTGGTGGTTGTTGTGGTATCAATTCTACAGATGCGTCCATACCACCGAGAGAGCGTCCACCACTCTCTTCAGTAGAGTTCACCGATTGGCACACAACGTACACCTTGGGGATCACACGAGCATGATCTGGCAAGGTGTAAAAGAGCAGGGATGGGTCTATTGTGGCAGATAGGGTCGAAAAGGCCATGCGATAGAGGATACAGCTCTGTACGATTTAGTTTCGTCACTCTGTGATGGATAACCTCGATGTTGAAAGAAAGAAATACATCGTAGAGGCCATTCACAGAGAGTACAGGCCGACAGAGGGGTACAATCCAGTCTCAAACTTGAGCGTGGCAAAGTCCACAATGTCACATCGTTGGTCAGAGACGAGACACATGTACAATGACGGTAGTCCCAAGCCGGGCATGGCTGGATGCAGAGGAGTGGGCAGGGATTGCATGAGAGACACAAGACAATCCTCAGAGATTTCAGTAGTAGCAGAGAGATGCAGCTAGAGCACATTTGGAGTCTGTTGGAGTGTCACATCTTGGGAGTGGAGGCTACAATACGCTTTGACATGAGTTTATAAGTATTATAGGTATGCTTTAAATTATGGAGAATATATATTTTATTTGAAGATTTATCTAATGATTAAACCATAATATTGGAGGAAGTTGCCGTGAAGCGTCTTTCGACACGCCGAGAGGAGAAGTATGGGTACAAGCATGGACTTGTGGCCCTTTTGACCTAGCTACAGGAGGAGGGAAAGGACTCAATTGGGAGGCATTACCATGAGGGTATTCTCACTCAGTGATTGTTTGCATATGTACAATTTTGTAGTGCTTATGTTTATGGTTTATGGTTATGTTTATGGTATGGCACATATGTTATGGTTAAGATTTGGTAGTCAAGTTAAGGTTATGGTTTTTCTATGATGGTATGGAAATCATGTGATGGTGATGGTTATGGTTATGGTTGTGAAATGATGGTATGGTTGTTATGGTTATGGTAAGACAAGCAAGTTATGGTTATGGTATGGCAAATAGGTTATTGGTTTTGCAGTTTTTGACTCATGTTTTAATTATGGTTATAAAATATTTATGCCGTTATGCCATGATCAAGCTTTTGATTTTGTGGTTATGTTTTTCTTACAATTTTGCTAAGTTGACACAAGAAGTAGGATTTGCATGGTATGATGAGCTTGAAGAGTAATTTTGTAACATTAAAGACGTTTTGTCAGAGCTACCAGCACTCATGCCTTCTTGTTGGGAGGACACAATCTTTGTTAGCTCTAGTGTTGGGAAGGGTTTGGTGGATACAGGCGTATGCACACCAAACCCTGTGGACACTCTATTTTTTCAAAAAAAAACATGTAACTCAGCCTAAGATGTGTTGTAATCATGATGTGATTAGACCATATCCTCTTTATTTCTCTGAGTCTACACCCTTGTAAGAGGCCGGATGGCCATGGGAAAGCCCCCTAACTTTTAGAGTTGAAACCCTTAGTTTTGAAAAAAGAAATATCATTAGCTGAAGGAAGTAAAAAACGTGCAATGTTGAGGCTTCTTGTGGCTACAACTTGTAATCTTCTTTTCTCCTGAGCTGGTAATCAGAATTCTATTCTGAATAGCACATTGCATTTCTTGTCTCTTGCTTTACAATCTAAGCGTAATCATTTCCAATTCTGTTGTGGTTCACGACGTATTGTTTGTGAGCTAAATGTATTGATTTGGGAGTTAAAATGGTTGTTTTTTTATGTTTTGACCATGGATAAGTATTTCTATGCTTAAGGAAGATCCTTCCAAGTACTTCTGTTTCAGTTTTCTACACATTTTTTGTGATGGATCTTGATTTATGTACCTTCCCAGATGGTGACAGAACTTGGTAGGATTGATCCCATAAGTGTTGTGATACCTCTCCTTAAGTTTCATGGCATTCTGAATTCGTTTGGATACCGAAAAAGCGTGATGACATTAAGTGGTGAGATTGGATGCATACTGATTGTCTGACTAGGAAGTGGTTGATTTGCTTTTGTCTTAGAAGGAGTAGCCCTTGAGTTCACTTTGATGAAATTGACACTCTCATTAAGTCTCCATGCCCCATCTCGAGTCGCTTCCTTGCATATTGACATTATGTTAGTACAAAAGAGCTATGCTGCAAACGTCTCACAGCGACCCGCTAACATTGACGCCGCTGCCGGGAAAACCAATCCTTAGGTGGTGAGTGACTCAATGTACAAAAAAAACAAAAAATCTCCCGTCAAGCTTTTGATACCCGTTCCGCTTACCCATAGACATTGAAGCAGCTAGACGTAGGTTTAGTGCTTGATAGAAACTAGAGTCCGAGACTAGCCAGTGCTATTCCTTAAGAGCAAAGAAAGATGTGAGTAAAGTACAAGATAGTATTTCGTTCTTTGATTTTTCACATGCTTGGAAAGGGCTGTTCCACCACACACATTGTTGTTATTTCCGTACTATTAAGTTCAGTTAAGTTTGCATATTCATTTCAGTCATAGGAATAGGTTAAGAAACAAATTACACCATCATTTGTGGCCAAAAGGATCGAGGAAAAATTGTCAAAAACCTTATTTTGGTGTTGAAGACCATAACTCGGAAAAAATTGAAGAAGTGATGGTCAAAGCTTCAAAATTGGACCAAACCCAGTAAAACTTTCAAGAAGGGGATAAAAACACTTTTTGGAAAAGACTGTGCAAAAAACTGCCAATTTGCTTGCCAAACATGGATCACGATCCATGTACCTTTTTGGCAAAATGTGCTAAAATTATTTCCTTTGCTGAGAACAGGCTCTCACGCATCAAAACCTTGATTTTGGTGAGAAAAAGAGGGCTAGAAGATCATAAAAATCAAAAGATTGGGGTGAGCAGACCAAAACCTTGGAAAAAAGGGAAAACAAGGAAAAACTGAACCTTTATTTGCCCAAATCCAAAAAGGGATGAAAATTGGGACCAACTAGAAGCAAGGAATCAACATAACCAAATTTCATGCCCAGGTGCTTCCCAACATGGATCGCGATCCATGTTCTAGGTACACATCTGACATTAAGATTTGACCAGTGTACTCCTGATTACTAGTTGAACAACTTTTCCAAAAGGAGCCATAGACAAAAAGTGAAAAAAGCTGGTCAAAATACCAGAAAAGGAGTGGTTTGCAAAAAACCGCAAAACAGACACAAAATCCTGCTTCTCACTTGGAAAAAACTGACCAAATCCAAAAAGACTTGCGGAATAGCATCATCATACCTTGTGTGATCAACTCACAAAGTGTCAGTCCAAAATCTTGCCAAACATGGATCGCAATCCATGTACCTTTTTGGAATTTTGAGCTGATAAAAGACAAGCAGGGAAGTGATGACAATTGGAGCACTTTATCCTAAAGACCCTTATCATAAAATTTCAAAAAGAGGGCAAAAGGTGGCAAAAATCAGATCAAGGCGGAAACCACTCACATAAACCCTAAAGCTGACTTTTATCTGTCCAAAAATTCTTTAAGCCATTCAAAAATCATATAGTTAGCATCACTAGGCCAAGGACTAGCTGTGGGACAAAATTTAGTGTATTTTGACACAAAGGAACATGGATCATGATCCATGTTCCCCTAACACAAATTGATACCAAAGTAGTATAATAGCTAGAGGGCATCATAGAGAGTCTAGTGGTCCTTCTAGAGTTGTAATTGGATGCAAGAAACCATTCCAACAGCTCAGAACTGACAAAAGCCAGGCAAAGTGACAAAATCAACTTAGCCTCCAATCCAGAGATTCATTTCCAAAAAAATTGGTTCTAGAAGACCTCTTAATCATGTTAAAACTGATGATCGCAACAAAAGTTCAATTGGCTTCTCAACATGGATCGCGATCCATGTACCTCTGAGTCAAAACAGAGACATAAACTTACCATACAAGGAGCTAGTCCATAGCAACCTGGTGCTTCTTTCCAAATTGAAATTGGATCAAAATTGTTGAGGTTGTGTAGGGAATTGTGTGCTAAATTTTGTCGAACAAAAGCAAGAACTAACAAGAACATCTATAAGCTTATAGCTATCAAGCAAATTCTTGACAGGTTGCATGTACTAGCAGATACTACCCAGCCCAAGCAAGAACAAACGGGAGATTCAAACTATTTAATGAGGTAACTTGGTTTGGATTTTTTTTGTTACCAATTCTTCATGAATCTGCGATCAGGAAGATTGTACCAAAATAGGAACCACAACATCTTTGATCAAGGGAGTAATCACTCAATGAAAGAAAGTGTGAATCAGAGACCACTGCCACCTTTGGAACCCATTTTAGAGGAGAGTTTCTCTGACACTTTTTTTGAGAGATCATACGGACTCATGACTAAAGATTCTAACAAGTCAAACCCTAAGGGAACAACTTTGATGGGTGCAAGTCCTTCTCAGCCTACATCTGATGTGAAATTGTTGTATTTGAAGTTTCAATTTGAAAATGTGCTTAAAGCCAAAATCTATAAGGATGGAATGGACCGCTATTGTGTTAAGTTGGAAAATAAGCCGAGCAAGTTCAGAGACCTTGTAAATGTTGATTATGACGGGGATAGATATTTTGACTGAGAGGGAATGATGTACCTAGTGGTTCATAACCCTTTTATTGTGGATAAATGGGGAATGACCAGCACCAAGGACAAAGTAGATAATCAGTTGGTCGATGCACCACCCAAAATGGAGAAACAAAATGCGGTACTCAAATGCACCAATGAGACAGAGCGCCTTAACACAGACAACACATATGTGGGGCTTTATAAGTTCAATAATGGAGAAAAAACACTCTATTATAGATGTTACGAGCCCCGCATCAAAAAATTAACAGACCGAAAGAACTTGTATGTTTACACGTACACGGAGGGTAGAAGTATTCAGGTGGTCATAATGGACAAGTATGGCCGAAAGTACTCCCAATGGATCGGAAGGAGTTAGAGAGATATACATATTTTGGAGGACCACTCCACCAATACTATGTAAATCTGGAAGAGGTAAAAACCACGACTACTCACATCAGACCTGAGACTATACTTGAGAGCCCCTTGAGAACCAGAGTGGAGGATTCTTATGGACATGAACGAGTTCCAAAAACAGAACCTTTAGGATCGACGACAACTAGGGCTTCCATGAACACACATAGGGGGAGTATTGTTCCTGAATTCACTTACACCACTGGAATCCCTGCGACTATTACACAAGATCGACTTGATGAACGTATAGTGGATAGGATCCCACTGTTAGTACCAAGAGGAGATTATGAACCAAAAGAAGCCACCCCAGGGGGACTAGGAGTTGTTAGAATGGTTGTAGAGGCCAGGCGTATGCGACCATCTCAGGTGGAAAAATGCTTGCCCAAAACGTATAATGGATATGGAGATCCGTATGCCCATGTTTCAATCTTCAAACAAGTATTGAGAGCGGAACGGGTAACTTCTTTCCACACTCAATATGAAGGATTTGGGTTGACATTAGAAGGTACTGCCCTGACTTGGTTCCTACCATTAAACAGCTTGGAATTCCCAAGTATTGAGCAACTTCTCCGAGAATTCGCTGAGGAATTCTCAAAAAGAGGGATCAAGCATAACCTTGTCTCCTAGATCTATGCATTTAGGCAAAAGGAAAAAGAGAAAGTGAAGGAAGCATCGCTTCGTTTCAAGCAGTACATAAAAAGATGCCCTTCTCGAGAACTACCTCAGGATGAAAGACTATCAATCCTCTTCATAGAGGGATTGGAAAATGACATGCTCAAAAAGGACTTGCACCTGAAAGCATGTGTAACCTTTGAGCAAGTCACGAAAGAGGCATTGTATCTTGTAGATAACTGGAAAGCATATGGGGAGGTGACTGAAGACACAGATCAGGGGACTAGTAGCACCTCTTCAACCACAAGTGAGTCCACAAAAAAATTGGGAGGGCAAAACCCAACTGTGCCGGATGTTGATTGAATGATCAAGGAAGTGATCAGGAGGATAAACCAAGGAAACAGGAAACACACGACAACCACCCACCCAAAAATGCAATACTTGTCGAGGTTGCCATCCAACCTAGTGGTGCAAACTCCAAAAAAGGCCAGGAGTGAACGCACAACGAATATTGAAATGGTGTGCTACAGAATTAAAATGGACAAACCACGAAACTCATGAATGTTTCTATAATTAGAACTATGTTAGAGAGAGACAATAATGGGAGACAACAACTTCCACCCCCTCCAAGGTACCAAGTGGGGCCAAATAACGCAATCTTGGGTCAGGAAAAAGCTCAACCTGTCTTGGGACATCAACCTCCTTTACCCCAGGAAAATAGGGCTATGGTTAGTATTTCTCAACCCATAGAACCACCTTCTGATCAAATTATGATCCAGGTAGTCTCATACCGAGAAGATTCCAACAATACTTATGAAAGGGAAATTGATAGGAATGCATATGCTCCAAAGGGACATAATCCATGGATAATTCCGGAAGAAATGCCCGAGCCCTCATACATAGCACAACCAACCAAAAGTCATTACTTGGTCGATGAGAATATGCTCATGTTTATGGCAAATTAGGGCTACAAACCTAGAGGCTACCCTCCTGAAATAGGACAACTGATGGGAGCTCCACAAGCTTCTCCACCACCTATAGGACCATGCTATGAAATGTGGTGGTGATCACTGGGCTAGAGTTTGTCCAAACAAAGAGAGCGGGTGAAATTTTTTGGATTCTGTGACGGATGCACGACCGACCATCTTATTCCACACTACCCAAAAAACCCCAAAAACAAAGGAAAAGCAACTATGAACAAAATAGGGATTGTGCCAAGCTCAAGTGGATCAGAAACACAACCAAACATTCCAATAAACCCAGTCACTAGAGCTCAAGCACATGAGGTAGCAAGGAATGTCTAGCCAGCCAAACAGAGATAGATAACTTGTCTGTCCGAACCCCTAGAATATTTTGAAGGACGAAATGAAACAAGATGAAAGCCAAAAAAGAAAAGGAAAAAACGGCGTTGAAAACCAAATTGCAGAAAATAGAGGAACAACTTCAAAGGGAACACTAGGCAAAATATGAACCCCCTAGGGGCCCTTTGGGATTAAGGTTAATTAGAGGCCAGCCAATGAGAAGAGGGTGGTGGACACACTCTATGCCCTCAAAAATGTAGGGGGACAAAGTAGTCTTACACTTCTTAAATGGGCTCTTACCTAGTGAGAAGGTGGGGTGGGGTGGGGTGGTGGGGGGGTGGACCATATGGAACCTCCAACTTCCCTCCTTTTTGATCTGGTTATGAAAGAATCCCAAAAATTTGAAAATTTTCAAAATTCTCAAAACTCAAATTTCATCTTCTTAAAACCCCCCTAAAACTATTTTATGGTCAAAAAACATTTTTTGACCTCAAAAAGTCAAAACGTGCACCCAAAAACCCTAAAATTCAATTTTTTTAAAAAAAATTTGAAAAATATTTTTTTGCTATCCAGAGCTCCCCCAAAAGTAGTTCTTAGGCAAAAAGTGATTTTCTCTCTCTAGAACCCCTTTTCCAACCCCTCCTTAGTTGCAACCATCACACTCATCCTCTACTCCAACACACACTCTCTCTCTCTACACCATCTCCATTGCTGCAGCAAGGAAGCTCCTCTCTCCTCCCCTACCACCTTCCATTGCCACACCAAGCAAAGGTTATCCACCTTCTCCTCCCATTGCCACACCAAGCAAGGGTTATCCACCTTCTCCTCCCATTGCCACAAGGGTTATCCACCTTCTCATATCACTTTATCCTCTGTACATTGTAGCAACAAGCAAGGTCCTTCGCCTCCTCCTAGTTTTCTTTGCTCAACCATGGCCAACTCTACTTCGCAAAGGCGGCCAAAGGATGAGGTCACAGCACTTGCATGCCACAACACTAGAGGTGAAGATGATGAGTGGGTGCTACAAGAGTTCACCAAAGGTGCTTGGGTATACATGCAACCATCTGCTATTGGCCCTCATCGTGTGCGGAATCGTGCAAACTTGGATCTTCATTGGAAAGGAAAGCTCCTTGGCTTCAAGAACCGCAAAGACAAGGGGACCGTAGCCATTGTGCAACATATTTTCTCAATGTCAACCATGCATTTGAAACAACCACCTCGATTTCCAACACATTGTAAGTACATGTAATGAGAATACAAAACTAGGTGTGAAATCACAGCGTAATGTTATTATAGATTCATACTTAAGATTTGTCATGCATTTATAGTCATATTTTCATCCACGTTGGTGGAGGAGCAGCCACTACATAGTCTCTCCGGCACATTCAATGCTATACATGCGGATATTGGAGCAATAATGTTCCCACATCTTTGCCCAACCAAACTGGTTCAAAGAAGGATTTTCTTCTATTCTCACTCCTATATTGTCCCTACTTCTACACAAGCGTTTGGAATGCTTGAACCCATCAAAGTAACTTCCTTATTAAGTATGGAGTGGCCGGTGCTAGATTTGTGGTCGGTAGCATCTTTCAAACAAAAGATGATAATGGCTGTCCAAAACTCTTTGAAATACTCTAAAGCTTCTAGGTCTGTGGGCTTGAGTTGGTGTTTGCCTATTCATTGTTTTGTGCACATTTTTAAAGAGTTTGGATTTGTGGAGACTACCACAATGCTTGTATGTAAAGATGTGCATTACGAGGAATTAGGAAGGCTTTTAGAAGAGGACTGGGGTTTTGTGGAGGGCATGCACAACGGAGACCGGTACCATTGTAAGGTTGGAGCTTCAGGTATTGGAATGGGCTATTTGAAATCCCGCACCTCCGTGTACATACGATTTCACTATGATCGTTGGATGTGCAAGCTTGGAGTGTGGACTCCCTTACAGAGTGTAGATGGTGCTATTGCAAGCTTTGACATTGCAGTGAAGATGCCCAACGATGCTTTGGAGGAAGTCCAAGTGAACAAGCATTGGACTCTCAGTAATGTTCGAGAACATTTGGTTATTATGGGTTTTGAGGCCCTTCAACAAGCACAATTTCGTTTACAAGGTCACAAGGTGAGAATCCTTCCACCACATTTTCAATACATCATGGTTTGTCGATCATTGGATGCTTATTGTAATGAATGTCAGCAGATTGGGAAGAGAATGGAAGACAAACTGAAGGTTGAGGAGGACTAGGGGATGGATGGAACTATGCTATCAATCTTATAACTTTGTAACTCTTGCAATTTTCAAACTGATCCCCGCTGTAATCAACATGATTTGCTTTGGCAAATCATGCCTTTGAATATAATTTTTTGCATTGGGATGAGAAATCATTTTTTGGTGAAAGTGCCTTTTTTTTAATGTCTTAAAAAAAGGGTCCATTATAAAAGGGGGTCCACCTAACTCATTCACTATTTTCACTTTTGCAACTCTTGAGCACCTCCACTCTCTGTCTACACCCCAGGCTAGACATGGATGCTTCCACAGCCTCTGCATCTGCAGCCACATCCACCCCTTTGTCACGCTTCATCCTCTTCCTCGAGGACACCAAATACAAAGGGAAGTTGGACCTCCACACCTTTTTTACTCATCTCCCTGACCTTGATGCCACAGTTTCCCTCACATGGATGCATTTGCCGAGATTTTTGCGTTCATGGAGGAGCACATCATAAAATATTCTGTATCTATCCCCCCACATGTAGGGATCTGGGTGCCTTGCGATCTTTTGTGCTATATACACAAAGGTGATTGCCCATTCTCCAAGCGGTTGCAACGATTCCAAGAAATTGCAACCGATGCAGGCCATTACTTGGACGAGCGAGCCCCAAGGGTGTCAGCGCTCAAGAAGCATAAGTTGGGGGTGGAGTACCTTTCTCGGCTCGCAATATTTATCTTCTTGGTGAGAGAGGAACCTGATTTGGAGGAGCTTTGCTTACCACACCTTCAGGTTGGGTCCTTTATCAAGGACACCAAGGAGCAGCAGGTTATCCCCATGAACCCTGCACGCGGAAGGAAAGGCACACTGGCTCGACTACCCTAGGGGTCTTGAGGAAGTGGTTGAGAAATCCATAGTTGCGGCTTCCCTAGTGACACTCCAGTGCCACTACCACTGACGAATGTGGCTATCCCAGAGGTAGAAATCAGCCGCTTCTCCTTAGTGTTAGTGGATGGGGAGGAGTATGTGTTCTTGCATGATTTGGAGAAAGCATTTGGCCAGTGCATGGATGAATGCTTGAGCGTGCTATGCAACAGCACCAAATGTCCCTTAGACAATACGCCAGATGCCCTAGAAAGCAAGCTCTTGCCAGATGGGGACTCTGTTGCTGACACTATTGCAGTTGTATGTGCGGAGGTCCTTGCAGCAGAGCAGTTGCACGTGGATGATGAAGAATTCCAAGCCATGCAAGCCAAGGTTGAGGCTGCTAGGATGCCTATGCCATTATGCAACCTCCCATCTGATGATCCAAAGGTCGTATCTGTGGTGCATGGGAGCATTGACTTGGATGCAAAGGGCAACAGGGAGGAGGAAGACAAGGAGTAGGAGGTAGACTGTATCCTAAATTTCATGTTACTATTTTATCCTTCATTGTCTTTTTTCTCAACCGTCATCGGTTTATGACAGGATGTCGTGGAGGTTGATGATTTTGTTGCAAGGACGGGTGGCAAGCGGACGGGCTTTGGACCTCAAGCTTCCCTTGCGCATTACCTAGGACAACTCCCCCTGGCGATGTGGCCATTATCCATAATGAATTTACTCCCCAAGCCCATTTTATGACTTGGTCTTTAAAGCTTTGAGCAAGTTTATTTGTTTGAGCACCATTGCTCAAACTGCGCATCAAGTGTTCCTGGTGCGTAGATCCCTTGTATGCACAGCGTTTGGCACTGGCTTTCGTGGTAAAGTGCTTGCCCAGATAGGGATACATGCTTCCATTGGCTCAACTGATCCAAAGGCCATAGCGCAGTCCCTCTTGACTGGGGAGTTGCCTTATGCGCAAAATAGGCGCCAGGAAATGGTCAAAAAAATTATGAACTCCTCAGATACATGATGTAAAATCACCGTTTTGGAAGTAATAAAAAATATTTGAAATTGTCTCTCTATCTTGCAAATTCTTTTGAATGTGATTTGTCAATCTTGAAAATTGTTTCAATTGGTGATATGAGAATTGTTTTGATAAGTGACTTTGTAATTTCAAGTTCTGTATGTAATTTTAGTAAATTTAGGTATTTTATGTTACCTAGGGGGTAGATAAGAATACCAAGGGCCAAAAAAAGCCTGGCAACAAGGACGCGCAAATGGCCCATCCATCAATTTTGGATGGGCCATTTGCGCGCCCTTGTGGCCAGGCTTTATTTTTCCCCTGGTAGGCTTATCTACCCCCTAGGATACTTACAAAGCACAAATTTATTGAAATGAATTGGTTTTGTATCATTAATTTAGATGCACCCTTTCTATGGCAATTCCAGCATATGTTCACACTCAAGGACACTAGAAAAGGTGAAATCAATTATGAAATGAAGTTTCCAACACACTATCACCTACTTTAGCTCTACCTAGTACACCCCTGCACCAAAAAGTCCAATTACATTGGACATTTGAAAAATCCAAATTAATGTTGCATAGACAGTTGGTTTCACAATATGTTTTTTTTTTGATATCCTATAGGGAATTCAAAGCTTGAAATGGCCAAAAAAGGGTGTCCACAAGGATCCATGTAAAATAATGTTGCAAAAACAATAGGTTTTAGTAAATTTGTGCTTTTTAAGTACCCTTGGGGGTAGATAAGCCTACAAGGGGCAGAAAAAAGCCTGGCCACAAGGGCGTGCAAATGGCCCATCCAAAACTGATGGATGGGCCATTTGCGCGCCCCTGTGGCCAGGCTTTTTTTTGCCCCTTATAGGCTTATCTACCCCCAAGGGTACTTAAAAAGCACAAATTTACTGAAATTACATACAGAACTTGAAATTACAAAGTCATTTCATTACAAAGATAATAGACACAGTAGACACAATTGTTGATCATCTTGTCATTGGAAAGTCAAATCATTACAGAGATAAGGGTGTGCAATACAAAAAGAGGGGTAACTTTGGCTAATGCTCGAAGTCTTGTCGCAATTGACGTGCAAGCTGCATATCTTTTGGCTGGATTTTCACTCGCTTTGCATGTATGGCGCATAGGTTGGTATCTTCCAACACCAAAATGATGTGGGCCTCTGCAGCTTCTTGAATAGCCTCTACCGCTATTGCTTGCATTCTATACTGATTTCCATAGCTTTGAAGCACCTCCTTCACAGTGCGAGCAAAGGGGGCGCGTTGAATCAAAAGCTCCGTCGTCTTCTGGTAGTGGTGGATTTTTGCAAATCCCCTTGCTATTTTTCGGCGCCGCTGCGGTTGTCTTGGGGGCACTTGCACATTTGCTGGTGGACGGCATTTAGGATTCTTGAAAAACTTAGACTTGTGCCTATTTACATGCTTAGGGGCTGGTTCTGCAGCCTCTTCGGATTCTTCCTCTTCCCTTGGCTGCCGATCTTGTCATGTGGGGAGAGCTCCCTAGACTCCAGGCAATGTCTTCCCCCCAACGGCCACCTGGTGTGTGCGCGGTATTTTTTCTCGCAGCCATGGTGGCTCACTCTCTGATTCAGTGTCTGTATGGACCACCCGAGTCCTGGATGGTCCTGCTTGTGATTGGTGGCGCAACGGTTGCTCCGTATTGGACTCTGTTGTTTGCTGGCCCTCTTCTTCTCTCTTCTTCTCGCCAGCACTGGGCACGTTGCTTCATTCTCCTTCTAGGTGTTATATCTTGAGGAGGTGGAGATTCAACAGTCCTCGATGACTCTTGTGCCCTACCACCATGCCCACTACTAGATGAGTTCCTGGAACGGCCAGGCGTTCGTGGCCGTTTTCTTGTGCCTTTAAGCAATGACGGCTTCTCACATCCTTGGAGGGTGTTTTTGTTGGCAGGAGGATGCTCTTTCGCGGTTTGTTTGGTGCACGCCATTTCGTTGGTAAGAGCTCACCTATTCTTAAGAAATGAGTGGTTTATGAGAGCATGCAATATTTATGAGGGCCCGTTTAAAAAGGGCCCTGTTCACACTAACTTTTTTAAAAAAAGTATTATTTTTTAAATAAACATGTCTCTAAGAGTTGGACCCTGCGTTCACGTTTAGTGACTCGCGCAGTATCCACTTTGATCCTTGTCGCACTCTGCATTGCCGCCATGCAGCATGCTTGGTGGGACCTTGCGACATTTGCCACTTGTTGCTCTGCTCTTGACGACTCCATTTCCGCACTTCAATAGCAATCTTGGATTGTCGCGCACACTCCATTGTGAGCTTACGAGCAAATGTTGTGCGAAAAAACCAATTGAACATCTCCTCCAAATAATTGGATTGCACCATTCCACCACCATGTCGAGTATTTTTGAAGTACACTCCCCTTGCTCGATAATGGGAGTTCTCCATGCCTTGAGTGCTAAAAATTTCAAGCGATCCATACTTGTGCATAAAAAATGCACCATGCGCAAACAAGATATGCTGTTCACATGAGTAAACGATCCACATTATTAAATAAAAACAATCCCTTGTAATGAATACACCATGTAAAATGACTTACCATGTAATGTGTGATGTTATTTTCACCTCAAGAAAGGGTGAAGACCTTGGTAAAATCCGCCAAGGCTTCTTGAAATGATTGGCGTTGTTCTTCTATTGTGCTGTTAAGGCCCATAAGCTTGACCATTTTATCAAAATGTGTCCAAACTTGCTTGCGCTTGTTTTCAAGCTCGCCATTTGAATCATTGTCGGTAGTAGCTTTGCATAACTCCTTCCAAAGCTCCCAAAGGTTACCTGCCTACTGATTGGAGCTGTTTTGAGCATCATATCTACTTGGCTTTCCTTGGGAAACTTTCTTCAAAAAGTGTCTAGCTTTTTGTCCACTCATTGACACTTGTTGAGCAATTTCATGGGCCTCCCCTGTGTTCTTTGCAGCAACGATAGACACATTTCCACCGTGACAGCCAATGGAATTCAAGAGTACCTCCACTCTTTCGATCGCTTCTTGGGACTTTTCCAACGGTTTCATTGTGAAAGCATAGTTAATGTGGAGCTTCAATAGCCTATCAAAAATGCGCATGAATGCATGTAATGTACAAAAATGTACATGTGATAGAGGAAATCGAAAGATTGGATTCCAAGCGTGGTCCTTTTGATCATGGTCTGGGGCATTGAGCATGGGAGATCTCAGAATAGACGCTTCCCATTCTCTACCTTCATCTCCGACATCACGACAATCTAACCCCTGTTCTCCATGCCCTTGCTATGGAAGCATGGAACCGGCCTTTGCAGTGCTCGTATGTGATTTTTTTCCATTAGGTTTGTACCCTCGAGTGCAAAATGGACAAGGCATGAGAGAAGAAGCCCCTTGTTTGCAGCCAAGCAAACACTTTATGGTCTTCAAATCCCCACCTAAGTGCCACTCCACATCATAACTACCAAAACCCTCAATCTCCAACTTATGACCTGCAATTTGGGAGTGTATTACTTCTATGATCCATGGAGTTCTCTCAAAAATCCATGAAAGTACTCCATTGGTCTCTTTGGGCACCTCAATAGCACCCAACCACCAAATGTCTTTCTCTGATTGCACGCTAAAAGATGGGGTGGGAGATGGCTCGACTGAATCCCTTCTCTTGGTTTGCAGAAGGGCCTCGCTCATTAGAGTGACACTTAGCCTCTCTAACCTTTGGCCTTTCACTATTTGACACTCATCGAGTTTCAGCACAAAAAGCGACTTTTGTGCCAAGCACTACAAAATAAATAGTGCTAAGACCTTAAATTTCAGAGTCTATGATAAGAATAATACCAAAGAAAAAAGTAAAGTGTGTCACCTTCTTCAGGTAAGTCGTAAAATCTAAGCATGGCTTCTTGAAGCCTTCTAAGATCCACGAAAATATTGTTCCACATTGTGTAAGGAAAGCCCTTCTCCGAAGGTCTTATGGATTGTTTCTTACCTTTTCCCCTTGTCTTTGTTGCGCACGAAGCATACAGGGAAGTTGGCATTGTGTCCTCAATGTGTAGGTATGTCCCAATGCGGGAGAACACATCTTCGTTTGTGGCGTTCTTTGCGAGCTTGACCTTGTGAGGAACGGGAAATAGGTTTTCCACAATGCCATGTTCTTTGAGGGAATCCTTTAGGAGTTGGAAAATATCCTAATAGGCTTTGGTGCTGATTCCAGCCTCATCACAAGCTTGTTGAACGTCATCATCACTAACCACATTTCTTAATTTACGCATAAGGTCCTTGGTGACTGCATCCTTAATGTGCTTACCTCCAGGTGATTGTAAGATAGAAATCACGTCCTGGGTATTGAAACAACTACTAGTGAGAAGGTTGACTCGATCATCTTGGCTTGTTCCACCGCATGCCTCCTGGATGAAGTTTCTAGCAACAAATAAACATAAATGTTAGAAAATAGTGTGAAGTAAGAATGCATCAAGCAAGTAAAGACCAAATCACCTTGTGGCTGTAACTCGTCATTTGCGTGCTCCTCTTGAATGTGCAAGAGTTTCAATGGATGAATACGTGCGTTTGCGTTCCCTTGCACCAAGGGGTGTTTCTTTCAAGTATGTGATGGTGTTGGTAAGCTTCTGGATGTGGGACTCCTTTTCTTGCATTTGTTGTTCAAGAGTTTTAACTACCCTCTCCGAAGAGGCAACACTCTCTTGTAATGCCTTCGTCTTGAGGTGAAGAGCTTGACATTCGTGCATCCACATATGCAAAGAAGCACCTGCACCCATACACAACCGCTTGGAATAGCCTAACAAACATGCTTCTCCCCTCCCAAGAAATTGAAGAAATGTGGAAAGGCTATTAAACGGTGGATGGAAGCGGCTTATAGGATCGTAAGGGTACAAATGGCCATCCACCCAAATGTCAACATTGGTCTCACAAGCGGTGTGACATTCCTGTGATGACCTTTGATCACCTTCACTAGTGGTCTTCGGTGCAAATGTCGTGGGTAAGCGAATATGTATGCTTTTGGTGTGCGGAGTACGTGGTGGTGGAAGAAAACCATTTGTGATGTCCGTGAGTACCATGGAAGAAAACCATTTGTGATGTGCGTGAGCACCATGGAAGCTGTTGCGTGAGGAAGCAAATGATGAAAAGATAGAGGGGGAAGGGTAGAGAGGTTGAGGAAGATGGGAGGAGAGGAGGAGGGAGGGGGGGGAGGGAGATATTGGGGAGGAGGAGGAAGGTAGGGGCAGGGAGGGACAGGAGAGGGAGAGAGAGAGAGAGGAGGGAGGAGGGAGGAGGAGGAGAGAACAAAATGTTTATTACTTTTTGGGGGAAAAGAGTTTTGAAAAAATGGACTTTCTAAGCTTGTGGGTTAACGCTAGGTTGGTAACCTAACAGGACATAAAAGTGTCCTTTCAGGGTTTTGAAAAAAACCTCCAAAACCATAGTAGATCCACTCATTTTGTAAAATCCTTTCATAAGGTTATAGTTCAAGGCCTACTACACATGGAAAAAATAAGAAACTTGTAAAATTTCTCATCTTTTGGTCGCACCAAGCCTCTAAAGTTGATGGACCAGTACATTTTCATCAAAACAGTCATTTCTTATGTTTTTTTACATAAAAATAAGATTAGGGATTTTTGTAGGACTTGAGATAAATTCCCTAGTTGACTTCAATGGGTTGGTGATCAGAATATATGAGTGCTTCTCACTCACTATATTTTGTTTTGCCAAAAGAAATAGGCACAAAAAAGTTGAATTTTTACCAATCTACAAACCTATCATCAAAGTTTCTATAGCCACGCTCAATACAAATAATATATGCATGTTTTCTTAGTTCCGTGTTGTCCTTTAGGTTCGTAAGGATCCATGGAGAATGTCAAAAGAATAATACATCTCTTGCCAAGGGGAATCTTGGGGACAAAGATGAAGTGCTAAATACAGCAAACATGAAAAAACTGGGTTCAACATTATGAGTTGTAGAATCCCATAGAAACTATTCAATATCTAGGCAAATTTGATGCTTATGACTAGATATGGTTACTACCTACAAAATGCATATAGTTGTCACAAGAAACTAGAAATATTGAAAAAGCTATACTTGATATACTAGAATGTTTCGTTTTCTTCTATAATTGAAAAAATCAACCATCGTTGTGTACTATGCAAAATAGGGTATTAGGTGCCCCAAAACTCAGGGAATATTAGCTTTATGTTACAATATGCGACATAGAAAATCAAAACTGCATTTGGATATCATGAAAGCCACCAAAAAAATCATAGAAGAGCGAAAATTGACTAAAAAACAGGATTTGACGATTTTTGTAATTTGGTCATAACTTACAACTTTAGCATTTATTTATCCCTAGAAGCATCAAGACATGTTGAGGACTACTAAAGATAGTTCTCTAGCATTATAGACCTCACAAACATGAATTCTAGAGTGGTATAGTTGCAAAAAGTTGAAAAAAGCCAAAAACAGGACCCGTTTTTTCACACAGTTTAGGTTGTGAAATGTTGTGCAAGGACAAGCTTAAAGATGGAATTGATATTCCAAAAAAAAGTCAAGTTTTTTTCAGCTCATGAGACAACTTTCTAGATAGATAGAACCTCAAAATCCATTTTGAAACTCTTGATATAATTCAAGGAAAATGGTCACTTAACAGGACATAAAAGTGTCCAGGACATAAAAGTGTCCCATTACCAACCTAGTGTTAAAAAATGGGTCAAAAAATGATTTTTGGATATGTATATATGTTGGGGGGGGGGGGGGGGGTTGGGGGGGGTTTAAGTTAGAAAAAAGTAAAAATGAATTTTTTGTTAAAAAGTCAAATTTTGTCTCTTTGTGACCCACGTTTTTGCTGATGTGGACACACCCCTATTCTTCCTTCACTTTAAAAAAAACTAGAGAGAGAAAGTAACCCTTTAGGTCCACATCCTACATTTGTCAAAAAAAAAGGCTAGAAAAGCCTACTCAAAACTACCTTCTTCAATGCCCTTGCCCCCTAAACCCCACACAACATTAGCCTTAATCCCTAAAAATTAGGATTCCTTACAAGGCCCATGCAAGGTTCATATTTCTCCTAATGAAGAGACCTTAAGGGCAACAACGAGATAAAGAAACCGTTGGAACTGCCATCAGGAGGGTCAGTCTTAGTAGACAAGGTGTTCAAAAATTTGGACGCAATCCCCAAAGCTTACAAGGCAAGGCTAAAGCCTAACCAAACCCAAGAGGATAGGGGTTAACGTACCCTCATCCAGGCTATGAGAAAGAGAGGCTAAAGATGTGCAAAGAGCTCATTCAAGCTGCTCAAGTGCTTATGGAATCATCAGTTCCTACGACTCCAAAAATCGAGGTACTCATACGAGAAAATATTCAAGAGTTAGAGGAGAGGGGAATTGAAGAGAATAAACTACCCAATCTTGTAGACGAAACACCTTTGGATACGAGGGTGGTAGCCAATACAACAGATGGAACACATTCTCAAGTACCACTGCCAATTTTGGAGGTAGAAGAACAATGGCCTCAAGAGCTATGGGAACAGATTAGGAATAGAAAAGATGGAAGTGCCACACTTGTGTCAGCTCCTATCCCAGAAATCCACTTGGAGCATGAGCTCTACCCAAATGACATCCGATCATTGCATGGCGATGCAGGCACATTGATATCAAAATATAGTAAACCGCAGTCGTTGAAGACTTTACCTTCATTTATTGGTAACCCTGAAACTCAATCTGAGGTAAGGAAAGTTCCATCTCAATGGAAAGCCAATCCTAAGATGATGGATACTAAAACTCTTCACGAGTTGATGTCATCCCCTATCCGTTGTACATTGACTCTTTCAGAGTTACTGAATATTAGTCCTCATCTTCGGGGCGAGTCGCAAAACATTTGGAAAAAATAGGGCATGTAATTTCTTCACCCAAGGCTTTTCGAAACACGCTAAAGACACAACCCTCGAAGCAAACTAAACATGAGCCAGTGCAAGTAAACAAGGTAGGGGACTATTGTGAAGGTGAAGAAGGAAATACTACCCTACCAGTAGAGTAAAAGGACGTAAAATCGATAGCGATATTGGATAGTGGAGCCGGAATTGCCATAGCCACCAAAGCAATGTGGAAAAAATGGGGAAAACTTGCTCTAAGGAAAACTAGAATGAAACTTCAACTAGAGGATGGGTACCTGGAGAGACCTATTGGCATCTTGGAGAAGATTGTAGTAACCTCTTGTGGAATTTCATATGAACACACCTTCGCTATTATGAATTTCGATGAGAGCAGCAATTTCAACATCATACTGGGCAGACCATTCATGCGTCAACTCAGAATGGTGCAAGATTTGGGCTACGACTATATCTATCTCGGGACAAGGATGTCACTAGAAAAAATAGTGTCACAGATCATAGCTATAGAGACGTGAAAGAGCCCCAAGAGAAGACTTGCGTTCCACAACTGATCAGGAAGGAGGAATACCGACTTGGCTCCAGAACAAAGCTCACCAATGGACAGGAGAAGCTTCGGATTGTGAAAGTCTAAAAAAAGAAGATTGCATTCTCGATAGGACTGCACAAGATGAAGCATACATACAAGAGCCTTTTCCAGAAGAGATGTTTGAACCATTTGGATGGCAACAAATACTAGCTACTCTTGATG
This sequence comes from Adiantum capillus-veneris, assembly GCF_014529385.1. Lineage (NCBI taxonomy): Eukaryota > Viridiplantae > Streptophyta > Polypodiopsida > Polypodiales > Pteridaceae > Adiantum > Adiantum capillus-veneris. Next base: position 40,994,008 of record NC_140949.1, on the reverse strand, counting down.
TTTGTGTAAATGAGGTGACCCTCACCAAATTCTGTGATGAGGAAGGGTATGATATCATTCCATTCCAGATGATGAATGTCTGCCTAACTCCGAAGACAGAGGAAAACGTACCTGACAAGGAAGGGGTGGCCGAGTGCTGACGCGTAGTGGATGAAATCTATGTAAGAGACCTTGTCCAAATGAATGAAGAAGAAGATTTTCAAGACTCAACTGATAAGACGCTAGAGGATAACGGAGATGATGAGCTTTCTAGTAGCTCGAGTTAGAGCATCAAACAGAAAGATCGACCAGTGATCTACTATGATTTCCCAAACCAAAACCCTTAAAGACAACACATGTATCGAGATAAGCGCAAAAACAACCACAACAAGCACAATGAAGACTTGGTACCTCTATTAATTGACAAAACGTAGTACTTGAGATTAGTCGAAGCGACTGACTGTCTCAAGGACAGGATATCAAAGCGATATATGAAACCCGACTCAACCGAAAACCAAAAAAAGAGAAAAATACCAAAAAATCGTTTAAGTTGTCCAAGATGGAGCACAAAGTCAAATACAATGATTTGAAACAAGCTTTGAAGGAAGTTTGGACAACAGAAATGGAAACTGATGAGGAATCAAATGATGATAAATTCGATGCACCTTCCCACTATAAGAAGTATACCATTCAGGATAGGAGATAGTGGTGCAAAAACCCAAACTAGATCCAAAGAACCAAGAATTTCATTTGATGGGCCTGAAAACACGCAAAGCATCAACTTAGCAGAACCATGTAGGAGCCTAAAGCGACATATATTTCCACGGACCTTACTGAAGAGGAAGAGCAACTTCTAGTCGATACGCTCAAGCAATATAAAGATGTCTTTGCATGGTCATACAAAGATCTAAAGGGGATAGATCGTGAGATATGTCAGCACACGATTTTCCTTAAGAGTGATGCCAGAGCACGTAGACAACATTCTCACACGTACAATGAAACTTTTGCAAACAAAATCAAGGAGGAAATAGAAAAACGGAAGGAAGCTGAGTTTGTCTACAAGATTGAGCACACCGAGTGGGTGTCCCCGATTGTGGTGGTACCCAAAAAGAGTGGAAAGCTGTGTGTCTGTGTAAACCTCAAACAAGTAAATGTAGCCACCATCATGGATAACTACCCACTGCCAATAACCAATCATGTTATTGAGAGGATAGCAGGGAAAGAGACCTATAGTTTCTTGTATGGGTTCTCAGGCTACAACAAGTTGACGATTAAAGAAGAAGATCAGCATAAGACAGCTTTTGCGACAGAGTGGGGTATATTTCCATACAGGGTAATGCCTTTCGGCTTGATCAATGCCCCGACCACACTTCAAATACTAATGACCCACACATTCAAAGAATATCTCAAACAATTTTTGGAGATCTACATGGATGATCTTTGTGTTCATTTCCATGGACGAAGTGACCACATCACTCATCTGGGAAAAGTCTTTGAAAAATACAAAACGTATCGTATTTACTTAAACCTGGAAAAATGCATCTTCATGGTAAGACAGGGTAGAATTTTGGGCCACATTGTGTCCAAAAATGGCATTTTAACTGATCAAGAAAAGGTGCAGACAATTGCTACACTAGAGAGACCAACGAAGATAAAAGAAGTGAAAGCATTTATGGGGCATTGCGAATACTACATGTGTTTCATATATATGTGTGCTGTAATAGCTAAGCCATTGTACGCCCTCATAACTAAGTTTGAATGGAGGGAGGAATGTAAGCAGGCTTTCCAAAAATTGAAGCAAGATTTAATTTCAGCTCCAATTTTACAAGCCTCTAACTGGAGCAAAATCTTTCATGTCCATGTGGATGCATCAGCCTATGCCATCGGGTGCATATTAGCCCAGCCAGGAGAGAAGAAAATGGATTTTCCCATTTGCTACTCTAGTCGGCAAGTAAACAACGCAGAGAGAAATTATACCACTACGGAAAGAGAAGGTCTGGGAATGATCTATGCTGTCAAGAAATTTAGACACAACCTTCTAGCAAACAAGTTTGTCTTCTTTGTGGATCACCAAGTACTACTATATCTAGTAAACAAACCTTGCAACACTGGAAGAATTGTTCACTGGTTTATACTATTGCTTGAGTTTGACTTCACAATGGTCGTTAAAAAGGGGACCACACACCAAAGAGCAGATCATCTTTCACAACTATTTCATGGGGAAGCACCTGAGGGTGTTGATGATGACCTTCCTATTCATATCTGTTTAACATAGAAATGCTGCTGAGATGGAGCGAAGAGGTCATTATTTTACTCACATTCAGCTCATTGCAGATAGAAAGACAACCATCGATTATCCATCAATCATGGAATCTCCAACTTTTAGTAGGACGGCTGTACAAACACGGTAAGGATGGGATACTGAGACTATGTGTACAACCCAAAGATACCACCTACTACATCAAACAAGCTCACATAAAAAATACAGGATTTCACACTGGTGAAACACAGAGAGGCCAACGGTTACAAAGACTATCCTGTGATAGTTGTATAATACAGCCCCCAGTGGAACATGCCACCATGTTTTGTGTAGTACAAGCACCTAAATGGAGTGCTCATATAGTTGAGTACTTAAAAAACCAAACCTTTACAGCAGAATGGGGCAAAGCAAGAATGAAAACTGTTGAAGAAGAGACCAAACACTGTCTGCTCATTGCCAACCAAATGTATAGGCGAGGAAAGGACAAACAATTACGGCTACATAAAACGAATATTACATCATCCTAGATCAAGCACAATCAGGACATCCCGGGGGACTCTTCTTTGTTGATAAAACAGCAAAGCTCGTGCTACACTAAGGAATATGGTGGCCAACCCTGTTCATGCATGCAGCGACATATATCAAACAATGTGATGAATGTCAACGCACAAAACCACCCCAAAGGAGAGATGAAATGCCACTGAGGCCAATGATGGTATACGTGCTTTTGTTAGAAAATAAGACGTAGCTAAATAGATTTTTGAGTAGATTACTTAATGGAGAGAGATAGATTTCACACACAAGAGATTATAGAGTAGAGAGAGAGAGAGAGAGAGAGAGAGAGAGAGAGAGAGAGAGAGAGAGAGAGAGAGAGTACACACGATATACGTGGTTCACCCAATGTGGGCTACGTCCACGGGAAAGCAACCACTCAATGGCTTTAGCACTTTAAAAGAAGAAGTAGTTTACAAAGGGATTAAACCCTTGATAGAGCTCCCGCCTTGCTTCACTCTCACCACCTCACACTCACCTTGTTGCATCAACTTCACACTATGAAATGTGTGTAGAAATGGCCTCCTTTTATAGGCCAAAAGGGCTGCCCTCTCTTATGAGAGACAGCCATGTGTAGCCGCCCTTGTGCGAATAAGTCCAAATCAGGCCCTCCAATCCGCCCATGTGTGGCCGCCCTTGAGAAGACAAGTCCGCTTTTGAATTTGGCCACCGGCCACCGGCCATTGACTTCCGACCACCGGCCACCAGCCATTGACTTCCGACCACCGGCCATCGGCCATTGACTACCGGCCACCGGCCACCAGCCATTGACTTCCGACCACCGGCCATCGGCCATTGACTACCGGCCACCGGCCAACCGACCGGTTGTTTTCCGACCACTTTCTGCCGCCGTCCAGCCATAATATTCCGGCAAAAAGGAATATTCCGCCTCTAAAGTTGCCCTTGATTCTTGTCCGTGAAAATTTTGGTTTCCAGTGAGTGATTTTCCTTCACGCACGATGGCTTCTCCTCATAATGGGGTCCTTACAAATGTGCGCTTTTACCACAGAAAATTACAAGGGTAAATCAGGCTCCATACTTAACAATCTCCCACTTGGAGACTGATCTCCAAACCAAACCTGTGACTGCTTTCCATTCTGGCTTCTTATCCTTGAATGCCGATTGAAGATGAGCAAAAGCTCGACTTCTCCTTATTGACCACCTTTGTAAACATGTCTGCAGGATTTTCACTTGTATGCACCTTTCCTAGCTTTAGCTGTCCCTCTTCCAAAAGAGTGCGTATGAAGTGATATCTCACCTCAATGTGCTTTGTCCTTGAATGAAAGGCTGAGTTCTTCGCAAGATGGATAGCGCTTTGGCTATCACTGTACAAGACACAATTGTCTTGTTTGAATCCAAGCTCTTCTAAGAATCTGTGAAGCCACAGAATTTCTTTGCTTGCCTCCGTCATTGCTACATACTCTGCTTCCGTGGTAGAAAGTGAAACCACTTTCTGTAGCTTTGAAGCCCAGCTTACTGTTGTGCCTCCAACCGTGAAAACATAGCCAGTAGTGCTCCTTCGAGTATCTTTGTCACCTACCATATCTGCATCAGCATACCCTTCTAGAAAAATATCAGTTCCTCCAAAATACAAAGCATTTGTTGTTGTCCCTTTTAGATACCTAAGTATCCACTTCACAGCTTGCCAATGCTCTTTACCTGGGTTGTCCATGAACCTACTCAAAACTCCCACTGCATGTGCAATGTCTGGCCTTGTCCAGACCATAGCATACATTAGAGAACCTACCGCTGTAGCATATGGAACTTTAGACATATAGGCTATCTCCTCTTGTGTCTTTGGACACATATCCTTCGTTAGTTTAAAATGACCAGCCAAAGGTGTAGAAACTGGTTTTGCATTTTACATTGCAAACCTTTCTAGTACCTTCTTGATGTAATCTTCTTGAGATAGCTTTATTGTCTTCTTCGTCCTGTCCCTTGATATTTTCATACCAAGTATCCTCTTTGCAGCACATAAATCTTTCATTGAAAAAGATTTGGACAACTCCTCTTTTAGGTTTTTGATGTCCTGCATGTTAGCACTTGCAATCAACATGTCATCAACATACAACATTAGGATGATGAATTTCCCATCTCCCAAATTCTTCGTGTAGACGCAGTGATCCGAGTTGCATCTTGTGAATCCATGATCCAACATACATCAATCAAACTTCAAGTACCATTGTCTTGATGCTTGCTTTAAACAATACAAGCTCTTCTTTAATCTGCAAACCATTTTCTCCTTACCTTTTACTTCATACCCCTTTGGTTGAAGCATGTAGATTTCCTCCTCTAAGTCACCGTGAGGGAATGCCGTATTTACATCCATTTGCTCGAGATTTAGATCATGAGAAGCCACAAGGCTTAAGACAAGCCTAATTGAGTTCATTTTTACAACAAGAGAAAATATTTCATTGAAGTCAATACCTTTCTTTTGAGAAAAACCTTTTACCACAAGCCTAGACTTGTACCTTTTCTTCCCACCTTCTTCTTCCTTCAGCTTGTACACCCATTTGTTTTGAAGTGCCCGCTTACCTTTAGGCAACTCAACCAATTCCCATGTTTGGTTGCGATGTAGTGAGTCCATCTCCACTTGCATGCTCTTCGTCCATTCTTCTTTGGATTCATGTTGCATAGCTTCTTTGTATGATTCCGGCTCTCCAGAATCTAAGATCAAGAGATGGTTGAAGGAAGGAACAAACCTTTCTGGAGGTCTACTTGCTCTTGTAGATCTTCGGGGAATAGGTTGAGGCTCCTTATTTGGTTGACGTTGTTGCACATTGTCACTGTTTGCAGTCCTCGAGTCTTCACCGTCCTCAAGCTCCATGTACTCATCACCTATTTCTTTTGTTTTTTTTCTTTCCAAGTAATCTTTGTACATATTTTGTTCGTTAAAAATTACATCCCTACTCCTTAAGATTTTACCATCTTCAGGATTCCATAGGCGATACCCAAAGTCTCCTTCTCCATAGCCAATGAAGAAACACTTTTTGGACTTTGCATCTAGCTTTGATCTTAGGCTTCTATCTATGTGCATGAAAGCTTCACACCCAAACACTTTGAGAAATGTATAATTCACCGGTTTACCTGTCCATGCCTCTTCTGGAACTCCCCCATCCAATGTCGTTGAGGGTGACCGATTGATTAAGTACACAGACGTACTTACAGCTTCCGCCCAAAGCTCAAGCGGTAGGCCTGCATGTAGCCGCATGCTTCGTGCTCGTTCCATGATTGTCCTGTTCATCCTTTCCGAAATCCCATTTTGTTGAGGTGTCCTTGGGGTTGTCCTTTGCCTCTGAATGCCATTAGCACAAAAGCTTTCAAAAGCTTGGCTGCAATATTCGCCTCCATTGTCGGATCTGAGGCATTTAACCTTGTTACCTGTTTCATTCTCCACAAAGGCTTTCCACCTTTGAAATATGGAAAATACATCGATTTATTCTTCATGACATAAACCCATGTTTTTCTAGTCGCATCGTCTATGAATGTTACATAGTACAATGAGCCACCAAGTGATGGTGTACTTGCAGGACCCCAAACATCAGAATGAACCAACTCAAGTTTTTTATTTTTTCTTTCATTTCCTGATTTTTGAAATTTTACCCTCTTTTGTTTACCATAAACACAATCTTCACAGAACTCTAAGTCCACTTCTTTCAAACCTGGTAGAAGCTTCTTTGTTTGAAGGATTTGCATTCCTTTGGCACTCATATGCCCAAGTCGGTAGTGCCACACCGCACTGTCAACTTCTGTAGTTGCTGCACAAGATGAAGGTTGCGTGCTAACAGTACACAAGTAAAGTGTACCGACTTTTTCTCCCTTGGCAACCACCAAAGATCCCTTTGAGATCTTCCACCGTCTGTTTCCGAATGCAATGTTGTGACCTTCATCGTCCAATTGTCCTGTAGAGATCAAATTTTTGCGAAGAGAAGGAACATGCCTAACATCTTTAAGCTTCCATTCATTTCCGTTAGTAGTTTTGACAGAAATTGTACCTTTGCCGACAATCTACAAGCTTCATCATCTCCCAAGTATACATACCCAAAATTACCTTTGGTGTAGTCTTGGAAATGTTGCTTGTGTGGTGTCGCATGGAATGAAGCCCCGAAATCTACTATCCAGGAATTAGACACATTGTCTAATGAGAGAATTAGATCATCTTGCTCTACTTTACCTGCCACATTGGCCTCCGATGTTGGCTTGTTGTCTTGAGACTCTGTCTCCTTCTTCTTCTTGGACCAGCAATCCTTCTTGACGTGGCCCTTCTTGCCGCAGTTCCAACATTCAAGAACTGACTTTGTGCGTGACTTGCTCTGCCTTGAGCGATCACGACCCGTTTGGTTTTTGAACCTCTCCTTAGGCCTTCCTCTTGTTTCCACTGATAGTGCAGCACTTGATGATTCTCCTGTGCTTCTCCTTCGCATTTCCTCGCTTAGGAAAACATCCACAACATCATCAAACTTAAGAGTATTTGTGCCAGAGATAGAATTACTTACAGCCATCACAAGGCTGTCCCAACTATCCGATAGAGATAATAGTATAAGGAGAGCTCGCACTTCATCATCAAAATTGATTTTCACTGATCGAAGTTGACTTATGTTTGTGTTAAAGTCATTTAGGTGTTCTGCAACTTAACCATTCTCTGCCATCTTTAGATTCAACAAGCGCTTCATAAGAAATACCTTATTGGATGCCGATGGTTTCTCGTAGAAGTCATCAAGTAACTTCATCAAGTCCTCCGTGGTCTTCATCTCCGAAACATTGAAGGCCACCGTTGACACCAAGCTTAACCGGATTGTTCCCAGTGCCTTTCGATCAAGGACAATCCATGCTTCATCTGCCATTGTTGCGGGCTTCTTTGCAAGACCTCCTAGTGGCAAATAGAGGTCCTTCTGGTAGAGATAGTCTTCAATCTGCATCTTCCAATGTTGATAGTTTTTGCCGTTCAACTTCTCAATCTTGAGCTTCCCTTCCTCCGCCATAACTCCCACTCAATTTAGCTACGAGCAAACCTTGCTCTGATACCAGTTGTTAGAAAATAAGACGTAGCTAAATAGATTTTTGAGTAGAGAGAGAGAGAGAGAGAGAGAGAGAGAGAGAGAGAGAGTACACATGATATACGTGGTTCACCCAATGTGGGCTACGTCCACGGGAAAGCAGCCACTCAATGGCTTTAGCACTTCAAAAGAAGAAGTAGTTTACAAAGGGATTAAACCCTTGATAGAGCTCCCTCCTTGCTTCACTCTCACCACCTCACACTCACCTTGTTGCATCAACTTCACACTATGAAATGTGTGTAGAAATGGCCTCCTTTTATAGGCCAAAAGGGCTGCCCTCTCTTATGAGAGAGAGCCATGTGTAGCCGCCCTTGTGCAAATAAGTCCAAATCGGGCCCTCCAATCCGCCCATGTGTGGCCGCCCTTGAGAAGACAAGTCCGCTTTTGAATTCGGCCACCGGCCACCGGCCATTGACTTCCGACCACCGGCCATCGGCCATTGACTACCGGCCACCGGCCAACCAACCGGTTGTTTTCCGACCACTTTCCGGCCGCCGCCCAGCCATAATATTTCGGCGAAAAGGAATATTCCGCCTCTAAAGTTGCCCTTGATTCTTGTCCGTGAAAATTTTGGTTTTCGGTGAGTGATTTTCCTTCACGCACGATGGCTTCTCCTCATAATGGGGGCCTTACAAATGTGCGCTTTTACCACAGAAAATTACAAGGGTAAATCAGGCTCCATACTTAACAGCTTTTGCCAAATGGGCATTGAATTCATTGGTCCCATCATCCCTCTAGGATACAGGACACATGCACAATACATCATCGTAGCAACAGACTACATGACAAAATGGGTAGAAGCAAAAGAAACCAAAAAAATGATGCAAGGACTACAACTCAGTTCCTTTTTGAAAATGTCTTTACGCGGTATGGACTACCAATCGCAATAGTGAGCGATAGAGGAACACACTTTGTCAAAGAATTCATTGAGAGCCTCCTTGATGAATTCATGGTGGTCCATCACAAGTCAGCACCCTATCATCCGCAAGCCAACGGGCAGGCAGAGAGTACCAACAAAATCCTATTCACTGTGCTCATGAAGATAGTCAGTGACTCAAGGAATGATTGGGATCAAAAGCTACACACCGCCTTATGGGCTTATCGCGTAGCTTTTAAAACTTTCATTGGAACGACTCCCTTTAACCTGGTATTTGAGATTAATGCGATACTACCATTGGAATTCCTAATCAAATCCGTCAGAGTGGCAACACAATTAGGATGGACGGGCCATGAGCTATCGGAGAGACTAGACACCCTAGAACAATTAGATGAAACTAGACTTAAAGCGATAGCTGGGAATATGCTCAAAAAAATCAAATGCAAGCTTTCCATGATCAACACGTGATTGGTAAGGAGTTCCAAAAATGGGATTACGTTCTCATGTATACCCTAAAATAGCACTCCAAAAAACTCAAAAAGTGAGGAATGGCGCCTTTTGTGATCCATGATATATCGCAAAGTGGCACCATCAAACTTACAACATTCGCATGAGAGGAGATGCCTAATTGGACGAGTGGTTGCGAGTTAAAGAAATATCTTCTTCCACTCACACCAGAAGAACTTGCAACACTCTATGCAGCAGCTCAGCGCAGACGCCAAGCACAGAACATTCGAGAACAAGCACAGTTGGAAGCCAAACTCAGAATATTAAAACGTAGGGAACAAGCAAACTTCTAGAGGAAAGAACAACAGGACGTGGCTATTAAGAATGCTCCAATAGCATCCATACAAACGGTGGCTACATGATTAGGAGGAATGGATCTACGCATTCAGTTACAACTTGCCGATGGCACCACTGAAAGAGCGTTAGTGGACACAGGGCAAGAGCTAATATGGTTAACTACTCCACTTTCAGAAAAATCACATAGGAACCTCTAATGCCCAACACTATGGGGTTCAAGGTTGCAAACAAAGGTACTATGGACAGTCTAGGACACATAAAATTTGCCAATCACCATTGATGGGACAGTTTATCCACATCAATTTCATGTGGTCAAAGATCAACATCTTAACGAAGCAGTTATTCTGGGAGTGTCGTGGATGCACGCTTATCAAGACACACCAACTGGCAAGACAACACTTTACTCAACATAAAAAATGAGGGCAAATCTTTAGCCACGCCATTCGTACAAATGGATCATGAATGGGAACCTCTATCATCACCACATGTAGCAGCTCAGTGATCATCTACCACCATGGTCATGAAAATATGGGTTAAAAAATCAATCATGGAAACCAAGCCTAGGCAACTGTGGATTCCTAAATGACAAACCAATACACGTAAACCTACATTGCCTACACATAAATTAAACCACCACAAATTGCCCAGCGTTGTTGTCAAACGGCCTAACCCAATGGACCACTATCTTCGACATCCAAACACACTCAAATGGGTATGGCAACCAAAACAACCTCGCCTTCACGATGCCTCTTCTAGCGGATCCATATCTAAGCAATTTCGATGGCACCCTCGCCACCAACAGCCACTGAACATCTTGTTCATCACCTATCTCTTGCACATCATTTTTTTTTCCCATGCATATCCTCCATCACCATCATAGAGCCACACTATACGGCTATGCATAGAGACACGCTTTATTCCCACGCACTCTGACACATGTTTGTCACACATGACTCACTCTAGGAAGGGGGGAAATGCGGTTGGATTATCATTTAAATATACCATTACTATCATCTTACTTCTTTTCTTTTCTTTTCGTTTCCTTTCCTTTCCTTTTCTTTAAAAAACACAAGTTTTTCAGAGCCTAACAGACTCTTAGTTGGCATAATCATGAGCCATACCGTCACCATCTAATACCAAAATAAGAGTAGGTATACAAGGGAAGCGACACTAATTTTGGCTAATTTTTGGCCGACTAATAATCATTTTAAATAATTTTCTTTTACAAAAAAGCAAAAAATGACAAGTAATCAACAAAAAATTGATCAATTGAGCCAAGAAAGTCCGAATCAGTTTTTGAAAGCAAATGCCGAAACTTCAAAGCGAGGACTTCTAACATGGAAAATATGGGAAAATTCAACACAACATGAATTTTGAGCCAACTTCTGAAGGATCAAAACTGTAGATCGAACGCCATTTGTAAACCGAGTGTCAGAATGACGAATGGTTCAAACTGCAGGTGATATAAACAACAAGATACGAGCAATGAAGGTAAGTATAAATGGGGCATTCCGGGTAGACTGGGATCATATAGTCAAAAGGGGCAACAAAAGCTCATTTGCATTCAAAAAGAGAGAGAGAGAGAGAGAGAGAGAGAGAGAGAGAGAGAGAGAGAGAGAGAGAGAGAGAGAGAGAGAGAGAGAGAAAGAGAGAGAGAGAGAGCCACAGGACCATAAAGTTTTTGGAGTTGCTTCTGCCTGCTGTGACCACCTTGCTGGATCTCACTACACCAGATTTGACAGGTATAATCATTAACCTTGCAAGAGCATGTGTGTGTAACCCATACTGCATCAACAATACCAAAACAACAAATCGAAGCAGTACAAGGTCACAAAATTGAAAAACTAACAGGGCCAATGAGGAAGTCCAAAACCCATCAAAAACAACAAAAGTTCATCAGTAGACCCCAACTAACGAACAGAATCAGCCAAACTAAAAACAACAGAAAAAGGTGTTGGAACATGGATCGTGATCCATGTTCCCAAAACCCTAAAATCATGGAAACTTCTACAAGAGCAATAATAGAGGGTCAGGAACAAACCCCTATGGCTGGTTTTTCAAAAAGTATCCCAACATGGATTGCGATCCATATTCCTTTTTGCCAAAATCATAATAAAAGTGGCTCACTAGCTGGACAATGTACAAATAGTACTGGTGTTGCAAAATGATCACAAAAAGTACTCTAAAGATCATCAAACCCACTTGGATTGCTACATTCATTTTGTAAATGGTATTTTGGTCAAAATTACTGCTAAAGTAATTTGGGAAACTTCACACTCTCCTCGAAGCCTATCAACAAGCAAATGTAACCTAAGAATGGTGATGGGATCAAACTAAGAAAAAGTTTACTTGCAAAATGGTGAAACTTGCAGGATTCAGTTTGCCTTCTCAAAAGAATTCAATGTCTGGGGGAAATTGGCAAGGAACCAAGCAAAGCTATGAACTACAATCCTAAATCATCAAAAATCAAAGCAAGGAGAGATCTTAGGTAAACCATGACTCCAAAAGTGATTGCCAGAAACAGATTTGGTCAAAACAGAAAAAATATGGCCATAAACTAAAAAATGGGTCAAACTATGGAAAAACATGTCCAAAGTTGAAAAAATTTCACCAGTGTACTAGGAAAACCTATAGGAACAAATGTGCACAAGAACCGTATTAGAATTCTTCCCATCATGGATCGCGATCCATGTACCTTTTTGGCCAATATAAGTAAAACCCATGCCATCTGATTCAGTATGAACAAGAAAGCCAAGCCATGGAGTTTCAAGCCATTTGAATCCCAAAATCCACTTCAAAAAGCCAAAATCTCTAATTGTGTACATGATTTCCAAAATTCAGTCCAAGTGTCAAACCATTGATCTCCAAATCCAAAATTTTTGGACCAAGTCATAATCAAGATGAACCCTAGTAGATGATATCATCAGATTTTCAAAATATTGCCCAACATGGATCGCGATCCATGTACCTTCAACCCTAAATCCAGAGAAAATTGCTCAGTAGCATCCCCTTATGCCTAGGAGCAACTTCCCAAAGTTAGAATTTTCAAATGCTTCCCAACATGGATCGCGATCCATGTTACTTTTTTCCAAAATCCATCTGTTACATTACAATCTTGTGTCTATAGTAATCCTAGGTGCACTGCTGAAATTTAGTCAAATTTGGAGTAGTTTTGACAAAGTTAAGCTCACTTTTTCATTTTATGGTCAAGTTTACACTTTCCGACAATTTTGATCAATGGCTAAAACCTGATTTCACTTGAAAAAATTGGCAATAGGATGCCTCGAAAGAGAGCATAGAGGGAGTGGAATATGGCATCCTATGAGATAACCGATATCTCATCAAATGAGAAATCTCACCTCGCCAAACAAGTACTTGAAGCAATTCCGGCAAACATCTTCATCGAAAGGTTTCAAGCAGCCGACAGAGAAATTGTAAAGACCACCATCTTTCCATAGGAAATGTGGACTTTGCACCAGAAACTAGAAGTGCAAGCAGGGGTCAGGTGCGTACAGCTCGACAACTTCTTACGACTGCCTCCTTGGGGAACAGATTTCAGACGATCTCAAGAGCTCATAAGTTCAATTCAATACAATGGGGATGCAACCCTAACAGACAAGGATGGGACAGTTGTTAAGGTAAAAATTACAGCAAAAATTATCAATGAAGCCCTCCACCTACCGCAGGGCACGCACAATTTATTGCAAAAAACGAATGCAATAGACAATGATAAAGCCTTTTTGAAGCAACAAGGCCACAAGCTGACATATTAAGACCTGATTTACTCAGAAACGGAACTACCATTGCATCTTATATCACAAAATTTCAAGGTGCAGAAGCCACCTAGATATACCGAACCTTTGTTGCATATGGCAGTGGTAATGGCGATGGGCTTGGCTGAAGGCAGGGGGGTCAGTTGCGACTTTGGCAACTATCTTCTTGACACGATTGTGGAAACAAACCTGAAGGGTGGTTAAAGAAGTAAAGCTTACCTGAACGGGGAACCAATGCTCACACGGATAGCCTATCAAGCACTGGGTATGATTGACGATCTACCACCTGCCAAAGCGCAGATAAATCTAATCCACATATCCAAAAGAGTTGTAAGACCAGTGGCATGACCTTCTACAAGGCTGAATCTAGGAGTGAAACAGACAAGGCAAAGTGCACCTCTAAGGGATTCTGACAGCGAGAAAACCAAGTCAGACGCTCGAAGTAGCCTGGAAGAGGGGTCCCACCCAAGAGATACTCCGAGTACCAATCTTCGGAGGAGGAGCAGGATAGCCCATACACACTGGGCTATACCCGGTTGAAGAAAAATGTTGCACATTTGGCAAAAGCTATCCCCATTACTACATGCCAGGAGGACAATGGAAGAGGCTCAGGCATTGAGGGAAAAGCTCCACCAACAAAAGAAAGATCAGCATCAAACCCAAGAAACAGAAGCGGATGATGAGAAAGAAGACGATGAAGTCGAGAATGCTCCGCTGATACGCAGGCAAATAGAGGCTTTGAAAAGGATCAAGCAACAAAAGAGGAAGGAAGCTAAAGAAAAATGAGAAATTTCCAGCACCATGCGGCAACGCATTCACAATGAGCTCAAGCAAAAGATGGAGCAGAGGCAGCAAGAAGAATTAAAGAATCCACGTGTCGATGATCTAGAATCATCTGACGAATCTAGTAAGAGTAAAAAAGAGCAAATTCACTCGCAAGGAGAGGAACAACATGACACACAGGACCAACAAGGTCAAGACCTTGATCCTCCCAAGGATGCTGAGACACTTTTAGAGACGTCAGAAAAAGAGAAAGGAGAAAGTGCAGGACGGTCGGAGCAAGGGGTCAAAGGAAAGCAGACGAAACAAAAAACGGATCAAAAAACAGAGTCACAAACAAAGCCCGCCACAACCTCTGATGCCTTAAAATATTTGAAACAAAAGGAAAAGCAAACTGATGTGGCTGAGCAATCAGATCAGAGCCGAAAAGACCAGTAGGGGCAAGATCGCCACGCACACAAGCGGTCATGAAAGAAGGATCGGAGATAGTTAGGTCATTTCACATTGACGATCACTTAGAGCAGATCAAATTGCAGTTCCAATTTCAAAGATCTCTTTATAGCCTAAAGGAGCTGGAGTTAGAAGACAACAAAAAAGAGACATCTAGAGCAGCAGCAGAATCCTTGGAGTTAAAGCAACAAATCAAAGCACTAAAGAACGCACAAGTCTACGCGCAGTTGAAGTTGCATAGAGAACAAGAAAATGCAACATACTATTACAAAGAAGTGCAACAATTCAACGAGGCAACTCTGCATTGCAGATCGAACAGCAACACCTCGAGGAGGAGCTAACCAAAGAAAACAAACAAAATGAGAAGCTAGAAGGCTCGTATGTAGTGGTTAGGAGATCTCTAACACAGCTCCTGGCCATACAAGAGACACCCTCATCCTCAACAATGACTGCAAGATCTACTTCCTTGAGCCAGGAAAGCAAAGAGTTGAAAGAGGCCCTAAAACAATAGAAATATGACAGACAGATCATGACAGCAGGTCATAGGGCCCTACAATAGGCTAAGCATGAGGAAATTGACAACTTAAAGAGGCAACTGGCTGAGGAAAAAGGGGAAGTAGCATCTCTGAAAGCCAATCAAACAAAATATCAGCAGGACCCAAGGGAATTTGAGCAAGGAGAAGGATTCGAACAATTAGTGTTTGAAACTCATCAAACAGAGATGCCCACTACGAGCTTTGGAAAAGGCACGCAAGAATCTGCAGATCCAGCCACGACATCCACTTCGGAGTCGGCCAAAGATAAAATTCAGTGCTGGATCTCAGAAGTAAAGGACCCTTCACACAAGGCGTATATGCAATATGAACTAAAAGTGCTCGAATCGGCTGCCCTCCTCATGATCACTCCAGATGAGGTAGCAAAACATCATGGGCACGAGATGATCACACTACCATTGATGCGGCAAGAAGTTCGATTATGGCAGCAAAAGATGCTCCCCGAACTTGAACCAAATAGCAGAGGGGACTACAGAGAGGTTCCGATTACGACCCTCCAGATTCAAGCCATCCTCGACAATCAATCACTCTGACGGAAAAAATGGTTCGATCAACGACCAACTGATGAAACATATTACAGGAACGCCCCCCAACATCTAAGGATCGACCCCACTTACTGTCCCATCAACAGACGGCGATCCTGGGATAGTTTTTATAGTTGGCAAAGCAAAAGACCGGCAGTGCTGAACTACCCGGTAATCACAAAACCGCTTAATAACAACCCCCCATTCGAGCATTACATGGTGCAAACTCTAAAAGTAATAATCAAGATGATGGAAGAGATCCGAGATCTCGCTTGTCAGATGCTTGTAAAGATTGCCAAAATGCTCATCACGTGCATTACAGCTTTCAGAGACATTGAAGCAGTAGAGCATCCATGGCAAGTTTTTGTCGAGGGTACGCGGGGTATTTGCTGGGATATGGAGACAAAAATCCCCAGCAGAAATGTTATCATGGGATTATATGCAAGAGTCATTATATCATTTCGGAGGTCATTTGGAGGGCCTTGTAAGAAATTGTATTTCTCTCTCTAGAAACTTTTTTTAAAATGCACTTGCACCTTGTGAGTACGTCCAAAAGGACAACCAAACACTCTAAAAAGTAGATTCATATTCCCAATCGTCCTTGAAAACGGTCACTTTTTTATTTAATGCGAGCGTTTTTTTCAAGAGGTAGGTGCGGCGCATTCAATGCAGCTTACGTCATCACTGAAAGTTGAAAAGTCACAAACTATCAAATAGTGATAGATTTTGAGGCTTTTGACACCACCAATGCGTCCGGAATGCCAAAATACACTAAAAACGAATGTCTACTTGTCTCATTATGACATCCGGAGAGGCAAAAAATGTCAAAAAACCCTAAAAAATGGGCTTTTTACTTAAGGCGCGCGAGGAGGCATTCTAAAATTCTAGAATGCCCCTCTGCGCGCCGTTAGTCCAAAGCTCCTTTTAGTGATTTTTGGACAATTATCTTTCAAGAAAGCCCCTTTTTAGAGGTTTTTTGTCATTTTCCTCTCAAAAAGCTCCCTAAAAGACGAAAAAAGGGCCTTTTTAATAACAGCGCGCGAGGAGGCATTCCAAATTTTTGGAATGCCCCCTCGCGCGCCGTTAGTAAAATGTTCTTTTAGGGGTTTTTGACATTCTTTGCCTCTTTGGATGTCGGAGCGAGGCAATTGGACATTCATTTCTAGGATATTTGGGCGTTCCAGACGCATTGACAATATCAAAAGTTTCAAAATCTTCCACCACTTGATAGTTTTGTAAATTTTTGAGTTCTAATGATGACGTAAGCCATATCAAATGCACCGCATCTACCTTCTGAAAAAGGTGCTCGCATTAAATAAAAGAGAGTGATCGTCTTCAAGGACCACTAGATTATTAAATGAGGAGAGGGACACCTTTTATATTTTTGTTAATATCAATCTATTTTTCTATGTAACGTAGGCTCTTCTCTCATTGGAGGAGTTTATTTTCCTCTCTCTTCCAAAAGGCCCTCCAAAAGACCTCCGAAATCTCCTAATGCATGTTTCTGCCCTCTCATTACATGCAGACCTTCAAAGAAGCTTTCATGGCAAGTTTCTTCGAATTCGACTCTTCCATATTCAATCCAATGACGAAAGATCTGCCAGCCCGCCACATCGCCTACCAAAGTACCATTAGCAATAATCCCTTCAGAGAGCTGGCAACCAAAGTTGCTATTGAAGAAAGAGCTCAGAAATTTAGAAATCTCACTGCAACGCTCGAAAGAAGACAGTAAAGTAAACTCACTCAGAGACAGCTTGCACGAGGACGTGCAATGAATAGGAAGGGGGGAATGTTTGGTGGATACAGGTGCATACAGGCGTATGCACACCAAACACTGTGGACACTCTATTTTATAAAAAAAACATGTAAGCCTAAGATGTATTGTAGTCATGATGTGATTAGACCATACCCTCTTTATTTCTCTGATTCTACACCCTTGTAAGAGGCCGGATGGCCATGGGAAAGCCCCCTAACTTTTAAAGTGAAAATCCTTAGTATTGTAGTCATGATGTGATTAGACCATACCCTCTATATTTCTCTGAGTCTACACCCTTGTAAGAGGCCGGATGGCCATGGGAAAGCCCCCTAACTTTTAAAGTCAAAACCCTTAGTTTTGAAAAAAGAAGTATCATTAGCTGAAGGAAGTAAAAAATGTGCACTGTGGAGGCTTCTTGTGACTACAACTTGTAATCTTCTTTTCTCCTGAGCTAGCAATCAGGATTCTATTCTGAATAGCGCATTGTGTTCCTTGTCTCTTGCTCTACAATCTAAGTGTAATCATTTCCAATTCTGCTGTGGTTCGCGACGTATTGTTTGTGAGCTAAATGTATTGATTTGGGAGTTAAAATGGTTGTTTTTTGATGTTTTGACCATGGATAAGTGTTTCTATGCTTAAGAAAGATCCTTCCAAGTACTTATATTTCAGTTTTCTCCACATTTTTTGTGATGGATCGTGATTTGTGTACCTTCCCGGATGGTGAAAGAACTTGGTAGGATTGAACCCATAAGTGTTGTGATACCTCTCCTTAAGTTTCGTGGCATTCCGAATTTGTTTGGATACTGAAAAGGCGTGATGACGCTAAGTGGTGAGATTGGATGCATACTGATTGTCTGACTAGGAATTGGTTGATTTTATTTTGTCGTAGAATGAGTAGCCCTTGAGTTCACTTTGATGAGATTTACACTCTCATTAAGTCTATGTGCCCCATCCCGAGTCGCTTCCTTGCATATTGACATTATGTTAGTACAAAAGAGCTATGCTGCAGACGTCCGTCGCGGCGACTTGCTAACAGGAAGGAAATAATTGGTGCAGTTTTATTACAACAAGATCCCCACAATACCAAGATGCAACCCATCTACTTTGCTAGTAGGGCCATGAATGCTTTGTAGAGAGTCTACACGGATGCAGCACTCATGACGCTTTCTCTCATGTTTGCAATAAGCAAGTTTAGATCCTACTTGAAACCTTTTGTAATTCTCACTGCAAAAAATTTTCTCCCTTGTGTGTCATCTCAAATGAATCTTAGTACTAGGATCTCAAAGTGGATTATGGAGTTGCAAGAGTTCCAATAATCTTTCAAGGTAGAAGATAGTGTGCATGAACAATTGGCAGGGATTCTCACTTATAGGGTACATGAGAAGGATATTAAGGTGCCTAAAGTAAAGACCCTACCATTGCCACCACCAAAAAGTATTCCTAATACTTTCACCTTGTTTTCTGATGGAGCTTTTTGACGAGCCACAGGAAAAGCAGGGGAAGAGCAAGTTTTGCTAAGCCCAAGTGTAGAGGTGGTCATGAAAGATAAGGTCAATCTACAAGGTTCAACTAGCAACAATGAAGCAGAGTATGAAATACTACTTCATGGTTTGAAGATGTGCATCAGTCAAGGTATACATGTCTCATGGTAAAGGGGGATGCACTTCTCATTGTGAAGCAAATCTTAGGCATTTGGGCATGCAAGAATGAAAGCCTAAGGACAAAGGTTAACCATTTTGTGGCTATTCAAAATTGCCATAGTGAGCTACATCACCCTATCAAATCACTCAAACATTGTGGTTATCCTCACCCTTTCACTGTACATAGACGTGTGTGAGTGCTACAAACGGGAGCGTGGCTGCCCTGCAAAATACCCGAAATAACACAATAAACATCATAAAATAGACTAATCGGCATACCTGGCACAATCACGTGATCGCATGATTGCAAGATATGCGAACATAGAGAGACAAAGAGCGAGAGAGATTGAGAGAGCACGTGCAGGCGCACTTCCTAGAGAGGAGTGCTACGTCGGCACGGCGAGAGGGATGAGAGGAGAGATGAGAAGAGCAACGCAGACACTGGGTGCAATCTCCCCCCATGCAAGAGTGAGCATTTCCCTCTTGCACGTATTTATTTATAGATTTCTTGAATGCCCAAAATGAGTACAAACTGGCCGGCCGGACATAATTGGCCAAAGCTCATAAAGAGCACTTGAATAATCAAATATACATAAAATGTAACATACTTCTGCATAATCCATTATCTGCTGATGCTTTTGCCACCTGTCAGCTGCAATAGATAATAAAATATCAACTCTATAACATACGTCTCCGTTGGAAAGCAACTGTCCTCAGTTGCGAAGATAAAAATCTGCAAACAATACTTGTCAAAAACAATGATTAGAAATCTCTATCAAATAGTAACAAAATTCATAAAATTAGATAATATTGCTTATGCCTGCCGTCATCCACATACTACCTATTCTAGTGCCCCATACCACTAGAATAAGCAGTATATGTCATACCCTGATGAATCAGGATATCATTGGTCACGCTCATAATCAATCTCATATGGTCAAGTCTCATCACATAAATACTGCTAAATAATCACCAGATACCAAATCCCAATCCAATTCCAATTCCACAATATAAGTCCAAATCCAAATCACTTTCATTATGTAACCAGGTAACAAAATCATACCAGTTGCAGTGGTGGCCAGCCACTGCAGTATAACTTTGTGATCGGTGTTGCCTCATCTGGCAAGTCTACACCAATAAAATGTGCTGCCTATATCGGCGAATCTGCATTTACCATTGTGACTTTGCAATTTTTCAGTGTGCTGCCTAAATCGGTGGATTTGCACAGATAACTGGTGTTGCCTAAATCGGCGAATCTACACCAAGGTGAGCATTTACACACTGCCTAAATCGGTGGATCTGTGTGCATGTGACCAATGGACTAGACAAGACATAAAAAGACAAAACATTTACTACTTGTGTGACACCACATTGGAGTATAGTTGAGTAGCAGAGTACTTACAAATTTTTATTCACTAACTCAAAACACCGCAACTCATATGAGTAGCTGCATAGCTTAATGCCGAATCCTCTCAATAGAAATTACATGCAGTGTAAGCACAAGCCAGAACTTTATGGATTCTTAATTTCATATGCCATAAGAAAATGCAAGGAAGTAAAAGATCTTTTTGCTTTCAAATTGTCCAGTGGTATTATCCTTATTGCAAACTGCTTGACGTTGTGTCCTTAAATATATGCACCAACAATATAAACTTCCAAGCAAGTAGAGAAAGTGATTATTATTGTAGGAATATGTTAAGGGATGTCATTGCAGTATAGGCAGACGAGATATGTTGCGTAAGTGATGTGATCTTGAGAAATATGATAGCCGTAGATATATGTAGGAATGGATGCACTAAGGAGAAAAATACCGTGGAAAATAACGAGAAATTACGTACCTGGAGATGGTTTGCAGAAGTGACTAGTATCCAAATCAGCAAATGCTAAACAATTTCTTGAAAACAAAGGTCAACATCAAAATTAATCATTTGAGTAATGTTATGCAAGTTAGAACAAACCAAAGTGCAAATGGCATAAAGTTCAAGTCGTACAGATGGGTGTCAGATATCGGTGAGGTGAACTGTATATGTGAGTAAGTTTTTAAACCATTGATTTTTGTTGCAAGAAAATGAGAAGCTAATAAGATTTCACCAGTGTTATTGAAACTAGCTAAAATAGAAAAACATCAACTAGACTCCATACTTTCCTTCAAGTAAATCGGCAAAGTTTGACAAGTTTTAGTGTGAATACCTGAAAATCTTCCAAAAGAGCTTTAGGTCATGTGATTTTATTTTCTTCAGTTAGGGAAGTTGTTTTTGGCAAGCCTTAACTCAATCAACAAACATGGCTATGGTTACTTTGATCCAGAGTTTCATTTCCACCATTGCTCTCTCAAAGAGAATTTCGCGTGAAAAATTTCATAGGAACTACTTTCGATAGTCATCGTTGAATGGATACAACAAACAAGTATGTGTGTGTGTGTGTGTGTGTGTGTGTGTGCATATACTTGTGAGGTTGGGGACAATCGAATACAAATGGAGGGTCCGTAGTGTGGTTGTAGTAGTGATGTCAATCACGGTCCAAAAGGTAAGGGGGGAGAGGGGAGGAAGAAAGTTAGAAATGTAATGAAACGTTATCTTAACCGTCGTTAAAAGGCCAAAATTACCTATGAGACCCAATCCTTGTGGGTGTAACCATTTGTGGATACAAAAATAAAAGGAAGTACAATGAAAGACTAAAACTAAAAGCATAAAGGCATGATTAAAATTATCATTAGGATCATGGTATGTCGGAGGATACGCGGCAAAGGGCGTCATGCGAGAAAGTATTGCAGTAGGCACAGGAAAAATGCATGAATGTCCACCTCTGTATGGAGTCATAGTGGAAGAGGGAAAGGGAGAGAGAAAAATGAAAGAAAATGTCGACTTCCAAAAGGCCAATGGAACCAATGATACAATCTTTATGGATCTACTACAATTTTTGGGTATAAAATAAAATGAAATCTAAAGATGGCAAATGTCGGGTGCACTATCAGATGACGTATTGCATCGGTTAATGAAGAACATCGTCAATATCATCGATGTGGGTAGTTGTGTGTGTGTGTGTGTGTGTGTTTGTGTGTGTGTGTGTGTGTGTGTGTGTGTGTGTGTGTGTGTGTGTGTGTGTGTGTGTGTGTGTGTGAGAGAGAGAGAGAGAGAGAGAGAGAGAGAGAGAGAGAGAGAGTTTGTCACCTTACCAGAGAGAGGGGTGGCGTGGTAGTTGAGTGAGCCACATACATGACAAAATGTAATTTTCAAACAACTTACAATGTGTGTGTGTGTTTCCTTATACTAACAAGTGGATCTCTCTCGCGTTCTCTCTTGCCATAGTCGTGTGCCCATTGACACCATCGTCCTCACAGACGATGCACACAAGGAGAGAGAAAGGAGTACTCCACTCGGCTGCAGTATGGGCACATAACACACTTCCTTAAGCTTGTAGGGCTTCTACCTCGAATCCATGCTTTGCCGCAACTTGTATGACCTCTTGCGGGCTGTCATGAAGGCGAGACTTGCAATAAAAAGAAGAAGTGAGCAGCCGAAAACAACTTGTCAATACTTGCAGAATACGCAGGTTCAGAGATAAAGAGACATAGTGGTGGGTGAAAATATGGGGCCAAAAATGGCTGGGATCCGTAGCATGCAGGACCTGCCGGACCCTTCTCTGGTGCGGGTTCTGTCCAAACTGAAGATCAAGGAAGACAAAGATGCGGCCGCGCTCACTTGCTGGGATTGGAGCAAGCTTGTTGACTGCGCTCGTCGTCCGATAGTGGTGTTGCACATCCTGCATCCCATGAGCAGCAAGGACATTATGATCTTTCAGATGCAAGGACACGCACACTACGAGATACGCCGACACGAGCAGTTATGGCGAGACGTGGGAATAGAGGCTCTAGAAGTGCTTTCTGTCTTTTCAAAAGCCAAAGCCATTACCATTGAAGGCTTTTCGTGGGCAACTCCCGACGTTCTCATCCCTAAGTTTCACAGCCTCTTTCTCGCACGCACGCAGCTTGGCCTGCCTCACCTCCCTCCACCTCCGCTACGTGTCTTTCCAAGACCCGAAGTGGATGAAAGCCCTCACCCTGCTTGCCCTGCTCTGATCACCCATGTCCATCTCCAGAGTTTGCAGAAGGGCCATCGCTACCACCCCATCATGGACTCGCACCTCGAATCTCTGGCGCTTGGCTGCCAACAGCTGGCCACCGCCTATGACCGAGTTGTTCCTCCATGGAATTATGAGCATTGATGGGTGGGGCTTGCGACGCGGAACTGGGCTCACGGCGTTTATATCACTCAAACTTAGAGAGGTTGAGAGCGTGCCATGCAAACTTAGAGAGTAGTTCAGAGTTGAGGCACAGGGATGTGGCCGGTGCAAAGTTGCACGATGGAAAGCAGAGGCTCCTGATTTGGTATGCGAAAAGTACTAATGGTTATCGTTGCATGCAAGAGGTAGTGAGGGTGGTTTATAATTAGAGAAAGGGTAGATGGGGTGCTGGCGCCAACAGAAAACGAGGAGGAAGGGAGAGAGAGACTGGTCGCTAGTTGTGTGGGTGTGGACGCCGGCATGCGTACCATGCGATAGGTGGTCGTGATTGTGGCCAGCTCCTGATTGGGTTGGTAGATGACAGCCACAGGGAGTGGAGAAAGAGAGGAAGCAATTAGGTTTGGTTTTGATTGGCTGGTGATTGAGAGCAAGAAAAAAATGAGGAAAAGGTGGGCAAGTGTCGCTGAGAAGAGTCCAAAAAGGGGTGGTTGCATGACCTGCAAACCAGAGAGAGAGAGAGAATGGGTTGTCCTGCGCATCGTTTGTTTTTTTCTTTTTTTTCCCTGGCTGAAAAAGAGAGAAGTAATTCGCGTGCGGTAGAGGAGAGGGAGAGAGAGAGAGAGAGAGAGAGAAAACGAGATTGAGAGAGAGAGAGAGAGAGAGAGAGAGAGAGAGAGAGAGAGAGAGTGAGTTGATTGGGGGATTGTCTCTGAAGCAGCCTGTTATGATGGGGACTGACAGTCCTATCTGGAGCCGCAAGTGAATCAACACCCGAGTTGGGGAATTAACGCCTGCATTGTCTTCCACGAGCAAATGTCAATAGTCCACCCTGTCGCTAATAATAATAATAATCCTAATTTTGGAGCTAACGATTGTGCTTATCTCCTCGTCTTTATCCACTCCACAATCAAGTTTGAGCACAGCTCAAAGGTTCACTCGGGATCCTTCATCTTCCTCAGCCTCTGTTCTTGTCTGCGTTCATATTTTCTACGACCTTAAAATTTCTCCTCGTAATCCTATAATGTAAACTGTCGTTAAGCCCTCTAGAGTGAGATTCTGCTCTGCTTAATATCGACCTACTAAATGCTATGTATTACTCCTCTTTGTCGTAACTAATCATCTCGACATGATTTTTTAGTTTAATCCATGTTTTCTGTGTTTAATTAACAAAATATTTACATTAACAAGCACTAAATTATGGCGATAAAGAAGGGACTCTATTTTAATTTCAAAAATTCACTAATTATATCATACAATCAACATTAATCAGTACAAAGTGAAGCAATTCATGGAATCTACAAACACAAGAAAGAAAAATACTTAGCTGCTACTTATTGATCATAATCATTAGTCTTGGAGCGTAGCCTAAGCTCTGATACCACTGCTACAAACGGGAGCGTGGCTGCCCTACGAAATACCCGAAATAACACAATAAACATCATAAAATAGACTAATCGGCATACCTGACACAATCACGTGATCGCATGATTGCAAGATATGCGAACATAGAGAGACAAAGAGCGAGAGAGATTGAGAGAGCACGTGCAGGCGCACTTCCTAGAGAGGAGTGCTACGTCGGCACGGCGAGAGGGATGAGAGGAGAGATGAGAAGAGCAACGCAGACATTGGGTGCAATCTCCCCCCGTGCAAGAGTGAGCATTTCCCTCTCGCACGTATTTATTTATAGATTTCTTTAATGCCCAAAATGAGTACAAACTGGCCGGCCGGACATAATTGGCCAAAGCTCATAAAGAGCACTTGAATAATCAAATATACATAAAATGTAACATCCTTCTGCGTAATCCATTATCTGCTGATTCTTTTGCCACCTGTTAGCTGCAATAGATAATAAAATATCAATTCTATAACAGTGAGTTAGGGGACTTTTCCCATATCTCCTTAAAAACCCTCAATTAGCTAGTCACTAAGCTAGTTGAACCAAAACAAAATTATATATAATGGTTTTGTTTTTCTACAGTTATTTCATTGTATATAGAAACTAACTATAGGGATTTTTTATTATAATTATTTTTTGTATTTATTTGACTATTTCTACCTAGGTGTACGTTATTTGCCTATGTATGCTATGTACATGGACTTACCATTATCACAAATTTTCTTACCATTTTGCACTCTTTATTCCATATAGAAAATATTTCATGCAAGCTTCTCTTATTTTTTTGTGAATCCACTCCAAGAAAAAATCTCAAAAAAATACCTTCCACCATCAGTCATTGCCTTTCACTAAATTCCTATTTTCTACAAGTATTTTTTCTTATCTCTTGTAAATAAATATACATCAATAAAAACAAATGAGGGCCCTACTCATTTTATTCCCTATATTTTTATATATTTAATTTTTATATATATAACTCACACTATTCTAGATTCCATAACTTATTCATATATACTAGCCTATCTTTTTCATCATATCCATATATTATATTTATGGATAATCTATAACCATGCATAGTTGCAAACCGCTAAGAATCTTTTAGGTCATGTTCTCATGCAAGGAGAGATTCACCTTTGGAGCCTTATGCAAATTCAATAAAAGGGGGGCCAATGATGATTTTTTTGTGAAGTAAACAAGGCATTATCGTGGGATTTTTATATCCACTCCAAATTTGAAGCGGTGGTTAAAAGACAAAATGTGGACCAAGAGCTGAATAATACCTCAAAAATTTGAATAAATTTTGAAGCTACTACCGGTGAGATAAGATTTTTTGTGTGGACCATAGTCTGCCCACTTTTCTCACAAAGTAACCCATAGTCTTCTCTCACCTCCTTTCCTACTTCCACACATACACACACTCATTCCTCTCCATCCCTCACTCAAACCTATAACTTTCATGTCTTCTTTCATCTTCTTCACCATTCCCATTGTAAGATCCCCAACCCGCCTATACTAAGATCGGGATGGGATCCTTGACAGCTCTCTAGGTCAGATAAAAATCAAAGTCTCCAAACAAGAAAAATCCAAGGAATAGACCTTTACCATTGACAATGGCTTGGGTCTATAGCCTAAAAAGAAGACCTAGTCCTGTCTCGCAGAGCGGAAACAGGACAACGTATTAAAAGTCCAAAGAACTATTTCGGCCCTATAACTGCCACAATTGGGCTAAGGTATCCTCAACCAATGCTTTTTCCACCCCTAACAGATGTGAGGGCACAACAGCTGGTGGACTCCTCTTCCAAGTGAAGAAGTTTTCTAAACGTTTTAGTGCGCAGGGATGGATAGTTACCTGACTAATCCGGTCCACCCGTCCATGCTTGACAACCTTAGTCAATCCCCACTTGCCACCCCGTACTCACACAAGATTCATTTATCTTATTATCACATTGTTTTAACATTTAAAATAGTGGTTTTTTTAAACGTTCCATCACAGTAATTCCTTGAAGACAGCATTAAAAGAATTCTTTTAGCAAACAGACATCTTTAAACTTAAGACAGGGTACTGTCAATCAAAACATTGTCCATAATAACCATGACCAGTACTCTTCTTGTCTCAAGACCACCTAAGCGTGAAAAACGGCACCCATTCCTTATTCAAATCCGGATTGGATAAACCCCCACCCAAGGTTCCGGGTTCCCATACACCAAACCCGTTTCCCATACAACCGGGCGGCTCCCCTAGGATAAAAACGGTATCCTAACTTATGTAGAAACATCAACACATGACACGGAGTAGAAACTCATCGTTCATGGGGGTAACCGACTTAACTATGGCTAGAAATCCAATCATTATCATCAATTTATACTAAGGAATTAAGGTGTCTTGAGACAAGTTGTCTTAAGGATGATCAATCATATCTTTCCTATTTCAACCAGTTTTAAACCAAACAATTCCTTCCTACATTATAAACAAATGCACGTTGGAAGTTACCTTCAATTTCAGCCAGTTTATCCTTCATAACTTTACGTATGCAATGCTAACTTAAAAATTGAACTTTAAAAAATATTAGTGAACATAATAGAAATCCACCTGGGACTGCTCGTCCATGTGTTGTGGGATAGGTGCCCGTAGACTCTCCTTTGTTGGTCTGTGGCTAGGCCCTGCTCATGGTCATTAGTTGCTTTGTTTCGATTGTTACTAATATCCTCTTCTTCAGTCAGAGAATTTCCCCTGGTTCTCTTGGGAGCCATGTCGGCAGCCTTATAAAAAGACTTAATCCATTAGGAGCTTAATTGAATAGTCTTCATTTTCCTTGTTTACCCAAAATAAGGATTTTTGGAATAAATAGGGATCTTTAATAGTCGATTTGATAAGATATTCCTTCTATAACTTAGTTATGTTATAAGTAATTTTTTTTCCCCACTCTTCAATAAGGATTTTGGACCTCGGTTATTTATTTGGCAATTAGATAAATTCATTTCTTAATTTTTCTTGTCCATTTTATACAAAAATTGGTTATTTTTATTTAAGATACATACCTAAACTATTTATCTAAGGTTGGGATATTTATCATAGATTCCTCAAGGTGTATTCCTTCTCTGATATTGATATTAAAGGTTTTTGGTTTAATTTACTATATTTCCCTTTTTATTTTCCCCTAAATTTAATGTAATTTTCCTAGGATATAAAGTTAAACTAATTTTGTAATTGTATCATAATTATAACGGGTTTCCTAAGGTCTAATAAACCTGTGATAAATAGCTCAATTCAATTTAAATCTTTTTCCTAATTTCTTCTATTTAAATTGTCTAAAAAACAGAGTATTTTTGCTAAAGTAATTAGCTAAATTAATTATCTGAGCTTCTCCTCATTATCATGGGTTTCTTAAAACTTAATTAACCACTAATAAATATCTCATAGCATTTGAAATCAGCTTACTAATTTTCCCTATTTAATTTGCTCAAAAAATAGAGTATTTTTGCTAAAGTAATTATTTAGATTAATTATCTGAGATTCTCCTAAATACTATAGGCTCCCTAACACCTAATTAACCACTGATAAATATATCATAGCATTTGAAATCAATTTACTACTTTCCCCTATTTAATTTTCTCAAAACACAGAGTATTTCTGGTAAAATAATTAGCTAGATTATTTATCTTAGCTTCTCCTAATTTTCACGAGTTTCTTAAAACCTAATTAACCACTCATAAATTTATCACAACATTTTAAATCAATTTACTAATTTCCCCTATTTAATTTTCTCAAAAAACAAAGTATTTCTGCTAAAGTAACTAGCTAGATTAATTATTCGAGCTTCTCCTAATTATCACGGACTCCTTAACACCTAATTAACCATTGATAAATATCTCACAGCATTTGGGATTAGTTTGATTATTTTTCCCTTTAAGTTTCTATAAAAAATAGTGTAATTATACCTAATTAATTAGGAAAATTAATCAAAAAATTATAGGATAATTTTCCTAGCTTCATAATTGTCTAATACAGGTCTGATATTTACCTCAACTTAATCTAAGCTTAATTAATATATTTACCATTAAGCTCATGGTTAATTTGGCTAATTTCAGTCCTAATATGATAGGATAATTAATTAGCTTAACATTACTAAGCTTAATTACAATAATCAACATAAATTAATTAATTAAGAGAGGGTTTATGAGTATACATGGGCCTAATCTTTGATTTATTAACAAAATAGCTTAATCTAACCTTGCTAATTAAGAAGGATTAGGCTAATTACCGTTTAGGTTAATCAATTAGAGATTAATCTCTAATGATTTCTATGTAGTGTTCTCTCTAGATGAGAGAGAGAGTATCAAGGCTCTGAGTCTCTCAAATTATGAAGCAAGGGGTCCTATTTATAGTTTTCTGGCACTCACAAGCTCTTAGAGGCTGTAAAAGGCAGTTGCTTACAGTTCAAGCAGTCCCCAGCAAGTCAAAAAATGCCCCCTGCTGCTAAATGAGTCCCTGGATGGTCAGTGATGAACCTCCCATTACCTGTCAGCTTTTAAAATGTCAATTTTGCTATATTTTGACCTATTTTTGCTTAATTGGTAAAATATCTTGTAAATATCTAGGAGGCCTTTAATAAAGTCTATGCTTAAATGATGACTGCAACCCTTCAATTTTTCTTAATAATTTAATATACATTGAATCTTTCGAAAGGACTAGCAGGGTCAGTTTTTGTCCGAATTTAGATATGAAAATTTCTAGCATGAGGTTTGCTGTGCTTAAGATTCCAAAAAATACCAATATTTGCCATGGTCGGGCAATTCTACATTTCTTTTTCAATAATTATATCAGTTTGATTAAGCTTTATACAATCTTTAAGGTTTCAGAAACTGGAAACGTTACAATCACCCCAACTTAAGAATTTGAGATACCCTCATCTCAACCGAAATTGGAAAATCTTTGAGAAGAGAAATTCATCCTCCCAAGTGGCATCTTCGAAAGGATAACCTTTGTACTTTACCAAATGTTACCGATTGCTCTAAGAGTTCTTTCTAGTTTCTGGTTGGAGTTACTTGTTAGTCAATTTTTCCTCAAGAAACTCTTAGTGTTGAGCGCATCTTAAAAACCTTTACAAACCATTCGTATCATCTCAAAAACCAGGTTAAATCAATTCCATAAAAGATCTATATATCCACCTTGTCAACATGAACACGCTCAGTTTAACTGACCATTCAGAGCAATCAACGTTCGACAAGTATCATGTATTTCAGCTTTGCCAATCTGAACGTGCTCGCCGTGTTCTTGCCATTCTAAGCAATCTGCGTTCGGTACAAGATTCCACCATTGCACCAAAGGTACCCCCTCTGTGCTCTAACCTGGTTGACCAACAATATGTAAAGGGTTTTAAGAAGTATCATACCAATAGTTCTTTTGGGCTTCCTATTAGTCTCGTACCTTAATACTTTTAAATCTAGGTCATTTTTTTCCAAGGAAGGCTATCGTGTGCACAAGGAATGTGAGTTGGTTGCTTAATAACTATCTCAATCTCAAGATTCAATTTCTTTTCATACTATCGAGAACCTCTCTCTCATTTGCTAGATCAACCCTTGATTTCTTGATTAAATACCAACTTAACTTTAGATTCCTTAAATAATTTTGGAAAAGAAACTCGTGTATACCCTTATATAAGTAACTCAAAGTTTTACATTATCGACTTATAGTGGTTCACAAAACTGCCTATTGTTGTTGAGCTCTAGGATTACTAACTGTAGCCAAGCAAGGGGCTCTTTCATCTTCCTCGTTCATTAAGGTTGGTTTTCTCCTGATCGTATAGGCTCTGGCTCCTCTTGCTCTTCCTCTACCTCATCCTCCATTTCTACCTCTTCTTAGATTATCTCCTTGATTTTGAGGAATGGCTCTAGCAGTAATTCGAGGGTTTTGTTCTTCTGGACAGTTATTTCTATAGTGCCCCATTTGATTGCATCCATAGCACCTAACGTTTGGGAAGGTCAGCTCTAAGTTCACTGTTGCAGCTACTTCAGGTTGTTGATATCCTTGGTTGGAATTTTCCTTGGCTCTTCCCCTAAAGTTACTAAATCCATTATAGTTCTTAGCAGAGTTGGCTCCTTCGGCTGCAAGAGGCTTAGCCCTGAGAAGGGCATCCTGTATGGATGTATGTCTCATGGATTTGATCCATACCTCTGCTCTCATTCCACGTTGACCCGTTTACCTTTGAAGGTTGGGGGTTTGCGCTTGTTTGATAAGAACAAGCACGGTATAAAGAACAAAAGCAGTTATCTACATGATTTCGTAAGATCAATAGACTGACAAATTAAAGACTTATGACACGGCTAAGATTTAACTTCAAAATAGACACAAGATCAAGATACTCAATTCAAAAGACTTGGTTCTTTATTCATAAGGTGAATATTTACAAGGATAGCCT
The DNA here is from genome assembly GCF_014529385.1 of Adiantum capillus-veneris. Lineage (NCBI taxonomy): Eukaryota > Viridiplantae > Streptophyta > Polypodiopsida > Polypodiales > Pteridaceae > Adiantum > Adiantum capillus-veneris. The sequence goes on along the minus strand of NC_140949.1, from coordinate 40,962,945 downwards.
TACAAAAGAGCTTAGGGTATCTCATCCTAACTTGTTGTAAATTTTTGCAGCCTTTAAAGAATCTGCATAGCTGGCTGATTTGGAATATGGTGATACAAACGATGGGTGTTTGTAGTCAGATTTTTACAATCTTCTAACTGATTGGTATAATAGTTCTTATACTCATTGGAAATCAGCAAGTAAATTATAAGATCCAAATTCTTAGGGGTATTCAGAGAAAAAGTTCTGATTCTTCGATATGGAATTATCTCCACCACTTTATTCCATACCCATTTGTTCAGGGGTTTCCTCGTGCCTCCTTGATAAGTGGGAACAGTGATACTCGAGTTTGTACCCAAGAAGTAGTACAACTTAACTACTCTCAGTTCCTCAGCCCAGCGTAGTTTCTTTAAATCCGTGGTAAAACATCCCAGCTTCCAAGCATTCATGTAATAGATCCCACCTTCAATGCTCCATTCAAGCTCCCAACCTTTATCTATCCGAGTCGTATGAGGAGTGTGAGCCTTCATTAGTAGCTCCATCACGCTCTGTCGGAAAAAATAGTTTGGAGAACGACAAGCACTCTCATAAATAAGCTCAAAGACTTGGAACTTGCGATATTCAACCACAGGATCTTCCTAAATTATTGACGCATAAGCGTTAGATTACCTAGTCAATTTTTCTTGTTTCTTTTTAAATTTTCAGACAGTACGAAATTTTTCCAAACTAACCCAGGCTCTGAAACCTAGGCTCTGATACCACTTGTAAGATCCCCAACTCGCCTATACCAAGATCGGGATGGGATCCTTGACAGGTCTCTAGGTCTGATAAAAATCAGAGTCTCCAAACACAAAAAATCCAAGGAATAGACCTTTACCATTCACAATGTCGTGGGTCTATAGCCTTAGAAGAAGACCTAGTCCTGTCTCGCAGCAGAAACGGGACAACGTATTAAAAGTCCAAAGAACTATTTCGGCCCTATAACTGCCACAATTAGGCTAAGGTATCCTCAACCAATGATTTTTTTCCCCCTAACAGATGTGAGGGCACAACAGCTGGTGGACTCCTCTTCCAAGTGAAGAAGTTTTCTAAACGTTTTAGTGCGCAGGGATGGATAGTTACCTGACCAATCAGGTCCACCCGTCCATGATTGACAACCTTAGTCAATCCCCACTTGCCACCCCGCACTCACACAAGATTCATTTATCTTATTATCACATTGTTTTAACATTTAAAATAGTGGTTTCTTTTAACGTTCCATCACAGTAATTCCATGAAGATAGCATTAAAAGCATTCTTTTAGAAAACAGACATATTTAAACTTAAGACAAGGCACTGTCAATCAAAACATTGTCCATAATAACCATGACCAGTACTCTTCTTGTCTCAAGACCACCTAAGGGTGAAAAACGGCACCCATTCCTTATTCAAATCCGGATTGGATAAACCCCCACCCAAGGTTCCGGGAGCCCATACACCAAACCAGTTTCCCATACAACCGGGCGACTCCCCTAGTATAAAAACGGTATCCTAACTTATGTAGAAACATCAAGACATGACACGGAGTAGAAACTAATCGTTCATGGGGGTAACCGACTTAACCGTGGCTAGAAAGACAATCATTATCATCAATTTATACTAAGGATTCGGAGGTGTCTTGAGACAAGCTTTCTTAAGGATGATCAATCATATCTTTCCTATTTCAACCAGTTTTAACCCAAACAATTATTTCCTACATTATAAACAAATGCACGTTGGAAGTTACCTTCCATTTCAGTCAGTTTATCCTTCCTAACTTTACGTATGCAATGCTAACTTAAAAATTGAACTTTAACAACTATTAGTGAACATAATAGAAATCCACCTGGGATTGCTCGTCCATGTGTTGTGGGGCAGGTGCCCGTAGACTCTCCTCTGTTGGTCTATGGTTAGGCGCTACTTCATGGTCATTAGTTGCTTTGTTTCGCTTGTTACTAATATCCTCTTCTTCAGTCAGAGGATTTCCCCTGGTTCTCTTGGGAGACATGTCGGCAGCCTTATAAAAAGACTTAATCCATTAGGAGCTTGATTGAATAGTCTTCATTTTCCTTGTTTACCCAAAAATAAGGATTTTTGGAATAAATAAGGATCTTTAATAATCGATTTGATAAGATATTCCTTCTATAACTTAGTTATGTTATAAGTAAAGTTTTTTCCCCACCCTTCAATAAGGATTTTGGACCACGGTTATTTATTTGGCAATTAGATAAACTCATTTCCTAATTTTCCTTGTCCATTTTATACAAAAATTGGTTATTTTTATTTAAGATACATACCTAAACTATTTATCTAAGGTTGGGATATTTATCATAGATTCTTCAAGGTGTATTCCTTATTTGATATTGATATCAAAGGTTTTCGGTTTAATTTACTATATTTCCCTTTTTATTTTTTTCCAAAATTAATGTAATCTTACTGGGATATATAGTTAAACTAATTTTCTAATGATAGCATAATTATCAGGAGAGCTCGCACTTCGTCATCGAAATTGATTTTCACCGATCGAAGTTGACTTATGTTTGTGTTAAAGTCAGTCTCCTTCTTCTTCTTGGACCAGCAATCCTTCTTGACGTGGCCCTTCTTGCCACCACATTTCCAACATTCAAGAACTGACTTTGTGCGTGACTTGCTCCGCCTTGTGCGATCACGACCCTTTTGATTTTTGAACCTCTCCTTAGGCCTTCCTCTTGTTTTCACTGACAGTGCAGCACTTGATGATTCTCCTGTGCTTCTCCTTCGTATTTCCTCGCTTAGGAGAACACCCACAACATCATCAAACTTAAGAGTATTTGTGCTAGAAATAGAATTACTTACAGCCATCACAAGGCTGTCCGCACGCGCAGGGACAGCGACCAAGAGGAGGACAGCAGGTAGGAGCAGGGCAGGGGGGGCCTACGTAAGCATCGCACGTGGACAGTGTGAGGGGGAGCTGCTATGCCATGGGAACAGAGTGAGTGGGTTCCGAAAACTTAGGGTGGGACGTATTTTTTTTTTTTTAAAGTATGTAGTATCCATATTGAGCAAGTATAGCCAGGAGTAGTTGTTTTGTAAGTTTTGTAAGAATGACAAATGAATTCCAACCAGTCATAAAGAAGAGACATAATGTGGAACTTCTATACTAGGCCACCAGATAGAGTCGTTGGGGGGGACGGAGTATTTGAACTTGGAGAGGGTATTCAGCTGGATGTTTTCTCTATGCCTATTCCAAGCATTGAAAATAGACCTCAACAAGTCAGAGCCTACAACTGAGATGGTGAGCTTCCCGAAGAAGATTGTAGTGGTCATGAGATGAGACCAGCCAGGGTGCTCCGAGATGAAGAACCTGTTGAGCTTCCTAAAAAGGAGTCTAGCCCATTCCTACTCGGGTTGAGACAGGGCTGAGACCACCAGCTTTATCGCCATTTTATCTTGGGATTCCCATGGGTTTTGGGGTATGACTGGGTATGCAACAATCTCAACAGGTGGGCTGTTGGAGGCCTCCGAATTTCCATCTTCTCAGAATCTCGAAGATATGCAGGAACTTCTTGTGGGCCGGGGATCCATTCATGAAAAAGTCAGCCAAGGTACTGAGAATTTTTTTGTGAATGCTTCAAGTCAAAGAAATTAAATGCACATACTACAATGCCTATGTGCACATGTGTCATAGCATACTTTTCAAAAAGCTACCTTCAATTATGGCTATGAGTGTGTGACTGTCCTCTAGATGACGGGGGTTGACAGGCATGGCGATGCCGAGGAGCCTTCTAGGGCACGTTTCCTCCAGGACTAGGAGTGAAGCACATAAGGAACATTTCAGCAAAGAGGTGAACGGCTGTTATGAGGCAACCCAAAAGCATATGAAAATGGGGAAGTTTGTTGCCAACATGGAGAGCCATTCCCAACTCTCTCTCTCTCTCTCTCTCTCTCTCTCTCTCTCTCTCTCTCTCTCTCTCTCTCTCTCTCTCTCTCTCTGATACCTTAGTGATTTCTCCTCAATACACATTTTGCTTGTTCATCTACGTGGAATTGGAGGTGCTCTCAAGATTTTATTGGAGTCAAACCTGGTTGGAGGTGAGATGTCCACTGAATCAGATACCAGCTCTTACCTGTATGAGGATTCTTGTGGTGGTTGTGTCTTCACCGAGGACTTTGGAATCCACTTTTGATGCACTTTATTCGTGTAGCGATGACATTGATTCCCGGGTTGTTGATCTTCTTGAAGCTCGAAGTGTTCTACAGAGTCATAGAATTCGTCGTCTTCTTCATCTTTTGATTCTCCACATTTCTTTGTTTGCTCCTTATTTCGAGAGCTTGTTGATGTCTGGTTCTCTTCGTTTTCCTGGATTACACTCACTGCAAAATAAGGAACGACATCATAGACATTTTCATCACAAAACTTTGTTGTGGGAGCATCCTCCACGGCGCACACGTCGAGAGTAGCCAAGATGTGTTCCCATCCAAAAGGCTCTAACTCTTCTTCAGGAAATGGTTATGGGATATAGTCCTTATCCTCTATAACCCGCTCTAGGATACATTCCTCATGTTTCAAGCTACCACATTGTGAAGCTCCACACATCCAGAGTTCTTTAGGCTTACCCAACCAAGTTGGAAGTTCTGATCCTGTTATTGTGGCAGAATCAAACTCCTCAACCGGTGTTCTTGTCACATCCCTATAGCTATGGTCCCTCAAGTTTACCTTTGTTATGGTTTCCATATGTCTCAGGTATATATGGTCATAACCCCAATCTTGGACCATTTTCAATTGTCGCATGAATGGTCTTCCTAGAATGATTTCATAGTTGTTCTTCTTTCCAAAGTCAACAACAACAAAAGTGTGTTCATATTTAATGCCACAAGAAGTAACAAGTACTTTTTCTAGCAGTCCTAGGGGCTTTTCCTTGTGTCCGTCTGCAAGCTGCAGGGTCATTCGTGTGGATATCAAGGCAGGTTTTCCCCATTTTTCCCAAACCTCTTTGGTTGCAATGGCCACACCAGCTCCACTGTCAAGGATTGCCATGGTTTTTACATTATTGAATTCCACAGGAAGGGTGGTGTTTCCATCTTCTCCCTCGTAATACTCGCCTACCTTGTTTAATGGCACTAGCCTAGTATTTAGTTGTTGGGAGAAGAGGGGGAGATCGACCGCTTAAAGTATTCAACATAAGCTTTCAAGCCATCACCATCAAACTGTCCACCTCTTCTTCCAATTTCCAAGCACACACACTCACCTAGACTATGACACACACACACAGTAAACAAAGAATTGATATAGACAAGCTTGTAAGGAGGTGTAAGAGATGTGTAAGAGATGGAGACTAGATTAGAGAGTACACAACAAAATAACCATAGCTTAAGAGAGTAGAGAAGAGAATCTGCAAGAGAAAGGCCTAAATCTAGCCCCAAACTCCACGGCACCTCTCTTGTGGAGTTGGTATTTAATATATTATTTTTGAGTTTGAGGTGCCAAAAATTGAGGCCCCTCTTTTACAACCACTTCACTTTTGTAAATGAGTGAAGCTCATTTACAAAAGGGGGAGATCGACCGCTTAAAGTACTCAACATAAGCTTTCAAGCCATCACCATCAAACTGTCCACCTCTTCTTCCAATTTCCAAGCACACACACTCACCAGCTAGACTATGACACACACACACAGTAAACAGAGAATTGATATAGACAAGCTTGTAAGGAGGTGTAAGAGATGTGTAAGAGATGGAGACTAGATTAGAGAGTACACAGCAAAATAACCATAGCTTAAGAGAGTAGAGAAGAGAATCTGCAAGAGAAAGGCCTATATCTAGCCCCAAACTCCACGGCACCTCTCTTGTGGAGTTGGTATTTAATATATTATTTTTGAGTTTGAGGTGCCAAAAATTGAGGCCCCTCTTTTACAACCACTTCACTTTTGTAAATGAGTGAAGCTCATTAGTTCTTGCATGACCCATAAGGGGAGTTCCCACTACAAATATTTACAGAGCCATAGTGGCTTATTGAAATGAGATTCTAAGATACTGTGCAACTATAAAATGGCCAAGAATAATTGCCGTCGCCTCTTCATCAACTCCCTGCATTCCACTCTACAAAATCATCATCAACTCAATTAGTAAAATAAATAGACAGCACATAATTAACCATTACGCCCAGCTATCCCAATTGCAGTTAACCACTACAACAGGAGGGTGCCCAGTCTCGTAGCATTAGTTGAGGCACTTCAAGCTCTTTGATGCCTTCCTCGATTTGAGTCATTGGGGTTTTTACACCAAATTTCTCTAGACATTTACCCACGTTAGCCCACATGTTTGGTCTTATTCTGAGCAACTCGGCTAACATTATTGTACAGGTGACTAGGGTAGATAGAATATCTACTAGCCCCTTTGAATCGATGGCCTTGTTGGGAGACAGTCTCTGTGATGGGACTGCAACTACATCTGATTTGGTGTCTTACTCTCCCATGTAGGACGGTAGTGTTCTTAGCGAATGGGATTGATTATCCATAGATTGTACAAATCCTTTGTCGCCCCAATACGATCGCACGTCTAGATTCATTTGAGATCCAGTCTCAAATTCCTCTATTGGTGGTAGAAACACTCCTCGTTCATCACCAGTCTTGTCTACTCGTCTTCTTAGGTCATCGGCTTCATTGGCCTCTCTGACTTGTTTCCACAATTTGTCAAGACCATCTATCGCTTTACAATCCTCAGGTATAGCTTGGTGAAATCCCTCGGAAGAGTTATCCGTGGCATTCAGTACTATCCTTGGTTCTAATGCTGGGTCTTTGAGGTTTGATCTGTGCCCATGACGAGAATCTGGCTCTTTTAGTTCCTGGTTTGGTGGGATTACTTGTGTAGGCATGACATGGATCACATCCTCAGGTTTTGCAACTGGTGGTTCTAGTAAAGCTTGGGCTGTTTGAATCATTTTCTGGCACATTTCAAATTTTTGCTTTTCTAGTTCCGCATAGGGATATGTCATCCACCTGTGTTCTTGGGTTTGGTTGTTTTTGAGCTTCACATCATAGGCTTTCAAGAGGGCATCTAATGCCTCATTAACCTTCTCTGCCAACACAGATCCTCCTGAACTAGCACTTCTTGGTTTCTCATCCGTGGATGGTTCTTCTAGAGGTTTAACCATTTGTGTAAGAGAAGATGCCTCCTTTTCCTCATGTTGTTTTATCTTCTCCTCAGCTTCGGTAAGCTTCTCAGCTAGGGATTTTTGCTCTCGTTCCCTGCATGATTTCATCCTAGTCTTTCTAGCTTTTCAACTATTTCGTTTGCTCTTGGTTTTCTGACTAGGTGCGTCTGTCTTTGGTCCATCATCTGTCTTTGGACTCGTGTCACTTTCCGTGTTCTTTGTCTCTGGATTCTCATCAGATTTCTTTTGAGCTTGTGCTCTCGTAACTACTTGAACTGGTACAACATTCTCATTTTCTGAGCTACTAGGTAGCTGAACAATCCCTAATACATTTGTCGTGATTTTCCTGATTTGGTTTGGTTTTTTCAGGCAATCGGGGATCAAGTGAGTGATGCCACACTCAAGACAATAGTCATTTACTTGAGTGATCTCCGTATGAGGACATTGTTTGACCAAGTGGTTGTCACGACTTTTGTGACAATCTGTCTGTGGTTGAGGAGATTCTTTTAGCATTTCCTCTTGGCTATAAGCAATCTTTGACCTAGATAAGCCGCTATTTGCTATGAATCGCAATGTCCTTTCGTCCATTTCATACCTTCTTTCTTTCGACTGAAACCCAGGAGGTGGAGGTTGTACCGGTCTCACCACTCCATGTGTTTCTCTCACATTTTGTTGCTCTGAAGGGTAGTACTCACTTTGGTTGCTATACCACATTATAGCTGGTATTGGCGTTGGTTTATTCAATGCTTCTATTGGGTTTAAGGCCTATGTGCCTTGACCGGTCGCCCAGGTCATGGGCGCCCGCCCACTGTTACCCTATACTTATAGTGAGTATATTGTATAGGGGGAGCTGCCACTTCACAGTCTCCCGACCCACATTGTGTGTGTGTCTCCTTCTCTCTCTCTCACTCTCCGTCTGTGGTGCTCCCCGATCCCCTTCAATTGGTATCAGAGCTATGGTGACCGCGGAGAGCACGACAGCTTTGAGAGCTTCGAGGCGATAGCTCGCTCGCTCTCGACTGTAGAGAGATTAAGAAATCTTGGAAGCTTTGTGAGAATGCAATGGGAGCTTGTGAGCTCAGTTGAGAGTGATGTATGCTCTTGTGGAAGCTCAGAAAGGAGTGTGGAAGATTGTGTGTAAGTGAAGGTGCTGCCCTAAAACTGAGTGCGCAGCAGCACTGTTTTCAGATTCGTTTTTCTCCTTGTAGAATGCAGATCTGAGAATTTTTTCCTCTGTGCCCATCCGTTTTGACGTGGTCTACAACTTTGCAGAAGAAACGTTTTGCAAATTCTTCACCGTTTTGCTGATATTCAGCTCAGACTGACTGTATACAGAAATTCCAGATTTTTTGTTGTCGCATTGTGTGCGAGTTTGATGCACTTTTGGAAGCACAGGAGATGCTTGAAATTGAGTGCATAAATTCTGAGCTGAAGATGCAATTGCAGCTTGTGTTAAGCTTGTGGTTTGAGGGTTTTTTGGTAGACTTGGGCAACGAAGTACGAAAACGTTTACACACCACCGAAGCGGTCTCTTGAGAGACGCAGTTTTTGGAGCACACAGGTGGAGCTTCTTTCACTGGTTTTCACAGGATACTTTGGCAGTGCTTTTGTGCTTGGATTCATGGTCTTTGTGGCTGGTTTGCATATGGTTATGGCGCATGGTTGATGCCCATTATACATGCATTTTGGCGAGCACTTTCAAGTGTCGGTGAGCTCTCTTGAGAGCATTGTTTTCGCATTGATCAAGTTTCCAAATTGCAAATCTTTTGGCGTTTGCTTATGCGCGATCACTCCGTTGATGTACGTTGAGTGCGGATTGCCATTGTATGTGAAAATGTGGAGCCATTTTGGCATTTCTACTCATTGGCATTGAGTAGTGTTATGGTTTATGGTAGAGATTGTACTTGAATTTTTTGCTCAGTTTTCAGGGGAAATTCTGTCGGATTTTTCCCAGATTCTTGCCATAGTTTGTGATCGAGTGTTTACTCTCACTTTGACAGGTTTTGTCAGTTTGGACACAGTTTTGTGTTTTTTGTATCCACTCTCGCAAGAGTGAGGAGTTGTGTATCTTTCTTTGCTTGCGACAGTGGTTTGCTCTCGGGTGGGAGAGTCTTGTGATCTCGAGCATTGTTTGCCATAGTTTTGCAGAGCTTATACATGTATGTTGAGTGTAGTTTGATGCGCATCGATTGCTCATTGTATTGAGCTTGCATGACAATGGTTATTTTGTGTTGATAGCCATTGTGCGTCGAAACTCTGGCAAAATTTTCCAGGAGTTTTATGCGTATCATTTATGCGATATAGGTAGAGATTGCGGGTTGCACTCACCATTTGCGTGCGGTGTTCTCTGCAGGTGGGAGATTTGTGCGTGTGTATGCATCGATACCGCACAATGTGGGCTTGGTGATTAGCTCACAGATTGCAGTGTGATACTACAGCAGGCGAGGCTTTTATTGACATTGCGGGAGCTCTATTTTGGAGTGTCTCACAGGTTTTACATTGTGTTTCTGGCCATATTTGTAGACAGTTTCCAGGTGTTGTTGGTGAGGTGGTTTTGCTTTCTAGTTTGCTACATTGCGCTCAAGGCAGAGACAGGTGATCGCTCAGATTATGATCTCTCCGAAATGTGCATGTTTGATGGGTCAGACTTTGCAGCATGGAGAGAGTGTATGCTTGATGCATTGACACAGTGAGGGTTGCATCGACCATTGAGTGGTGATGCAGGTAGACCTTCAAACATGTCTGACGATCAGTGGCAGGAGCTAGAGGAGATGGCACTATCTACACTCTCTTTGCACCTTGCGGAATCTGTATATGCTCTTGTTATGTATGGGACTACTTCGAGAGCACTTTGGCGCAGATTACATGATATGTATGATAGATCTGAGTCATCAAGAACTCCTGTGAGACATATACAGATGATATGTTGGTATTGTGGTCATTCTGGACACGTTAGACGGTGCTGTTTTCGTCGTATGCGACATCGTAGGAGACATGGCAGTCTCAGAAATGTATGTAGTGATGCCATGGACTCAGTTGCTTTGACAGTCGAGACAGATGTAGTGTCGGAGTATACTAGTGACGGGGATGTCACTTTTACCTCGAGCTATGCACGAGATGCTATACATGTGGATAGCGCACTCCCTTCGCAGTGGTTGCTAGACGCAGATGCTATGTTTCATGTCACGTCGCATCGTGAATGATTTTGTAGCTATTCTAGCGGGATGCTTGGCAGTGTACATTTGACTGATGGATTGGTGCATGTGATAGCAGGTGCACGAGATGTGAGACTGTCATTACCGAGTGGTGCATCTTACTTGTTACGACATGTGCGCTATGTACCAGATTTGACAGCGAGTTTGATCTCGATTGGTCAGCTTAGAGATTGTGGATGTCAGATTTCACTACGAGAGCGACATTTTGTGATGCATTTGGGTTCGCTAGTGATTGCGAGAGGTGCCAGGAGTGGTGCAGGTTACCCATTGCATGTGGATCACGGGAGAGACGGTGTTGTCTCTCTGATCATGCAACCAAGTAGAGAGCGAGGGAGCAAGCGAGTCTCTTTTGCTTGTGGATTGGAGGATGCTTTGCATGGAATGCAGAGCAGTGACCTTGTTGTGCAGGTTGCGTCTACGGATGCACAGGTAGAGCGGGACAGCTCTAGTGAGTCACAGTAGGATGAGTCATCAGAGGTGATAGAGATGACTCACATGGATGCTGAGATGTCGGCTATTGTGGAGTCATTTCTTGATATGCTTATGCCAGAGCTTGATGCAGATTCAGGACAGATGGATACTCTTGGTACACATGTGATATGTGGTGGGCACGAGGAGTCACTCCAGAGCTCGGAGTCAGAGTGCCATGGTCTCTATGATAGGGGACAGGATTGCCATGAGTTGAGTTCTGAGTTGGAGATGGCAGAGGTTGCGAGGGTTGCATCAACGTTTGGTGTCCTCATGTACGAGATGTTGATCTCGAGGCCCGACATAGCAGCTGCAGTGGGAGCATTTGCTGTAGGGTTGATTAGTTGTTCGATGATTGATCTTGGCATAGAGCATAGGGGAGGTTTGCAGGTATTGGACCGATACTTGCAGGAGTGCATGAGCTCTTGTAGACTCTTTGCAGAGCTTGGAGCTAGCTCTGTGTGGCTTCCGCAGCAGGATGTTTGTCTATCAGTAGAGCCGGATGCACTAGCTCATCAAGAGTCAGTGGGCATAGGTTGAGAGAATCTCTTACCTTCTATTAGTTGTACACTAGTAGATCTTGCTTAAAGGCACATTGGCCTTTAAGTGGGAGGTTGTTGGGTTTAAGGTCTATGTGCCTTGACCGGTCGCCCAGGTCATGGGCGCCCGCCCACTGTTACCCTATACTTATAGTGAGTATATTGTATAGGGGGAGCTGCCACTTCACAGTCTCCCCACCCACATTGTGTGTGTGTCTCCTTCTCTCTCTCTCACTCTCCGTCTGTGGTGCTCCCCGATCCCCTTCAGCTTCCATCATTGGCATGTATCTCATGTCTACCTGCATTCTAGCACCTGGCATCGGAGGTTGTTGTCCTAAGACAAGCTGTGGCCTTAAAACTCCTACTGGTCTTGGCGCATTCCTCGTAATGTATCTAGGTGGAGTAGGTGCTTCTTGAACAGGTTGTACATACCTTTCCCTAGCATTTTCCATTCTATAATAGCATTCTTCCCCCTTATGGTTCGTCCATTTTCTCTCAATTTCACACCACTTCGGCTCTCCCGAATCAGACCTTACAAGAGGAATCAACCTCTTGACCGAGTCGTCGATAATCTTTTCTTGATCAATAGGTGTCGTTGGCTTGGCAATGGACTCACTTATCTGTGAAACATTGTGTTGAGAGGATGTGTCATCTCCTTGACTCTTTAAGTCCTTTTCTTTGTATGCCTCACAGTTATCCACTAGATAAAGAGATTCTTTGATCAACTCGTTTAGCATCATCCTCCTTAGCATATGCAGATCCTTCTGAAGGCCCGCATGTCTCATTCCTTGGATAAAGATCAGCATCAGCCGTGCTTGCGTAGGTAATTCCGTTCTCGGACATAGCTTAACATATCTCTTGAGCCGTAATGATGCTTTGCGTACTGATTCATCTTCTTTCTGTTTGAATCTATGGATTTGCAAGACCGTGTTGTGAGCAATGCCTTTTGGCGAGAATTCTTCAATAAACTCCTCAAAAAACTCATCTAGGGTCTCAAAATCCCATTTTTCCACCAAGTCGAACCATGTAGCTACATCATCTTCTAAAGTCAATCCAAATCCCGCAAACTGTGTCGCAAAATCTGAAACTTCCTCTGCTCTAATCACTCTTCTACAAGCCGCTACATGATCTCTCGGATCTTTATCTCCGAAGTATTTTCTGTTTACCCATTTCTGGACTTGGGATGGTCTAACTCGTCGATTGTCTACAAGTCTAACCAGAGACTCTCCCAATCCTTCTCTCGTTATCGCTCTTGAAGGGAATCCTGGTGGCTCTCTTCTTGGAATTCCTTTAGGAATTCTCGTGTTTGGTGGAGGCATTTGTGGTCCTTCATTGACCAAATATCCACCTCTTTCTAGTACAGTCTATGGATTTGTGCTTTCCACAGCTCTGTATTCTCGTCCATACTTGTCAACAACTATAGATCTCCATTGACAATCGACTCCGTATGTGTAGACATATAAGAGCTTGTTATCCGTTATCTCTTCTAGGTGTGGATCTGAGCACCTATAAAGATTGACCTCATTGTCGTCAATGTATCTATATAGTCCTTCACTCTCATGACCAATCATCCCAACTCTCTCAACAAGATGGGTCTTTATCAATTGCAAGTTTGGAAGATCCATTGTAGGAGGATATTCCTCTATCGTCGGGATCTCCAAGCTTGTGTAAGCTGCGTTTAAATCTAGGGTAGCCATGATTTCTGGGCTTAAGAGCTTTTGCTTGGTTCAAGTAGACTTAGTCCACTGTGTTCAAGTGCTTTGGTTAGGGAAAAGTCAAAACTATGTCCAAAACCGCAACCGTTTCGTCACAATTCTCGCAAATTGTCTCTTTCAGACACCCCTGACTTCCGGATGAATTTTGAGGCCTCAAACGACATTTTTTTTCAAAGTTGACCTAAACGGTTGCCATTGGCATACAATTAGTTCAAGTTTTGCACTAAGATCTGTAGAGCCGCTCTCAGGCTACGTTTTGATATAAAAACTTTTCCGATCTGATACCGTTTGTGAAAGTTATGGCCAAAATAGTGAAATGCAGTTTAGACAGGTCAAAATGAGTCCAAATTCAATTTTAAAAGAAGATTTGGGATCTCTGTGAGACTGTGAACACTCCTGTATGGTCAAAAGTCCAGTTGGACCCTAAAACTGCCTTAGAGACATCCTATGCGTAGGATGACTATATGCTCAGAATTGAACAAAATTTGGTCCAGAGACTCCCCTTAAGTCCAACAACACAATGGTATGCTCAGAATTTCATTTGGACCTAAAAATGGCCTTGAGGCATCCTACACGTAGGATGTCTTTTTGCTCTGTTTCAGCTCAAACTTGCACTGTAGCTTCCCCTTGATGTGCTAAACTCACAGCTATTTTTACTTTTTGATTCTGACACCTATAGGTTGGTCAAATGATTAAGAATCTGCTTCAGAAGCCTGATGTTTGTTCTGATGAATTCACCAGTCAAATCAACTCCAAATTGGACCAAATTTGACTAGGAGGCTTGCCTAAGGCTATACAACACCCTGCTATGTCCACAGTTTGAATTTGGCCTCTAAATCATGTCTTAGACATCCTACGCGTAGGATGTCTAACTGCTCAAAAAACCCCCAAATTTGAACCACAGACTTTCCTTACGGTGCTGATCACTATGGTATGCTCAGAATTTTGTTTAGAGTCCAAAATCACATAGAAGACATCCTACGCGTAGTATGTCTTTTTGGCCTGTTTGACCCCAAACTTGTCCCACAGCTTCCCCTTGATGTCAGTAACCCAATGCTATGCTTAGATTTTAATTTGGATTTCAAAAGACCCCAAAACTAGCTATCCTTGCCTTTTTTAGTCAAAAATGCTAAAGTCCGCTATGAACCCAATTTTCTCACCCAAATGAGCTGAAAACTCTCACATGCACTCAAAACATCATGTATAACATGCACATGAAGTCACCCTATGGTTTGGTCTCAAAATTTATGCCTTGGGCACAATTTGGGTAGGATGTCTGGCAATTTTTGTCTTTTGGTCTTATCCTGTCAAGATATGGTCAAATTTCCACTTTCCAGGTGAAAATAGGGTAAAAACTACCTTCTGAACACACTGGTAACCTCAGATTTTCAAAATTTCCACCAGATCACCCTATAGACATCCTACGCGTAGGATGTCTACTGCTGATTTTTTTGAGACTGAAGTGTCCTTGATGCTTCCTTATGCTCTCAGCAAGTGCAAGTATGCTTCACAATTGCAAAAACGTGCAAAAATCACTCAATTTAAGCCTTTTCTGAAATTTTACGTTTTCTGACTCTGTCGTTTGGCTTTTGGTCAACAAAAATAGGGAAAAACACCCAAGTCAATATGAAAATAGGGTAAAACCTACCCTCTGAACCCACTGGTGCAGTCAGAATTGTCAAATTTGGTCTCTAGAACACCCTTGAGACATCCTACGCGTAGGATGTCTATGTTTACAGAATTGCAGGTTTTCTTCACAGAACCCTTGCAAATGCTCTGTTATATGCACAACATCAGTCAGTCATACAAAAATATCCACAAAAGCTTGTTTAATGCATTTTTACCCTCAAAAGCACACTTTTCCGTGATTTCAAATGCAATCAAGTACTTTAGCAAATAATTCAGTGATGAATAGCTCTGGATCAGAATCTGATCACTTACCTAAAGCTACTCCTACAAATCATATGGGGTTTTGCATCTATGAGTAGAAAAACGCTTCACTGCCACACACGGACTAGTAAACGCTTTTATCACCTCACAAATCACTCAACGACCAACAACTACTCTAATCCACAAATCCTAACTAAACCTATCTAGTCGCAGACCCTCGGCAAGACACACTCTTCCTGGCTATCCACTTGATCACGAAATTTCCTCTTCCGGATCCACTTAAGAAAAACGTTTTCTTTAGCCGAAACTAAATCAAGCAACCATCACATGAGTGTTAGTAAGAAACCTACTTGGGTCCTTGTGTCCCCGGCAGCGGCGCCAATGTTGGAGGGGAGCGACTCACACACCCATGAAGTGCATGCAAACACTACCTAGATCAACATAATGTCAATCGAGGACACAGATGACACGATAGGCACACGGAGGAAATATCTTTAGCTTGTCAGGCTGAGACCATCCTACACATACAACACTCAGGAAGGCCAACTAAACCACAATCAAGAACCTCACTGCTCTCAACTACACCACCTAGCCACATACACACATAAAGAAGGTAACTCACCTAATCATGCCAGATTCGTACGAAACTTAAGGAACACTTCCCCCTCACTAGGATACACCTGTCCCTACGCTTCTACACTCAAAACCCTCACTCTAAACCCGTCTGCGAAAAACGCGTAGGATGACAACACAGAATTTTGAAAGTGACCGAAACTGAAATTTATGAGTACCTATGCGTAGCTTATGTCGCCACGATTCTATAGACTACTAGCACGCAGAAAACAGACATCGTTTGATACACTTACGGCCACAAATAGCTCGTAGATGCGTCGGTGTGTGCGCTTCGTCTCGCGTGGAATGCTTGGCATTGTCGCGTAGGTCTCCTCGAGCCTACAGCAATGGTGCAATCGGATCTCCAATGTGTTGAGCGAGCCGGGCGTAGCGAGAGGATGAAGCTCACGCTCACTCTCTTTCTCTCTCACACACAGTAGATGGCAGCGCTAAGTTTTGAATATGATTAAAAAGTCTTCTTACAAGATGACCTAGGTACCTTATATACTAAGGCTACCTTAGGTTTAACCAAAAATGGGGTTGAAAGGGTCAAATGGCTTTGTATATACAAGCTGGAAGTGCCATTGCACCCCGGCTTCTGAAACTAGAATAACTACTCAGTACAAATGACATTTATAGCCATAATCCGTAGCATTTCATAACTCGCAAAAGATAAGACTTTGGTACGAAACTTGAGTTATGTTGTGTTGTTGACCCAGCGGTCAACAGCCTTTTGATTGACTTCAAATGAACCCCGGACAGGCCAAAAAATGGCCATGCAGTGCGTTTTTGTTACCCTTTTACATCCATCCGCACACTTGGCACTCAAATTTTCTCAATAATGTATCCCGCAATCTCGTGAAGTGGCCCCCAAATATAGTTCTCATGATGAAATTTTTGCATAATTCATCACAAGAAAACACTCTCGTTGTGTCCTCACTTATCCACCTGCAAGTCTTGATCCCATTCGTCCTCCTGACGCCATTGGATGCCACTTGACGCACCTGCTTACCTCATGGCGTCGGCCTGCTGATAGCTTTCTCGAGAAGTTTTACGCTCTACCAACTCCTCATTACTATATAAAAACACACTGATACTGGTGACGAGGAAAATCGATGTACTACGTACATGTTGTCCTACCTGTACACATGTTGGCCCCACGTAACCACTTGGCTCTGGACAATGGGAAATTCTTTATTCGATGCACCATGCATGCCCAATCACTTCTTCCAAAAAACTCCTAACATAATTTGCCCATACCCTAGCCTACTAGAGCATTCATACTCAACAACAACACTAGTAGATGCTCATTCCACCTAGATCCCACACAAAAACACTTGGCATCCCCTGCATCAAAAGCTTAGTCAAGCTTCCACGTGGTTCCCAAGGAAAACCTGTAGAGATGCTATATATCATCCTTGCATCAAGAAAACCATCAATTACTTTGGCATAGACCTGTATGTGCAAATATATCTCCTTCTCCATAGCTGAGAGGTCTCCATTGATCATTTGTGTCATCAATTCCTGATTCTTTGACAATTCAACCTTGGTTTGCATCAGCCCTTCAATCACTTCATATTACATAAGGCCCTTCACTTTCATCTTCAATCTCATCTGCAAAATGCAACTAAACCAGACTCATGGATTTCTCCTTCTCCATAGCTGAGAGGTCTCCACTGATCATTTGTGTCATCAATTCCTGCTTCTTTGACAATCCAACCTTGGTTTGCATCCGCCCTTCAATCACTTCATAAGGCCCTTCACTTTCATCTTCAATCTCATTTGCAAATGCATAGTAAACCAGACTCATGGATTTCTTTGTCCATAAGAAGAAATGCAACACCAAAATCCTCATCACTACTGGTAGTACTATCATTGTCCTTGTGAGACACTATGGAATAGTCTTCATCACGCATATCTGAGGGCCGATCCAACTGGTCGCCCGTTTGAAGGTGATTGATGAGGAGAGCACTTAGCATTGTGCCCCCCGCAGCTCCCTGGTGATTGGCCGTTGATTTGCTTCTTGATGGATGATTGTTGAACATGGAGGGACTCTTCACTCAAAGCCCTCGCCGAAGAAAATTGGAGCCGACGTCTCCTGAAGATTCGAATACCCTTGATGGGCATGTCTTCTGTGTATACCTTGAGCCACAGTTGGGCATTTGCCGCCAAGCTTCCCACATTCCATTGGAATCGCGTTTCTTTGCAATCCGATCATATTCTTGGTGACCCAGTCGTTTGCATCCCTAGCTCGCACCTTTTGTGATTCATCTTGGCAGTCGATATTGCGTACTTTGCTTCTGATGTCCCGCCGTTGAAAATCGCGGGTTTAGCTCTGATCTACCAAGTGTTACGGGTTTGCCCGGGACACTCAAGGTGACACCTTCACCAAGCGGCCAAGGGCCCGTAACTTGGAGCACGCGGTATGGGAGGCTCGCGTCTACTGACTTGAGTCTCCTTTGGCGGCTCGTTGAGGGGCTCGTCCAGAAAACGGCCTGAGATCACGTCTAGCTCAACGCGCACGAGAGACTCCTTGGCCCCGCACGTTCATGAAGTTTAGTTGAGTGCGGAAGCATCTTTAGGATCAACGTTGAGCAAACGAGGTTATTCAGGCCTTGAGCGCATTATACAGGGATTTAATATTTACGTAATTACATCAAATTTTATGTGATCACAAGGTCTTATTGACAAATTTACATGATCACACAGAACCAGGTTAATGGTGACCTGCAAACCCACAAAATTCCCACCGGGCTTTTCAATATCCTCCGCAGGCCCACCGGGGATACTGAAAAGCCCGGTGGGCTGTCAAAGTTATATATACATGGGCTCAATCGGGCCCACTGGGTGTATTATCGTCTTGCTTTCATCTTCACAAAGAGAGAGAGAGAGAGAGAGAGAGAGAGAGAGAGAGAGAGAGAGAGAGAGAGAGAGAGAGAACGCTTGACCACCTTTGTAGATACGTTGAGAGGAGAGAGGAGAGAGGGTGTCGTGTGGGAGCGTTCTCTGCATCGTAATGCACGGCAGCAGCAGAGTACCTGACCACACGATCGGGGTATGTGTTGTGTGTGTGTATATGTGTTGTGTGGTGGCATGCCTTTTGTCGTAGTGCACGGAAGTAATAACTTATAAGGTACCTTACCACACAATGGGAGTGTGTGTGTAAGTTGTTCTACGGAACAGTGCTTATCACGGGGGCATCACCTCGGTGACGCGGGGAAGATGGCGTCGTTGTGGTAAGTATTGGCTTACTCTGGGTACTACGTCGATAACGTGGTGAATCTAGTATCCGTACGGTAAGTCAACTTTCCTTCCCCTTTCCCAAAAAACATATGGGCATCGGTCGATAACACGGCTATATGATGTTCGTATGTAGGTCATTGTTTTTCCTTAGATTCAGGCGGCACTCAATCGGTAACGCGACTAATAGAGTGTCGTTTGTTAGAAGCATATGTTTTTGCATAAATGTGGCATTCAGGTTGTTAACCCGGTCGTACGACGTCATATAGTTTGTATATGCATGTGCAATTAATTTTTTAAGTATTAGATATATGAAATACTTGGTCGGTGACGCGGCTGTGAAGAGTATTTCATATAC
Organism: Adiantum capillus-veneris; assembly: GCF_014529385.1. Classification (NCBI taxonomy): domain Eukaryota; kingdom Viridiplantae; phylum Streptophyta; class Polypodiopsida; order Polypodiales; family Pteridaceae; genus Adiantum; species Adiantum capillus-veneris. The sequence goes on along the minus strand of NC_140949.1, from coordinate 40,943,781 downwards.
AAAATGTATGAATTGTTTGATTTTGTTGTTTTTAACTGTCCATTTGAAATAATATACTAGCTAATCATATTCAAAAGAATACGTCTTTATTCATCAATCATCGCTATTTTAAATGTTCCATTTATAGAGAATACTTTATTCATCAATCATCGCTATTTTAATGTTCCATTTATATAAATTACATGTAAAAAAGTATTTGCACACAAATTGCATATTTAATATTCTTTTTTAATCTTTTTAAAGGACTCTCAAGCATTATCGCTATTTTTAATGCTTCATTTACATAAATTATCTGTAAAAAATCTAAATGCACACAATTTGCATGTTAAATATTCTTTTGTATCTTTTTAAAGAGCATCAATTATCATCGCTTTTTGATTGCTACATTTACATAAATTCTATGTAAAAAAGTGTGTGAACACAATTTGCTAGTCCAATTTGTATACTTCCAATGTTTTAAATGTTTTTGAAGTTTTTAAGTCGGTGTGTGCTTTGTTTGAATTAGTATGTGCGCACGGAGAAAAATATAAGTTAAAAATTCAATATATGCTGAAATGTGCCAGACTGTTAACATGTATTGTTTGAACTGAATTAAGTTCTTATAAACCACTTGTTTGAACTGCTTTTTACACGTGTAACATATTGCAATTTTAAGTGAAGATTATATTCAATTTTTATCAATATTACCTTGCACATTTGTTAAAGTCTTCAAGTGGTGGTTAAGAGTTTACCTGAGATACAGTGAGAGTGTTAGTGTCATTTGCAACCATGAATTTGTATTTGATATGTTGTTTTTGTATTGTCCAGTGCAAATATGATGCCAGATCAAAAGAAAAGTATTATGCTTGCCATTCGTAAAGAATGTATTTTGGCAATCTAATCATGTGCAGCTCATCGCACACAGCAGATTAGTGAAAGCGATGTCTACATCAAGTGAAAAGTATTATGCTTGCCATTCGTAAAGAATGTATTTTGGCAATCTCATCATGTGCAGCTGATCGCACACAGCAGATTAGTGAAAGCGATGTCTACATCAAAGGCATCACTAGTGCTATATGGGAGAACACAGAGCACAGGTTGCAACTTGAAGGCCAATACGAGTTGTTGCGTCCAGCTGGGATACGAGAATCTGACCCCCACCCCAAGATCAGGACAGTGTTGGGCAATATGAAAGTATGTTGCAGAGAGTTAAAGCAAGATATCCCACCTGCTTGCGACATGTCAAAATTAGAGCTCTGGAATAAATTGTGGGAAGAGCAGAAGGTAAAGATGAAGCGTGTGAAAGTGCAGGACCAATAAGCCTTACCCAAGATATTGAAGATGGCGCAAGATGCGCAAGCAGTTTTGGGAGGCCGATCTGATGCCAGCGGCACTGGCACAATCATGCGCATTGCTTTGAATGCAAAGTGTGCTCATCTTGTCGGCATCCCTCACGAAGCCTTGGTAGAAGGTATGAGGATTGGAGCAGGCTCCTTCGGTGTGTGCACATTGTGCACCATCAAAGGCATCTCACTTTTTCCAGACCACATTACATATGTGGAAAAATGTTACAAGGGAGGGAGATTTGACATCTTTCAGACAGATCAAGGAATGCAAACGCTTCACCCTCCATTGTAAGGTGCATTGGGTTTACTACAGAAGCTCCTTGGATCACAATATTCCCATACTACAATGGGGGTACCGTGGGAGACATGATGTATCGCTTACCGTTCTCTCACGAATTGTTCAGACGACACATGCACAGGCTACAACACGGCTGGAGGTCATTGCCTGTAGCAAACAACCCTGTAAGTGAGATAGACACGGTGCAAATCAAAGCAGTGATCGAGAAGATGCCAGCAATTTGCCATGCCTTAATCGATGGCGTTGCGGTTGCCCACTCGGCCGGTATAGTGCACAGTGACATGCACCCATTCAACGTAATGTTGGACTTTACTCGTGCCAATAAACCTCGCGTCAGCATCATTGATTGGGGTATGATACTGAGAACACCAGCTAAGCACGTAGCAAATAATTATATGTCTCCAAACGCACAGTCGAGCGAAGCAGTTTTGAATGCACAGAGAGCACGGAATGTCGAAATGGCTAAGCGACCGTGGATTGCTCCTGAACTATACGATCCACGGTGCGCAGATGCATACACAAAAGCGAGCGACATTTATGCATTGGGCTACCTATTCGACATGCTGGAAGATTTTTGAGTGAAGCCAAAAAAGTTTATTTTCGAGAAGAAGTTTTTCACCACCCGTACGAAGATGTTATGAGGGCTATTCGATTTAAAGTAGATCGTTGGATGAAGTTAAAAGAGCGGGACCAAAGAAGGAATGCTTCTGACGTGTTGATATTTTTCAAAGAACATTTAAAGACAGACCCTAACCCTGTTCAACGTCCACTTGTTGAACTTGCACCATCAGTTTATCCGATTTAAACATTTCTATGATATACATATGTCTTGTCCAGTGTATTTTTTTTTTTTTTTTGAAGTGTATTATCTGGTTTGAAGTGGTTCACCTAATTGAGTCAATTATCTTTAGTCATTTCAAATTTGTCATTTAAATGTCATTATTTCAAATTTGCGTCGTGGTTCAATTAGTAGTATTTGTTGTGTTTTGATTTAGTGGATTCCGTGCAGTGTCCCAATGAGTGAGTATATATTTGCCAATGATATTGAATATTTGTCTATCTGTTGACTGCAACTCTAAGAGAAAATGGCCGATCAAGAACAAGATATTGACACCCAATCACTGCCTGATGATCAACAACAAGCTGTTGTTAATGCATTTCAGCGCATGAAGTCTCTGGCACACAGCATGTCGGCACAACAAGCGACGCGTACTGCTCGCCGACTCTCAAAGTGGGCAAATCCAAACCATATGCAATGGAAAGAGATCAATAAAGAAGTGACAAAGGACATGATCAAGACAATATGGCAATGTGATGGACGCAGAGATCAAGAAAGGAAGGTGGAAGGTTTCGAAGTGCAACCATGATGGTATCAAAGATAATGTTGAAAGGATTTATTTGGAGGTTTATGGCCATCCCCTGCACAATGCAGATTGTGCACTATATTTTGCAAAAATGTTATATGTTCACTTTGTGCAACAGCGACCAGTAGACTTCTCGTCAAAGGAGACAATTGTTGCCACTCATGATTTAAGGAAGAGTTGTGTCACTTTCACCCGAGATGAGCTAGCATTGATAGTGGAAGGCGCTGACCTACAATTAAAGAGAGAGAAGGATATTTATACGATACACTTGGTAGAGAAAGATGCAGAAATAACACGGCTTTCTATATATAGCTACCCAGACACCGCAACCCTCACAAGTCCAGATGGAGAAAAGCATTCACCGCTTAAGTCAGGACATTCAAAATCTGACACAACGAGTAAATCCAACACCTGTACAAGGGACACACATCAGTCACCTTGTCTTGTATTTGGAGTTGGTCCCCTCCTCTACTTCAGATGCATCCTCATCTTCCCAATGTCCAGTTTGCTACAAGAATTTTGATGGATGGAGTGGATACTATACATTGACATGTGGTCATTATTATCGTTTAGTTTGTCTTATTCATTTGATGCAAAACAGTAGTTGATGCACAATCTATTTACAAGATATTCCACAAGGAATATATATTATGTTTGGCATGGTAAACGAATATAAATTCAAGCAAGCACACCCAGATACCCCTAGCACAATTAAAAATCTGTTTGATGAGCAAGATGTTGCTTCAAGGTAACACAATTGAGATCGACAAACTATGTGATATCGTGACAAACTATGTACTATCAAAAATATGAAGCATTGCAATTACTCAAAACACATTTAAATACAAGGTCTTTTACAATGATTTTTGACATTTACTCATTCTACTCTCAAGCTATATTGAATCAGTTGAGTTGTTATCTGGTTCTAAGTCTGAGTGTTGTAGTTCTCCTTGTAATTCAACCTCCACATCTATTATCAAATTCTCTTCTATTTCGTCTACAGTGCATTGAGATACACCAACATTGAACTCTTCTTCATCTTCATTTTGACAATCATACAACCAGGTTGGCATTTACTCCTCGTAGCCAGCACTCTCGATGTGATTCAGTATCTTTTCATTGCAATACATATGCACTAATTTTTTTGCTCTGTCTGCTAATAGTGTGTGAACATACTTGTACATACTCCAGTTTCTCTCTGGACTTGAATTTGATGCACATTGTGCGAGTACTTTCATTGCAAGGGGATGTAAGATAGAGTAATGCTCTCCACCATTCATCATCCACCACTTCCATGCAGGTTTCTCTTTTGCCATTACCTGTACCAAAACATTCGCAAAAGGACCTTCTTTTAATCTAAATGCACTCATTTCTTTGATGCAATCAATTCGGCCCTAAACGTTGGAGTAGAACGTGTTGACCACGTGATAGAAATCGCCTACCACCTCTGTATTGGACATCAGATTTAAATTCCAATACTCTGGATCGAGCATGTAAGCCACGCTATGGAGTCGACTACGAGCACTCTTCCACCTTGCATGAAAATATTTAGCCAAAATTTTTCGTTGTTTGCCAGAGAATGGTAATCGCCACTCCTTCTCTACTACAGACTCTTTCAGCTCTTCAGGATTTTCAAGACTCTGTTGGACTGACCACCATGTCATCCACACTTTGTCCAAGTTTGGCATGCACCCTTTGATCAAGATTGCAGATCGTGAACATAACGGGCATCATTACATGGTATGCATCCATTACACTCCTCCACCAAGTAACCTTGTTTACATTGCCACGTAGACATGTAATTTTATCTTTCACTGTTTCTTTCTTCTCAAGTTGCCATTCATCAAATTAAAGGCCACACAATTGAATGTGTCAATCACAACACATTTATTACAAAGAAGTGATTCCAAGGTATAAAAGTGTGTGTAGAATTGAGTTTCAGCAGGAAGTTTTAACATCACTGACATGCGCATCCTATATAAATCGAGCACTCTTTCTCATTTCAAGAAAAATTTCACAACCTGACGTGCTGTATCAATTATTTTAGTGAACCATGTGGTTTCTTCGCCAGTGTACCAATCTTTCAGCACCAAGTTCAAGCTGTGCATATTACAACCATTGAAAAAAATGTGCGGAAAGCACTTCTTTATTAATTTACTGGCGTTTTTATAATTCTTTGCATTGTCCATGACTACTTGAACGACATGTTCAACACCAATTTCTTTAATTACATTAATCAAGACCTCAAAAATGTATTTGCCACTTTTAACTGCACCAAAACTATCAATCGCCTTTATAAACGTTTCTCTCCATGGACAAACTAGCATTACATTGATCAGCGGTCTTCTCTGAACATTTGACTAGCCATCACTCACAATCGTACATCCTGAAAGCAAAATATTCCCAAGTATTATTTTGTCAACACGCTCTTTGACTTCGATGTAGCATTTGTCCAAGAAAACATTTCTTATCGTGTGATAAGAAGGAGCTGAAAATCCTGGACCAAACTCACCGATTTTCTTCCAAGCAACCTTCCAATGATTTTTGTCTGCCATGACCAAAGCACTTCCAATAAAGAATATTGCTTTGGCGAGTATTGTTTGTGCTTCTTCTAGAGACTACACTTGAAAGCTTTGATGTAATGATTTTTGACGCATTTGACAAAGTCCACTTTCATTGTGACGTTTAAAGGAACACTGCCTGGTATTTTCTCTCCTTACGCAGGTTGTTCTCCAAGGTTAGTTGGCATCACTACAGGATCTGCGGAGTTAATATTTGGCTTTGGGAACTCTTGACTCGAAGGCACAGAGCTATATATCGTTGTCTCTTGCCACCCTTTTTGGCAAGCTCTTCTCTCAAACGCTTTGCAACTGCAGGTGCCTGAGAATGTTCACATTTCTTACAACTGTTTTTAACGCTACCAAGAAAATGATCGCTAATACGTGGTGCACCGCCTGATTTTGTTGTGTGAAAAAATTTACATTTCCACTCCATATATCGGCCACATATGTTGTGAGCATAATCCCACTCTTTGCCAGGAGCTTTTTTGTTCTTTGGCTTCTTCGTACCACTTGTGCCCACATTTTTCTCCATTGCTTTTAAATTAAAACTAAAGAGAAAAGAACAAGATGTTCAGTTTTTGAAATATTTTTCTTATTTTCAATATGTATTATAATTTAAAAACCATTCAATATGAAAGTAACCATGATGCACAATATGAGATTTTCAATGCACGCTAGTCAATCCACATATCGATCACTTATATTGTGAGCAACCATACACATTGTAATGTAGTCTATGCATGGTATAATAACTATAACAATGCTATGAATCTCTCTATGCAATTATTATTATAATGATTATTTATATGTCCACTTTGATTTGCAAACAATAAGACACATCTAATTTCATTTTCTACAAAAAACAAACGAAAGCAATAAAATATATGATTGGTCATTTCATGCACTAATAATCTATCGTAATACATAATGCACTCTCTGTATAAACCAATGCATGAACTAACGCAAATAAATCTTCAATATAATCACTCACTTGGGGACTACTTGTACCCAGCGAAGGATTGTAGCCCACCCATGCAACCAATTCGATATATAAAAGTTATTTTAACCCAATAAAGGATTATAGCTCTTATATTGTAAATCAACTCAAATGCAACACTTCAAGGATCTTTATATGCCCGGTACACTAGTAGAGGACATCCGACCTTGACTATCGACTTGTCATTTACATATGCTCGTCTTCTAGCCCTCATTTGGACCAATGGCTTCTTCGCAATGAGCATGATTCTCCAAGTTTTCAGTTGTTTTGGTTTCGTACCTTTATGTCGGTAAACGAATTAAATTTTTTTAGAAGTGGTTACCGAATTAAGAATCACGTTCGGCCCAAAAAAAGGACCTGTGACTCTGTAACCTTAGCTCAATTCACAAGGAGATGACAATACCCGGCACTCAGATACACTCCCCAAGGATTTACCTAGCTAAAAGATCGGGGTTAGCACACTATTTACTATATAATTACTCCCACCGGGCTTTTTCATTTTTCCGCGGGTCCGCCGGGCTAATGCATATACCTGGCGGACCCGCCGGGAAAATGAAAAAGCCCGACGGGCCCCGTAGGAAAAATGAAAAAGCCCAGAGGGCTAACCGGCTCTTTAGGTTTTTGTAGGTCAAAATCAAAGTTATGTTAATAATTAACGTGATCACGTGATTTTTTTGTGTAAATACTAGAGTTATTTATATAATCACCCGATCGTGATTACGTTAATGAAATCCCTGAGTGCATATCTAAGAGGTCCCCCTGGAACTCTCTCAGGACACTTTGTGCTATCTTGAAAAATTGCTGAAAATACCCCGGATCGCCTCGGGCCGGGGCCGAATCTGTCGACAGCCGTCGATCGCGAAAGAGGAACACCTTGGATCCGTGTTCATGAATGTGCATGGCTGAACTCGAGGAGGAAGCTCAGTCTCCGCATGGAGTATCTAAACGTTTAAAACGGACAAGCCGTTCGCGTCTAGCACCGAGCCGACGTTCATCGATGAGAACCGACTATGAATCTGCCGACAGCCGTCGATCGCGAGCGAGGAGCGTTTCGAACGCGCGTTCGTGAATGTGCATGGCTTATCTCGAAGAGGAAGTCGAGGGTTGCACATGGAGTACCCGAACGTTCAAAACGGACAACCCGTCCGCGTGTAGCGCCTTGCCGTTGTTCGTCGATGATGTACTGACGGCCCCAAAACTGGATCATGGAGTCTCCGTGCATGGAGGACTCCCCCGATACCTCCATGTTGTGAAGTGGAGGGGGACACTCCAGTTACCTTACACTCTCAAATCCCCGCACGCGTTCGTAGTAGCCAAACGGTGAGGTGATGAAAAAATCAAAGTCAAGACTATGTCCCATCGTCCGTCGTCCCCAATACTTGGTCCATCACGTGCCCCGCGACATCAAACCGTGGTTTGCCAAGATCGAATGGTTACGTCCCCCCATCACCGTGGAGACGCCCGCTCGAGCGGAGTCCAACACTAGTGCCAAGTGGCTTCTGTAGATGGTCACTATAAGGAATGTGCTCGTGCATAACAAGACAAAAAATAGCAGCAAGAACAATAAAGAACAAGTGATGAAAATGGCTCAGCATGGGCATGCATGGCCATCTGTACTGTCTGCGCAAACGACATGCACGATATTCTCGTCCCCTCCTGCAAAATTTGACGGCCTCACGAGGCAACAATATCGAGATCGTTTCTGGACTGCGGTGCCCAATAGGCTCATGTTAATATAGTGCCACTGCTACTCTTCCACGGCTACTTGCCTCAAGCTTTGAATGATCTTGACGCCAAGTCTCTTTCTTTATTCTGGTTCTCTCTATGACAAATTTGGCGACCTCATGTCGAAGGCACAGAAAGCTCTCGATGAGCTTCCTGTTATACGGGTCGATGTTGCCTCCAGGTTACAAGACGGCAAAGAAGCCTTGTTGTTCTCAACATATGACTATCATGAGAGAGAGAGAGAGAGAGAGAGAGAGAGAGAGAGAGAAGATTGTGTATAGGAAGCCATAAATGCAGAGCACTGGCTGCTGATGGTACATGTCTTGCTTGATAGGGTTTTGAACGGGAGGAGGATGAGGGAGTGATGGAGGCGACGTAGAGTCTGATATTGCACGGGCTAGGGTACAATAAGCAAGAGAACCTTTGGAAAATTTGTTTTCTGTTAGTAAAAGTTGATTGCAACAGAAGGCTTTTCTCACTCTCTGGTTCTCCAAATCCCACTTTGACAAAAAAACATTGAAAAACTTAACACCCATGTTCCCCAAATATGTTTTCCAGTGAGTACACCAACAAGAGTGACATAGATCCCTACTAAAATGTATATAAAAAATGTGGCCCATCAGACACCAATGGTAAGATCTTACCATTGGTGTCTGATGGGCCACATTTTTTATATACATTTTACTAGATCGACCTGGGGAATTTGTTTCTGCCCCACCACATCTTCGAACATTAATCTTCCCCCTTTGATCTGTAAACTATGATATCCATCACATATACCGTTTTTACTTCGTTAGCGAAGTGTCAATTTTCCGCTCCTTGGCCCCTCAACAACCCACGTGGCTGCATCGCATCTCGTTGTAAAGCTCTAAAAAAAAACAATGCCGACGTACTGTAAAAAGCTACTGGCAGCGCTTTACAGTGCTAAAAAAAAAGAGTCACGACCTCTTGCGAAAATCTGCGCCGTCAATAGCTGGGCCGCTACACCATCAAATTAATAATAAAAACAGCAGGAGCAGTAAGCTACGCCGCTATCAAAGTAATAAAAGCATCAGGAGCACTTCGTAGGTTGACATCAGGAGCAGTTCGCAGTTCCGGGTTGACAGTTCGCAGGTTTGACAGCAAGCTCATTGTCGCAGGTTGACAGCAGGTTGATTACTTCGCAGGTTCAGGTTCTCTCTCTCTCTCTCTCTCTCTCTCTCTCTCTCTCTTATCCACAATGAGAACGGGAAACGTATTAAGATAGCTTATACATTCGACCTCCCGGATACTGATCACTCAAGTTAAGAGATGACAACTAGAGCCTCATGAGACCAGGTCTGATTGATACCACAAGTCTTCTAAATGTAATTACAAAAAACCCCCCCTCTTAGCCCTGAAATCTTCAAGCCTCAAAACAAAACAAATGGTTTTGACAAACAAGTTGAAACCCCCAAAATTTTCCCATTTCCAAGATTTGTTCACAGCATAGAGAACACACTTTGCAGTTAATCGAAGTTCAAAGCTCAATGTGATTGATTAATAGTGTGAATGTATTATCTGTATATACCTACAAGAACCAAGGAAAAGCCCAGATTCCCCCATAGAGAATGTGCAAGTTTTACACCCAGTATATTCACCCACAAAACAATACAATCATTCACCTCATCAAGCATGTGCACACAAACGATACAAAGAAATTGACCAATACAATTCTTTGCAACTTAGACCGAAACATGAAGAAAATTGCAAAGTTTTTGATTCATGCTCTAGAGTTTCTGGCGATGATGCACAGTATGGTACTAGTGTTGACGTAATACGATCTACTGCATGCTGTCGGTAGGAGTAGTTGGAGGACCTCGAGGGCCATGGAGTACGCAGATGGCGTTAGCAGACCAGGGCTAGTCATTGCGCACAACACTACTAGCAATTCCCTCTTATCAGCTCTAATTGTTTGCTTGGTGATTACTTGTTTCACAATGCTGCCAATTGTCATGTAGATCTTCATTGCTTGCTAGTGCATCTTGCTTGGATAACTTATTTGATGTTTTCAGACCATGTCTACCTTGTGCAACGTCTGGGAGGGTAGAGTTATTCTGCACGAGCAAGGGGTGTGCATGTTGAGGATAAAGGGGTCTCACTGGAACAAATGGTAGTAGTGTTCACGATAATAACTAGGCCTTCTCGCCTGTAGAAAAAAAGCCTACCTCGTCGACATAGCGAGAGCATTCTTCAATATCATAGATTATGTAGGCCAAGCTCCTCCCTATTCATTCCAGCAGTAGAAGGCTGACAATGTCACTGTTTGCCTCGTCGCCGTATTCGAATTGACCTTCATCTGCAATAAAGCTTCTGCGCCTTCCCGGCGTAGCAATCATAGCAACTATGTGTATATGTCCACCTTCAACTACCTTACTCAGCTCATTTCTGCAGGCGCAACTACTTATGGCCTAACTCTACCGTGTTTCACTACAAACAGATCAAGAGAAACTTGGACACATCTCCTCTACATTTGCAACAGCGACATATTCCAATGTGCGGTGAGTAAGAAGTGCCACATTTAAATCTTGAACACTGAGGACACAGTAAAAAGGAACACACTGAAAATTGCATGCTGCCGTGGGAATGGCACGTTCCCTCATATTATAAAATTTGGGGAGGACTGTGCAAACTCCCCCGTGCAGGGACACCAGCACGTTTTCTTTTTTTCCTATAACATAAGAGATGAAGAACACATACAAATAATGAGATTACTCTTATAGCCTTCAGCATTGTGCGATCACTTTTCTAACTCTTCGTACTTATTCTTTGCAAGGGACATTCAGGAAATCAGCTATTGCTTGCCTCTTCTCAGTTCGAAACCCCACAACAGCACAATCCAGCGAGCAGGCACATAGTTGTTTCAAAAGCTTGAACTGTTCGTTGCTTAGCCGTGACTAGTAAGTAAATATCACAAGGTTCTCATCGCATTGAACCATTAAGATTGAGTCCGACTTAAGCCTTCAATGGACCATCACCAAAAGCATAGGATACACCTCAACAGATCGAAAGCGAGACATCGCACTTCAATCAAGAAGAAGGCTAGATTTCTACCATGCTCACAATCATGGATTGATATCGTCAATTTAGTACACCGATGGAGTTTAGATGTAGCAGCGACATTCAGACCTTTAAGCATATGCTTTGTTTGTGGTGTAGTTTTCATCCAAAGAAGTGCCTCTTTTCATTGTACTCGAGCTCCAGACGAGACATCGATTGCAATGTTTTCTAGCAGTCTATTGGTATCCAGCTTAGAGGCTACACAAATAGGAACGCAATGGGTGCAGTGCTCCACTTGTGAGAACTCAAGCGCACGTCGCAGATATTGTGTGTCCTTACTTCCAGACTACATCAGAAGAATATTGACCGGAAATCAGCTTCACAGACAGCTAGTGAGCGTCATCGACATATCTGTCAATGCCATCTCAACAGTGACAACAATTGCACGAGGTACACTAGACAGCCGTTCAATATTAGATAACCCTCTGCTATCATGGAGTAAAGAGCATAGAACAACCTTCACAGAGCAAGATCTAGCTAGATCACAAGTGGCAGACATACTTGCATTCAATCTTGAGAAAAACTTCGTACTACAGAAGTACATGTCGATGGCTGAATGACAGAATAAGAAGCTTGGCCTCTGCACACTAAGTCAAGATAGTGTGAGCAAGATCATTCAACAACAACAAGACAATGCAGCTTTTGCACTGATGGCGCAACTAGACACAAGTTTGATGTTTGGTATCCTTGAAAACATCGTTGAACCAACCAGGAGAAGAGCATTCATTGCTAGCGATACTTACGAATTTGTCTCTCTGCAGCTCCGTGGCTGTCAACAATTGCTAGAGAGAACAATTACTTTCAAGCCCAACGGCATGCTTGCCGCATCAAGCTTCGTGAACGACATCACAATAGAGACAGCAGCGTTTCCATTCATGTTCCCTTTTGGGAAAGGCCAGTATGATGGTAAAATCAACTTCAGAATATATGTAAAGATACGTGCATCGACTCTGTTCCTCGTTTAAACCCTGTACAAGCCATACCTGCTCATAATGTACCAACTAAAGCAGGCACTTATGTTGGCTAACAATACACACACGAGCTTATTGCAAAGGGACGTTGACAACTACAAGAAGGCCAATCGTACAGTAAATGACGAAGATACTGTGAGACATGTGCTTCGGTACAACACCCCTTCCAGCATGCCAGGTTCCTGCTCGTGGAACCGCAAGAACCTAAAGGACTTGATAGCAATGGTGGACGAATGGGGAATGTCTGATTTCTTCTTGACTTTCATTGTTGATGAGGTCACGGACACAAGATGGCCTGAGATTGACACGATCGAGCTAATTGCACGTCATTTGAACGCCTCATTCACTTGGAAAGACTGCCAAGTTGAATGTGCCCTCACCTTCCACACTAAGTTCCAAATTCTTATGTCCAAATATATACTTGCGAAAGGTGTGTTGGGCCGTGTGCAACACCACTTGGTTAGATATGAGGTCCAAAATAGAGGATCATTGCATGCTCATGTCATAATGTGGATGCATGAAGAAGACAAAGAGCAACTATCTACTGAGATAACTACATACATCCCGCCAGAAACTAGCACTGTGGTTTTGCCAGAAGTAAGCCGCCTCCGACAACACGTACTCAGGAAACAAATTCACAAGTGCCGTACAAGTTGTTATCACGATAAAAAAAAATTCATAGATGGCAATACTTCATGCCCCGACATGAAAGACAGAAATGTCGTACTGTACCACCCTACATTGCTTCTGCTATGGGGTGCACATATGAATATACAGCGGGTCACCAATTCATCGTTGTCCTACTACCTCTTGAAGTATGCACTCAAAACTGAACCAATGGGCCATCTCAACATCCGCTTAGAAGATGCAGAGCGCTTAGGCCTAGGTGGCCTTGACACTGTGAAATTGAAGCTGATCTCGGCCTCTTTAGTGTCGAAACCTATCTCAGCAAACAGAAGTGGCATTAAATTGTTTGCAAATCCCAATCATTTCAAAGAGTGATACCGTCCAATACGTGGACTCATCACCACTGGCACTACTACAACGAATCATTTCTCACAACAATGATGTCATGCTGCACCCTGTCGATCTGTACTGCGCACAACCACAAACTCTGGAGAACCTTACGTTATACAACTTCCACAAGAATTACACAATGACGAAGGGAAAAAAAAGTATTTCAGAGGCAAACACCTACGGCCAATCGCTGCAGCGGCAACACCGACTGGTCCGTTTCACAGACTTCCACCCAGGGCATCATCCGGAGGCTTTCTTTTACAACGTGCTGCTAAAGAGAATCACCTTCAAAAATCCCAGCTGCTCTCACCGGAGAACACGTCCAGGTCATACTATCTTGAGTGCAAACTTAGAAATTTGATATTGAGAGATGAGGACCTTGAGATGTACATCACAGAGTATACACAACGAAATATACTCACAACAGATCAAACACACCAATTTCACAACAATACTATAGAAGAAATCCTCAACAAAGGCTGCCTCATTTCAATCTCCAGATGTGCAAATAGACTACGAGCAACAGGACACGTCTTCTCGTATCTCTGCCCTTCTAAACGAGCTTCAAAACGTCCAGAATGCGTCACTGACATCTGAACAAGCAGAGATCTACAAGAAGCTCACAGCAACAAAGGGTGGACTGCATGTGATCACGGGCACTCCTGGAAGTGGCAAAAGCTTCCTCATAAGATATATCACAAGCCAACTCATAATGAAAGGGAAAACTGTCACACTCGCTGCTTCAACTGGTGCAGCGGCCACGAGGTTAAGCAGCATCACAACAACTGTCCATTACCAATTCAAGATACCATTGCACACACAACAGTATCCCCTATCAATCTCCGAAACTGATGACAGATACGTCAGTATCAAAGAAGTAGACACAATTATCATAGATGAGATTTCTATGTTGACACAACAAACTTTTGATCTCATAGTACGACAAATTGTGAATGTCACCAACGGCACACTGCTAGACCCATTCAAAGATAAAAAGGTCTTCTTGTTCGGTGATTTGGCACAGTTGCCGTCGGTATGCAGGCATCAAAGTGATCATTGCTACTCATGCCACATCACAAGCTCCACTTATTGGTCCACTGCTACTACGTACATTATGTCTTGCTCAGTGCGCCATGCAAAAGATATCTCTTTCATAGAGTTCCTCAATACAATAAGAGTCGGGCTCCCCACAAAGAAAGAGATCCACGATGCGCTCGGTGGCCGCATCATAACACAGGATCAAATAGAGCAACACATGGATAGGAATATGACAATCATTTGCACACACAAGAGTGATGTTCGATATTATAATAACCTTCTCTTGGAACGCTTCCATCAGCATAGTCACATCATCCAAATCGACCTCAAGACAAATGCACACAACGTCCGTGAGCTCCAAGCATGGCTTGAAGATCCCGACTTCCACGCAATTGACAGAATAGCAGAAAGGAGCAAAGGTGTTGATAACAGAGAACATAGACTTAACAATTGGAGCAGCCAATGGATCACTATGTCGCGTAGACGAAATCCTCCAAGATGAAGAAGGAGGTGTCAAAGCAATCAAAGTCACACTCGACACATCCAAATAGGAACTTACACTTCGACGGTCAAAGCATAGCAGACGGACATTCAATGGGCACTGATACCATAAATCCACATTCCCAATAGCTCTCGCCTACACTATGACTGGACACAAGTCCCAAGGCGCAACAATCAACACCAACGTCTTGCTCATCGTAAAAGAAGTTTTTGCCCCTGGCCTTCTATACGTGATGCTATCATGCGTCACTGAGCGAACCCGGCTACATTTACTACAGCTCCCTACGCCAGAGATATTCACACCATCTAGATTTTTGAAGTTCTAACCGTGAATGTTTCCTACGCCCTCTTCAGTCTCAATTCCTCTTTCTATTAAACTGATGAAATCGCCTTGTAACTGCCTTGTATATAAACCAGGAATTACTGTTCAACTACTTATCTTCTCTTCTGTGGACTTGTCATGTTCAATATGTTGCATTGTTGAGACATCTCCCTAATCACCCCTACTCACTCTGATCCACCTTTTGTAAATTTACTGCTCTTCCCTTTTTCACTTCATTCATTTGAGTTTGAACATTTGTCGGATCTTATGCTTCAGAAATAATGTAACAGATCGTCAAAATAATTATTTTTACGTGCAGGAAACTGAATCAAACAATGGATCACAACATGGTACATTTTGCACGCTTGTCTGATTTTGCATCTGCCTATGTATACACATGCGAATCAATCACTCATCTTACTATGCAACTCTTCAAGCAATACACGAACAATGCAAAGGAAACGCAACCAGCAATACAACCTAAGAGATTTTACCTCACGACTAAGCAGATGAGACTGGCTAACTCAGCAGGCGAGAAACCCCATGCGTATATTGAGGGGTTCCATACTTTTCAAGAGTGTCGCAACTTCATGAATAAGTGTGACACAAGATATAAAGCTCTAAACCAAACGATGGCCACACCAAACACAGACAGAATGACAACATGTACTATTAGAAAAGAAAAATATAATTCCTTCTGTCTGTTATGCTAACCAGCTTGCTCCTACATCCTGTAGGTCTCATGAAGCAAATACTTGAAGAGCTTGACATCCAGTACGAGGATGATGACAGTATGTTGCGTAATGTTGAATAACAACAACTTCTCAACACAAGAACTGAAGGAGTTACACTGTACACGATGGAGCAGCTTTGGTTTGGTTACAAGCTGAACTTTCAAAAGCTACTCAAGAAAACTGTGCCGCTATCTTGACAAATTTCATGACTTTGGCAAACCACACGCATGACGCAACTAATCCACCTATCACAATCCAGAAGGTAGCATGGCACTACAGAGAACACAAGGCAGTAAATTACGGACAACCAGCCTCTCCATACGAGCAAGTTGCAATAGACCAAGGCAAGTATGGATAACAAGTATCACTAGCTTCCATTCATTTCTCTGTAGCACCGTCATTTTTTTATTGGCCTAACTAATCTGCATGGACTGCAGATTTAGACACTCATCAACAACCTGAGACAAGCATCGGCCTTCCACCCCAGAAAAAGCAGCGTCGTAGGAAGAATACATAGTCTACAGTATATGTGCACGAAAAACGATAGGAGATATATCGGAGTTACGAATAACGTCCATAAACGCGTTAGCTAGCACAAACACAATCCTTCGAGGAGAATGTTAGTGGACATGCAGGCACATAGTCCTTTTGAGGACAATTTTGAAATTACCACTTTAGCAACCAGTACCATATACATAAAGCTAGAAACTTAGAACATTTCTATATTAAACAACACAAAACAACAACTGCATTAGGTTATAACGTTTGTTCTGGACATCCACCAAGGTTGAGAAAATATTATTTTTTGAAAAAAAACAAGAAGATATAGCTGCAAACATCTGCCATCTTCATTTCATTGTTTTGTTCACTGTCTTTGTCATATAACGTTGGTCATTGGCTACAACAATGTTTTTTTTTTCCATTTAAACTATGGCAGACATGACAACTTATCAACTTCTCTGATTTAAATGCTTTTTCTTTTCAGTTTAGAATGGGTAGGCCGATTCCAGTTGATCTGATTGAGCGACAGTCAGAATTTGAGACTGCAATGTATATGTTGCAATATTGTCTTTACCCACATTTGCAAGAGCGGGTGCTCAGACACTACATGCATAAATGGAGTGAGTTCATTCCATGGCCAGTTCAGCCACCTACCCCATGGCATCCACATTACATCACTTGGAATACACTCGGTCGACAAATCACCATCGACATCGTTGTGCTAGCTGGTTGCTCCACAAAACACCATTGTATGTTGTTCGTTCAGATTGCGGACGTGCTCGGCCTACTCGAGACTATAGAATTAAATTACTTTAACGTGGTCCCCAACCACCTTCAGTTAGCTAAACAATTCGTTTCGTGCTATTTTTCTGTCAATCAGTTAGCCACACGCGCAACTCTGAAGAGCATCTTACCGAGATAGCCCTTTCTTCCTCCATCAAAAACTCCCACTGATATGTGTTGTTACCTAGTCCTCCTCCTCTTCTCCACAGAAGTTCTGTCCATTTCATTGTAAAGAAGTCATTGCATGCTACATTCAAAGCCTTCTCAACTCTCGTTTGCTTAGTTCCGTTCTTAATTCATCAACTTTTTGGCATGCTATTTACATCAAACCGTTTCAGTGACTTACACTCACTTAACGTAACAAGATTTCTGCAAAACAAATAATAAGCGCTCTCTCTCTCTCTCTCTCTCTCTCTCTCTCTCTCTCTCTCCTTTCATTTATTCATTCTTCTTCACGGATGTATACTCTTGTTCAGTGCTTGCATGAGATGAAAACAGTATATACATTTCTGCACGTACGAGTGACTTCTAGTCCCTTACGCTAACAAGATCTGTCGGAACAAAAAAAACCTCTCTCTCTCTCTCTCTCTCTCTCTCTCTCTCTCTCTCTCTCAGCTTTCACTTCTATGTTCTATGTTCTTCTTCAATGCCTCGATGCTTCTACCACTTCCGATTATGCAGGCTGACAAAGCACTCTAGTTAACTTAATTTTGAAGTCCGAAGCATGTGCTTGCAACCTTGAAAGCTTGTTTTTTTTTCAAAAACAAATCGTAGAATAACCTAAAATTTCATTCAAAAAATCTTTAAAAATACACACAACCTGGCAATAGTCCCACATCTATGGTTTGCACAATGGGTTTGGGTGCAACAAAGCATGCACACCAACAATGGAGTGGCGTAGTCTCTCCGGTCTCCTTTGATGAATATAAGGTAGCTACACCTATCTCTATAATCCTTGGTGTCACACCTCTACCAATACCGTATGTCTCTTCTATGACATCAACAGGTAAAGAACACATCATCAACCATGCCAGCATGTTGGGATGCTCGACCTTTATCCCATGTGGCCAAATTTATATGAGTCCTCTCTCCTCAGTCCCTGCCCTTTGTCTCCACAACAAAGAAGTTCCATGAGTGGCCGCTTCTCAATCTCCTCCTTACATCTAGGGAGTTGACTGACCAAGCAAATGTGTCTCATGGAAATCCATAATCGAATGATAGAGCGAGCAAAGGGAGATGCATGCACATAACTCAAGGGGGCATCGACAAATATCTCTCGTTCCCCTTCAAGCATGAATGTAAGAAAGTAATGTGGTATCTCAGGTCTTTCCACCACTTAGTATCATGATAAGAGTTGGTTAAATTTCAAAACTATTCAGGAGGTCCATATATAGCCCTTTGGATGATTGAGGTATAGCTAGAAGACATACATTTTTTAGAAATAGCATTGACAACCTTGTTTTATTGTAAATGTTTCAGCAATACATAGATAATGAGTTGAAAAGCAGTACACACCAACAATCTACTAGTATATGTGACTTTTTATTGCTCAAGAAAGAATGAAAGTCCTCAAAAGAAAAGCTTTTTGTAGATGGATAGTGAATTAAATAGTTTAAGTTGAAAGAGTTCAAATTTAGTTTGAACTATTTTTTAACATTAAAAACAACAAGAACATGAATACAAGTGAGGAACAAAATTGACCTACTGAACAGTTACAATTTCTTGGCACTTCTTATTTGTTTCCTTGCAATAAATGAGGTTGCCTAAGCGTCTTTGAGCTATACTCTTTTAATTGAGCAAAATTTTGCCCATTGTAAGACTTGCGTTATTCTAATAACTTGGTGATGCAGCTGCTTGTCAACTATTGAGAATTTCATGAGTTCAAAGAATATTAATAAATCTGATCTCATGCATTTGGAATTTTCCATTCTCATTATACACTCTTCCTCCCCAAGCCTTTTAGCTTCCAACTCCGACGTTGTTAAACCATTGAAACCCTTCGTTGTACGTAACACTTGGCATATGCATCACCCCAATTCTTCATTTCATAAGCACACACTAAAAGATGTATGTATGACTTTCATCAGTCCAAACTATGATTGGCTATAGCACAACATATTAGTCAAAGAGAATTGCAGGCTAATTTTTATGCTAATATACAAAGTTCTTGAGTGAGCAATATATAAAATGTGGGAAACAACAAATTAGATATATTCCACACTAGTTATTCCTACGAGAGAATACAATTAAGTTACAAACCATGGCCATACACAATACCTACTACATGCATCAATATAAATTCTTCATTTCATAAACATACTCACTATTAGTTGTGTGTACAGCCTGAAAAGGCAAAGTTAGAGAATATTTTTTAGTACAAAAGTTTCGCCGACATACATAGATTTCACTTAAGCTTAGAGAAATTGTCTTGTTCATTGCTTCTAAGAATGGCAAAGTAATCCAGACCTTTTTGCCTGCTAGAATGTCTAACGTCACCATGCCCAAACTATATACATTAGTCTTCTTGTTGGCGGGCTTGTTGGAATCCCCATGGTAGAACCAGCAAGTTGCAATGTAGCTAGTAGTGCCTTTGTAGCAAGTGGCTCCTTTAAGACATCCATTTGTAGCAAGTGGCTCCTTTAAGACATCCATTTGCCCATGGGAGACACGTGTCTTGAAGGCCCTGCTCCTCAAGAGCTTGCAATTGCCTATGGATGAAGTGTTTTCTTCTTCATACTATGCCGTATGTAGCTAATCAAAGCACTACACCTGCTAGAACAAATGTAAGAGATGCTTGCTGAATTGGCATTAGATTAGGAACATCATCTCCTTTTAGCTGATTTATATTGACCTACAAGAATGTGATGTAGCTGTTTTGAGAATCATTTTGAGTGAGGGATATACCATCAAGGGTGTATTTTGGAGAGGAAAGGGTAATTTTTCCTTTAGTGCAACCAGACTTATATGGCCAATGTCAAAAAAGCTAGCAATGAGGTGAGTTGACCTCATAGAAAACCCATTGCAAGAGCAATCATCTAGGCACACTTCTTTTATCGGTCATTGCTTTTTATAACATTGATATATTCAACCAAGAAAAAGAGAAGGCACTCCTAAGGGCTTTGCCCTTTGGGCAAGCCAAAAACCCAAACATGGCACATAGTGGCTTTTTAGATTTTTAAAGAGAACTTAATTTTTTTAAATGTTTTTTTCATTAGCAAAAAGGTAAGAGACCTCTGAGACCTTAGTCCTTTGGGCATGCCAAAAACCAAGCCCTAGGGCTATAAGTGAATTTGGTGTTTGGAAGCCCATGTGCACCTTCAACCCTCTTAGTCCTAAATACTATCTTAGATCACATACGGGTCAAAAACCTTATCAATTGAATACTATGGCAATTATTTACGTTTGTTTTGACATCTGGACCATCTATCATAAGTGAATCAAAAATTGAAGTCCCCGAATGACCACCAAACTTTTTATGTGTTGGGCCCTCATGTTGGATTTTGGCATTTGCTATCAAAATCTTCATCTCTTATTTGGATTTATTATTGGTAGTTTTTCAAGTATTATTACAAAAAGCTCAAATAAATCCATATAAATGAAAAAATTAGCACTTTGTTTTGGGAGAGAAAGCATTTTTTACAAGCCTCGCAAGGCATACTCATTCAATGCATGGAAATAATTAATGTTGTGCAAGATAAGGTCATAAGCAAGTCTTATGGGCATGTGCTGAAGGGGTTTCCTACTTCTCTCAATGACTTTTTATATTGGTTGATTAAAGAACTTGCACCCTAAAGTAAAACTTGTAGTTTTTGAGCTCTTCTTTCATACTTAGTGTTGAATGAGCTGGAACACCTGCTTGCTTTACTTGTGGTTGAACATTTGGTTGCTAGATCTAGTTTATTTTCCTCTCATGTTTCCTTAGTATTGGTTTAGTATCTTCTCAGAGGCTTTGTTTGTGACTATTTGGGTGCCATCCAAATTTGTGATTGATGTCTCTGCACATCCATGAGTTTTTTGGTACCCAAATTTTATTTCTTATGATCCGGTGTTAGCGAAACTACCTACCTGTGTGGAGTCTTTGGTGTTTTTCTCCACCATTGTGATTGTAGGTTTCTTCTTTAAAATCCAAATTGCACCTTTAGATGTGTCTGTGACTTGGTGCTAGCTTTGGAATCAAAGTTTTCCAATTTGTTGCCTCAACTGTAAGGGTAATGATGGACATTCAAATTTTCACCATGCCAAGATAAAATGCCCACCATTCATTGAGCCAAATGCGGAAGTTAATCTTATGCCCCACCAAACATGGCGGCATCTAGGCATGCACACATTAGGAACAAGCACCAAGCCTAGGGCTCTAGGCATGTTCTATGATAATGTACACCTTATGTCAAAATTTGAGACAATCACATTCTATGTGATAGATGTTGGACATCTACTTGAAGACCTCATTCTCGGCCATTGTTGGATCTTACATAGGTCATGCCATTTAACAGCAATGATACTACTTGTCTCCCTTCAAGGTGACAAACACCAATTGATTAAAATGCATCTAGTCTTAAGCACATCTAGCTATTTTAATAAGGAGCACTTACATGTGACTTTTGGCTAAGGAAAAGAGAATGTGGAAGCAATAGGGTCCCCTAGTCTTATGACTTGCTAATTTGTGGGGATGGAGAGCACAGAGTGGGTGAAGCATAGAGAGTAATTTATCCTCTCTCAACCCTTATTCTTATCAACTAAATATAAAGAATAAGTAATGATCAATTAGTAATGGGAAATTGGCTAATTTGCCTGAACCCCTACAATCTCCTACTTGAAGGCCAACATGGCCCAAGTCGCCTATGTATGTACAACATGTGCAGCTGTGACGAATTCCAACGGCTTCACCCTACACCCATCATCTAAGTGCAATGCGAAAACCTCTTTGAGGCTAAACTCTTTCTGAGAGCGTTTGTAGAGTTTTCATCCATATGAGCCTTGATTATCTTGATGTTGTTGCTAGCTAGTATGTCCCGTATCACATGATACCAGTGTTACCATATACATGTGGTAGTGATGTGTGTGAACACACTAGGACCGCCGGGGCATTTTTTCCCTCTTTAGGAGGTTTTCCCCCCAAGCATTGTATATACGCCCATCACTCTAGGGCTATCTATCTTTCCATTGCACACTAAGTAACACACTCTCTATTGTGTGCCTTGAGCTTCCTTTGTCTTCTCCAAGCTGTGTGTGTTTCTCCGCAACCCTAATTCCAACAATTGGTATCAGAACAGGTTACGTCCTCCCGGGCTTAGTCGCCATCTACTCTACCACGCGCCTGCTCACTTTCTCTGATTTCAGTGAGCTTTGGAGAGCGTTCGCAGGTCGACAAATATTTTGGGAGAACTCGTAGAGCTTGGTCTGCTCATAATTTTGATTTGGGCTCATTTTGGCCTCCGTTTCCACTACAGGCAGTACTGCATAGGCTATTTTTTCATTTTGTGCAGAATTTCTGTCAGTGTTGTTTTCTGCATAACAGATGCCTTATAGTCTTCTGTGGTTTGTGCTATATAGCACATGTTGTTCCCGCTCCGTTTCTCCTAACTTCCGGGCAATTTTCACATCAAGTGCAGCATTTACCATGGTTGACAACAACAGCACAGATGTGTTCAAGATCTTTGTTGCTGAGGACAGGTTGGATGGGGACAATTACCCTATTTGGGCTTATATGATGCAACATGTTCTTGTGTCAAAGGGCGTCTGGAACATTGTGTAGGGCATTGATGTATGTCCTAGTTCTGAGGATGTAGGCGATGTTGAGGATGTTGCAGGTCTTGTGTCAAAGGGTGTCTGGAACATTGTGTAGGGCATTGATGTATGTCCTAGTTCTGAGGATGTAGGCGATGTTGAGGATTTTGCAGGTCTTGCTACAAGGAATGCTGCTGTTAGAGTTGTTTTGCCTACGGCAGAACAAGCTCGTTGGGATGTTAAGGATGCACAGGCTCATGCATTGATTGTGTTGTCTGTGAAGCGCACCATTGTTCCTCGCATCCATTCAACAAAATCTGCAAAACAGGCTTGGGATATTTTGGCTAGTCTTTATGCAAGTTGCAATGAGGCTAAAATTGCTTTGCTGCGCAAAGAGTTAGAGTCAAAGATTATGCATGAGGAAGATGATATGGACACTTTTCTTGCTAGTATCAAGGATATCAATGAGCAACTCATTTTTGCAGGTGAAGTCATTTCAGACAGTTCCCTAGTGCAGACTGTTCTTGATGCCTTACCAGATTCCTACCAGACTTTTGCTAGTACTTGGAGACTTATGACCCAAGGAAATCCAGAAGTTGTCAAGTTTGATGCATTATGCACATTGCTGTTGCAAGAGTCACTTTCCAGAAAAAACAGGACTAGGCAGCGTGCAGTTGAACAGGCTTTTATTGCTTCTCAAAGAAAGGGTGGTAACAGTAATGAAGCCACTTCTTATGGTTCTGCTGCGAGTGGCAAAAATTCTATTCCTAATGCTTTTGTTGGCAGCACTTCGTCTGGCAATTCTGGTGATAAGAGCAAAAATAATATGCGTTGCCATTATTGTAAAGACAATGATCACTTGATCAAGTCGTGTCCCAAGTTGAAGGCCAAAGAGGCTAAGAAGAAAGAGGGTGGTTCCACTGCAAATGTCGGTTCCACTACAAATGCAGCCATTGTTGAGTCTTCTGTGAAAGGAGACTGTGATGCTGATGTTGATGCAGAATGGGCTTTTAGCGCAGAGTGCACTTACAATCCTGCTGTCCATGATGCATGCTTGTCAGTTGCTGCAAATTCACATGTGTGGTATTTCGACAGTGGTGCTACAAAGCACATTACCTCACATCGTGAATTGTTTACCTCTCTGTCTCTCATGGGAATTCAGTCACTTGTGCCAACAATGCCTCTTATCCAGTTCAGGGAGTTGGAAAGATTGTGCTTACTGCTGCTAATGGCAGTTCTTTCACACTTGTTGATGCACTTTATGTACCTGGGATCAAGAAGAATCTCTTGTCTGTATCCGCACTTGCTAGACTTGGACTTGTAGTCAAATTTGTGGATGACAGATGTACAGCTCATGATCTCGGTTTTGGTGATGAAATTGTTGCATCTGGCCTTTTGTGCCGTGGGCTGTATAAGCTCACTTTTTATGACAAGTGTGGACAAAATTTTTCACATGATGTTGCAGATTCAAGGGCTATTTCATATGCAAAACTTTGGCATGCACGTTTTGGTCATTTGAATTTTGCCAGTTTGCTGCGTTTGCAGAAATCTGATATGGTTGCTTCTTTGCTGCCTCTTGAAGCACCTGTCAAACATGTTTGTGAAGGCTGTATTTTGGGTAAGATGCAGCGTTCTAAGTTTCCAAAGGATGGTTCAATTCGGACCACACGCAGGTTGCAGCTTGTGCATAGTGATGTTTGTGGGCCCATGCAAACTCCGTCCTTGGGCAATTACCTGTACTTTGTGACTTTAATTAATGATTACTCCAGGCATGCATGGGTATTTCAGCTTAAAGCAAAGTCCGAAGTTTTTATATGCTTCAAAATTTTTTTGGCTATGGCTGAAAATGTCTCGAAATGTACTATGGGCACCCTCCGTTCTGATCGAGGGGGGGAGTATATGTCTCATGAATTTAATGCATTTTTGGCTAGTCGTGGGATAAAACACCAATGTACAGTGCCTTATACACCTCAGCAAAATGGTGTTGCTGAGAGGAAAAACAGGTCACTGACGGAAATGGCACGATGTATGGTCAAAAGTCAAGCTTTGCCGCATTCTTTTTGGCTTGAGGCCATCATGTGTGCCACTTATGTACTTAACAGGTGTCCTACGAAATCTTTGCAGTCTATTACTCCATATGAAGCATGGCATGATAGAAAGCCTTCTATTGAGCACATGCGTGTTTTTGGCTGTTTGGCATATGCTTTGGTGCCACAAGTGCAGCGCAGAAAACTGGATGATAAGGCTGTCAAATGTATTTTTGTTGGTTATAGTGCTGAAAGAAAAGGTTACAGGTTGTATGATCCGCAAACAAAACGTATTCTGGTTTCTCGGGATGTAGTGTTTGTGGAAGATTCTGTTCAGCCCTTGCTGTCATGTACTAGAGACAATAATGTAAGCTCACAGGACATTTATGACACTTTGTTGCCTCTTTTCAGTGGTGGAAATACAAATGTAAGTTCCAATGAGGCAAATGTACAGCCTATGGGGGTTTGTGAAAATGTTTTAGATCAGCCTATTACTGATGCAGATGTACATGATGTACTTGATGAGGAAAGGGCTGAAAATGAGCAGGCTAGAGGTATGCCAAAATGGCTGGTGCACACTTTTCGTGATAGTAAATTGGATCCACCTTTGTCTAGTCGTACTCGTTCAGACTCTTGCCATGCATCTTATGCATCGGATTGTTATGCTTTGGCTGTGTCTAGCTTACATGATGTTGAGGAGCCTCTGTCTTTTAATGAAGCACAGAATTCAAAAAATTGGATGGCTGCCATGCAATCAGAATATGATGCACTCATAGAAAATGACACATGAACTTTATGTGATTTGCCTCCTGGTAAAAAGGCCATTGGTACGAAGTGGGTTTACAAGTTGAAACGCAAGCCGGATGGTGAGATTGATCGCCATAAGGCTCGACTTGTTGCAAAGGGTTATGCACAGCAAAAAGGCATAGATTATGAAGAGACTTTTGCTCCCACTTGTTGTATGACTACTATACATTTTCTATGTGCATTGGCAGCTCATTGTGATTGGGATGTACATCAATCAGACATTGTTACTGCTTTCTTGAATGGTGACATATTTGAGGAAGTTTATGTAATGCAGCCTCGCGGTTTTGTCATGAAAGGACAAGAGGACAAAGTGTGCAGATGTAAGAAGGCTTTGTATGGGTTGAAGCAATCTCCTCGTGCTTGGTATGAGAAATCTGACACTCAGTTGGTTAAACGAGGCTTTCGTAACAGTCCAACAGAAAGCACATTGTATGTAAAGCGTGAGGGTGATGTACTTCTCATTGTGGTTCTTTATGTTGATGATTTGTTGATCACTGGACCAAATGAGAGACATATTGCTGAATTTAAGGCTGATTTGAATGCTACTTTCAAGATGAAAGATTTGGGGTTGTTGCGTCATTACTTGGGTATACAGTTTAAGCAGTGTGATGGTGGTATTGCCTTGTGTCAGAAAAGTTACATAGAGACATTGCTATGTAAGTTTGGACTTGAGGATTGCAAACCTATTGCCAATCCCATGGAAACAGGTTTGAAGTTGAGTTTACATGATGCCGGCAATCCTGCTGATGTCACCCTTTACCAAACGGCTGTTGGCTGCCTCATTTATGTATGCAACACGAGGCCGGATATTCAGTTTGCAGTCTCACAGGTCATCAGATTTATGCATAGCCCAGGGTCTAAGCATTGGCAGGCTGTCAAGAGGATTTTCCGCTACCTTAGTGGCATTTACATCTTCGCTTGTTTTATCCCAAGGGGGATCATTTCCGCCAAACTTACACGCTTTTTCAGATTCAGATTGGGCTGGTTATTTTGACACGCGAGTGTCCACAGGTGGTTTTTGTTTCATGATTGGCAGTTCATGTATATCATGGTTGAGCAAGAAGCAACCTACTGTGGCCACTTCGAGTTGTGAGGCTGAGTACAGGGCAGTTTTCACAGCTACGGTTGAGTGTGTATGGCTCAGACGCCTTATGGCTGATTTGGGTGTTGGACAGGACACTGCCAACACTATCTACGCTGACAGTCAGAGCGCATTGGCAGTTGCGAGGAACCTATTTTTTCATGCTCACACAAAGCACATTGAGGTGTATTACCACTACGTCAGGGAGAGGCTCTCAGTAGGAGAGATCAGCTTGGCTTATGTGCCAACACAGGACAACCTTGCAGATCTTTTCACAAAGGTATTGTCTCATGAGAAGCTTGAAGCTTTCCGCAAAGATTTGGGCTTACTTCCCTTTGTGGACTGATCATGTCCTTAGGGCATGGCACTTCCCTTTACTCATGTGCCATATCTTATTCACCGCATCACTCCAGGGGGGGATTTGCTACCATATACATGTCGTAGTGATGTGTGTGAACACACTAGGACCGCCGCGGCATTTTTTCCCTCTTTAGGAGGTTTTTTCCCCCGTGCATTGTATATACACCCATCACTCTAGGGCTATCTATCTTTCCATTGCACACTAAGTAACACACTCTCTATTGTGTGCCTTGAGCTTCCTTCGTCTTCTCCAAGTTGCGTGTGTTTCTCCGCAACCCTAATTCCAACAACCAGACCTCTATGTGTTTTGAGTTGGAGTGAAACATGGGGTTCTTTTCTATTACAATAGCACTTTGACTACTATCGCAACACAGCACTTAAGTCTAATAAATGCCAAGGTCTCCCACTAAATGAGCCAAAGTACAAGGATAGATTGGTTGCCAAGGGCTTTAAGCAACAAAAGGGTGTTGATTTTGATGAAATGTTTTCATCAATTGTGAAGATGGCCACTCTTTGCTTAGTGCTTGCATTGGTAGCTCTACCTTCCTCCCTCCCCCACTTCTCCTGCTTGGTGTTTTTTTTTTTTTTTAAAGCGCCTTGCTAGTAGTTATTCTCTCCCCCTCTCTTTGCAACTTGCTTTATATTTTTATTATTGAAGTTTTACATATTGAGTCCTAAATTTAGGTGTAGCCTTTGACTTGGACATTTATTATATTGCTCGACCGGAAGTGTCCTTGTGATGCTCTTTTTATTTCTCTTTCTCCATGTGCCATCAATTGGTCCAAAGTTCTAGCTTCGTGGCATCAGTATCTTTTAGTGTTCTTGGGCCAAGGTTCACAACCCACTATCATGTTGCCCACAACAATGTTGATCACCCTGCATATGGTCTTTGCATTAAGCCTACGACTACCTTCGCAAATAAGTTGGCCCTCTTGATCTCATTGTCCACAATGGAGATAACATCGTCCATGGTTAAAGTGGAGATCATGGCTATCAATAGTGGTTTGACCTTAAATTTTAATGCCTTGTTAGTAGAGGCATCCATCTTGGCTACAACGAACACATGGTATTAAATTTCATCTTCAACTTAACACAACTTTTAAGCCAAAAAAAACACGATCATACAGAACCCTATGAAAACAAGGCAAAACTTAATGAAGCTCACAAAACTCACTTCAAAGTAAGCCGAATGTTGCAAGATCAACCATTGAGTTAACCTTCAAACATAAGGTAAAACTCATGGAATCTATCAGTTCTTCCATCCCAAAGTAGGGCTAATGCTCAAAGCAAGCATCAAATAGCATCTTAAAAGCAAGACAAAACTCATTGAAGCTAACAATACTTCCAACCAGAAGTATGATTGAATAGGATAGCAATCATGGAGTTCGCTTACAAGCACAAGGTAAAACTTCCAACCCAAAATATGGCTGATGCCGAGAGCAAGCATCAAATTAGGCTAGAAAAATCAAGGCAAACTTTCAATGAATCTAACCAAGTTTCCATCTTAAAGTAAGACTAACGAGGAGAGAAAATATCCAATTAGCCTATAAAAAGCGATGCAAAACTCAATGAATCTAATGACACTTCTAGCCATAAGTAAGTATTGATGCCGAGAGCAAGTATCGAAATAAAGCATTGCAAAGGTCAATGAAGCTAACAACACTTCTAGCCCAATGTAGGACTGATAAAATACACAAAAAGTAATCCACGAGCTTGTACAACAACACTTCCAACCAAATAATACAATCAATCCCGAAGAGAGGACTGATAAACTACTTATACATCAAGTAGAGCACATTGTAAAATAAAATAGCCAATTATTCTACATCATAACACCGAGAGCAAGTATCAAAATAGCATAAAGCATGGCAAAACTTAATGAATCTAGATCAAGTATCAAACTGGCCTATAAAGCAAGGATGAAGCTATCCCAAAGTAGGATTGATGCTGAGTGCAAACATCACATTCCCTATAAGCACATGCACTACAACAGGTTGTGTGCACTTGTGATTTTTAGCGACGGAAATACATTGGGTTTTTATACTCCCTGGCGTTGCTAAGACCGTCGCTATATAGCAACGCTTATAGCGATAGCTACAAGCTATCTATAGCAACGCTCATAGCGACCTTGGAGAGCGTTATATAGTGACACTTATAGCGAGAGTAAAAACATTTGGGTGGCAGGGCATTGAATGCTCTGCCACCCATCAACCATATTGAATGTTTCAATAATAGAGTAAACCTAAATGAATCCAAGATAAGTCCAGATTCACCTTTGAAAGAAAATACAAGGTATAGACCCAAAGTAGTCACCCACTAGACAATATAACCATTAACTCCATTATCCATAGTATTGCTTGCAGAATAAAGATACAAAACTGGAAAAAGTAAATTGATGAAAGTAAGTCAATGAAAATTCACATCATAGGCAAAATCACTTGATTATTAAGCTTTGCAAATGTAATAGTTACAACACCATTGTCATTATTGAGAAAATATACATGGTTTTCCAATAGTTACAAAAATACGTATACATGTCATCTCATTATACATGCTATGACAAAAGGAAACTAATGCTATCTAGCTACGGCTAGACTGACGTTGTGTAATCAGATGTCTCATCGCATTCAAGCGGCGTATCTGTCGAATTCTGCAGAAAAAACAATAAGACAGCTTTCTGTAAGTATAAATGTATAATTTACAAAACAATACAACAAATAGAAAAGAATAAACCCTAATACTAACCATGCTGCCGCGAGAACTCAGAATGTCCAGCATGGCGTTTTAGCCCTTTCTGCCTATGTACTCGCACCTCGTATAGTGTGGGGTCACGTCTTGTCATCGACCACTATTCAAAACATACAAAGAATCCATTATGTTAGAATTTAAAAGTACAAACAAACATAACTACCAAACCTAAAGAGCAATGCAAAAACACTTACAAAATCGGCCTCAAATGATGCCCATCCGCCGCTCCCAAGTGGTGCGAGGTTCCTGCCTCTACTCACACTTTGGCTGCCTCCTTTTGTTGCTTCCACTTATCAGGATTCTCGCGTGCTGCTCGTTTCGGATTCTTCCAATCTTCTTTGGCCAGCCAATCTGGTTTGTCCCACCCATGCTTTAATGCTTTTTGCACTTCAGAATGCTTGTACTTGCAGTATTCGCGCATTCGAACCTTCATCAGGTCTTCATTGAAGCGCTCATCCCGTGATGACACGGGAAACTCGTCATGTAGCATGGTGATGACTCTGTCTTTTAATTCACTTGGTACTTCACTCCAGGTGTTTAGTATGTAGTGTCTAAACACCCAAGAGCAAAGACCGCGCATGCGCGAGATCACCTTCTTGCCTTCATCATCCAAGATGATGCCGCCCTTGAACCTGGGTGTCCCGGCAAGGGTCTCTAGCGGCGTGTCGATGGGGGTATGGACGTCAGGTGTCTCCACTGGATTCTGGTCCCCGAAGCGAGGAGTGTCACGACTGGGGTGACTCCCTGAGGAGTAGGTATTGGTGTATAGCCAGGAACGGCCGATAGCCGCGCAAAACTTGGCGTAGATGGCGATGCCGTGGCTGGCATGGGGACAGACAAAGAAGGGGAAGGTAAAGAGCCTCGTCGACCATGAGGCGGTGTCGAGGAATCAGCGGTGACATCCCCACAACAACCACCACATCCACCACTAGAGCATCGGTGCCTAGACGAGTATGAAGATCCTCTCGTCGACACTGAAGCTTTGAAGCGTGCTAAATGCTTCGAAACAGAGGAAGACGTTGAAGGAGTAGAACAACGTGATTGTGCTCTAGAGCAATGATGATCCTCGTACCACTGCCTCTACCTGGGTGACAAAGAAGAAAGAAACTCATCATCATCCATATCTATATTAAACACACGAACATTTAATCTTAATATTGAATGGAGAAGAAAACATGGACAAGTAGAGAGAGAGAGAGAGAGAGAGAGAGGACTTCTAAAGTGGGAGGGATTCCTCTGTATAGAGAGATTCCTATGAAGTTCTTGTGAATTTGTCTCCGTGTGTATTCTACGTATCTTGTAAAAGCACTACGCTCCGAGTGCGATGGAGACTGAGGCTGCAATCGCGAGAAGGTGATCTATCTCTGCTCATAGATGCTGCTCGTCCCTCCACTAGATCTAGTTCATCGGGTGAAAGGGACGCTAAGAATCTATGAGCAGAGACAGATCACCTCCTTCGCGATTGCAGCCTCAAAGTGCTCATCCGCATATCAGACACACCGAGCAGTGTCCCTGCTTGTGAGAACATACCTGGAGCATACGTACTTGGAGTGGATGCAATGACGATTAAACACAATTTAAATTTCTCAATTATAGCCACGTGAATACAATATATATTATAAAACGGAGAAAAATTGTTCAAATACAATGTTTATGGCTTTAAGAGGTCTCTCTCTCATCCTTTCATAGCTCAGCATAACTCCCTATATCTATATAGAGCTCTCCGTTTATGCAGATGTCCTCCGTTTCATTTTGTAGATCCTCTGCATGCACCCCATAGAGAGTAGCAGCTTGATGCTCGTCTAGCACCACCTCAGCGGCTTTTGACTGAGCATCTTCTCCAATCTCCTCCATTAATGCCGCTATGATTGGCACATGGTAGCCCTCATACGTCTATGCACTACAAGGGGCCAGCTCTATGACGTACCACCAGTTTGATGCAGACTTTGTAGGATGAAATATCACCTGCGAGAGCCACATAACTTACATGAGAGCTTCCAAACACATAGCTTCTAAAATTGGATGTTAACTATTTACATGCTTACTTGCTCACAATGCTCCGGTAGTTCCAAAGTGTCTCTTAGGTCGGTCCATTTTTTAGTTGAATCCACCTCAAGGAAACCAGACTCTCCTCTTCGCACAGTAGCGTTGTGACCCTCCATGTTTATCTTGAACCACTGCACGTCGAACAAGTCGACAAAAAATTCTCTATAATCGATCCTCAAAATCTCTTAAAGTGTGCCGAAGTAAGTGAGTTCCACTACCACAGGGTATGCATCAGAGGACCGTCGTCGACTAGACTGTTCAAATTTTGCCATGATTCCACAATCTTGAGTAAAATACTTTTTTTCGATCCGTTCCACCCTAAAATGTTGACCTTTACACCATTCTGTTGTGTATGACTTTACTACAACCAACAAAGATTATGAGTAGCCATTCAAACATCTAAAAAGTCACTAGTCATACATTGCAAACTTACCTTGGTCGCGCAATCGCGAGAGTACTCTCGCTCCTCCTCAGTCACTTCTTCATTGCACTGTTGTGCGCTTTTCAATTGGTTGTGCAACCATCTTAAGCTCATGAATGTTGGTAGGCTCTCCAGACCCGCCGGATAATGCATCGGTGGTCGTCTTCCCCATCTCTACTCGATCCGTGCCCTTTGTCGCTCTTGCTTTGCATCCTCGTATTGTGAAATCCACTTTTGCATCACTGGATTGTGAAGCATGCAAAATCGATTGATTTTAGCTTCTAGATCCTTCGTCATCTTCTTCTCAACACCGAGATTGCACATGACAATCCCAGATATGTGCTCATCATCTATGATTTGACATAGTGTGTCCCGGGCTTTATCAAATCTGTCTAGCCACTCTCCAATGTAAACTAGGGACTCTGATACCAGCCAACCTTCTGGCATGCTACCCTCCGGACGTGCCTTCTGATGCACATATCCCTTAAGTTTTTTCATGAAACGTTCTAAAAAGAACATCCATCTGGAATATACTATGTCAGCTATTTCCACCTCATCAACTATGTGAACAAGAAGATGCACTTCAATGGTTAGCATGGTCTAGTAGGAAAGTGTTTCTCAAACATGCACACAACCTCCGCAACGTTTAATTTGGCGAATGGTATGGAGTCTACATTGATCTCCTTTTGTGATATCGATTGCACCAACTTCGCAAATTTGTAGATTGTGTTAGGGACGTCGGGAGACAAACATACCTCAATGGCCACCGGTAAAATAAACTGCAAAACATGTCTAGCAATGATATTAAAGTCCACACACAAATTTGTTACACAATTCCCACTATGACATATTCCACTTCAAACATACCTGACACATTTTATGCCAGTCATGTGACTTCAAATCGGTAAGCTTTCCTTCTTGAGTACATTATGCAGTGGGGGTCCGCATAGATCAAATGGTCTCTTTTACTTTGCGTTTATTGGGCTCCTCTCAAAATCCATGGCGCTTTAGGGGGTTTTATTGATCCCTCGAATGCTGTCTGCGGGCAATATTTCTCCATACGATCCACATTTCTAAGGTCAACCCTGGCTCCCAAAGTATCTTTCTTGCCGATCAGATGGTCCCATAGCAGATTACCCACATTCTTGAATATGTGCATTGGATCGAGCAAGTGATTGATCATGAGTCGGGGCCAATATGGTAACTCGTGCTATAGAGAGAGTCTCTTCATCCCTGGAGGCAAACATCTCTTCATCACACATCTCCTTCTGCTCTAGCCATGCTTGTGCAGACATCCTCAGTGGCTCTCTTCCCAAAAAGCCATCGTGTAACACATGATTCTCTAGAGGTGCACATCTCGATCTAGAGGTGCACGGAGATCAGAACCATCGGGTTATAATCTCGTCTTTATTGGTCAATGCCTATATTTGTGGGTACGAGAAATCTACACACCCACGTCTACATGATAGTGCATGTAGTGGACAAAACCCCTTTGCCTCTTCTCTAGCTGTAGCAATTCATAGCATCTTAACCTCTCTTCACAGCAGATCTTTGTTTGAAGGATTACTTAGCACATTACATGTTGGCCTCCAATCTGAGTATCATGCCGTTGAAATCTTTCCAACTTAAGGTTGCATCCATAGAGAGGAAGAGAGGGATCACCGTTCGCGTAGCTCTATTTTTTTTACCGTAATCGCGAAGGTAGACTTTAATATAAAACTAAACTTAAAATATAATCTTAAATCTAAGCTAATGGAACATGTGGTGATTCGGGGATGATTGAACATGGTTAGTGTATGAGTTAATAGATGTCAGATTCTAATGGGATTATACATATTGTTGTGTAACTAGTGTTTGCTCTTTGTGCAAAGCGTGCTTTCATTGACATGCACTAAAATCTAACATAAATCTAATTTAATTTTAAATTGAACATAAATGTAGATCTAATCTAATGTTAAACTCAAAATAAACATATATCTGATCTAATCTTAAATCTAATAAACCTAAATGTAATCTAACTTAAATCTAAATTTAATCTAGTTAATCTTAAATCTTGTCTTGATTTTAAATCTAAATCTAATCTAATCTTAAACTCAACATAAACTTAAATTTAATCCAATCTCAAATCTTAAACCTAATTTAAATCTAACATAGCTAGCTAATCTTAAATCTTGCCCTAATTTTAAATCTAACATAATCTTAATCTAACGTAAATCTAAATCTAACCTAATCTTAAATTCAACATAAACATAAATCTAAATGTAATTTAACATAATCTTAAATCTTAACCTAATCTCTCTCTCTTTGTTTTCTCCCCTTACCTCTCTCTTTCGTCCTCTCTCCCTCTCTCTCTTTGGTTTTTTATTCTCTCTCTTTATCCCTCTTTTCTCTTTCTCTTTGTTCTCTCTCTCTCTCTCTCTCTCTCTCTCTCTCTCTCTCTTTTCCTCTCTCAATGTGTGTGAGTATGCATTCTTTGTTTATGCATGTGT
Organism: Adiantum capillus-veneris; assembly: GCF_014529385.1. Lineage (NCBI taxonomy): Eukaryota > Viridiplantae > Streptophyta > Polypodiopsida > Polypodiales > Pteridaceae > Adiantum > Adiantum capillus-veneris. The sequence goes on along the minus strand of NC_140949.1, from coordinate 40,908,860 downwards.
GTCTGTGTTTTTTGTTTATGCATATGCTCTCTCTCTCTCTCTCTCTCTCTCTCTCTCTCTCTCTCTCTCTCTCTCTCTCAAAGACACAATGTGTGTGTGTGTGTGTGTGAGAGAGAGAGAGAGAGAGAGAGAGAACGAGGGGAAGGGAACATGAGAGAGAGGAGAGGGAAGTACCATACCTGGTTCTCCTTCCTCTCCTTGTGTGTGCTCTCTCACTCACTCACACACACATTGTGTCTTTGAAAGAGAGAGAGAGAGAGAGAGAGAGAGAGAGAGAGAGAGAGAGAGCACATGCATAAACAAAAAACACATAGACACACATGCATAAACAAAGAATGCATACTCACACACATTGAGAGAGAGAGAGAGAGAGAGAGAGAGAGAGAGAGAAAGAGGGGAAGGGAACATGAGAGAGAGGAGAGGGAAGGACCATACATGGTTCTCCTTCCTCTCCTTGTGTGTGTGGAGGGGGGGGGGGGGAGGGGGGAGGGGGAGAAAGAGAGAGAGAGAGAGGGAGGGAGAGCGCGGGTTACCTCTTTCCTTTGAGTGCCAGAAACTTAGATCTGGGATCTGAGTTTTTGACGCGGTCGGTTTATTTTTTACCCCTGTCGGTGTCGTTATAGGCATCGCTATACAACAAATAGAATAGGGACGCCCATAGCGACGATCATAGCGACACCGTGGATTTTCAATTTTGAGCGTCGCACTTTGAGCGTTGCTAATGTGAAGTACCTCTTATAGTGATGTTACGTCATTAAAAAATACACAAAAATTTAGCCATCTTGTACACCCAACACTTTCAACCAAATGATACAATCGATGCCAAATACAAGAACAACAAACTTCCTATAAATTAAATAGAGCCACCAAATTCAACAATGGCACTTCTGGGTGGCTAGTATAACTAATGCCAAAGTGGATACAGTAGACACGTTGTAAAACAAAATAGCTAATCAATCTGCATAGCGACACATTTGATTAGATAATAGAACCAATGGTGAGACAAATTATCATCTACTTATGATACAAGTGTAGGTGTAGCATGCAACATCAACGTATACAAACTCCACAACCTTAAATTGAGATCACAATCCTTTACTGTAACACGTTCTCTAGTAGCATCCATGGTGAAGGAGATCACAATAGAATTGATCAACACGATGAGAAAATTTGTGGTAGACATAGTACACATGAGAGAAGGTATGAAAGACTAAGACACAGTCTGGTTTGCATGTGCCACAGGCTGATCTGAAAGACTAAGAAACGGTCCGGTTGACATGTGACACAAGCGTATTTGAAAGACTATGAAAAAAAGTCTGGTTGGCATCTGCCCCACAAGCTAATGTACTTGGGTAATGGACCCAGCCAGGTAACCATTGCACGCTAGTTTACTTTCTTTTGCAAGCTGGCAGCACGTATAATGGGTCGCCACTCATACATAGGTTCCCAAGCGTGCAAGAGAGCCTCTAAACGCTGAAGGAGATGTTATAGAATTGATATTTTATTATTTATTGCAGCTGACATATGGAAAAGACTAGACCCAGCTTGGCCTGTGCGAATGGATATGTATATCATGTACATTTTATTATTCAAGTGCTCATAAATTTATGACCGGCTGGCCAGTTTGTAACCAATTTGACCATTCAAGAAATCTATATAACAAATACGTGCAAGAGGGAAATGGTCACTCTTGCACGGGGGGAGATTGCACCCAGTGTCTGTGTACTTCTTCTCCCCTCTCCTCTCTTCTCTCTCGCCGTGCCGACGTAGCACTCCGCTCTAGGAGGTGCGTCTGTACGCGCCCTATTGCTCTCTTGTTCTATCACGCTCTCTTTATCTCTCTGCTCGTGTACAACATGGATTAGGTGTCGTGTGATTTGAGGTATGCAGATTTAGTCGTTTATGTCTTGCTATGTGCTATTTTCGAGTATTTTGCAGGGTAGCCAGGCTTCCGGCTGTAGCAGTGGTATCAGAGCACAGATCACCGCTCATGGTGGCACCTAGAGCATGGCGTCATGGATCTCTATGCACAGCCGACATGAAGATAAGTTTTCCTCTTCTTGATTACCCAGTCATATTTCATGGTTCTTCTCTTTCAACTATGAAGATGCATTCATGCAAGTATTGAGTAGTTTATGAGCGCAGCTTTATTTGAGTGCGTATGCATGATTTGATTTTTAGGCACTAATAGAGAGGAAGATATAGAGGATATCATGCCCAAATTGAGAATAAGAAACTCAAATAGAAGGATGTAGGTGAGAATACTTCTAAAAGGTAGAAGAAAAGAATTTGGCGGGGTCTTTACATTGCTGGATAGAGAAGAGGAAGAGGTATTACACGCATACTTAAATCGTGGAAAATTAATGGCTAAAAGTTCACTTTATTAATCAAACATTTTGTTTAAATAGGAGAGATTTGATAATAGAAGGCATTAAGACTTTGCTCGGTTGATAACAAGTGAGCAATTGCTGTAATTGCACCTCAATCATCTCATAATCAACATAGCCTGATGACAATGCAATCATGGCAAGATCTGACGGGCGTCATGAAGCAACCGAACAATGACCGCAATAGGTCTACACCCAAATTCTCTTGTAATGCAATGGCAGTAAACCTTAACAGTGACTACTATAAACAAAGGCAGCATATTCAGGTTATACATATTAAACTTAGGAAGGCTTAGCGATAGAAGGAACGTCGTCACCACAAAATCGAACAGTGAAGGGATAGCATGAGGCGGACAGGCCATGGCGGGTAGGAGGGAGATGGTCATGTGACAGCACCTCAGCACTAGCTTGACCAGTATAAAAAACGCAGCTATGGTGGCGTGGCGATGTTGGCGAGGGTAGAAGCAACATCCAAAAAAAAAACAACAACAACAACAACAACGCAAACTGTAGATCCCATGCAACGTCTTTCTCTCTATCCCTCATCAACAACTAGCTTCTCTCTCTCTCTCTCTCTCTCTCTCTCTCTCTCTTCACACGCAGACCTTCTTGGACGTTGCCTTCCAATTATCCTGGCCACCTTTTTTCGTGGTGTGCATGGCGTCGCCAAGTCCCACACACATACCGCATGTCTTTCTCTGAATTCTCTCTTGCCAACCACAGAGCACACAGATAGTTGCCTCCGCTTGCAAACCCGCAGCCGCCATCAACCCCTCGTTTGCAACCACAAGCCATGATTGAAAGGCTGAGGCCGCCAATAATTTCATTAGCTTCACTGCAGCTTGCTAACCACCTACTACTCATGGAAGCCAAAATCAGCAGCCAATCTTGGCCTTTCAAACTATCATCCTGCGGCGGCTAGGAAACCCTACGCCGCTTTTCCTTCACGCTCTCAGTTCCTACCTTACACTAGCCATCAATTTTATTTTATTTTTTCTCCCTTTTTGAATGGCCATGCAACCACTAAACAGCAGCGCTCTCTCTCTCTCTCTCTCTCTCTCTCTCTCTCTCTCATAGTAGCCGCCAACCTTTGGGCCTGCATGGCATCCACCTAGCCAAAAATCAATGGCCCCTGTAGTTCTGAGGTGCAGCCGAACCACCTCGTGTCGTCCACAATCTCTCTCTCCAGCTCCCAATGACTTCGCACACCCACCTTCCTTCTCTGCAGTTGGTGGCCCCTCCTCCTGATATGGTGGCTTTGTTCTCTCCAGCGCTACCTTCCAACCTCTACTCACCCGGTCCTGCAATTGGCTATCCTCATGCATCACCTCCACCCTTCAAACCCCTGCAGATGGTGTACGTCCTCTCCAGCTCTCCCCAACGACCTTGCTTGGTCTCTTCAGCTTGTAGGGGACCCCCCCCACCCTCCTTCATGCATCCGATTCTCCTCTCTATGGGTTGGAACCCCCCCCCCCCCCCCCCCCCCCCCCCACACACAACGCGGGGAGTGGTCTGATACGTCAGCGCAAGCAATGCAACTGTTTTTTCTTTTTGGCCCAGTCGCGTCTCAATCGGCTACTCGCAGGCGTCAATCAATGACTACACATCAACTGAAGCATGTAGCATTCAACCACAACAACCATCCAAACTTGGAGCCCGCAAGGCACACCACACACACTAGCGTTCGTCTCTCTACAGTTCGACTAACACTCAAATTTCACCCTTTTCTAAGTGCCTCGCTGATGCTCACGCTCTGCCAGACGGTTGATCGAGCCCCAGATGGCTTTGCATTCCACTGCTCAGGCTACCATGCAAGCACCAGTATAGTTAGCCATCTTTTTTTCTTAGCCGTACCGTTATTCTTGGCGGGTCTCCCAAGATTGACCGACCTCAGCTAAATACAGTTATTCTTTTTATTTTATTTATTTTATTTTTTCCTCTCCAATGGCACAGACTGACTCACCTGCTCGTGTAATCCGACCTACAAATTTTGAGATTTGCCTCTAAATTTGATGCTCGACATACCATTGGGCCTCATGAGGCAGATATATTCCTGCTCTAAGGTATGAAGGTGGGAAAGGTGAAGATATATGATGCCAATCCTGCAATTCTTGAAGAGCTCATGAACACTGACATCAAGGTTTCTCTGATGCTACCAAACGACTCGATAATTCATGTTGGCATGAACAAGTTGACACTAGAATGATCTCTCTTCCATAGAATCCTGGTCGCACCTCCATCATCTTGGCAACTACAAGATCATGACTTCCGCTCTCTCTTTCAACTAAAGAGCTTCACTACAGACGAGAGAGATGAACGACATGTACTCAACGAATTTCTTGATCTCCACCCATCAGCAGTCTCTGTCTCCTTGCTCCCAGTACGACTACTTACAGAGACAAAGCTCTTCAGCGACGGCCGCAATACTTTCATCTTGAGCATTGACGACCATGCTGATGACGACTTTTTTTTCAGTCTTTTATTTGTGTTTCATTTTATTTTATACCCAGATATTGTATTAGATCCTTATGACATTAAATTAGATCATTAAGGATTGTATCAACATGGTCTCCAAGGCTTTTGAACACAAGTAATTTCACATTTCGCTCTCTTTCTCTAGTACGCCTACGTATAGGGGTGGACATTAACGACGCTCTTCAGTGCTTGCTGCAATATTCTATCCGACACACGTCCATTACTGAGCATTCTCACGCATTGGCGATGATGATATTGATTTTCATCACAATATTAGACTCTAGGTTTTATGCTTTCATTGGTACTTCAATTTTTTATTTATTTTTTTGTACCCAAGCATCGGAATAGATACACAAAGACTGTATCAGTTGTTCTCACACTTAATTTTTACATTTTAAGACAGTTAATATCACACTTCATTTTCTTTTCTCTCTCTTTTCCTCCCGTAACCAAACTGCAGGCCTTACCTTTGTATTCAATTGTCCACAACCGCGCAATGCCCTACCTTTGTATTCAATTGTCCACAACCGTGCAAGTCGATGATTTTTTTGGCACCCACACACACACTCACTTGTCAATTTGAATGATATACATCCAAACACACACACACACACACATACTGTACGTGTTCTATATGGTCTTTCATAGCTTGAAGCTATTGTTCGTGGCTACGCGGTGTGAGATCTGTGTGTCTATATTTAAGGTGGCGATAAGCGCTGCTATGTCTCTTGGTATTTTCGTGTTTGTTGTATCCATTCAAAGATGACCATCGAAAGTAGTTCCTACAAAATTTTTCATGAGAAATTCTCGTTGGATCAGAGTAATCATAGCAATGTTTGTTGCTCAAGTTAGGACTGGCCAAAAAAAAAACCCTGACTAAAGAAAATAAGGGCACACCTACAGCTCTTTTGCTTTTAATTTAAGTCAATATTCAAAGATTTTCAGGTATTCAGTACACTACAACTGGTAAAACTTTGTCAATTTACTTGAAGGAAAGATGGAATCTAGCTGAGGTTTTGTTATTTTAGCTAGTTTCAACAACAATGGCAAAATTTTACTAGCTTCTAATTTTCTTGCAACAATCACTGGGTTTATATATATATATATATATATATATATATATATATATATATATATATAATTTTTTTTTTTTAAAAATAAACAAAATTACTCACATATACAGTTCACCTCACCGATATATGACACCCATCTGTACGGCTTGAACTTTATGGCATCTGTACTTTGGTTTGTTCTACCTTGCATGACATTACTCAAATGATGAATTTTGTTGTTGCCCTTTAGTTTCAAGAAGTTGTTTAAGCATTTGACGATTTGGATACTAGTCACTTTTTCAAACCGCCTCCAGGTACGTAATTTTACGTTGTTAAGTATGCTAACTCTCTTGTCTACAACTCTGGATGTGTCTACTACCCCCATTCCAAAAGAGAACAACACAGTTACAACCCTCTCCAGCTTGTACGAGCATTCTATTTTTGTGCGACCCCCTAATCCGAATGGTCATTCTTTCAATTATACCTCTCTATGCACGCACACACTGCTTCGGCTTTTATTTCTCATTAATTTAAAGGATTTTTCATTCTGATCATTTCTCATTAAGCTATACAGCTACTCATGTGAGCTAAGGTGCTCTAGGACAGTGAATAGCAGTTTGTAAGTATCCTCCAAATTTGTCTCACACATGTGATAAATGTTATATGCTTAGCCTAGTCCATTGGTCATAACCACACAGATTCGCCGATTTAGGCAATGTGTAGATACTCATCCTGGTGCAGATCCGCCGATTTAAGCAATGTGTAAATGCTCACCTTGGTGTAGATCCGCCGATTTAGGCAACACCAGTTATCTGTGCAGATCCGTCGATTTAGACAGCACACTGAAACCTTGCAAATTCACAATTGTAAATGCAGATCCGTCGATATAGGTAGCATTAGTGTAGATTTGCCGATCTCGGCAGCACGCCTTATTGGTGTAGACTCGCCGGTTGAGGCAACACCGATCACAAATTCATGTTGCAGTGGCTGGCCACCACTGTATCTGGTATGATTTTGTTACCCACGTACATAATGAAAGTGATTTGGATTTGGACTTACATTGTGGAATTGGAATCGGATTGGGAATTGGTATCTGATGGTTAATTTATCACGGCAGTGTTTATGTGATGAGACTTGACATTATGAGATTGATAATGAGTGTGACCAATGATATCCTGATTCATCAGGGTATGACATATACTGCTTATTCTAGTGGTATGGGACACTAGAATAGGTAGTATGTGGATGACGGCAGGCATAAGCTAATGATTGTTTAGTTTCATAAATTTTTCTTTTATCATGTGATGTTTTTGACACAACATACTAATCACTGTTTTTGACAAGTATTGTTTGCAGATTTTTATCTTCGCAACTGAGGACAGTTGCTTTCCAACGGAGAGGTATGTTATAGAATTGATATTTTATTATTTATTGCAACTGACAGATGAAAAATACTAGACCCAGCTTGGCCTATGCGAATGGATATGTATATCATGTACATTTTATTATTCAAGTGCTCATAAATTTATGACCGACCGGCCAGTTTGTAACCAATTTGACCATTTAAGAAATCTATATAACAAATACGTGCAAGAGGAAAATGGTCACTCTTGCACGGGGGGAGATTGCACCCAGTATCTGTGTACTTCTTCTCCCCTCTCCTCTCTTCTCTCTCGCCATGCCGACGTAGCACTCCGCTCTAGGAAGTGCGTCTGTACGCGCTCTATTGCTCTCTCGTTCTATCACGCTCTCTTTCTCTCTCTGCTCGTGTACAACATGGATTAGGTGTCGTGTGATTTGAGGTATGCAGATTTAGTCGTTTATGTCTCGCTATGTGCTATTTTCGAGTATTTTGCAGGGCAGCCAGGCTTCCGGCTATAGCAGGAGATGCATTGTTGGATGCACCTATCGAACTTACACGCTCTGATGAGCCTTCCCCTTTTGATCCAACATGAAGCACTGTAATAGAAATTAATCAATTTTATCAGTGACTTGCGTCCAAAGGAATAACATTAAAAAAGAAAAGGGGACTTGTTGCACCCATAGGAATAACATAAATAAATAAAAAAGTGAAATTGGACCTTTTGCACCACTTATAGTGGAACGGAAGAAGGTTTCTGCAATAAAAAATAGAAATATTGTAACAATTGCTTTTTAACATAGTACAAATGGAACAAACTTAATTTCAACTTACCCGTAGTAACTGTAGAGCCAGCTCAAGCCGAATAGTTCGGCCGATAAAAGAGCTGTAGAATCGTCCCTCTGCTGCTGAGGAGGAGTCCAAATCAGTATCAATTTTCCTTTGTATTGGATTTTTTCCCTCACTGTCTGATGATCACAAGGAAAATGTGAGAGCAGCTCTTCATATATTGTAGTCGTGCTCTTCATATATTGTAGTCGTGATCCATATACAATCTCTCACATTATAGAATTTAATCCAATCCACCTCCACACTCGTCAATTTCTTAATTATGAGGTTTACGACCACACAGGTGTCGAGTATAAAACACCTGTGTGGGTTGTTTCCAAGTGGGAGAATAGCCAAGTCAGATTTTGCCTATGCCTGTACAAAAATCTCTCTCTCTCTCTCTTTCTCTCTCTCTCTAGCCACAACACTCCACAGCGTTCTTGCTAAGCAAGGGAAGGGGCAGCCCTGTGAAGGACGTTGAACTCCATCCTAGCTTCTACTGTAGCTGGTGGTGGCTCCCATCTCAGCAGACTCCGGAGACATGATGCAGCTCGACGTTCAGCTATGCAGTATGCCGAGTATGAGTAGGAGCTAAGGAGGCCCTGGAATACAATGAGCGCGCTTGTGCCGACAGTGCTACTCTTGTACACAACCGACTTAGAACACTGGCATTAATCTCCATCAAAATCTCCTCAACAAGTTTCGATACATTAATGATGGGTTCTTAGGTATGTGTTAGGTCACACAGACCTGTAGCGGTCCAGTGTTAGGATTTGAAAGGCAACCTATTCTTTCAAAAGATGGGTTGTAGAAAAATGCACCCTTCCTTATAGAAGGGTCTATTTTCAATTTGCCCTCCCAATGAGAAAATTTCGCATAATTTACAAGGCAAGATACTATATTCTGTCAATGAGTATAACCAATATACATATAGACATTATAAATGAGCATTAATAGATATAAAATGTTTTTTAATTAGCTCTTTCATTGACATGTATTCAATTTTTTCACCCTTCTCTATAGAAGGATAATTTTTGAGCAGGCCCTTCCAATGACAGACTCAAAAAAACTTTGGCCTTCATACGATCGGCAAAATGCCTTAAGAAGGGCAGATGGGCGTCAAATCCTATCATTGGCGTAGCCGAACAAAAAATTAAAGTTCGGTTCTCCTCAAAGAAACGTCGGCTCACATAGAAAGGTCATCGCAGTCAATCATGTCTTCGCCAAACATGTCTATTGGTACTTCGATCTACCGCACAAGCAAGAGTTTTCTAATAGTGACAGCTACGCCAAAGAAGCACTCTGCCGCTCAACAAGAAGCAAGGATTAGAGATCTGGAGGCTAAGGTTCAAGAACTCATCGAGGAAAACAAAAAATTGAAAGAGCGCTTACATAAACTTAAGGAAAGGAAAGAAGTAGAGAGCCAAGCTCTGCTTGCAAAAGCACACGAGGTTAAATCCTCCCTTGTCGAGAGTGTCATACAAGTCCAAACGAAAGCTCATGAGGCAGCCCATGAAGAGATTGACACCAAGATACAAGCGGCCCTACAAGAGCGCCGACTACAAGAATCTCTTGGCATCAAGTTCAGGATTGGGGGGCTCCACCCATCGTGGTGCACTGACAAAGAGACCCTCAAAGAAGCCATCACCAAACTTAATGACATTCTTCAACCAAATCAGATCAAGCCCGAAATCATTTGTTGGATCAACGACACACATAGACATGTGCCACCCAAGCAATGTATCATCACCTTCAAGGACAAAGAGGAGCGGATGAAGTTGCTACATCTATCTTGACTCTTGAAGGGAACAAAGATTTGGGTCACCGAAGAATTAACCATGACGCAACTGCAGATGAAAGCAAGCAAACTCAAGAGGATGCATGAAGCCCGCAAGAAGGGTAAATGGGCAATCTACCGAGGCAGTAAAACCATCATCCAAAAATTTTGAACTCCCAAACTAGCTATCTCCTTGCCTGAGCCCTCTTAGAATGTTTTTTATTTTCTTCCATGGTTTTGATGGACCCTTAGTCCTTAATTGATATGTATCAGACGTCCTCATGTACTTCGAGCGGAAGAAGGTTTTTGCATCAAAACAAAGAAATATTGTAACAATGGTTTTTTAACATAGTACAAATGGAACAAACTTGTAACATTTAATGGCCTAAAATCTTATTTGGAGCGGAAATTAGCATGAACATAGTGGGCATTTCATTAGAATAGATTCCTAATGAGAATTACAAGAGTGCTTGGGTGGAGAGAGCAACAAAAAGCATAACACCTAGTTAGATAGCATCGACAATACTTTCAAAAGAGAGAGAGCAATTAAGCTATTGACAACAGTTGAGGACCGGATTTGCATGGAGCCGGTCCCCCCTCCAAAAGGCTTTGTATTATGGTTTCTCCCATCAAGAGAGACATTGTACAATACAATTCTTTGTGTTCCTTCAAGACTAGCTAGTGCAATGAAGATGGAAGCTTCATACACCAAGCAAAAACACTTAATCAAACACAACTTGAATTATCCCCGTTCTCAGACCCAAGACCTCACACACCTTCGAAGATGGTGAGAGCTAGCAGGGTATGAGAGTAGATTGAGAGGAAAAAGAAGTATCTTACGAGAAAGAAGTACATCTCCTCACATAATCACTCATATTAGCATAGCTTAGCTTAGTAATTAGCTTGGTAGAGAAGATGAGCATGCATTGAAGCTTGGCTCTTGGTTGGATTTGCATCCACATGCCAAGAGGGTGTTGATGTAGGCTTCTATCTCACAAGCTTGGAGTAGGTGATGAGCTCTCCATTAAAGCTTGGGAGGAGATAGAGTGTTTTCCCTTCACACATGGTCAAGTGTGAGAGTGTGTGAGTGAATGCCAAGCAAAAATCAGCCCCCTCTCTCTCTTGGGCGAGCCCTAGCTGCTAAGTTAGGCTGGCTTTTTCCTCATTGGACCTCCCCAGGTCAAGCCAATAGGAATTAAGCAGCATAAGTGATAGCCTTCTGACATGTGTCCCCCTTTCCCCTTTTGTGAGAGCTTTAGATAATTAAATAATTAAACTAAACTCTCATTGGACCCCTTTGCCTCCTGGCCAATAGGAATCAGGCAAGCCATGGGGCTTCTGAATGCTCATTGGACCCCTTGGGAGACTGCCCAATAGTCTTCTAGGACACTTAATTCTTATTGGTTTCTTTTATTAAATGTTTTTAAATTAATTAAACTAGATTTACTCTAGCTTAATTCTCATTGGTCCACTTCAAGGGTCTTCCAATAGGAATTGGGCACACCTTGTGGGCATCTGGCCTAAGAAGCTGACATGTGTCCCTCATTCCCTTTGTGTAAAGGGAGCCTGTGTGTGTGTGTGTGTGGTTTTCTCTCTCATCCCCTAGCTTTGGGGCTCGCCCCCTCCCATGTAGGGATGCAGAAAGACTTTTTGGGTACACACTAAGCATCCAATTTTCCCTAAGGTTAACCTTTGGACACAACCTTTGAATTTTGGAACCTTAGCATTTTGGAAGTCTTAATGGGCTGAACCTTAGGGTCTTTTTAGCCCGTTGTTTCACATGGCTCTTTTGCAGATGGCCCCCCCTTTGGATCCCTATTTTCCCTCCTTTGGATCCCTACTGTGGCCGGTCTGCTAACTTAACCAATATTCTAGCTTTTTCTCCCTTGGCACTTCCCCACATTAAATGATCAGTTTAATATGAGAAAATCATTTAGGAGAATTAGATATTGATTATTATGACATTACCTCTCTCTTGAAATCATAGTCGTCCTCGACTATGGTGTAGAGAAGATAAAGCATATACATGAGTCCTTTTCTTAGCGGGTAGAGGATCCCTATGTTACCCTACGACATCATTCCATAATGGATGACTAGTCCATTTGGCGCTTGAGAGCCTGAGGCTGCCGCAAGCATGTCTGTACATTAGTCCTATCAGTCTTCCATAGTAGAGTGACAAGCTCTACTTTGGTGTTTGGGAGACGTCGTCCCCGCAAACTTGATCTAAGCATGCATACTACTTCATTTTTGTGCACAAATCAAGAAAAAGAGAGTCTTATAAGACAAAAATTTTTGTTCATTTTTTTAACATTTTGTACATTTGCTTACTCTTGGGAAGCATTGTAAGCATTGACAAGGTTTAGGTTATCCTTTAATTGTATGCCTTGCATCCATCTAGCATCTTCAAAAGGATAATTCTTAAACTTAATAAGATATCGTCTGATAGTCTTACCGCCTCTTAATACCTTGTCTTCATGTCGGAGAATGGACTCGGGCTGCAGCACCTCCTCGTGGTCCTCGATCTCCGGTGGGTCTTCAATAGTTGGTTCTTGAGGTGGCTCTCCTTTGTAAGGCTTTAAGAGGCTCACATGAAAAGCATTGTGTATGAGCCAATGATTGGGCAACTTAAGTTGATAGGCCATCTCATTGATTGGCCTAAGAATCTGGAAGGGACCATAGTACCTTTTTGCTAGTTTAGCATAGTACTTTTGGTGGCCCGTAGGATTCTTGCCCGTAGTGTGCCTTAATCGAGCCTTGGGAAACTTTAACAAGACCCAATCGTTTTCTTTAAAGGCTTGGGCTCTTCTGTGCTTGTCAGCAGCAGCCTTTTGCCTTTGCTGTGAGATAGAGATAGCATCCTTAATCTTTTGGAAAGATTCTTGTAGGTCTCGGCTATACTCATCTGCAGTGAAGATCTTCCCATGTACCTTAAGTAGCAAGGGACTTTTTGATCTTCCCTCAATTACCTCGAAAGGTGCTTTTCCTGTAGAAGTATGTACAGTGTTATTGTAAGCATACTCTACTAAGGGTAAGTACTTCTCCCATTGGGATCTTTGATCTACTTCCGTTACATAGGCTTTTAGTAGATCGAGAATAGTTAGGTTAGCTATTTCACTTTGGCCATCAGTTTGTGGATGATAGGCCGAAGAGAAGTTTAGCCTTGTTCCTAAATTCTCAAAGAGACCCTTCCAGAAATTACTGGTCATTCTAGGATCTCTATCCGACACTATGGACATTGGCAAGCCATGGTACTTGAAAATTTGCGAAATGAAGAGGGTTGCCATTTGATGGGCTTTGATAGTCTTTTTGACAGGTATAAAATGAGCTTGTTTACTGAACCTGTCTACTATCGTCCATATTCCCGTATTCCCATGGATAGACTTAGGCAATCCAAAGATAAAATCCAGGATATGCTCTCCCATGGTGAATTAGGGATTGGCAAGGGTTGAAGCAATCCAAGTTGCTTCCCTCTATCAAATTTTGTCTTTTGACATACCACACATTTGGAAACATACTCATGTATGTTCACTTTCATGGTAGGCCAATAGAAATATGTTTCAATTCCCTTTAGAGTAGACTGAATCCCTCTATGCCCCGCATATGGGGGAGCATGAGATTCATACATTACTTTCTCACGTAGTGAGTTAGTAACGCATAGTCTATTGCCATAGAGAAGATAGCCATCTTGTAAAGTAAATGGTTCTTCTTTCTTCCCTAAGGCAAGGGCTGAAATCACATCTCTAAAATCGGGATCAATAGCATACTCATCTATCATTAAAGATAGATCATTGTGAGTTGCTATGGAAACCGCATTCACTCTCGGTCGTCTTGAGAGTGCATCGGCTACTTGATTATGCTTGCCAGCAATGTGAGCAATATGAAAATGAAATTGCGAAAGGAAATTTGCCCACCTCATTTGTTTGTCGGAGAGCTTGGTCTGCGTCATGAAGTACTTAAGACTTTGGTGATCCGTTCGCAGAATGAAAGGAGTCCCCAATAAATAGTGCTTCCATGAGTCTAAGGCATGTAGAACTGCAAGGAGTTCTTTTTCGTATATGCCTAGAGCTTGCTCAACAGGGTCGAGCCTTCGACTCTCATAGCCTATGGCGTGCCCTTCTTGGAGCAAAACAGCCCCAAGGCAATCACCACAAGCATCACATTGGACCTCAAATGGTTTTGAGAGATCCGGTAGTGTAAGCACAGGTTGAGAGATAAGCTTTTCTTTAAGCTTTTCGAAAGCATTGTTCTCCTTAGCAGACCACGTATACCTAACATTTTTCTTTGTTAGGTCATGTAATGGTCCCGCAATTTGTGAGAACTTTTCTATGAAGCGTCTATAGTATGCACACATACCTATAAAGCTTCTTAGTTCATGAAGATTCCTTGGTTTAGGCCATCCTTTTATTACCTCTAACTTGGATGGATCCATTTGGATTCCATCTTGAGAGATAATGTGACCTAAATATTGAATCTCTTGCAAGAAAAATTCACTTTTCTTTCGATTAACATAAAGTTTATTCTCTCTTAAAACTTGAAATATTACTGGAGGTGTTGCTTATGTTCCTCTAATGAATTAGAGTAGATGATAATATCATCAAAGAACACTCCAGTGAAGGTTCGATGAGGCCTGAACAGCTTCTCCATCAAGCGGTTAAATGTGGCTGGTGCATTAGTCAAGCCAAAAGGCATGACAATGTATTCTTAAAGACCAAATGTAGTACGAAATGCGGTCTTTACAATGTCTTGATCAACTATCCTTATTTGATGATAGCCACTTTTTAGGTCAATCCTACTGAAGTAGGTCGATCCTTGTAGCTTATCAAATAGGTCTTCTACCCGTGGAACGGGAAACCTATTCTTGATAGTGATCCTATTTAGTGCTCTATAGTCGACACACATACGATATGTGCCGTCTTTCTTTTGCACTAATAGCACAGGTAAGCAAAATGGAGATGAGCTAGGCCTAACCATGCCCTTCTCAATTAACTCATGCACTTGCCGCATAATCTCCTCTTGTTGAGCTTGAGAAACTCTATAAGGAGGTTTGTTAGGCGGTGAACTTCCTGGAAGAAGTTCAATTGCATGGTCGTCATTACCTCGTTTAGGAGGTAGCTCACAAGGGATGTCGTCAATAAAGACATCTTGAAACCCCTTGAGAAAATTGGATAACTCTAATTCCTTTTGGTTACTTTTATTTTCTTTTGCTAAAGCATTAGGTTCATTTTGAGAATCTTTAACAAAAATCATGTACAC
This sequence comes from Adiantum capillus-veneris, assembly GCF_014529385.1. NCBI lineage: Eukaryota > Viridiplantae > Streptophyta > Polypodiopsida > Polypodiales > Pteridaceae > Adiantum > Adiantum capillus-veneris. Next base: position 40,893,728 of record NC_140949.1, on the reverse strand, counting down.
GGAAATAGAGCTCTTTATTGACTTGTTGAAAGCTGGTGTATGTACAATGGGGATGGTGTTACCCATCTCCCTAGCATCTATATACATGTCCTTTTCCCTGAACTTAAAGGAGATTCTCCTTTCAGGAAATTTAACATGGGCAGCCAGACGGTCAAACCATGGTGCCCCTAGGATTACATCCTCATGCTTGAGAGGAGAGATAAAGAAATCCTCTTTGTCCACATAGCCTTGGACATGAAGCCTCAATTTCCCGATTAAGGGAGTGACTGAAGCTTCTTGCCCCTTGAAGGCACTGTCTGCGGGTAGGATATCTCCCATCTCGTAGGATTGTATGCCTAGCTTGGTGGCTAACTCCATAGATATGAAATTGTGAGTAGAACCAGGGTCAAAGAGAATAAAAGCATCATGTTCTCTTACCTTTCCCCAAGCATGGCATAGAGGAGATCCTTTGTGGTGAGTTTGGTGAATCTCCTCCTCTTGGATTTCAACCAAAGAAGCTCTAGGAGGATCTTGGCGGTTGTTCTTTTGGGGACAAGCGCGGTACGCATGCCCTTGTTCGCCGCACTTGAAACACCGGTTATCTTTACGATAACGCTCAAGCTCTTCAGGAGAGAGTTTATTCTTTCCTTTGTAAACTCCCTTCTCTTTAGCTTTGTTGGAATTGCCCTTAGGAGACTTTTGGACATTGTCCTTCCCCTTAGGCTCATTGGAACCCTTGTTTTCCGGGGGCTTATTATTTCTTTTACCCCCCGTTTGGAAATTGATTCGCGAGGCCACCATAGTATGGTGTATTACCGCCGATATGGTACGTGGCCTTTGGGAGTTGACATACTCCGCCATTTCTTCGGTTAAGCCCGCACAAAATTGTTGCTTTTGCTCTCCAAAATCCAACTTTTTGAAGACAGTGGCTTTGAGTTGTAGGTCCCAAAACTTGTCTACATATTTGTGGATGGATTCATTGGGAGAGAGCTTTAAGCTTCGCCATTCGGTGAGTACTTTGTCTTTGGCATCGGTGGCCAAAAACTGCTTCATAATGGAAGCTCTTAAAGCCTTCCATGTTCGTGGAGCTTCACCGTTGGCTCGTAGGCTAGACCACCATTGTCTGGCGGACTTTTGAAAGTGCATAGCTACATGGCGTAGCTTAGAGGACTCCGTGAAGCCCTCATCTCCAAACGCCGCATCGAATTGCTGGATAAAGGCCAAAACTTTGTCTGTAGCACCGAAGGTGCCATCATAGGTAAGGAAAGAGATGCTCTTCCCTCCCTCTTTGAATTTCTTCAGCTTGGACGACCTCTTCCATGCGGCATAGGATTTCCTATGGCCTCTTCTTTTTGATGGTTCAAAAGTTGCACCATCACTTTCTTCAGAAGATGAAGAATTTGAAGAAGATGGAGAAGAGGGTGACCTCTTTCTCGCCTTTTTCTTGTCTTGATCTTTGTCATCTTCACCATAGCTTTCATAAGAGGAAGAGGATGAAGAAGATGGAGAAGAGGGTGTCCTCTTTCTCGCCTTTTTCTTCTCTTGCTTTTTATCATCCCTCTTTGAATTATGGCGTGGAGAAGAGTGTGATGGTCTTCTCCGCTTTGGTGGTGATGGAGAGCGTTTAGCCCGCCGTCTTCGTGGAGCCATCTCTGCCGAGGTGGCGGGAGACTCGCTTCTTTCTCGTTCCTTCGGTGGAGGCTCTTGAGTTCTCCTTTGGGAAGGAGATGCATCATCAAGAAGTAAGTTCTTGAGCCCTTCATATGGATTCTCTTCTTCTTCCCGAATCGGAGAGAGACCTCTTTTGGTAGTCTCACAAGGAGGCTTCCTAGGTGTTCTCTCGTCATGGTGATGAACTTGGAGAATCCCGTGAGCACGGAGCTGCCGTTGCACTTCACTTTGGAGAGATGGATTGCCCATGGCTTGTTGAAGCCTAGAAACAAGATAATTAACAAGCATTGAAGCATCATTAGTAGCTTGCTCATGAGCAAAATCAAAGTTATCAACATTAATTTCACTCTCTTTAATATTGTCAGCCATTCTAACAACTTTTAGGTGTGAACTTTTTAGGTGTACTTTGGCACTTCAAGCCCTAGTTGCTACTCCTCTTTACCCCTTTAGAAAAAGCACTCAAGCTACTGTACCCGCGGCTCGAATACCATTAATTGCAAGGAATAGAAGAGAGGGTCTTTCGACACCAAAACAGCACCGGCTCCTGTCAAGCTTCTAATAGCTCAATAGTGGTTAAGCCGTAGGCAAGCCCCGTAGGACTCCACTATTAAGACCATAGCTCTCGACGGTGATGCCCCGTTAACTGCACAAAGGCAGGCGCACTGCAAGGCTGAAAAATCCCTATTCTACTTACTCACAGGCAATTAATAATACCAACCATTTGTAGCTAGCTTGAGGACCTCCCTTCTTGAGCAAGAAAAGAGAAACCTTGAGCTCTGATACCAATGTAACATTTAATGGCCTAAAATCTTATTTGGAGCGGAAATTAGCATGAACATAGTGGGCATTTCATTAGAATAGATTCCTAATGAGAATTACAAGAGTGCTTGGGTGGAGAGAGCAACAAAAAGCATAACACCTAGTTAGATAGCATCGACAATACTTTCAAAAGAGAGAGAGCAATTAAGCTATTGACAACAGTTGAGGACCGGATTTGCATGGAGCCGGTCCCCCCTCCAAAAGGCTTTGTATTATGGTTTCTCCCATCAAGAGAGACATTGTACAATACAATTCTTTGTGTTCCTTCAAGACTAGCTAGTGCAATGAAGATGGAAGCTTCATACACCAAGCAAAAACACTTAATCAAACACAACTTGAATTATCCCCGTTCTCAGACCCAAGACCTCACACACCTTCGAAGATGGTGAGAGCTAGCAGGGTATGAGAGTAGATTGAGAGGAAAAAGAATCACTCATATTAGCATAGCTTAGCTTAGTAATTAGCTTGGTAGAGAAGATGAGCATGCATTGAAGCTTGGCTCTTGGTTGGATTTGCATCCACATGCCAAGAGGGTGTTGATGTAGGCTTCTATCTCACAAGCTTGGAGTAGGTGATGAGCTCTCCATTAAAGCTTGGGAGGAGATAGAGTGTTTTCCCTTCACACATGGTCAAGTGTGAGAGTGTGTGAGTGAATGCCAAGCAAAAATCAGCCCCCTCTCTCTCTTGGGCGAGCCCTAGCTGCTAAGTTAGGCTGGCTTTTTCCTCATTGGACCTCCCCAGGTCAAGCCAATAGGAATTAAGCAGCATAAGTGATAGCCTTCTGACATGTGTCCCCCTTTCCCCTTTTGTGAGAGCTTTAGATAATTAAATAATTAAACTAAACTCTCATTGGACCCCTTTGCCTCCTGGCCAATAGGAATCAGGCAAGCCATGGGGCTTCTGAATGCTCATTGGACCCCTTGGGAGACTGCCCAATAGTCTTCTAGGACACTTAATTCTTATTGGTTTCTTTTATTAAATGTTTTTAAATTAATTAAACTAGATTTACTCTAGCTTAATTCTCATTGGTCCACTTCAAGGGTCTTCCAATAGGAATTGAGCACACCTTGTGGGCATCTGGCCTAAGAAGCTGACATGTGTCCCTCATTCCCTTTGTGTAAAGGGAGCCTGTGTGTGTGTGTGTGGTTTTCTCTCTCATCCCCTAGCTTTGGGGCTCGCCCCCTCCCATGTAGGGATGCAGAAAGACTTTTTGGGTACACACTAAGCATCCAATTTTCCCTAAGGTTAACCTTTGGACACAACCTTTGAATTTTGGAACCTTAGCATTTTGGAAGTCTTAATGGGCTGAACCTTAGGGTCTTTTTAGCCCGTTGTTTCACATGGCTCTTTTGCAGATGGCCCCCCCTTTGGATCCCTATTTTCCCTCCTTTGGATCCCTACTGTGGCCGGTCTGCTAACTTAACCAATATTCTAGCTTTTTCTCCCTTGGCACTCCCCCACATTAAATGATCAGTTTAATATGAGAAAATCATTTAGGAGAATTAGATATTGATTATTATGACATTTAATTTCAACTTACCCATAGTTACTATAGAGCCACCACCAAGACCATGGGGAGATGTTTTGTCCGCAAAAATTCTGAGATTGGTTCTGTTGAGAAGGCCCACCTTTTTGCCCATTTGATGTTTCTGTAATTATAGCACAAAACTTTGCTCAATGCAGGTCTTGCATTGCAAAGTGGGAAGTTTCAAAAAGAAAAAATTCAAATTTGCTTGCCCAAAACGGCTCAAGCCGAATGGTTCGGCTGGTAACAGTGTGCGAAAAACCCTTGCAAAAATTGTAGAATCGGCCCTCTGCTGCTCAAAAGGAGTCCAAATTGGTATCAATTTTCCTTTGCATTGGATTTTTGCCCTCACTGTCTGATGATCACCAGGAAACTATGAGCAGCTCTTCATATATTGTAGTCGTGATCCATATGCAATCTCTTGCATTATGGAATTTAATCCAATCCACCTCCACACTCGACAATTTGTTGGTTATGAGGTTTACAACCACACAGGTGTCGAGTATAAAACACCTGTGTGGGTTGTTGCCAAGTGGCAGAATAGCCAAGTCAGATTCTGCCTATGCCTGTACAAATCTCTCTCTCTCTCTCTCTCTCTCTCTCTCTCTCTCTCTCTCTCTCCACAACAGTCCACAGCGTTCCTGCCTCCACAATCCAAGCAGGGCAAGGGGCAGACCTGTGAAGGGCGTTAAACCCCATCCTAGTCTCTTGGAAGCCCAAGCGATGCCCCCATGCCGCTTCTACTGAAGCTGGTGGTGGCGCCCATCTCAACGGACTCCCGAGAGATGATGCATCTCGTCTAGCTATGCAGCATGCCGAGTATGAGCAGGAGCTAAGGAGGCCGTGGAATACAGTGAGCGTATTTGTGCCGACGGTGCTGCTGTCATGCACAGCCGACTTAGAACACTGGCGTTAATCTCCCTCAGAAGCTCCTCAACAAGTTTTGATATATTAATGTTCGGTTCTTAGGTATGTGTTAGATCACACAGACCTATAGCCGAACAGAAAATTAAAGTTCGGTTCTTCTCAAAGAAACGCCGGTTCACACAGAAAGGTCATCACAGTCGATCATGTCTTCGCTGAACATGTCTTTTGGTACTTCGATCTCCCGCACAAGCAAGAGTTTTCTAACAGTGGCAGCTGTGCCAAAGAAGGACTCTGCTGCTCGACAAGAAGCAAGGATTAGAGATCTGGAGGCTAAGGTTCAAGAACTCAACGAGAAAAACAAAAAATTGAAGGAGCACTTACATAAACTTAAGGAAGGGAAATAAGAAGAGAGCCAAGCTTTGCTTGCAAAAGCACAAGAAGTTAAATCCTCCCTTGCCAAGAGTGTCATAGAAGTCCAAAAGAAAGCTCATGAGGCAGCCCATTAAGAGATTGACACCAAGATACAAGCGGCCCTACAAGAGTGTCGACTACAAGAATCTCTTGGCCTCAAGTTCTGGATTGGGGGGCTACACCCACCAGGTGCACTGACAAAGACACCCTCGAAGAAGCCATCACCAAACTTAATGACATTCTTCAACCAATTTAGATCAAGCTCGAGATTATTTGTTGGATCAACGACACACATAGGCCTGTGTCACCCAAGCAATGTATCATCACCTTCAAGGACAAAGAGGAGTGAATCAAGTTGCTACGTTTATCTTGACTCTTGAAGGGAACAAAGATTTGGATCGCCGAAGAATTAACCACGACGCAACTCCAGATGAAAGCAAGTGAACTCAAGAGGATGCACGAAGCCCGCAAGAAGGGAAAATGGGCAATCTACCGAGGCAGTAAAGCCATCATCCAAGCATTTTGAACTCCCAAACTAGCTATCTCTTCGCCCGAGCCCCCTTAGGATTTTTTTTATTTTCTTCCATGGTTTTGATGGACCCTTAGTCCTTAATTGATATGTATCAGACGTCCTCATGTACTTCGAGCGGAAGAAGGTTTTTGCATCAACAAAAAAAGAAATATTGTAACAATTGCTTTTTAACATAGTACAAATGGAACAAACTTAATTTCAACTTACTCGTAGTAACTGTAGAGCCACCACCAGGACCATGGGGAGATGTTTTGTCTGCAGAATTCTGAGATTGGTTCTGTTGAGAAGGCCTACCTTTTTGCCCATTTGATGTCTTCTGTAATTATAGCACAAAATTTTGCTCGATGCAGGTCTTGCATTGCAAAGTGGGAATTTTCAGAAAAAAAATTCCAAATTTGCTTGCCCAAAATGGCTCAAGCCAAATGGTTCGGCTGGTAACAGTGCACGAAGAACCCTTGCAAAAATTATAGAATCGGCCCTCTGCTGCTCAGAAGGAGTTCAAATTGGTATCAATTTTTCTTTGCATTGGATTTTTGCCCTCTTTGTGTGATGATCACCAGGAAAATGTGAGAGCAGCTCTTCATATATTGTAGTCGTGATCTATATACAATCTCTCGCATTATGGAATTTAATCCAATCCACCTCCACACTCGACAATTTGTTGGTTATGAGGTTTACAACCACACATGTGTCGAGTATAAAACACATGTGTGGGTTGTTGCCAACTCGGAGAATAGCCACGTCAGATTTTGCTTGTGCATGTACAAATCTCTCTCTCTCTCTCTCTCTCTCTCTCTCTCTCTCTCTCTCTCTCTCTCTAGCCACAACAGTCTACAATGTTCCTTCCTCCACAGTCCCTCTGCAGGGCAAGGAGCGGCCCTGTGGAGGGCGTTAAACCCCAGCCTAGTCTCTTGGAAGCCCAAGCAATGCCCCCATGCCACTTCTACTATAGATGGTGGTGGTGCCCATGTTAGCAAACTCTTGAGAGATGATGCAGCTCGTCCAACTATGCAGCTCGTCTCAGCAGAACATGTCTTTTGGTACTCCAATCTCTCGCACAAGCCAAACAAGGAAAGTTAGTTTTAGTCTATTCCCTTAAGCAACACATTCCCAAGTTTAAGAAAAAGGTAAACGGACCGTTTATCATTGAATATGTATCTCCAAGTGGAGCAGTTAAGTTGTCCATCCTATATGGTGAACCAATGGCTAATTGGATTAGTGGATGTTGTTTGAAGTAGCCTGAGTAGCCAGGTGTCCTTGTCATGACTAGCTACCTCATTTAGTATCTCATCCTAAAAATAGAAGAGGAAAGTGATCTTGTTTGGTCACCTCATTGAGTGGCCTATAGTCCACACACACCCTCCACTTGCCATTCTTCCTGGGAGTGACTACGATAGGAGAGACCCACTCTGAATTCTCAGCTTGATAAATGAAAATTGCTGCTAGAAGTTTTATTACTTCCTAGAGTAAACCTGCTCCTTGATGACTACTAGCCTTTGTAACCTGGTGCTTCTTGACTACTCCTAGCCCTTGTAACTTTTGTGCCTTAGGTGTGTCCTCAAGCTTTAACTCAATTTTCTGTTGAACAGAATGTACTCCACGCACATCGATGTAGTCTTTAGGAAAAAGCTACAGGGGAGGACATTGCAAATTATACCCTGCATGGTGAAGGTCACATAAGTTCAAGAAGCTAAACATAAGAGGAAAGAGTATCTCTTTTCTCACCTATGATGGCACTTTTGGTGCCACCAACAAAGTATTGGCCTTCATCAAGCAATTTGATGTGGACTTTGGAAACGAGGGCTTCATGAGTCCTCCAAGATACACCATGTAGCTATTCACTTCCCAATTTGCCAATAACCAATGAATTGCTAGAAAGGATGCATGCAAAACAGCAACGAAAGATAAAACGACAGCAAGTTATTGATGAAGCCCAAGAAGAAGCTCGGCTTCGAGTACTCAAAAGAAAAGCTGCTCTCAAAAACCAACAAATACCTATTCCCATCAACACTCTAGAACTAGATGACCGACAATGGGAATTACAAAAAGATGGAGTGCCAACAGATGATGAATGGTCAGATGGAATGGACCTTCCCATCAAAGTACAACTGAACAATCATAGCACAAATGCACTGGTCGAAACAAGAGCTCGAGTAAATTCAGTCAGTTATTCCACGTACAAGAAAACAACAAAGTCAATCTTTGACAGCAGGAATAGCGACTATTAAAGGATGCAACAAGAACCCAACACCAACATTGGGAGTAGTCAACTTAAATGTACATGGATATTCATGCCCTCATTAATTTGTATGCTTACCAGATGAACACATGAATGAAACAATGATTCTTGGAATCTAATGAATGCAGACATACAAGGCAATACCAGATTGGGATCTAAATCAGCTCAAGCTATCACCTAAAGGTGGACAACTCATTGTTCCAATTGCACCAAGCAAGGAGGAATGGAAAGGAGGTTACTAATAGAGCAAACCACGAATCAATCAATCTTCTCCATCCTATAGAAAATCAAATGCTACAAGTAGCATACAAGGAGTCATGCACATTTGGGTACCAAAAGTACAGCTTAAGGATAAGACGATTCAATTCTGGGTGCCCAAAAAATCATCTACAGTACCAAAGATTGTTCCAAGTTTCAAAACACAAAGAGGAGCATCTTCGAATAGGGAACCTAACACAAAATGGATTTGAAAGAAAAAAGAGCACTTATCTTCTCTGCAAACCGTAAAACCAATGAAGCAATGGAGAGTTAAGTCTTGAAAGACTCAACCACAACATTCTAACCAAGACAAACCAAGATACCAATGGCAGGTAAAAGCTCAACAACCATCATTATTGATACCAACAGCACACGAAATCAGCGTGCCAAAGCATCCTAATGGTACAATCAAGCAAAGAGCACACAAGCTACAAGATTTTCTCTTTGGAAGATGTTGACAGGCATATTAGTATGTCAGTTTAGTAGTTAGTCAGATCTGTTTTGTTAGTCAGTCGGATATGCTTCATCAGATATGTAGTAAGTTGGATTGTAGTCAGTCGGATCTTGATCAATCGGATATTTTACAGTTATCATGTATCAAGACTGCGGTTGTTATAACTTCTTGGAAAAGTCAGTTATGTACGCTTTGAAGGATGAATTGTACTGAGATATATGTAGTTTGTTCTTAATGAATGAAGCACTCTTACTCTCTATTCTGAGTTACTTCTTCTCTCATTCCTTATGCTTTGTCTCACGTTACTATTTCTGAATGTTAAATCTGAGTTATGAGAGGATAAGAGTATTATGATAAACCAATTTTTTCTCTGTGTTGATGAACCACAACACATTTGGCAATCCTACGGGTTATGTTCTCTTTGCTGAGGACGTATGCAGTTATCAGGTATTCCATTTCTGTTTATGAATGTATTTTCTAGAATAATGCATGTCCGAGAGGGGTAGGAGACACTCTCGAGTATATTACACAAGGGCTCAGGCCAGGGCAAGCAATATAGATCCTTTCCATTATGATGATATATGTGAAGTTGATGGGGCTGATCAATCACTTGAAGAACCACTGGAAAATTCTGGTGGGGAGGGTTCTAGAGCAGCAACAGTGAGGCAATTTGTTGGAGCGTTACTCTTGACAGGAGGCCCTGCAAGAAGTAGAAGGCGACTCCATTTTGACCCACTATGGGTTTCTAGCAAGCAAAGACCTGCAAGACTCTTGACTCCTATCCCCATGGCTCAACAACCTCCTAACCCACAGATTAAATCAAAAAAGTTCAGAGGGAAGTCAAAAGAGGATGCAGATTGTCATGTAGCCCAACTTGAAACAAGGTGGCAAGCAAGTGGATATCACGTTATGTACCCTGATCCTATCAAACTTTAGCAATTTGCAGCCACATTGGAAGGAAAGGCCATGAGTTGGTTCAGCCAATATGGTATAGCTCACTTTCCTACTTACAATGCACTTAGTCTAGCTTTTACAAAGATTCAGAAAGGAGAAAACTCCTACTTATATTTTAAGAAAGCTGCATCGTCTCAAACAGGGTACAATGCTAGTAGAAGATTTTGCTCAAAAATTCAGAATCTTTGTTGAAAGACTGCAGGGAAATGAGAGACCGGCTAATGAAATGTTGGTAGGTTATTTCTTGAAGGGTTTAAGAAGTGGGATTAAAAATGTAGTAGCTAGCATTGACATTGCAAGAGGATTTAATAACCTTGTACAAGCTGCATCTAGAGTTGAGAAGAGTCTTGGCATGGCCAAGTCTAAAAAAAGAGGAGCCAAGAATTCTGAATCGGGTTCTGAGTCAGTTACGTCTTCTTCTGCTGATTCGAATTCAGAGAGTTCCTCTGATGAAGAGGATACAAGGAAGAAAAAGATTCCTGCTAAGAAAAAGAAGGACAAGACAAGTGATGAGGTTGATCTGATCCAGCAATTGAAGAGTATTGGATATTCAATTATAGCTCCTAAGGACAAGAGGTTTCATGAAATCTGTGAGAAGGATGGGCATACCACTTCTCAGTGCTGTTACAATCCTAAACAGAGGAATAAACCATCTTCAGGTACTGATCGGGGTAATGCTTTAGCAAAGGCAAATTAGGCGATTCCATTTCAAGGAAGACCACCAAGACAAGGGAATCAGAGAGGACCTGGTCAAAATCAGCATAATAATCAGAGAAGACCCCAAGGGGTAATGCCTTGTGTCTGTTGTGGTGACCCTAATCATTGGGTAGGTCTCAGATGTGCATTGTGGGTAAAGCATAGAGAGGAAAGGGGTATTCTGATAGTGCCTTTTAATCAGGAGAACCAGTAAGCAGGTCCTCCACAACCTCCTCAGAATCAACCACATGCACAAGCTAATGTCATCATTATAGATATTCCAATCTATCAAGGGCCAAATACTGGAGCAGCAACAACAAAACAACTTGAGGAATATGACAATGTGGAAATTGATTGCAACCATCCAGAGCATCTGGAGCCAAGGATTGATGTATTGGCTATCACAAGGTCTAAGGCCAAAGGTCCAATTGGCTGGGAGCATCAAAGAGGAGTAAGAGATCAGGTGAATAAACATGTTCAGAAGGAGCAGCAGCATCAGGTTTTGGAGGAGAATTCCAATTCGATGCAGCACTACAACAGCAAAAGAAGGTGGAGGTATTTGAACCTGATTGGTTTGAGGTACTTATTAACTCTCCCTTGAACTTATCCTTGGATCAAATTCTTTTCATAGTACCCGGATTTGAGGAAAGGTTATTGCACAAGTTGTTGGGGAAGCACTATGGAATTCTGACTCAGCAGAAAGGGGAACCAGGTGTGAATACCATTCATCCTTCTGATGTGGATTTCATGGTCCCAGTTATTAAGGTGACTTTGCAAGACATGATATTTGAAGAGGTATTGCTGGATGGAGGATCTGGAGTCAATATTTTACCTAAGTCAGTTTATCTCACAATGGGCTTAGGAAAATTGGAACCAACACCTTTCCAGGTTAAAATGGCTGATCAGAGGAGGGTCCAGCCTATAGGGATTTTAAGTAATTATTCCATTCAAATTTCAAGTATGCACTTTCAAGTAAATTTTGTTGTACTCAGAATGAAGGAAGGAGATGCTTCCTATGAGATGTTGTTGGGTAGACCTTGGTTCAGATTAGCCAAGGTGAAACAGGATCAGGGTGAGAATCAAGTGGTTCTTACCAAGGGGAAACAGGTAATCACTATTCCTATGCTGGGTAGAAAGCATATTCCTGGCAAAGAAAGGCCACTGTTTGCTCAATCAATTAGTCTTGCTAAAGAAGTAGAGGATGAGGAGGAGGAAGCCTTTTTGCAGGCTAATCCGACTGTTGTTCCATTGTTTGAAGTTGACATTGAAGGTATTTTGCAGAAAGAAAAGGAACCTGATGAAATTGTTGTTGAAACTGCTATGGGTCAGGAAATTCAGAGATCCGACATATTAATGTTGATGGACCAGAGTGTATCTTCCAGTACCAAGAAGTTCAGCAAGAGGAAAGAGATGCCAGAGACATGGTAGAAAAGATTAATAGTAAAAGGTTTGGTGGCTCTAAAAGAGTACAACCGGATGAACTCAGAGAGTTGAACTTAGGGACTGAGGATGACCCAAAGATGGTCAAAGTTAGCATTTATGTGGATGGGGATTTTTTACAGGAGTTGTTGCAGTTGTTGCTGGAGTATAAGGATGTATTTTCTTGGGATTACTCAGATGTTAAAGGTATTGATCCACAACTGCATCAGCATCATATTAATCTGAGAGAAGATGCAATTTCGATTGTGCAGCAAAGATATCGGATGAACCCTAATTTTGCACAGTAGGTCAAGCAAGAAATTGACAAGTTAATGGCAGTTGGATTTATCAAACCTATTCATGAGGTGACTTGGTTATCACCAATCATTGTGGTACCAAAGAAAATGGGAAGATTAGAGTATGTGTTGATTACAGGAAGTGAAATGCAGCCACAATTACAGACCCTTTCCCAATGCCTTTTTGTGATGCTATATTGGATGCAGTAGCTAGCAGGGAAAGAAATGTATATTTTCCTTGATGGTTTTCAGGGTATAATCAAATTCAAGTGGTTGAGAAGGATCAACACAAAACATCCTTCAGAACAGATTGGGGAGCTTTTGCATCTACAGTCATGAATTTTGGTCTCAAGAATGGGCCACCATCATTCAATTTTATAGCTTATAAAATATTTGAGCCTTATTTGCAGGATTCCATGAGGGTTTTTGTGGATGACTTCTCAGTTTTTGATCAACGAGATTTACACCTTCAGCATCTGAAGTTATGTTTTGACAGGTGTCGGATGTTCAGATTATCCTTAAATCCTTACAAAAGTGTAATGGCTGTCAGAAGTGGTGTGCTATTGGGTCATTTGGTATCTCAAGAAGGAATGTCTATAGATGTGAAGAAGATTGAAGTAATTCTATTAGCACAAGCACCTACCAATGTCAAGAAATTGAGCAGATTTGTGGGACAAATCAAATGGCATAGCAGGTACATCAGATATTTGGCCAATGTGTGCATGCCTCTTACCCACTTAACAAAAAATCATGTAGACTTTGTATGGTCTGAACCTTAGGAGAAATCATTTCAGATTTAAAGAAAATGTTGTCAGTTGCTCCTATATTACAACCTCCAGATTGGGTACTACCATTCCATGTATTTGTTGATGCCTCGAATGTGGCTATTGGAGCTGTGTTAATGCAGGAGAAGACCAGGGGGTGGTTTCGACCAGTGTACTATGCCAGTAGGGTACTTACCTCTGCTGAGAAGAATTATGCAATAACTGAGAGGGAAGCCTTAGGGATGGTTTATGGTTTGAATAAATTCAGGCATTATCTCTTATGCAATAGAGTCATATTCCATGTTGATCACCAATCTTTGCTTTACCTTATCAAAAAGCCCTTACTTACAGGTAGGTTAGCAAGGTGGATGTTAATGTTATAGCAGTTTGACTTCATCATTGTTCATACACCTTGAAAAGAGCATGCAATAGCTGATTATTTGAGTCGATTGAGATAGAAGAACTACCGACATGAGTTTAGGATCAGTTACCAGATGCAAAATTATTTGAAATTCAGAGTTCCATTACTGATTCATGGTATGATCAAATGCTTGTTTTCTTAAATGATGGTATCATGCCAACTGAGTTTACAACAAATCAAAGAAGGAAATTTTCTCTCACTAGTAAACCTTTTCTGGTTATTCCTGGAGCTTTATATAGAAAAGGGATTGATCAGGTAATTAGGAGATGTGTACCAATTTTTAAGCAATCAGCTATGTTGCAAGAAGCTCATTTTGGAGCAGCAGGAGCCTGCCATTTCTCAAGGGATATCACGGGAAAAAAGACATTACAAGCTGGTTTATGGTGGCCTACTGTATTGAAGAGATGCTCATTCCTATGCAAAAAGTTGTGTTGTATGTCAACAGTTTGTTCAACCTGATTCTAAGGACAGGATGACATATTATCCTATATTACCATTGGAACCGTTTCAGAAATGGGGTATGGATTTTGTGGGACCAGTAAAGCCTACAACTAGTAGGGGGTGCAAATACATTTTAGTTGCTACTGATTATTTCACTAAGTGGGTGGAAGCTATGGCTTTAAAAGATAACAAGGCTCAAAGTGTAGCAAAGTTCTTGTATCACAACATTATGACCAGGTTTGGTTGTCCTGTTGAATTGGTCAATGATAAGAGGGACACATTTTCTGAATGAAGTGATTTCTGAGTTAACTAAAACCCACATGATTATGCACAAAAAATCTACAGCTTATCATCCCCAGGCCAATGGATAGGTTGAAAGCACCAATAAAACACTCATTAAAATTTTTAAGAAGATTGTTCAAGAAAATAAGAAAGATTGGGATGAAAAGCTAGATTCTGCTTTGTGGTCTTTCAGAACAGCCTTCAAGGTAACAACAGGTATGACTCCTTTCAGATTAGTGTATGGTCTTGAAGTTGTGGTCCCTATGGAGTTTGTGGTACCTAGCCTCCGAATTAGCCTGCTCAGAAAATGACTCCAAAGTTATTAGTTCAGCACAGAATCAGGTATTTAATGCAACTGGAGGAAGACAGGTTGGTCAGCTCATACATAACAGAGGTGATTCAGAGAAGAAGGAAAGCTTGGGTAAGCATAAATGTCAAATTCAAAGTTTTCTAGGTGGGAGATTGGGTTATGCTATACAACTCCAAGTTGGGTCCTCATCCTAGAAAGCTGAACTTGAGAGATAAAGGACCATATAAGATTATGAAGGACTTAGAGCAGGGAACATTCATTGTGGCAGATGTATTTGGCACTAGAGTGGATAAACCTGTCAATGGGTTCAGGTTAAAGAAGTTTCAGGGAAAGACACCTCATTTGGAATGTCTTAAACCTACTGTGCCAGATGCTGCCTTCTTTGAAGTTATTGGAATTTTTCCCGATACTGTGGAACAAGTTATTAATGGACCTTCATCAGATAATACAGGGATTTCAGTCAGATACTGGGTCGGATTTCACTGGCTTCAACTTTGCTTGCTCGAAATATACTGGATTGGATTGCAACTTTCCGGATTATTAAAAGAATGTTTAAGATTCAAATTTGGCATGGAAGAGTGTGCAAAGTGCTCTCCACTAAGCGCTATCATAAGAGTGAGGGAGGGAGTAATCACATCACACCCTTTTAGACGTTTCCGCGCTTGTGTGAATCATGTAAGCCGGTATTGCATGTATACGCAGTAGCCCTTTAAGCTTTCTTCTCCTTCTACGCCCACCATGCCTAAAGAAAAATCAGGTTTGGTGATGAAACCTTTGCCAGATGATGAGCAGGGTGATGCATGTAAGGTGCACCCTCGCAGGAAGGGTGTCACACTCACAGTGGATGTGTCTAATCCAGAGGATGATGTTGAAGTGATCCCAGTAGAGGAAACAGCCCCTTTATCCTCTAGCAAGCTGTTGCAGCGCCTCATGGAGCCATTCACAGATTTTAAAGTATAGATTGACAGTCAGGCAGAACGCAATGAGAGATGGATGAAGGCAGTTGGTTTGTATGAGTTTGCTACACTTCCCTGGAGTCAATGGAAAGCAAACATCTATGCCAAGACACAAATGGAATTATTAAGAAAGACCCGAGGAGCTATATCGGAAAAGGTAACTCTCAGTCCGGGTGTGGTTGCACAGGTATCTCAACTTCCTTTCACCTCTATAACTACAGCACCCAAATGTTTTGATGAAGACTTGAAAAAAGAGTTTGGTCCAAGGGAAGGGGGTACACAATATTTCATGTTAATAAATTTGGATTATTGTAGAAGAGAACAACTTAAGTGGTTCTTAGAAAGGGTTTGTTTTCTAGCCAAGTATGACTACATGTCTAAAGACAAGTGGGCACCATTATGTTTTGCTGAGAATGGGGGTAAAGTTAGCTGGGCTCACTAGGTTTATGAGAGAATTCATGCAGTGATTTTCAGCCTGGATAAGAGGAAGACACAGTGCAGCAAGCAGGCTATCAGCATTTCTTTCAGCTCTATTTGTTTTTGCTCAAAGAGTGGAAATGGGAGAAATTTCAGTATCGGTTATGACTCCTAGTCTTGAGTCAACTCCAGTAAAAATATCTGAGAAATCAGCTATCACTACAGGTGGTGCAGATAAATTGCAGACTTTACAAGATTTGATTGCTGCAGGTTATACTGAGGAACATGCAAAAATGGTATTGGCTAGTCCTGAGCATAGCTCACTAGTGGGTGATTTAATGAAAAATTTGGAGGTTGATGCCCAAACACCAAGCAAGATTATAGGCAAGAATTTCACAATGTCTAAAAAGAGGAAATTGGATGCTTCTATGCATGAAGTAGCCAAAACCTTGGATTTTTCTGCAGTTGGTCCAAGCTCTACATCAAAGTTTGAAATTAGGGTTTTTGATGTACCAACAGCTCTTAAAATGCTTAAGGATTTACAGGGCTTTGTCACTGATCAACAGTAGTAGCAGATGGAAGAGCAATTACAAAGTGTTGCAGATTCTGATGTTTCAAAAGTCATGCTACATCAGCAGTCGGAGCTAGTGGAAGTTCTGAAATTGGAACTAGTGGACATGAAAGAAAGACATCAGCAGGAAATGCAGCTTCAATTGCAGCTTCATTAGCAGGAAGTAGCCAAGGTTAGAGTGTCCTTGGGTATGTTTCAAGATTGGACAAAAGATTTGGAAAGTAGAGTTAATTCTAAATTGGATCAGATTTCTGTAAGAAATACAGAACTACAGGTACAAAATGAGATTCTTCAACAGAGGTTGAAACCTTTACAGGCATTGGAGAAGCAGGTATTGGCTCAAGAGGATGTGAATGTCACTGGAGTGCTTATGGAAGAAGGAGATCTGAATTTGGTCAGGCAGCAGTTAGTAGATGGGATGCAAGATGTGTGGAAGTCCATGAGAGAGAGATTGACTTCAATTGTCAAATATCCTTATGAAGTTTTGAAAGCAGGATTTGGCAGTTCTTATGAAGCTGATTTGTTGGAGACAATGGAACACTTGAAGAAAGAGAAGTAGATTTATCTAGAGCAGTTGCAAGATTACAAGGAAAAAGAATTGCGTAAAGAGGAAGAACATATGTTTGGATCCGGTTCTGCATTGAAGAAGTTAGTGGATGTTTCTGTTCATACTTTGCAAGCTGAGGATGAGGTTCAGAAGTCAAATGTTGAAGAGCTTTCAGTGGAGGATGAACCTCAGCAAGACTTGGTAGTGGGTGATATTTTAATGGAGAGTGCACCTCAGTAGGAATTTGCAGTTGTTGCAGATGCTAGAGATCAAGTGATTACTGAAGATCAAGTTGTTCATCAAGTGTTTACTGAAGATGTTGCCAAAGAAGGATCTGCAATTTAAGGGTGGTAAAGACTCAGTATTTTGTCTATCTCTTTCTGATCAAGAGATATGTGGATTTGAGTCGGATTTCTAGGAAATCCACCACCGGGGCGTTACATGTGTTGACAGGAATATTAGTATGTCAGTTTAGTAGTTAGTCAGATTTGTTTTGCTAGTCAGTCGGATATGCTTCATCAGATATGTAGTAAGTCGGATGTTGATCAATCGGATATTTTACAGTTATAATGTATCAAGACTGAGGTTGTTATAACTTCTTGGAAAAGTCTATATAAGTCGGTTTTGTACGTTGTGAAGGGCGAATTGTATTGAGATATCTGTAGTTTGTTCTTGATGAATGAAGCACTCTTACTCTCTATTCTGAGTTACTTCTTCTCTCATTCCTTATGCTCTGTCTAACGAAACTGTTTCAGAATGTTAAATCTGAGTCATGAGAGGATAAGAGTATTATGATGAACCAGTTTTTTCTCTGTGTTGATGAACCACAATAGAAGACAGCAAAAGAAAACCTCGACATCAGAAACCCTTGAGTTACTTACCAAGACCCAACTCTTGCACAGCATATTGGTTTTAACTGCATTGATCTTCGAAGCATGGTAGAGCCAACCAAGCTATGCATAGACACGATTGTTTAACCCATGCACACAGTCGTTCTGGAGTATGCCATCTAGGAGGTGTGGATGGGACTAAGTAATTAAGGGCAATGTTTGAAGAGGGAGAAAAAAGTTTGATTTTAACATGTGAAATTTTTGCAAAATTATCTAATCATGCCCTCACAACTTTGCTTATCGAATTAAGCACAGTTTTCTAGCCTGGGCTATTCTCCACCAAGGAGTATGGACTGGGTTCAGGGCACTTAAAGCTAAAATTGGAGATGGGAAGTGCAAAAGATGCCAAGCAGTGGAAGACTTACCTCACATTTTCTTTGGATGCAATGCCAATCAAAGGAAGCTACATATACTGCAGTACTGCTGCTCTAGCCTTCACCCTCACCCCCTTACAGCCAAAGAAATCCTCCTAGGTGAATTTCATAGGCTGGACATCCCTTTATGGAATCTGTGGAGAATGGAATATTTATGGGCTTGCTAGACTCAAAGGAATGAAGCAGTTTTTCAAAACCAATTCACTAAGAACTCTATTGTTTTCTCCATGGAGCTCAAAAGGGTAGCTATCAAAACATCCAAACTAATGATAGATGTATTCTATCAACCCCTCAAGACTATTCAACAAAGCCTAAGGTGGAAAAGTTTGCAAGATACCATGTTGTCTTTTTACTCTCCTGATAGACTTAGAATGATTTATTCATGTCTGGCTTTGTAATTTGTTGGGACGCCTCTCTTCCCTCCTGTGAGGCACTGTTGTAGTACTCCACCCTTTTAATACTACCATTTCAAGTTTTCTATAAATAAAAAAAAGCGTGAGCTGTTAAAAATAATTATGCAACCATTACAAAATCTCGACCAAATGGACAAACATTTGGCAAAAATTTTGAATTTTCCCATAGGCTATGCTAACGAAGTAAAGACACTTCAATAGATGCTAGACATGGACAAACAAGGTTCGTTTACTAAGTGCCATCATTTCCACAATACCCACAATGCTGAGCTTCGAATTGTTGTGGGCGGGTATTGTGCGGATGCGAAGATTTTGTCGAACTGTTAGAACTCTTTGAAGATGAAGGGAAAATTGTGTCATTCTTGAAGCGAACACATTACTTTGATCTGCTTACCACCTCGAAAGTCGACTTTCAGCCCAAATAACCGGGGAGATTCACCGATTTCCTCTCTTTTTTTATAGTGCTTTAACACTAGGTTGGTAATGGGATACTTTTATGTCCTGGGACACTTTTATGTCCTGGGACACTTTTATGTCCTGTTAAGTGACCATATTCCTTGAATTATGTCAAGAGTTTCAAAATGGATTTTGAGGTGCTATCTATCTAGAAAGTTGTATCATGAGCTGAAAAAAACTCGACATTTTTTTGGAATATCAATTCCATCTTTAACCTTGTCCTTGCACAACATTTCACAACCTAAACTGTGTGAAAAAACGAGTCCTGTTTTTGGCTTTTTTCAACTTTTTGCAACTATACCACTCTAGAACTCATGTTTGTGAGGTCTATAATGCTAGAGAACTATCTTTAGTAGTCCTCAACATGTCCTGATGCTTCTAGGGAGAAATAAATGTTAAAGTTGTAAGTAATGACCAAATTACAAAAAATGTCAAATCTTGTTTTTTAGCCAATTTTAGCTCTTCTATGATTTTTTTGGTGGCTTTCATGATATCCAAATGCAGTTTTGATTTTCTATGTCGCATATTGTGACATAAAGATAATATTCCTTGAGTTTTGGGGCACCTAATACCCTATTTTGCATAGTAGACAACGATGGTTGATTTTTTCAATTATAGAAGAAAATGAAACATTCTAGTATATCAAGTATAGCTTTTTCAATATTGTTAGTTTCTTGTGCCAACTACATGCATTTTGTAGGTAGTAACCATATCTAGTCATAGGATCAAATTTGGCTAGATATTGAATAGTTTCTATGGGATTCTACAACTCATAATGCTGAACCCGGTTTTTTCATGTTTGCTGTATTTAGCACTTCATCTTTGTCCCCAAGATTCCCCTTGGTAAGAGATGTATTATTCTTTTGACATGCTCCATGGCTCCTTATGAACCTAAAGGACAATAGGGAACTAAGAAAACATGCATATATTATTTGCATTGAGCGTGGCTATAGAAACTTTGAT
This sequence comes from Adiantum capillus-veneris, assembly GCF_014529385.1. Taxonomy (NCBI): domain Eukaryota; kingdom Viridiplantae; phylum Streptophyta; class Polypodiopsida; order Polypodiales; family Pteridaceae; genus Adiantum; species Adiantum capillus-veneris. The sequence continues at coordinate 40,873,803 of NC_140949.1, read as the reverse complement.
GATAGGTTTGAAGAATGGTATAAATTCAACTTTTTTGTACCTATTTCTTTTGGAAAAACAAAAAATAGTGAGTGAGAAGCAATCATATGTTATGATCACCAACCCATTGAAGTTAACTAGGGAATTTATCTCAAGTCCTACAAAAATCCCTAATCTTATTTTTATGCAACAAAACGTAAGAAATGACTGTTTTGATGAAAATGTACCGGTCCATCAACTTTGGAGGCTTCGTGTGACCAAAAGATGAGAAATTTTACAAGTTTCTTATTTTTTCCATGTGTAGTAGGCCTTGAACTATAACCTCATGAAAGGATTTTACAAAATGAGTGGATCTACTATGGTTTTGGAGGTTTTTTTCAAAACCCTGAAAGGACACTTTTTTTTCCTGTTAGGTTACCAACCTAGTGTTAATCCTTTCATTAACTGGTTCATCTTCCTTTCAAGAGATCTATCCAATTCCCTTCGCGAGTACAATTTTCACTTTTCTACACTCAGGTCGTTTTTATCACCTTGAGAATCGATAGCCTCTCATCATCTCCAATGAATCTCAATCGGGTAATTCTTTAAGTTATTCATGTACTTTGGATCTTTGGAGTACTTGATCATTCATTTCACACACGTCAGCTTGTAGTTGACCTTTGTAATCCTTTCTATTGAGATTTTCTGCCAAATATTTTGATGGTTTCTTCGATTCACATGCTTGGTTTAACTTTTCTTCATCACCTTGGCGACCAACAGTCGAAGGGTGTTGCCTTTGTTGGATTCTCCGTGAGAACCCATGTGTGTTGTAGAAGGGATCGGATCCTCGGTAGAAGAAGAATCGTTTCGAGCTCTCATACCACTTTTGTAGTCTTTGACACTCCAAGCAAGAATTTAATAGTAACACACGAATAGAACTACAGCTAATATACCGAACTTGAAGAGAGAGAGAGAGAGAGAGAGAGAGAGAGAGAGAGAGAGAGAGAGAGAGAGGAGAGGAGACTTGACATGACACGAAGGAGTTCTGAGCCAAGATAGCATCCCTTTTGATATTTCTTTATTATTACTCTTTGCAACGTACAACTATCAAGGGTCCAACCCTCTCTAAGACTGCATCGAGATGCTCTATGGGAGAGCAGCCCTCTGGGCACTTATAGACTTACAAGGGATGCCCAAAATCACGAGCCCCAAAATCACTTGATCAAAAAGTACTACACCTAAAAGCACTTGATCCAAAAGCTCCACATGAAAAAACGTCAAAAAGTTGCTAGTGCAAATTATGAAAATTTGTATAGCCTGCCACGTTAGCAGTGTGTACAATTTTGCACATCAACAGTCAGCTTTTTATGAAAAGTAATTCTAGAGGTCAAGCTTTTGATAGTTTGGAGTTAGGCCCCTCAACCGGCGCTCTAAAGCTCTTTACATTGGTAGGGTTTAGGGTTTTTAATTCCCTAACCCTTCTTAGGCTCCTCGGCCCATCTTTCTGGGTTTAATTCTTCAAGTTTTAGTTTTCTGTCATCCAACTAGCCATTTCTCTTTCAGTTGGGCATGCCACATCATACTAATGACTCGGATGGAGATGGAGAGAGGGAAGGACTAAAGGAAGCAGTTATTGTGAAGGAAAATGTGGAGGGTATGAGATAATGGGGTATTATGAAAAGTATGTGCTTTGGAGTTGGTTGCATGAACAAGCTGTTCTAGGTAAATGTGAAGGAAGGCAGTTGGGAGGCTGGCTTGCCAAGGGAGGCTACATGCTTTTTGTGTTGCCATCCAAGCAGCAATTTACTTTCGCTTCTTTCCTCTCATTAGCACCCAACAAGAGATTGAAGGATGGGGTCTATAGGATGAGGACTTTAATACTGAGGATTGAGGTGCCATGGATGCTACACAAGAAGATTTAGAAATTTTCTCATGTAGGAAAACGGAGTCTTTCTCAATGTTTCTCATACAATGCATAACATCATAGCTTCTAGTCGAGAGGCACCGCATACCTAGCTAGGTATACGGCACCTCCCTTATAGAAGCTCATGATGTTGAGGTAAGTCACGATGTGGAAAATATTGTGAGAATTTGTCCCAAACTTCTCGTGCTACATGCTGAGAAAGGAGTCCCCTATATCTGAACCTCCAATCTGGTCAGAAGTGAGTCGTCTGATGGTCATGATGCAGGAAGCATTGCGCATGTTTCCCACTATGTTGCACAAGTGCTTGATAGCCACACCATAAGTACCTGGGTGCTCATTCTTTGTTGACCGCACCACTTCCTGCACCATGCCTTCAAACTTCAAATGGCTGGTGGGAAGAGATCTTGAAAGAAGGCATATTTATTTTGATTCTCCTCAAAAGTAAAGACTAGTTCCAAGAATAGTCATCAGAAACATCGTTTCTTGGGCGAAGAAACGGACCGAAAGTTCTAGGAGAAATGTATCGAGAAAAATGGAGTTTCTTACTTTGAAATTTTGGGGACCCCTAAAGTGGGTGGTAGATGGTGGTGGTGCATGGGAAGGTCCTCCACATCTAGTGAGGACAGTCAAAAGGTGGAGGGTGCGGAAGGGGACGATTCTCAGATTTCAATGCTTGAGCCTTGAGCATGTCGGTGTTGTTCCTAGCAGATTGTAATTATAGATCACTTTTTTTTTGTATATCATAGGTTTGTGATGCATGATATATCATGATTGGGAGTTCTATAATAGTTTGTACATCTAGTTATTTTTTAATCAAAGAAAGTCTGTTTTTTAACTGGTTCAACGTTGGTCGATGCCTGTAGAAGCGTTGGAAATAGGTGATTTTCCAATCGCAGAAGAACCATGAGAAAAGGCTACATTGTTGTTACCACTTTTTCTTTGAGCAGTAATAAAGGCATGTTCAGCTGCACACAATTTAGCCTTTTTTTTAAAGTGACTCTTGCAATAGCAATGTGCATAGTGCATCAAACTGGACAACTTTAGGATTTCCTTGGATCATAAGTCTCCAAGTACTAGCAAAAGTCTAGTAAGAACCTGGCAAAGCATCAGAATATTCTACACAAGGGAACTATCAAAAATGACTTTGCATGTAGAAATAAGACACATTAATATCCTTAATACCAGTAAGGAAAGTATCCATGTCATCTTCCTCATGCATAATCTTTGATTCTAGCTCTTAATGCAGCAATGCAATTTTAGCCTCATTGCAACTTGCATAAAGATCAGCTGGAATATCCCAAGCCTATTTGCAAATTTAGTTGAACCAATGTGAAGAGTAATACTCTGCTTCACAGATAATGCAATGAATGTATGAGCTTGCACATCCCCATGAGCCTGCTCAACCATACACAAAACAACTCTAAATGCAGCAATCCTGCCACCCAAACATGCAACATCCTCAGCATTGCCTTGTACCTACACAACATTCCAAATGCTCTTTAATACAAGAACATGTTGCATCATGTAAGCCCACATTGGGTAATTATCCCCATCAAATTTATCCTCAACAACAAACATCTTGAACACATCTGTGTTGTTGTCAACCATGGTGAGTGCTTGCACTTGATGGGAAAAGAGGAGAAATGAAGCAAGACTAACGCGTGCTATATAGTACAACCCAAAGATGACTCTAAGGGACCTGTTATACAAAAAATAGCACTATTTCTTTTTGCACAAAAGGAAAAAATTGCATGTGTAGTACTGCCTGTAATGGAAGCGGAAGCCAAAATTAGCCCGAATGAAAAATCTAAGCAGACTAAGCTCTTTGAGTTTACCCGAAGTATTTATCGACCTGCTAATACTCACCAAAGCTCACTGGAATCTGAGAAAGTGAGAAGGTGTGTGTTAGCAATGCTAATGACTTAGCTCGGGAGGACGCAACCTTCTCTGATACCAATTGTTGGAAATAGGGTTGCATGGAAACACACACAGCTTGGAGAAGATGAAGAAGATCAAGGCACACAACATAGAGTAGTGCTTAGTGAATAATGAAAGATAAGTTAGTCTTAGAGTGATGGGCATATATACAATGTACGGGGGAAAAAACAGGGAAAAAATGCCCCGATAGTCCTAAGTGTGTTCACACACATCACTACCACATGTATTGGTAACAAAATAGACAGAGCTCTACAAATTTAGAAAGTATAGACATTCAAAATAACTTCACATTTATCTTCTTAGCGGCTTTTCATCAAAGTCTAAGTGGTTGGTTCAGCTGGTTGCAAACCCCGCTCTCAGAGCTTGTAACTCCTTATTGGTCCTTGGTGGTTTTCTTGTTGCTACTCTTCAAGACTCCAGTGGTCCCTTGTTCGTAGTGGTCATGAAGCCACCGACTATGACAAATCTTGCACTATGGTAGTTTAGGTTAGTGCCTTCTTTTGATCAAAAAGGTTGGGCGCTCAATTGTGGATTGGAGCTCTAGAGTGCACTTGAAGATAAAGTTGTCATTGATAACACCATGTGTATCACCCCGTTGTCGTGCCATGGCATGTTAGTAATGTACGCTTTCCTAGTCGCATTGCACACTTCTTGACATCGTGTCTGTTGTGTTTTCAAATTTTTTTAATCAAGATCCAAAATTTTCTAGGCCATTGATCAATTACATCTCTTCAATTTCCGTGCCTGGCTTGGTTGCCTTGCTTAGCTTATGGGAGGAGGTGGGAACAACCCTTGGCCACCCTCATCAAGGTCCAATTTTAAAGGCTACTAACATTGAGTGTCAACTCAAAGGCTCCCTAACTATTTTGGTAGGCAGCGCATGCCGAGAGAGAGAGAGAGAGAGAGAGAGAGAGAGAGAGAGAGAGAGAGAGAGAGAGAGAGTTTTGCATGCATGCTCAGATCACAACGCAGTAGAAACAACATTGACCATTAACGTGACGTGAATCCTTTGGTAGTAATCACATGCAATTTGGTGCTAGTCCTTGGGTATGCCTTGTGCGCATTCTTGCATGTTGCTGACCTCAGCCCTCCATAGCCTCATGAGATTGTGTGTGTGAGAGAGAGAGAGAGAGAAGGGTGCATACCCATGCAGCATGCGAGCCTCCATGACCTTCCTTTCCTCCACAAGACCTTCACCATGTTCTAATATCAGTGTGAGTGATTAGGGGTAGTCACATGCTCATCACCACCCAATCGTACTATATAGGCCCTTTGCCCTAACTATATATAGACCTCGTACTGCGCATGTGTGTTTTGGTCCTTAGCATGACAGCTACGATTTGGTGGCCTCAACACGGGTCCCGCACAGAGCATTGTGAATCATTAAAACTTGTGAAAGCTTATACGATAAAACACACGTTGAACCCTTTTCTTAGAAAAAACATTGTGCGACATCTCTCTCTCTCTCTCTCTCTCTCCTCTCTCTCTCTCTCTCTCCCCCCCCCCCCCCCCCCCCCCCCCCCCCCCCCCCCCCCAAAAAAACTTTTCTAACCAAAGAGAAAAAGAGCGCACTAAAAACTCTCCCTTTTTCAGGTTAAAGATTGAAGCATTTGTAGGTATTTACACTAAAATTGTGAACTATACAAATTTTAGCCGCTTGAAATCACACTTAACATTGGTTTAGCTCTACGAATGCCCACCCTCTCTCTCTCTCTCTCTCTCTCTCTCTCTCTCCCCAAATCTTTTCTAACCAAAGAGAAAAAGAGCACACTAAAAACTTTCCCATTTTTAGGTTAAAAATTTGAAGCATTTGTAGGTATTTACACTAAAATTGTGAACTATAAAATTTTAGCCGCTTGGAATCACATTAAACATTGGTTTAGCTCTATGAATGCCCACCCCTCTCTCCCTCTCTCTCTCTCTCTCTTTGGGTGTCTCTCATTTTAAGGTTTAAATATGAAGCATTTGTTGGTATTAAATCTAAAATTCATATTTGTAGGTTAAAATTTGACGCGTGTGTAAAATTTGATGCATTGTGTCATTTTCCTTGAAGGCAAGCTCAAAATCCAGCCGAGATTTTGTCAATTTGGTAAAATGAGAAATACACTAACTCTCTCTCTCTCTCTCTCTCTCTCCCCCCCCCCCCCCCAAACACACCCACCCACCTTTGTGTAGGGTTTTAGGCCGGATAATTAAAGGAGTTGTTCATAATTAAAAGATTATAATTAACTAAAAATAACTCGAGAAGGGTAACCAAACACAAACGCAAATAGACACTTGATTTGTTATTTAAGTTTGTACAAAAGTGCTCTTATATAGAGCTACAAAGGACACACACAATATTGGCACACATGTTTGACACATACCGGCTAACACATGGTTATACATATAGGCTGACACATGGTAGGAAACACAACACACAAATATAGTTTGACACATGCAGAACAGTTACACATGGGGATTGTTGCAAAACCCGCAATCTTTACAATCCTCCCCTTTGTGGGTTTTGAATACACAAAATAGCACTCACATATTTCACAATCCCCTCCCCTCAAAAAAGGATGAAGAAACATATATATTTGCCTCCCCTCGACACATAGGGTGTAGGCACACAAATTTCTCCTCGAACATCAAGCTGTAGGTATACACAATCCTCCCCTGGAATAGAGGTAGGGTATGGAACATTAGATCCCCTGAACACAAGGTGAGATCACACAAAATCCTTCATATACAAACACATAGAGGGTGGCATAGACACACAAAATCCTTCTTATACAAACACATAAAGGGTGGCATAGACACATAGACGAGTGCTTTACAAACTAAGGATCAAAAGTTTAAAACTTTATTGACCAAGCTATGTGCATAAGATTTATTTGCTTGGTTGAGGTCATTCTCGCCGACTTCTTCCACAGGTGTAGGTATTGGCGTTGATAGAGTGATGGGAGGTCAAGAATTCCACGATCTAATCTACTCTTGAATTGGTTGTTGTCATGACATGAATTTACCTCTCAAATTCTTGGGCTTGTGTTCGGTTGATTTAAGAAAGTCTTGAGGCTCCAATTTTAAAGTAGTGTTGATGGTAGCCATTCGAGCAATTCAATTGTTAGTGGTTGATGTGAAGTACATCTTCACCTATAGTGAAGCCACTCTTCAAAAAAACGCAAATTTGCCTGCCACCGGAAGGAGTCACACTTGGTGTCCTGGAGGTAGTGATTGTGAGGCTTTGAGGAACTGGCTCTAAATGCGTGACTTTTTGTAGGAACCTTTTCCTGAGTGATTCAAGCTCACCGTGGATCTTTGAGGATGTTACAAAATATTATGCGAGGAAAGAGACCCTAGTTGGGATTGTAATCCAAACCTTTTAGGCGCTGAAGCCACGAGAAGGGTGGCCTATAACTGGCTACGGATGACCTGCTGTGGGAGCAGGGTCTATGGTTAAAGTAGCACTTTTATGGTGGGAGAGTGCCCTTAGCAAGGCCTAGAAAGAATAGTTAGCTTGTGAAAAACGGACTTGAGACTTCAAAACAATTGTGAGCTCTGATGGTGCAACTTGTAGTGTGATGATGTGGCAAGTGATGATGAGCAAGGCAAGCTCTAAGAATGGGTTGGAGCAGTAGGGTATGAGCTCCCAGTAATGATGCAACACAAGCAACTTAATGGCGGGGTGATGATGTGGGTGTGCAAAGCGAGTACTGCTGATGATATACAACAAGCAGGTTGCATCAACAAGGAATATGCACAGAGAATAGAAAGCATCCAAGGCTAGCAATTAATGAAAAGCTTATTACAAAGAAAAAAAAACGAGAGTGCAAATGAATATTCAATAATATCAGAGGCTTGAGGAGCCAAAAGGTGAGGTGAGGAAGATGGATGCCAAGGCCGAACTAAGTTCATAAGTGGGGGGGGGGGGGGGGGGGGGGGGGGGGGGGGTGGCACATGTGTAGAGGATGGACTGAGAGCAGCACGATGTTGACAAGTTGCCGAGTAGCAAGTGAATTTGAAAAAAGACCACAAGTAGTGAGGTATTTTTATGGCGAGTAGCTTAATATAGAGCAGGGGTCCAATCGGGCAGTGAGCTGTGAGTCTATGGCATGAGGAGAGAAGTTAAGACCCAAGTAGCACGTTTCAATGAAGATAGGAAGTGTGGGTAGCCAGCTTCAGCTTTCATTTAGGAGCTCTAAAACACTTCCTTTTTTCATTAAATGAAGACGACAAAGCTGTAAGACTTGCCCACAAATGCTTATTTGAGCCACCTCCCTATGCCACTTAGCATGAGTTGAGTGAGACACTTCACTCAACCAAAAAGGAATACATAAATATCTAATAATATAATATTTACAAAAGGATGCCTTAATAACTATAAATAAATGAGCCTAACGTTAAGCTCTAATACCAGTTGTAGGGTTTTAGGGCGGATAATTAAAGGAGACACTCATAATTATAAGATAATAATTAACTAGAAATAGCTCGAGAAGGATAATCAAACACAAACGCAAATAGACACTTAATTTGTTATTTAAGTTTGTACAAAAGTGCTCTTATATAGAGCTACAAAGGACACACAATATTGACACATAGGCTAACACATGGTTGACACACACAGGCTAACACATGGTTATACATATAGGCTAACACATGGTAGGCAACACAACACACAAATATAGTTTGACACATGAAGAGCGATTACACATGGGGATTTTTGCAAAACCCGTAATCCTTACACTTTGACCAATTCCTAGAAAAAGAAGAACCTTGCACCCTTTCTGATACATGAAAAAGACCAAAGGTGTGTATGTGTGGTGCACGTGTGCACACAAAATTACACACACACATATGGCGAGAAAGATATTATGAGTGTGTGTGTGTGTGTGTGTTGCACGCCTTCACACTTACACACACACACACATATAGAGGGAAAGAGATTATGAGAGAGAGATGTTGTGGGTGTGTGTAGAGGCATGTGTGAAACATGGAGAGAGAGAGTGCGTGTTTATGTGTGCACATGAGTGTGTGTGTTACTCTCTACTCTATCTCTCTCTCACACACACTCTCTCACTCTCTCTCTCTCTCTCTCACACACACACACATGTGCACACACACACACTCACAAACTTGAGATGGAGTCCAAGTTCCTTGGACATAGCCACTTGTTTTTAGGGGAAAAATATTAATGAGAGAGACAGGGAGAAAGAAAAAAAGAAGAAGAACAAGATATCAAATAACTTGCAAAAGTACAGACCACAATATGCAATTCAATCTCAAAAGATTGGTACTCATTTCAACTAGCTCCACACAAATCACCAACAAGATAGAGCCATTGGAATCCATGATAAATACTTTGGATGTGTCAAACAAACCTTCTATTCTACAAGGGGAAGTTGGGTTGGTATAGAGATCTTTGATTATTTAAAATATACCGTTGTCAGTATTTATGCCTCCAACTCCATTTCTAACAGAGTCAATGCTTGGGAAGAACTAAGACTTTGTCTAACCCAGTTGTGTTTGCTTGTGACTTCAATAATGTAGAATCCCTACAGGACAGACACAAGAGTCAAGGATAGGTATTGTCTAGGAGAGAAAAAACACAATGGGACAATATGGTGGAGATTCTTGATCTGGTAGATATCTCAGAGGCCACATGATTCTCTTGGAGTAACAAACAGGTAGATGATTGTTACAGAGCAACTAGATTATACAGATTTTATATGTCTATTGATCTAATATGAAACTCCATTGGTTCATTGACTACAAAATAGACAATTCTATTCTCTCATCTGACCACTTGCCTGTCATTGTTGAAGATGATGAAACAGGAAACAGAAGGAAGACAACAACTCAGAGTAGGAAGAAGATGGAGAAGGAGAAGACACAGAGCTTGTGTACGAGATCTCTGTAGTCTCTCTCTTTGTATTAGAATAATAGTGTATATAAACTCAGAGCTACAAAGCTTATATGAAACCCTAAGAGATAAGGTGTCCTTTCACACCGGATGTCCAGGGGGAAAAACCCAGTGGGAGAAAAGTGCCCCTGGTGAAGCGCGTATACACACTAACACTACTACATGTCTACAAATCCCCCCTGTAGTGATAGTGTGAATCCGTACAAGGTAGCAGATCATCATGTGTATGAGAGTAAGCCCAAAGCTTTTCGGAAAGCTTCAAACTTTTCTCGTGATAACGCCTTCGTAAATAGATCTGCAATGTTATCCTGTGTAGGACAGTAAGTTAGTGTGATCTCCCCTGCATGTAGCCTTTCCCTGACATAGTGGTAGTGAACCTCTATGTGCTTTGTTCTTGCATGAAATACTGGATTCCTTGCAACTGCCATAGCACTCTGACTGTCAGTGAAAATGGTAGTGGGTGCCTGTTGACACTCACAAAGATCTGCCAATAACCTGCGTATCCATACACAATCAACTGTTGCCGTGAAAGCTGCCCTGTACTCAGCTTCACAAGTTGATGTAGCCACTGTGGGTTGCTTCTTGCTTAGCCAAGATATACATGCATTTCCCAAGAAAAAACAATTGCCACTTGTGGAATGTCGTGTGTCAAAATCACCAGCCCAATCTGAATCGCTGTAACCAAGAAGCTGCATAGAACTGTGCTTTCCATACATATCCCCCCTTGGAAAGAACATGGCAAGATTAGGGGTACCTGAAAGGTAACGAAGTATGCGCTTCACAGCCTGCCAATGATGCATACCTGGGCTGTGCATAAATCTGCTTGCTTGTGAAACCCCAAATTGAATGTCTAGACAAGTGTTGCTTGCCAAATATATCAAGCAACCAACCACTGCTGCATAAGTATGTACATCAAAAGGTTCTCCAGCATCGTGCATGCTCAACTTTGAACTAGTTTCTACGAGTGTAGAGATTGGCTTACAATTTTGCATACCAAACTTGTCCAAAATTTTATGCAAATATTTTGCCTGCAACATGTATATGCCATCCTCTGATTGCACAAACTGAATACCCAAGTAATAATGTAGCAAACCAAGATCAGACATCTCAAAGGTTTTTCTCAAAGCATCTTTAAACGCTTCAATTTCATCTGCACTATTTCCTGTAAGAAGCATATCATCCACATAAAGTGTTAGCATAATGAGAACTCCATCTCTCTTTTTGACATACAAAGTTGTTTCTGTTGGACTATTCTGAAATCCCTGGCCAATCGAATAAGTATGTATCTTCTCATACCATGCACTTGGAGCCTGTTTGAGACCATACAAAGCTTTACGCAATCTACATACCTTTTGCTCTTGACCTTTTACAACAAAACCACTTGGTTGACTTACATAAACTTCTTCCTGCAAATCACCATTCAAAAAAGCAGTTTTGATATCCAACTGATGCACTTTCCAACCATGATGAGCAACAATTGCAACTAGTGATCTAACTGTGGACGCACGAGAAGTAGGAGCAAAGGTTTCATCATAATCTATGCCTTTCTATTGCACATAGCCTTTTTCCACAAGCCTTGCTTTGTACCTGTCAACAGTACCATCTTGTTTCCTTTTTACCTTAAAAACCCACTTTGTACCAATAGGCTTTTTACCTGTAGGCAAGTCCACTAGATCCCATGTATGATTCTTATGAATAGAATCAATTTCTTGCTGCATAGCATCTTTCCACTGAACACACTCTAAAGCTTGTTCAAATGAATCAGGCTCATCTGCATCACAAAGAGTGCTAAAGCAAGCCAAATCTACTTGCTCTCTGCCAAAAGTAGTACCAGCACGTGTTTTTCGTGGCAACGGTGCATCCAACTTGCTATCCTGCAAAGTTTTCTGAACCCATTTAGGCAAGGTTCTTTCTTCCCTGAGAACTTCTTGCTCTTCACGCAAATTTCCTCTACATCATGAGGTGTCACATGCTGATCAAAAGATTGATCAAGATTATCAACCTGTTGTGATTCTTGATTCTCCACAAAAGAAGGAAGCAAACCTTCAAATACATCATGTGTCTGTATATGAGGTACATCAAAAGCAACCATAGGTTGAGCAGTAGTTTCTGCAAAAATTACATCACGACTTTCAAAAATCTTGTTTGTAGCAGGATTGTAAAGTCTATAACCTTTACTTCCACTACTGTATCCCACAAATATACATTTGATTGCCTTATCATCAAGCTTCCCATGTAACTGCTGAGGGATGTGAGCATAAGCAAGACAACCAAAAACACGAAGATAACTGACTGAAGGTTTTCTGTCATACCAAGCTTCATATGCAGTAATGGTCTTCAAGGCACGAGTTGGACACCTGTTCAAAACATGTGCTGCACAAGCAACTGCCTCCATCCATAGCTTATGAGGCAAACTCTTAGCCTTGAGCATACATCTAGCCGTCTCCATTAAAGACCTGTTCTTCCTTTCTGCAACACCATTCTGTTGTGGTGTGTATGGCATAGTGCATTGGTGTTTAATGCCTTTCTTTCCCAAAAAATCCTTAAATGCACCTGACATGTATTCACCTCCTCGATCGGTACGAAGAGTCTGTACTTTGCAACCTGTTTCATTTTCAACCATGGCGACATAATGTTGAAAAACTGCAAACACATCTGACTTTGCTTTGAGTGGATACACCCAACAAAACCTGGAAAAGTCATCAATGAAGGTCACAAAATAAAGGATGTTTTCCAAAGATGGTGTCCTCATAGGAACACATACATCACTATGTACAAGCTGCAACTTTCGTGTCGCTCTAACTGAACCATCCTGCGAAAATGCAAATCTGTGCATCTTTCCAAGAACGCAACCTTCACATACATGTCTTGGTGGCATCTCCAATAAAGACAAATCATGCACCATATTATGACGTTGTAAAGTCATCAAACTGCCATAACCAACATGCCCAAATCTAGCATGCCACAACTCAGCATCCTGCATGGCCTGAGTCTTTGTTTCTGCAATACATACCTGAATCTGTTTTTCATAACGATCTAGCACAAATAGTCCATTTTCCAGCGTACCTGTAGTGATAAGAGAATAACCATTCTCTCGATCTCGTACAACACATCTGTCATCCTCAAAAATGACCCGAAGACCATTTTTTGCAAGAGAGGATACAGACAACAAATTCTTCTTGATCCCTGAACATATAAGACATCTGGCAAGCATAAATCTGAACCATCTGAAATGGTAATCAAAATCTTACCAACGCCTTTGATTGGATAAGAAGCATTATTTGCACATGTCACCTTCTTTCCTGCTGGAGCTGCATCCAATGAACAAAACAAATCCTTCCTTGAAGTAATATGCCTGGATGCACCACTATCAAAGTACCAAATCATTTGTGTCTTGTCAACACTGTAAGCAGAAAAATCTGAACATACTACAAAAGCATAAGAATCCTGCACAAAGTTTGCAGACTCTTCTTTAGCTGTAGAAGAATCACCAGAAGCTGAAACAACCAAACTTGACTCTTTCTTCTTTTCTTTAGCAATTCGCTTTTTACACTCACTAATGTAGTGACCAGGTTTCTTGCAGTAGTGACATTTACCTTTCTTCTTGGACTTGTCGGAATCACCTTTAGACTTCTCTGAAGACTGTCCTGCACCAGACTTGGAGTGATGAGCACTCTCTTTACCCTTGTTTTTGTTCTGTACAACAAGAGCATGATCCATACCATCCACCTGTAAAGACTTGTTCTTACGTGATTGATCCTCCTGCAATAGCAAAGCCACTAACTCTTCAAAATGAAGAGGGTCAGGATTAGCTCGCAAAGACAGAGTCAAAGAAGTCTGAAAAGTCAAATAAGATGGTGGTAGTGAATTGAGTGTTTTGGAAACCAAGTCCTTCTCTGGAATCACTTCATCAATGCTAAGCAATTGCTCTTGCTTCAGAACTTCTTCTACATCAATCTCAGAATGTTTCTTCAAAAACTCTATTCTGGCAGCATTTCTTCCTCCAAACATAGCTTGCAGAGTGTTCCAAGCATCCTCAGAAGTTCTGCAAGATCTGATATGTGGTGTGATTGTCCTCTTTATGGTTAAGGCAATCACAGCCATAGCCTGTGCATCTTTAGTATCCCATCTCTTTTGCTCTGGAGTGACTTGTGAGGGTCCTGCACCAACGGCTGCACCACGACCAGGCGTGGAAGGTGCAATGCTACCTGGACGAACTTCATCTCCAGATACATAATCCCACAATCCTTTACCAACCAAAACATTTTTGGCCATAAAAGACCAAAGAGAATAGTTGGTACCATCCAATTTGTCTTCGGATGTAAATGCACCAAAAATCTCTTTCTCCGTAGATTGAGCCATACTGTAGATGCACACAAGAGAGCCAAAGAACCTCCAAGAGATTCACAAATCTCCTCTCCAATCCAAGCAAAACTCTACACAAAATCTCAGCACAAAGCTAAGACAAGCTGCTTCCCAAAAGAACTGTTTACCTGAAGAAAATCTGTCAAAAAGCACACCCTCTTGATCTAAACGCCTCCGAAAAGTAACTTCTGCTACGCTGCTCAGAACAAAATTCTGAGGGCTCGAACGGCTTCGAAAGGGGGGTAAAAGTCCTGGTCGCCTGTTCAGAATACTCCCGGAATGTCGAGGATGCTCCCACGAGCAAATTTTTCGAAAACTGCCTGAAAACTGCGATTGCACGCGCGGACGCGAAAACGCAAGTAGAGGCTCTGGAAATCACCTCGCTCTGATACCAATTGTTGAAGATGATGAAACAGGAAACAGAAGGAAGACAGCAACTCAGAGTAGGAAGAAGATGGAGAAGGAGAAGACACAGAGCTTGTGTACGAGATCTCTGTAGTCTCTCTCTTTGTATTAGAATAATAGTGTATATAAACTCAGAGCTACAAAGCTTATATGAAACCCTAAGAGATAAGGTGTCCTTTCACACCGGATGTCCAGGGGGAAAAACCCAGTGGGAGAAAAGTGCCCCTGGTGAAGCGCGTATACACACTAACACTACTACATGTCTACAGTCATTGCTACTCTAGATCATAGAAAGCATGATGGCCTCATCTTGACTAGTCTCTTCTTTAGCTTCAGTCAGTCAAAAACAGGGTAAAGAAGATTTACAAGAATCTTTTGAGAAAGAAACTTCATCTTTCAAGGCTTGGGATGCTGTAGTAAAAGAAAAAATCAAAGATTTTTTATTGCCTATAGGAAAAAGGCTAGGGAAATCAGGTCATGTAGAAGGATGATGATTAAGGACAAAATTTCTCTCCTAGTGAGTAAAATGTCCCCCATAGATCCTTCCCACTAGGACCTTAATGATCGCAAAGAGTCCCTTAGATAGGAAGAGCACCTTGCTGCTAGCAGTGCCCTAGCTTGGACTAGAGAATTTTGGACTGGAAAGGTTGATAAACCTAGCAAAAAATATGTTTAATTTATTAATGAAAAAAAGGCTAAAGACTTCATTCCTTTGCTCGATAGCCCAACAAGACGAAAAGTATCCAATTATAAAGAAAACCTGGATCTGGCTCATGCTTACTACTCTAATGTGTTCTCTGGCTCCCCCTGAGAAATGAGGTTGTAAGGAATGTTAGAGCTCATATAGCTCAGATAAGGAAGAAAAACGTACTTGGTGATCTTTCCAGAAGCATGGATACACCTCTCTCAAAGGGGGAGATCAGAGAAACCATTAAGGCTTTAAAAGATGGAAACGCCAAAAAGAGATGGTATCCCTGATGAGTTTTATAAAGCTATCAAATTTCGTTGTCCCATACCTTCTCAAAGTTTGGCTAGAAGCTGTTAGACTAGGAGCTCTTCCTACCAACATTAACACACTAAGGTCATTAAGACAATCCATAAAAGGGACCTAAACAGGATCTGGCTAAGTGGACAACCATATCCTATTTGACTTCTATATACAAGATCTTTGCTATATGCTTAGCTGGAAGAATTAGCCCTCACATGGACAAAATTGTCCTCCAAGAGGTAAAGGGTTTCATCAAGGGTAGATACATTCTAGATCCTATAATAACCTTGTAGGAATCCATAGAGGATGCTAATGAAGACAGGAATTCATTTTCTTCAAAATTGGTTTTGATAATGCCTATGACAAAATGGAGTGGGAGTTCATTCTTAAATCTTTATTTGATATTGGTTTTGGCAAAATTTCATTAGATGTGTTCATGTTCTTTTTGGGAATGCAGTAGAAAAAATCTCAATTAATGGGGACCTTACTGACTACATTTATCTTACAAGCTCTATATGACAAGGATGCTCTCTAGCACCTCTACTATTTTCCATAACCTTTGATGCTTTGAGTTGGCTAGTTCAAGATGGGATGAGCAAAAATCTCATTAAAGAGATTTCAATCCTTGGCATGGAAAAGGAGCTCTATCTTCAACAATTTGCAGATGACATCAACGGTCTTTCTAGAAATGAAGAGGACTCCATCAAAAATTTTTAGACTTGCCTCAAGCAATTTTGTCTAGCCAGTGGTTCCCAGATAATTCATGAAAAAACAAGTTTAAAGACTAGTGACAACTCCATCCCTCCCCTAGTGAATCAAGCTGGATGTAAATTGATTGAAGATGGAATGATCGTTAGACTCTGGCACATCCCCATGGGATTCAAGGTAAACCTAACCAAAATATTTTTAATAGAGTCAGATCTAAAATCTTCCTCTGGCAAAATATGCAACCTAACATCTCTACCAGAGTGTTTGTGCTTAATCATTACCATTTGTCTTCTCTAATTTACTTTTTAGCATGTTGGAAACCATCCAAATATCAATTAAACAAAGTCCTCTAGCTAGGAAGGAGGTTTCTATGGGGGGAGGAGATGAGGGTAAAACAAAATTGTCCAAGGTGAACTAGGACACATGATACCTTCCCAAAGAGGAAGGAGGGCTAGGCAATCTAACATTAGGAAGAGAATGGGGTTTAGGACGGCCTCTTTATTTGGAAGTCTAAGGAAGCCAAACCTTTTGTATTAAGAAAGTAATCAAAGGACATCTTTTGAATTCAAATAGGCAAAACAGCTAGTTTATTTGAATTCAAAGTTTCCTCCCAAAATGGAATTTAAAATCTAGCGGGTAAAACCATATCATGTAGCATATCCATGGAAAGAGCTTAGCACGTAGATTTTAGATCTATGATCTCCGCTCAAATCAAAAATCATAAGTGGGAGTTATAGAAGGCCAAAATCATAAAATTATCCACCTCATTTTTGGGGGGGAAAGTGCATCCTTTGACCACTCTTACACATCTCTTACACACCCACCATTCTTGCATACATGGCGTATACCTATTTGTCAAAATGTTAATCACCTCCATAGTCTCATGGAAAATAAAGAAGCCCTCCTACACCCCATCCTCTTCCTAATGACCTAAAACACCTGTCCAAGAAGCTTTCAGCAAAATGGATCCTTATACCTACTATCACTAGTAACGACTTATGGGCCAAGCTTTAAAGCAAAATATCCAATCCTCTTGTCTACAGGAACTCAAAGCCTAGTCAAACTTCAACCTTAGAGAAGTAGTATTGTTCCAACCCAAGATGAAATAAAAAGGGACACCCTTAACTTGCAAATTTTGGGATGCATGGGAAAGCATCAAGATGGGTACATTTCTCCCCCTAGAAATCCTATATTATTTACATTTCATGCTACAAGATCAATCTAGAACTAGCATCCAAACTTGCCATCAAGCCTTCAACAAGAGCCCATATGTGTTTCAGAAAAGGTCTAAGATGCTGGATGGATTTATACACAGACTCTAAGTGGATGGATGTTGAGAACATTAAGTCTACCTTTTTTATTTCAGTTGCCACTGCTAAATGGGTTGAAGAAATCATACTCAAATTTTTGAACAAGTTCTCATCCAATCCTTCATCCAACCATAAGGCTAAATCTCTAAAGGATACTACTATGGGTATCTATGAGGGCTTTGTATGGGCCAAGGAAGTAGGAAGAGATCTCCAAGTGAAGCTCAACCAAAGGTGGAAGATTAACTGGAGGAGGAATGGTGGAGCTATAGATTCAAGTGCCTTTGGATCTTTCATTGCATTGTCCTTTGGCTAATCATTCACAATGGTCTTTAGATTGGAGCTAGAGAAAATAAGGTAAGGAATACTCAAGATCTTTTCCACAGATGCCAGACAGAGGAGGAATCTCTAGCTCACCTCTATTTCAGCTACCCTAAGAATAAGCAACTGCTACAGATTCTCCATGAAAAAGTAGCCCCACTCCACCCCCAACAATTCTCTAGTGAAAAAATTCTCCTTGGAAGATATTACAAGATGGACAACTGCATGTGGAATCAGTTAAGGGGTATTTATCTATGGCATGCGTGGCTTAGCAAGAATATAGCTCTTCTAGATAAAGCTATAGATGCTTCCTATGTACTTCTATCTGATATGAGAAGGATTGCCAAAGTTTGTATGCAAGAGATGTGTTTGGTATTTGAATTCTCAGATCATAAAATTCAAAAAACCGTTTCCTAGAAAACTGGAAAGTCTCACTCTTGTAGAACTACTCCGTATCTAGACTCATTATGTTTTCCCAATTTTACAACTTGTAGTTTTGCCTTTTCCCTAGGCACACACTCAGCCCTTCTTTGAGAGCAATGTATTTTTTTTCTCTTCCTCATTTAATTGAACAATTCTACTTCCCTAAAACAGAAAGATATTATATATAGTAGGAACACTCCCAATAGACCTCCAGTTCTATCTAACGATACTTGAAATCTAACAAGGATGACCAAAACATCTTAGAGAGAAGTTCCAAATTCCAAATTTACTCACGGCAAAATTTTCTCGCTTTGTCAAACAAAAGATGGTTGTTTGCAAGCAAGATTCTTCAAGGAGGCAAAAAAGAAGAGAGAAAGTTTATAAGCTTTTGGAAAAAAGAAGAGAGAAAGTTTATAAGCTTTTGGAAAAAAGAAGAGAAAAAGTTTATAAGCTTTTGGGGAGTAGTCATATCTAATTTCTCACATACAAAACCAGCCTTTATTGTCTTTTTTTGCTAGATTTTTTACTCCATCTTCAAAAAGTTTGGCAAATGTTTCAAATTTCCATGGAAAACATGACAAGTACTTCATATCATAATCCAAAAACTAGGACAATTACTAGTGTCATTACCCGTCATGCCTTGGGCCTCTGTTTTCCAGCATATCAAGCAATCTCAACCGTTGATTACATTAACATTCTTACAATGAATAAGACAAAAACAGTGCAGTCAACAAGATTCCACCAATGGAATTCACCTAGAGAAAATTCCAGCCAATCATATCACACACAGAAAATTCTATCCAATCAAATGCAAGATTAGGAAAATCTTACAACACCTATATGATTCTAAGCATGAAAATAACCAACTGTATCATATACAGAGCACTGTAAATTAGTCCACTGTAAATCTGAGGATGAAAATAACCCACTGTATCATATACAGAGCACAAATTAGCCATTATGTAAACATTAACAGAGTTGACATACTTGTAAAACAAAAAGATAAACTTGTCCTTGATTACATTGTGTAACAAAATTGAATATCAAACTTGTCCTTGATTACATTGTCCAGCAATATTCTACTCTCATTCTACTAGTTGTTCATAAGTCCAAACTACTACATAAAAGAGACCATTTCTACCTATTTTCTTGCACGGCCATATCCACGACGCAATCCACCAAGCCCATACACATTGATTACGCAGTTATTGAAAATAGCTCCATCAAACATGGAGTTGAAACTACCACCCAATCGAAGAGAAAGAGCCTTAGCACCTTCAGGCCACTCCTTCTCAATCATTTTCAGTGTCTCATCTTCAATCACTACATTATGAGGACCTGTTGAGCCACCCACATTCATAATATTTGCATTCGAACCTGCTTGCTTCTTGGTTTGTTGAGGCAAATTATGAATATAGTGAGCATTACCCTCAGAATTTGAATGTGAGAGCCCACAAAACTTACTCACATGCTGCTCATAAACATCTGAGAATTTTTTTGGATTGCCATCTCCATCTAGTGGTGAGCTTAGGATGCTTTGTGTAGCAGCTAGCTTTAGACTCGAGGTCGCATCATACTTTCTGTAATTATCCACTCGCCGATGACCTATCACTTGCATACCCACCTCAACAAGAACCTCTGCAAGACTCATTCAACTCACTGCTGTCATTCGAAGACTCTTGTTAGTGAAGTTTCCACTAAGGCCAACTCTAGCACATAAAGATTGAACAAGCTTAGATACATTTCGCTGCGACATTCGAGCCCTCGAGTACCAAACCTGCCAATTAAATAGGCAGACAAGCATACAAGAATTCTAGGCAACATTGTAAGCATACAATTTTGCTGGACAATTTAATTCTACTATAGTTTACAATACTGGAAACATTGTTGTGAAATGGACGCCTACTAACTGTAATTGCATAAGACTCAAGAACCAACCTCTGTAATGGGGTACCGTATAGCGTGAAGTAAAATATACCGCATGTCATCAGGAACATCTGCAAACTTTGGAAGACGACGGAATAGCTCTCGCGTAGTGGAAACCACATCAACATCATAGCTCTTAACTGGTAATCTAAAATCAGACTCTTCATAACACTTTATGCTGACCTTGTAGTTCTTTGAAAGCCTCTCACAATACCTACAATTTTCCAATCAGTAATTGAGGCATTATGTTAACAACCAATAGCATACAAGTCATAGATATGGGACGTACTCCAAGTATGCACCAAGTGAATCCTCCCCAAACTTAAAATCGCCAACATGCACATTCCACACCTCTGCACCTCCTTGAATGCAAAATCTACACAAGCAAAAATATAAAAATCTTCGTTGCAGCCCAACAGGATGCGTCACCAAGCATTCAGAATCAGCCAGCATCTTCATTTCATCAATAGCAGGACGACCTCACTCTTCTTTGTGCGAACATTAGCACCAGCCTTCACACTTCTATTCATCGCAGCTTCCAAGACACATTTAGCCTTTCAAAAATGCACATTACAGCAAATGTCAAAAGGAACCTCCTCAATTCTAGTATCAGCAATACGACATTCTTGAGCTCTCTTTAAAATGTGACCAAAGCATCGGAACATATTCATCATAGTAGCAGATGGATAGAAGAACCCATTACGCTTAACAACTTGTTTGAAGAAACCCTCGAGCATACCTGCAAACTCTTTCAAATCAAGATTCTCAATGGGAATACTATCATCAATCCCAACATGTCTCCTATACTCATCAAATCTTTTTCTTGCCCAATCATCTTTCCTCCTACTCCTATTCTCACCACACTCAGCAATCTCCTTCTCTAGATCCATGTCGATTTCAATAAAACCACTCCCGCTTCTAGATATTCCATCTACAGTACATACATTATGTTCACCATGACCAGCACAAGTATGTTCTTCATTGAAAACTGATGCAAGAGTGGGAGCACAAGTATGCTCTTCATTGAAAACTGATGCAAGACTGGGAGCTGATAAGCTTCTGTGTATAATAGAAGACTGAAATACATGCATCTTGGCACTTCTACAGCTTCCTCCACCATCAAACACAGCATTATTCTATGTAATACCTAGATCGAAGCTTGACCAACTCTGCTGCACATGCATACAAAGCATTAGCAACATGCTCAACAAGCATGACACTCACACATGCAACAAATGCTTTATACAAAGCCGCATCCAAAAATTCTTAGCAACCTTGCATGTAACCCCTACATGCAACAGCCAGTGCATACAAAAATTTGTGCAAATCGGCCAGAAATGGGCAGCACTCATAATAAAATTCCTCTTGAGTACAAAATGCATGCACATTGGGAGGCGAGAGGCAAGAGTGCAATTGCGGCAGAAGGGTTTAAGTAAGGATGAGGAGGTAGTGCCCATGATGCTAGTGGAGGATCCAAGAAGTTGGGGAGCATAGAAAAATGAAACATGCAGGTGTAAATGACACGCAGGTGTGAATGAAAAGGAACTGAGCAAAGCAGGTACAACATCTTACCTCCATGGAACCGGCACAGTCGTGGAAAAGAAGATACACATTTCTTACTCGTTTCTTGCAGCCCGTAACCTCACAACCATGTAACAAAAAGTTAAAAAAACTTGTGAAAAAAATGAGGACACGTGTAGCCTTCCGATTCGGCATGACGGATGGGAATCTCCCCCACCCCCATTGTTCCGGGACACGGAACAGGCTCGGCTCCCACCTTGCCTGTTCCGGCCTAGAACAGTGGGGGCGAGGGAGATTCCCCACCTCTTAACGTTTTTCTTTGAAATTTTTTTCTTAAACTCTCCTCTAGTGACGTGGTGTATTTTGAACCGGTTCCGAGCTTGCCTTGGGCTTGAAGTGAATCGGTGTCTTTGCTTTGTGGAGACTTTGAACTATTGCTCAAAATAAATCTTGTTATTTTTTTAAAAAAATAGCAAAACTCACAATTGTGAGTGAATTATATTAATCAACCCAAATAGTTACAAGGTCTTGTCATGCTCGTGTTGAGCCATGACATCATCTAGGGACCCAAATTACATCGGCTATCAGGGCAGCTACCCCAACCAACTTATCCTTGACAAGGTCCATTATCGTGTTCTTCTAAGAACTTTTAATTATCAATGGCCAAGATTTTCCCCCGTCCTAGGCATGCCCTCTGCTGATACTAAAGGCACAAGTAGTCCTAGACCAATCCTCCGATTGTTGCTTGCACCCGAGCATCCATATTAGCACTTTCTTGTATAATTTCTGCGAAGCTTGCCACCTCAAGACCTCCTTCAAACACACGGTGGCTCCTTGTCTGCCATACATTATGTAGGAATAAGTACCTGACAATTTGAGTGATGATGAGGATGGCAGGACCACTTGAATTCTTCCCTCCAAGGAATAGATCAATTATCTAAAAACCAATTTTCCATGTTCTTTGGACCGACTTGCATATTTTCCTTGCGAGGCCTTTGACAGTTGGGCAATCCATGAAGAGGTGAGCCAGATCTTCACTAGCCAACCTGCACCCCAAGCAACGATCTGACCCAATCCCTCTTTGCCGAATCTTCACCCCCGTCGGTAGAGCACCCCAAATTACCTTCCATAATAATACCTTCATGTGCTGCAGAATCTTTGGCTTCCAAATGTTCTCCATTACTTGCTCCCACCTTTCCTCCGGCCATTGCTTTTTCCATATCTTGTTAAGGGGGACTATACCAATTCTTCTTATGCATCATTGTATGGTAGATGTCTTTAGGATGGGGTTTTCGTAAGAGACTGCTTCCAGGACATTTCCAGGCATTCCAATCAAACTCCGAATCACAGATAGGCATCACTATACTGTCAAGTTCTTTCATCACTTTGTGGACCAGCAAGACCTCCAAGCTATTCAATTGGAATTGGGTAACCAGAAGGTCAATGGTTTTCCAACTCTTGTTGTCACTGTCCCAAAAGTGCCCCAGTCAATTCAGACCCTTATTATTTATCTTCCTAGCTGTCTTTATCCAATAGGGAATTTGTGGCGGTTTTATAGCTTTGAAAATCCAAGGGGACCAATGCAAAATGGAGTTCTTGAAGTATCTGGTTTTCTCCCCCTATTTTAAGACTCTTGTTGCTCTATTGCATTTTCTTACCAATTATCCTGAGCTGCAACCCAGTCTTAGAGTCGGGACTCATGAACCGCCACCCCTCTCCACTTTCCACCTTTCGAGCCAAGTTTAGCTGCTTCCATCATATCTTTGATCATGACAGTTCAAACTTGATCCTGTTTAGCCAAGGAAACAAAAAATTTGTCACAACAAGTTTTTGCATGGGCCATAGGGCTCAAAATTCCAAAGCCCCCTTGATTCTTCGGCCAAGCAACTAATTCCCAATGGGCCCATTGCCATGGCCTGGAAGATTTCGTGTTGTTTTTCCATAAAAACCTTTTCACTGGTTTTAAGAACTCTTTCTAGTGACACTTAGCCATCTTGAGAAGCGGGCTAGTGAAGGCAATATAAGGAATCATAAAGGCATTTATCACTTTTATCCGACTTGGGAATGGGAGAAGAGCATACTCCCACCTACTCATTTTTGTTTTGATTTTTTCAAGCACCCACTCAAATCTTTGCTTGTGAGCTACATCCACCCCCAAGGGGGCTCCTAGATGTCTAAAGATATTCCCTTTTTTGACAATCTCCCCCGACTAGTCAGAAGGGTCAAATGAGTCATTTTTTGATAGGGATATTAGCCTTGACTTCTCTATATTACATTGGGACCCCGAAGCTACTGAAAATATTTGTACAATCTCCAGAGTTTTCCTGATGACCTGGGGGCATGCCTTCAAGAAGAGGAGAGAATCATCTGCAAAAAAATTTGCTAGAAGTTGGCTATTTCCTAGCAAAGCCAGGCCTTACAACTCCCTTGTTCCACACTAGGTTCGAGCGTCATGATTAAAGGATGTGATCCTATGGCGAAAAGTAGGGGCCAAAGGGTAGCCCTCCTTAATAGACCTTTTAACCTCAAAAGAGCCCACAATTCTATCATTGAACAGGAGCTCTGACTGGCTTCCAGCTCCCAGTACACTTACCAGACGACATAGGCGTGCCCCAAAGCCCAGTGCTTCCATGACGGCTTCTATATATGTCCATGTTATTCTTTAATGAGTCTTATCGAGGTCCTAGGTCCAACTGTAGCAGTACACACTCTTGCTTCGCGACAGTTGTGTACTCAATGCTCACCATTGCTGCCAAGATGTTAACGTAAATGGACCTTCCTTTGATGAACCCATGTTGATGGTGGGGAGAGATTATCTTGGTTAGTAAGGGGGCTAGTCTGAGGGCTACAACTTTAGCAATAATTTTGTAGGCCA
Organism: Adiantum capillus-veneris; assembly: GCF_014529385.1. Lineage (NCBI taxonomy): Eukaryota > Viridiplantae > Streptophyta > Polypodiopsida > Polypodiales > Pteridaceae > Adiantum > Adiantum capillus-veneris. The sequence goes on along the minus strand of NC_140949.1, from coordinate 40,849,242 downwards.
CCGACATCATCGTTATAGGGCACCAGTGTTTCAGTTGTGAACAAAAAATCTGTTTCGGGATGGGTTTGATAAGCCCTCTCCTTACACTTATCTCCAACGACCCTTCGACAATGGCTTTATTGGCATCCTTGTGATTGGGACCTTGAGATTGTCCCAAATTCTCTATAGAATTCCACCGTCATCCCATCCCAATGAGGGGAATTTTCCTTGCCAAGGGCTTGCAATGCTAGCGAACATTCGTCTTTGGAAAATGCCCTTTCCAAGAAATAAGCTTCTCAGTGGGGAATCTTCTTCGTGACACTCTGAAGTAAGGACCCTCTAGCTTCTTCCACTTCTTGGACTGGATCTTTGGCCGACCAATGATTTGATTGAGATAGTTCAGCATTAGACCAGCCATCTCATCTTGGTTATGAATTGTTGTCCCTTTCTCATCATAGAGCGAGCAGATCTGGCCTCAGATCTTCTTGATTTTTAAAGCCCTTAAAAATTGAGCTTGATTAGAGGCTTAAGGTTGAAGGAAAGTCTCGTTGGAAAGAAGCCTTGCCTTTTTTATATCTTCTAACTGCTCATTTGCAAGGTTAGATTTGGCTTCAATCCATCGTTTGTGCTCATCCTCAATAGCAAGCCCATTGGGTTTTTTGGAGGTAAGCAATTGTACCTCTATTGTAAGCCGCAGAAGGTGTAGCTCCCTAACTTTCTTGATTCGGGGGCCCAAGGTTTTGATTGCTTTCTGGATGCTCCAAGCAAAGAGATCCCACGCATTGTGTTTGTTGAGGTCGACATCTTTTTTGAGCTTACCTAGTGCTTTCTTGGTTAGATTCCTGAAAAGAGGGTCTTTGAATAGGCGTGCCCTTGTTACTAACACTTTTTTCCCTCCTCTTGGGGTTTGCTCCTCCCCTATATTCTTCTTAAATTGTAAGTGCAGAGGTATGTGATCCGAGAGGCTTTTTGTTGGGACTACCTTCATCTCCATCAACAACGGTATCCAGTCAGCTTGGTGTGAGCAATAGCATCTGTCCAGCCTGGAGGCAATGCGGGCATACTAGAGGCTTGTGTAGGTGAACCCATGCATGCTATTCCATGGGCTAATTTCCCATAAGTCGATCATCGCCCACTTTTTGCACAAACTTTTCCATTTAGACCTTTCCAAGCCAGCCAGTATACTGGAGGAGCTTGTTCTATCCCTGCTCTTTTCTACCATATTGAAGTCGCCAACCAACAACCACTCACCTTCAATATGAGTATCTATGAGATGCATCCATAGTTTAGCTCTCTCTTTTGCATTGCAAGGGCCCTACACATTCACAATGGTGAAGGGATGGCCTTCCCATCTGATTCTAATCCCCATGATTCTGCCGGATGGGTGGTTAAGAACCAGCTTCGGCTCCAATTCTCTGTCCACAATGCTAAGGATGCCACTAAAACCGTTACTTCCTTCTCCATAGAATACATGTTTCTTTATTAGCACCTGTTTTCTCTTGCTATGGGCATCTCAGTGGTTTTCCTTGATGGCCCAATAGTTGACTGTCTTCTCCTTTTTTATTTCTTCCCAGAATAGAGTACTCTTCTTACGGGATTTCAATCCCTTTACGTTCCAAAATTGGATAGTGAGCGACTCCATCAGTAATAAGGGGTTCATTGTCATAGAGGAATGAATTGTTTAGCATCCAAATCATTCCCCCCCCCCCGTTGGTCTTAGGAGAATCCCGGGGTTCCAAGTCAGGGGATTTCTTTTCTTGCAGTTGTGCAAATGGATTGTGCAGTGGGACAGTGAAACCCACTCCTTTCTCAGGGGTGGAGGATGGATTAGATCCTTTCACCTCAGTGTTCTCACGACTTGAAGCGCTTTGGAGTCTCTTGCCATTGCCTTCACCCTTTTGGCTCTTTTCAGACCAGGACTTGAACAACCGCCACCGTTGTCATTGTCATACATTTTGGGGTAGCAGCAGGAGTAATGATTCTTTTATTATTGCCTGCACCTTCGGAGGTTCGTTGTATGGGAATTGATTCCTCCACAACCTTTCCCTGCATCTTCATATCTATTTTGTCACCTATCATCCCTCCTTTATCCTTCCCTTCATTTGCCCCTTCGTTACTGCCTCCTTGCTTCTCCATCCCTTCCATCGGGGTTTCCATTTTACTAGGGCCTTGTGCTACCGGAGCTGCAATACCATTAGACTTCAAGGGGAAATCCTTGGCGAAGTGTCCAAAGTTGTTGCATTCAAAACATGCTCCAAAGTATGTTCCAAAGTTTAGCAGAATAGTAACCAGCCCATCTTCGACATTGATAACCATGCTCTTAGGTGGCATTTTAGACACATCCCAGCCTATACAAAACCTGTTTGAGGTTCTGCCAAACCCTCTCTTGTTAGGTATAAATAAGGGAGTGCCCAGTTGACTAGCAAGCATCCTGAGATTTTTCGATAGCCAGCTAGGCAGTCCCACAAACTCAACCCAAACCGGATAAAACCCTTGAAGAGATTCAGCTGAGTCGAACACTGTCTCCCAAGGCACCACACAAACCGTAGTCCTATTAAATACTAGGGGCCCTTTGTCAGGTAACGGTTCCATATCGGAGGCCTCTTTGAATCTCACTTAACAAAACCCTTTAGCTAGGTAAGAAGTACTTTCAACTGCTCCTCCATGACCAATAATTTGAGGGCCCTGAAGCCATTGAATCATCTCAAACCTGGTCGGGATTCTTCCATTGAATCCAAATACAAGCGTTAGCTTAGCTTGCCTGGCTAACTGATTTTTTATTAGGTTGGTGGAATCGCTACAGTAATGGCCTAGGCTACCTCCACCTACTATGGTAGAGACTTTTTTAAAGCAGAAAAGGCTCGATCTGCCAAGCCGTCTTCTACCATCCCACTGTATTGTGTTTGGGAGCAAGTTCTTTTGTTGTTGTTAGGGCCAGACTCAATCCTTTTGTTGACTTCCATGAGCTCTCGCTGAAGTCTAGCTCTTGTATTTTGTAGTTTTTCGATATCTCCTTCACTCAACATCCCTTCTGCTGAGCCTTTTCCATAATCATTAGAGTTAGGCCCCTTGAGTATGCTAGCAAATGAAATACGTGGTTTACGAGCAGCAGATGCACTTGACGCCTTATTTGCATTTAGATGGGACCCTGAGGAACCTCCTCTTTTAGGGTTTTTACTTCGAATTTGAACCCTTGAGCTGAGCCCATTTCCTCTCTTGTTTCCTCAGAGGGAACTTTTTCAATCAAGACAGATTTGTCCTCTTTCTTGGTTGACGCCTTTGGCGAGTTGGGGCTCGACATTTCCGCATCATCCATCCGTCTCATACCTGAGCTACCACCTTCATCCATCGGCACGGCTACCTCCATTTTGGAAAATTTACCCGCCGCTAGCATATGTGAAAATAGGCCAATATATTCACTTACGACCAGATCGTCAAGTTCCATTATCGATGGTCGTAGACCTTCAATATTTGATTAAGATCAAGACCCTAAGAGTAGATCGGCTCTATCCAACAAGTGAAAATCTCCTCCTCTCTTAGACTAAATTCGAAAGGAGTCAAAAGGGAAATAATAACTCTAGGCTAACTTAGGACACCACAAAGTATAGGCTTGTGTAGTAGATAATCATGATTATTATCAAGGAGATAATAATCATAGCCCCTTCACACAGCGGGAGTGCGTCACCACAGCAACAGACTCGTCGATCACAAGGGCGCACTGCACGCAGTAGGAGTGCTTGGGAGACTTGGATAATCGGCAGGGCACACATACCTCACGGACGGAGAAAGAAGCAGCAGACGAGCCACAGCACAAGGGCAGCAGCGATGGATGAGGCAAGTAGGCAAAGCTCTTCGCAGAGTTGAGAACTCACAGTCAGGTGAATACAAACTTGGAAAACCTACGTGGGAAATTTTAGAGGTAAATTGACTCTAAACAAGGTTTTTGGCCTAAATTTAGAGAAACTTTGTTGGTTTTCCACCTT